>NC_051127.1:7047219-7793145 GCF_014839805.1 Manduca sexta
ATAAACAATTGGTCTTATTCATAATAAAACTATTAGAATTATCGGAAGTTTATCTGGGCGTTATCGGAGGCATGTAAAAAATTGGTATTCATAATGGTTCAATTGCGCTAAAAGTCTCCGATAAAGATGCTTTAATTTATCGAGCCTAACCCCCGTCTTTACACCTATGTTAAGCGTTCGATAGCAAAAATGGTTGACGTCGGTCAGCTGTTTCGTGTTTGACGCTTGTTGCCAAAGTCAGTGTGTACTTAGAAGTATACAACATTTCGATCATTTTCGTTTCAAGAAGTAATTTTATTTAGTTACGTATTAAAATGCAAGCCAGGCTGCTTTAGGTAAAAATGTGTCGTCAGAAATTCGATCGGTTTTCTCTGGATAATGATGAATTCCGTAAACGGTATTATTTTTCCAAACATACGGCTGCATTTATAAGTGACTGATAGTCCGCGAAGAGTTGCAGCTTCACCGTATAGGTTGTGGCAGATCACCAGAATTGCAAGTATTAATTAACTGCATTGACATGTTGCGATCGTCATGAAGTAAGTTAATTCTATTCCATATTATACAGACTTCGGTAAATACGTATACCTAATGATGAGCTACTTTTAGATTAGTTTTTAATAGATGTAAGATGTTGGAGACCTCTATGGATTATCTTAAGCCACTACCAGTGGTATATGTAGCAAAGTGGAGCGTGCGCTTGTACTTATAACATGTTGCAGATTATAACTATGCCCCACTTCTTTTCAGAGGAACCCTTGTTAAGGCTGGAATTTCACCACGTAAAAGACTTCCCATCTATAATTGGTTGTATTTATTACACCCATATACAATAAAAAATATGGTTTGTGATGCAGCCTAATATTATATAGAAAAGGATATTATTTCCTCAATGTTGTTGTTCATAAGATTTAAAGGTTTGTTGTAGGTGACTTGTGATGCTAATCTTCAGATCAGAGAGATTGTTAGATGGCAAAGCAGCAATCATAACTAGCAACAAGAACTTTGGTGTGTGGAAACAGCATTTTCAATGTCTGTAACATGGCATATCTTAAATTTGGCAATGTGAAGACTACTGTTGTGGCTCTTGCAGTGTTGCACAACATTGCAATTGCTCAAAAGAAATATATGCCACAGAACAATGTTTCCAATATTGAAGAGGTGTCAGAATCAATTATTATCATCATTGAACCAAAATCTAGATTAAAGTTGTTCACACTGAAAGGTAACTAATTATACAACATAATTAAAGTTAGTCATTGTCATTTATTTTAATAAAATGTATATTTTTCTTTTATTAATATATATCAATTTTGATTTTTATTTCACTGGTGCTCATTGTCCATCTGAATAGCATGTTGCACTTCTACTGTTACAATTTATTCTGCAGATGTGGGACAAACCTGAAATTATGCAATGTATAAGAATTCAACATAATTTGAAATAAAAAATGTTTATTCAAATATACAACAGTAGTATCCCACAGGATTATAGTATAAATTATAAATTACTTAATGATGATTTGTTAATACCTCCCTTATATTTCCAGGTGGAGGTGGATTACGAGTATAGTATACTAATGCATCATATGCATGCCTTAATCTGTGTACTTTACAAATTGTAAATCATATTTGATTATATGATGACTTGTCATAAGAGCCTTTTATATATATGCCTACATGATAAATAAAGGTTTTATTTATTTTATTTGTTATTTTAACTAATAAAGACCTCAAAAATGTTTTACTTATGACCTACCTAAAACAACAATGTCCTACATGATTATAGCATAAAATGGATACATACATATCTCCTTTATATTTTCTATTGGAAGTGGGTTCTGAGGAGGCACAATGAGCATGATCTAAAAAATAAAATTGATTTATTCCTTTTATATTTAATTGTGCTGTTTTAACTTTATTATTTGTGCTAAATGCCACCAGGGTACATAATCACTATTGTATATTATTCAAATATTTTATTTATATGAATATTTTAAGAGTGGCTATCATAGTGCGTATTGCAAGAGTAGCAATATTTCATTTCAGTTAGCACAGCTCCCCAAATGAATCTACGACATCTATATGAAATTGTAGTTCGTGTCGACATTCACGTTCAAGAATTCATATTCTTTTAGGGAGGGTTTTGGTTAGGGAGCGGGTTCATACCCGGTCCCTAATCAATTACTTCAACAAAATCTTGTAAAAAGCAATAGTTAGTAATGCAGGAATGCATAGCGCAAACGTTCAAATACAGAAAGAGCTGCACCAACCTTGTCTTCCTCCAACTACATTTCACTTCTCTATTTTATCTCTCTCCATTTTATCGCAATTTGCTGCCTGCGTTCTTCCAAGTTTTACAAAGAATTTAGGAGAACACTCAAATAAATCTTCCTCCTGTATTTATTTTATTTACTTTTTTGACAAACGCCATTGTGACTATGACTAGACAATTTTTTTATTGTCTGTTTCCAGAGACAAGACTTGGTAGTAATTGGTAGAACTTATTTAAATTATTTTTTTCTACGAATTGGCAACATTGTGCACATTTAAAGGCCTTTTTGTTATCGGAGGTTTACGAAACCATTATGAATAAGAAATTTTATCGAAGGCTCGATAAGCTTAGAGGACGTTTTAACTATTTGCGATTTATACCTTCGATAAGGGTTTTATTATGAATAAGACCAAATATCTTTAAACCATTCAGTCATAATTACCGAAGCACATAATGAATGTAACAGCTCATTACGTGTGTCCACCGCGCCATCCAGTCGAGTGTCGCACATTATTTTTTAATAATTCGCGCGAACCGCGGCAGCACGCCGCGCTGGTCCACTCCACTCAAGCACGACCCGAAAAAATCTAACCATGTGTTGCACTCGATTTATTTTGTTTTCTGTGGGTTCCGTATAATAAAATAATACTATATTTATAGGATTAATGTAATATAAAAACATTTAAAAAGAAAAATAAAAGTATAATAAAATAAATACAATATCTAGAAGTGAAATTATTGATAAAATATATAGCAATCCAAGATTGAAGAACAGAGAGGAGTGAAAGATGAAATTTAAAATAATGAAATGTATACCGAGATGTAAATATATGGAAGAAAAAGTAATTTATCAACCCAACATCGTTTTAAAAGAAATGTGACATCGTGTATATGAATTTTGAATGTATAAGTAGTTTCATCCGATTATGTCATTTGTGTTTGCCTATTATGTTTATATCGAATGAATTATAAGGCTTCTATAGATTAATTTTAGAATGAAATCATATAGTTTCCATAAGAACCACAGTTATAGAAGATTATTATTATTTACATAATAAATTTACGCAGCTAAATTGAGGTACCACCACAGAAATACTTATAAAAACATATAAAGCCATGTTGCCTTTATCCTAGAAGGGGTAGGCAGGATTCAACCAGGGCACTAATTTCGCCGTGTATGATGGGCTCGCCCATCCCTACGGGTACAAGTTTCAGATTCGGACTGATACTGAAAAGAACCCAATATCACTTTGTCGGACATGAAAATCGAACTCGAGACCTCGGAGGAAGGAAGTTGTAACGCGCACGCAATATTACTACACCACTACAACAGTCTGTAATACTTAATACCAATAAATACATTAACATCTATACCCAAAGGGTTTTCGTTGAGTGCCCCAACCTCGCCGATTTCTAAGCCTTGCACAAAAACGTAGTCATTTGACGCGAGGAATTATTATGTATTTCGGGAAAGTCCATTGTTTCGTAATCTCCCCCGGCTCTCGACTCGAGTGCCACCATTGAAACGGCTTCCATGTGAATTGTGAACTACAATTATGTGCCATGTGCGAGGAAAGGTGCCAACCTATGTACTCGGGTAATGAGCGCCAATGAGCGTGCCGGAGCCCCTCGCGTCCGTTATGTTTGTTCACGTTTTTTATGTTACTTTAGTTATGAAATTGTATTGGATTATGTTATGGTTTTTAGAGTAGGTACCTAAGTACAATATGTAGTTTTCGCTCGTTGATCCTACGTGGAATAGCATTTCTGGAATAGTTCCTGTGTGCGTTTTTCTACATGAAATCTATTATCTACCTATATTTTATTAAGGATTCCGTTTATCTATGTCTCAAATACCTGACATCTAAATATCCCGTCGCAAAAACATAGTCATAAGTTTTGAAATTTATAGATAACAATAATAAGATTATAAAGTACTATAACTGACCTGTTGGTAGCTTAGTTATATTGAGTGTTTGTTTGATCATTAATCCGAGGTCCTGGGTTCTAATTCTAGGACGGTATTTGTTTTTCAGGGTACCAGGCGTGCATATCT
The DNA here is from genome assembly GCF_014839805.1 of Manduca sexta. Taxonomy (NCBI): domain Eukaryota; kingdom Metazoa; phylum Arthropoda; class Insecta; order Lepidoptera; family Sphingidae; genus Manduca; species Manduca sexta. The sequence continues at coordinate 7,051,550 of NC_051127.1, forward strand.
ACGTGTAAGGCATAAACTTGACTAACGGGAGTTCCACGTAAGCCTCTAAGCCTGCATCCAGACGGCGTAGGCAGAACTCAGAAGAACACATAGTGTACCAAAGCATCAGCGAGCTGATATTCGTCCCAATATTCATCACTATATTGACAACTAGATGAAATTTGAATTATGTATATTAATTTCTAGTCCTTTTATTTACGGACATATCCAAAGGACAGGAAAGGAGTAATGCAATGGGGTAGGCCTAATTTTATAATAACGTTAATTCACTGCTGCTCTATGATTCTTTTGATCACATAGATAGACATAAAATATAAGTTCACGCCTTTATCCCAAACCAGTTAGCCAGATAATTAACTAGTGCAAAGAGAAGCAGAAGCAAGTCTATCGCCACGTAAGGGACAATTCAAGGGACAAATCTCGGACAATTCAAGTACGTTTTAAATGAAAAACTTTGCACAAATATCAGTTTTGCAACTTAATAATTGAAACTACAAGCTTCACTATTCGCAGCCCGAGAACTCTGCAACTAGACCGCGATAATGTGTGTTTTGTGATAATGTTTAACATGATTGCTTAATTTTCTTCAATCTCCTCAGTTTCTGATATGAGTACCAGTAGGTATAATTAAGTATAATTGATTGCTAGTTGTGTAATTTTACCTAATGATAGACAAGTACAAGAATTTACTATATATCTGTTGTTTTAAATCTTATCTAGCTAGTTAATAGATTCCAATTTATAATACTGTATGACTCTATGTCCCAAAGGCAAGGAAGTGCAATCATTGCACCCACCGTTGAGTCCTTTTGTTGACTCCCAATCCTACGATCCTTATGTCTATCGCCATCATTTATTTACATAATCATATTTTTAATAATGCTGTGTAAAACATATTTACCACTACAAACAACCGCACAGTAAGTACACACGTCATCACAAAGAAACCCTTTCACAAAAGAAAAAGTAATTGTCGTGTATTTCGTACTAAAACCAATACATTGTAAATCACAGTAGCAATTCACATCAAACGGAAACGTGCTTTGTGTTCGACATCGCATATTTCCCCATTGTTTCCCGGTGCGCCATTAGTCGGCAACACTCGTGCAAATGAAAGCGCGCCAAAGCGCTCAGCTGTTAGGACGCACGCCATTTTGCCTTTTTAGCATGAAAGGCGATGGGCCTAAAACGGCCAGACTTGTTTCGGATGATAAAAGCTATGTACTACGTGGAAATAATCGTGAATTCTCTATGTTGAATTCGTAATTATACAAATGGATATAAGTATATTGAGTGCATGAGTGCTATTTGTAAATACATTTGTCAAGTGGTATAAAATAACCAAATTAACGCTTCTCTCGCGTATTGCAAACCTTTCTGAGAATACATCTTTGTTACACCTATTAATAAGTTTATTAATGAGACTTTAGATTGACTCTACAATGTTACGTTGGGTGCCACTCTATCTAAATTCAAGCAGTTCACAACGATTAACATTTCAAACATAAATTATAACTAGGTATTCCAACTCGTAGAAACATGACATTTTACTTGCTAAAACAGTCCATTCCTATCCAATTCCAGCCCCGCATCTTAACGCAATGATTGCTTTAACTTTTATTTAAGAGCTCCTCAAGCCTAATAAAACTCATTAAACGAATACAAAATATCTCTTAGTCTCAAATATTCCCATTGTGTTTAAAAACAAACAAAACATGTGTATTGTATTAAGATCTCACGCACGAAAGCTGTCAGAGAGCGAAACGGGATGTCAAAATAAACGTTCAAATAAGTAGAGATTAAAATAAAAGGTATTTTGTTAGAGATAAATTGACGAATCATCTCTGAATGCTCGTTGGGTACCAAAGGGTGAATCGAAAAACCCTCATTTAATTATTCTTGTTATGTTTTGTTAGGTATTGTCCAATTGGTACGATCCAAATGATGGGCTTTATTGCAAGTAACATCAGATGTAGTGAAATAACTTTGCCGTGTTATAATGAAAATAATTGAAACGTTTCAAGAAAAATAAGTAATACTTGATCCAGTTTTGGGATACTTAGTACTTAGGTAGTACTTAGTTACAGTTTATGCCAAGTTAATAATTTATGTTAAAGGGCTATTATACCTACTAGAGGGTGTCTCGTAAGCTAGAACTCGGCTAGGTAGATTTCATCACAATGTCACCTGTCGCCAAACAAAATTATATAATCAGTGCAGTTATGTTCCGCATTTGATTGTACTAAGCTAGTATCACAAGGCAACATGAGACTTAAGGTAGTTTAGGAGGGATGAGCGCAGTACAGTGCCACGCTGCAGTACATTGTTATTGGAAAATGTTGTAAGCAAAGGCTGTCGTGACGCTTAACATAAGTGAGCAGCTTAATCGACTCGATCTTCAATTTTACAAATAAAAACGAAACGTTATTTAGAAAATAGTTATTGTAGGTATATTATTTTCATACGGAACCAATTTTCTTGTAGAGTCCGCGGTGGTCCGTCGACGCGATGACACACCAAGGTCTGTGATAACGAGATCCATACACGATTTATACTACTCCGAGTCACAGGATTTTTGGTGGAATGCATTTTGTAGCAGTGATTTAATGCTAAACCAAAACTGATAGATCAGTTATCCATAGCAAAAAAACAAATTCTAACATAAAGTTGTAGACTTTCTTTTGTAATTTTTACGGTAATTGAGGTTTTAGTATTTGAGGTCACGGTTGCATTTGTTTCAAGGCTATGATTGATAAATAATACTCTTTTTGATTGTAAAAAAAATGCTGTTATATGTGAATATTTTTATACCGTTCTTTAATTGTATAATATGATTGATTTAGCAATGTACTTGAGTTGTGAACTATGGGTTCAGGGGTAGATTCGTAGGTACATTAACATTTTATGAAAGTATTTAGATTCTAAAAATACCTAAGTTGTCTTGGTTTTTTTGGAATTTATGGCCGACTAGCTTTTGCCCGCGGCTTCGCCTGCATAATGGAGTTTCCCCGGATAAAAGTCCCGCTGTATATTTTCCCGGGATAGAAAGTAGGCCGTAACCTTCCCATGATCTAAAACTATCTCCGTACAAAATTTCATAAAAATCTGTTCACAAGATTTTTAAGAAAATCGATAACATACGGACAGAAATGGGAACTTTGTTTTATAATACGTACTGATAGGCTCGTAGTATCAGATTGTGGGACGGATATAAGCTCTGTGATTAAGAATTTTTTTAATCGTACTATTAAAATCTTCCAATAAACCAACAACTATTGTAAAATCTATTTATACAAACTTTCACAACGTGCGCAATCAAAGATTCAAAAAACAACGGATATCGGATCGACTGAACGAAAATTCAAAGCGTTCGTAAAAAGCACGCACGCCGGCCGAGCGCCCAGCGCCCGTCAAAACCGTAGTTTTCTAATAAATTCATCACAGCGCGCGCCCGTGCCCTATCGATTGTGGCCTCTTCGAGTCGCCCGCTCGCCGGACGTGCCGGAGACAATCGACGCTGTGGCGCTTCTCTACGCAACTATTCCCACCAGTAAAACGACTCATGTCATCAACACGGTCCGTTGCAATATATGTTTTAATGATTCGAAATAGAGTTCAGAATATTTTTCCAGTGCAACGCTGTTACGATGATTTGTTCCATATTTAAAAAATATAAACGTTCCAACCTGTGTTACCATATACGACTTTCGAATATACACACAAAGTCCAAAATTGACGGGAAATAAAAAATGTCGTTTGTTACTTTACGGCGCGGCGCGCGCGCTCTTTGTCTCTGGCTCACTGTCAAGCGTACTTGTGTTTTCCCGCGTTTTTTGTTCTAATTAGTCAGCCCGCCGGCCCTCGAGCTTCGGTGGCACAGCCGCTCTCACGCGCGATTCTGCCGCCAATGTTTCACTGGAATTATATAACGCAACTACCTCAGCTTTTTATTTCCCCTTACATTTGTAAATAAGTGCTGATGCGCCGGGAATTTGAAGTGAAATGAGTTGTCTAGTTGTCAGTTCGCTGTATTAGCTCCTTGTCGATAGTTATGTTTCGATGTCACTGTAATTAAGACGTAATCGCATTTAGATAAATGCATTAGGATGCAGGCATTGTACACTTAATATATTACGCATATTTCCCAGAAATGATACTTACCTCCTTTATTGAATTATATGTACGTATCTAAATTGTACAAAGTTCTCCGGAATGCATCAGTAGAAGTCGATATCATAATATGTGTGTGTAACAGAAAGGCTAAATTAAATTGCCGTTGTTACTACTTAGTGACACTGTCATGTTTTTCGTATACCTATCGCCACTTGCCTGCTATCATTTACATTTCAGATATAGTCACGGATTTTAAAACTTTTCACTAGAAACATGAAGTGTTTTCATTGACAGATCATTAAAACCTTTCATAGTACCTATTGCTTTGGATCTCCTTACATACCTTTCAATTACCTTAAACTGCATAATAATCTTAACCTAGGTATTTCAATCTATTAATTTTAACATCTTAAATTATAAGGGGTCGTCCATTAATCACGTGAGGCTCAAAAGCGGGGCGTTCGGAAATAAAATCTCGAAATATCACAAGGATTTTTAATTAGATATCACGTGTATTTATTTTTCGTTGAATGCGCGATTTAATAAAAATTTAAATATACTTTGTACTAAAAAATACACGTGATTTTGGATAGGGTGGTAGTCTAAAACCTCACAACAAATCCCCAGGGGAGGGGGGGGGGGGTTAAAAGTCACCAAAAACATCACATGATTAATGGACGACCCCTATGGACCAAAAACAGCGTACTATGGAAACCTTTTAAATGTTACCTAAAAAAATAGCATCTCAACCATTACGAAATACCAGCAATTACATTCATAACCCCATAGATTTAAGACGTTTCCGCCCCATGAATGGATCTTAAGTCATGATAATAGCTTACCCCTTGCCGTATTCATGGCGACCCCGCAGCGTATAATATTCACAAATTTGTTTACAGTTATCGCGGGGCTGGGGGAATTCCCCAAAATTATTTGTTGACTTTGCATTGGGGCGGATTTTCAGTATTTACATAAAACATCAATTTCTCATCTTTTATGGCATTTTTTGATAAATGGCATTTGGAAATAAATAACGTTAAAGTTTAGGGTAGGTATAAATAAATCAAAGTTAAACCACACTGACTCTACCCAAGAAACAGGCTAGTTAATGTTATAAATTAGTACTATATCAGTAACCAGGGGCCAGGAGAATTACTATTTTAAACTTAAACCGATACCCTGGGGCTATTGTCAAATTTAATCGCAGAATAACTAGAACAGGTCGTATACAGTCGCAAAAGAGGCAGCTAGAATGACTAAAATGAACGTTCAGAAGTGGCTGCTCGAATATGAAAAGTAGGGTCATGATGATTCCTGCACTGTCATAGTTGAGTGAGACGGCAATCCGACACGACCAGAGAGAAAATAGGCGTAGGACCAACGGCTTTAGGTGAGTCACGGGAGTATCACACCGCCAACTTCTTGACTCCGGGCTGTAACTGAGTAATTTTTAAGATGGAAAAACTCAGTCACAAATATTTTGGCCCGACCCGGGATTCCAACCCAGAACCTAAGCGGGAGTCGCACTCATACCATGTAGTGTAATTACAATTACGCCACAGAGGCAATCAAGTCATAGTCAGAGGGTTATAAAGCTATAACGAATTGAACGTTTTTAATAATCGTCCTCAAAGGTTGTTCATGAATGCTTTTACAATAATACAACTTTGTTGTATTTTGTCACTAGCAATTTATAATAGAAATAATAGAAAGCATAATTACTAAAGATTCAATTAGACGCGGAGTATTTATTTATGTATTTTGGGATAAGAAACAGCAGTACTACAAAAATTACAAACTATAGTATTTGTATCAACATTTACATAAATGCTTATAACATTATCCACAGTTTACTTCAAAGAGAATAACAAAAAAACAACATACAAATTTGACGGCGCCCTGATGACATATATTATAAGCTATCTAATTAAACCATTTCTACACTTATTAGATATTTTTTACAGACGACTAGAATAACTCAACCAACATGTAATAGTGGTCAACAACTTGGGGTCTGTCGAACGGGGCGTGAAGAAGCAATTAAGCAGGCCGGCGTAACTGTGCTTACTGTCCGGGGATGTGTATCTCTTGGCGGTCGACATGTTTTTGGACATTTCTTCACTTACCATCAGGTGAAGTAACGCCACTTTGCCTTGCCCAAGATAAAAAATAATGTCTTTACATATGATATCTTACCTAACTAACATATTAATGCGAAAATTGTGAAAGTTTCTGGATGTTTGGATGTTTGACTGCTTGTTAGGAGTAAACGCCAGAACAGCTGTACAAATTTGGATAAAACTAAGCCTACGGATACTCGGCTATTTTTTATGCCGGTAATTTGCTGCCATAGGTAATAATGGGATGTTTCATCAGATTATTAAATTGACGCTTACGTACAGATTATACTACGAATCACAATGCTTTAAGGACATTCGTAGCAGGAAGGTTTTTTCACAAGGACCAACTAATATCTAGTATAAAATAAATGGACAGACTTCGGCTCTCCATTGACCTTAAACTCCTAGTGACCACTTGCAGATATTTTGTCATTTATCGACTCTCGATATATTCACATATATCACATTAGTACTGGCAGGAATCGAAGCGGAAACTATTCGTCAAAGGCAGTGGCACGTAACACGTGCTGTATCAGTGGATCGATCAGGGCGTGCTTGAATGGGCGACGCGCTCGGCGGCCATGTTGGCGAGTGGGACCATCATTTAAAGAAGTTTCGGATATTTCGATTAGAGTAACACTGACTAGATAGATATATTAGTCACCAGAGAATTATTATTATTAAGCTTCCATACCTTCCTCTCTAAAACGATAAAGAATTACTTAGATAAAAAATGTTTACGTACTTTGAATTCAATAATTCTATCATTCAAAAGAAACACCATTACTCTTGATCCCACGAAGTGAACCGTAGATATGATTTATGAGGGACTTACGATGTTATAAGTACCTACGTCACCTGCTACAGCTACTTACAAATCACAAAATGTATCAATTACGTGAAATGATATAATAAACATAATATTTACTATTTAATCCAATCCGATTCTTAATTTATACCCACTCATATATTGTACTGTGCAATCAGATCACTCATCAGTACAAATTTCGGAAGACGCATCGTGCGTACATATATCTTATATGTATTTAGGGAAGGCCTATGTTCCACTGGCAAAGGGTCCAAATAACCCGATTTCTGTCGGATTTCCTTTACGTAGAATCTAATTATCATAAAAAAAATATTTGTAGACATTATTCATGTAATGTAGAGTTCCCTTTTAGAAAACTTCACCTTTCGCCACTGCTACATTCAGCAGTTTACTTCAGGACCTTGATAATCTTTGTGCGTACGTCTGCTATAAATTTCAATCACAAAACCATGTTAACTTACCTTCATGGCCACCCTTGCCGTCACAATAACACGTCCGGCTTTGTCTAATTAGCGGTTGGGAAGTAGTCTGGTGAAATATCAGACGAGCGACCTCCCGTGCCTCCCCACTGCCTTCCTCGTTACTTCTCTAATTGCGAACTCCGCTTTGGGTAACGTTGTGTGTGATTGTTTGAAATTTTACATTCTTTCGTTCTATAGAGGACTTAGGAGTCTAGAATTGTGGAGGGGTGTTTGTGATAACTGGCAAAGAGTTCTGCTCTGTAGGGTAGTGGCAGACTGTTTATTGAGCTTTGGAACCAGTTAACCAGGTACATATTGAATACAATATAATAATATTTGAAATTTTGTTTAGATCATCAAATGAGAATGGGTATATAAGTAAATTTTATGTGTAGCAAATCTGCTTCCCCATTTAGCATGTTAAATTTCTTGATCAAAATAAAAAACTATGATTGTGAAAAACATTTTTTTCGCCGTAGGTATGACATATTGTATAGGTTGTTGTCAACGGGTAAGTACTAGATGCAATACGTGACCACAACACCCTATTTAAGTCCCTATTACAAATATTCATCTCGAAAATGCGTTAATACAAAGTATCAAAATACCTAACATATTCAATGTCAAATTAATGAGTAGGTAATTGATTATTAAAAAACCCTCTGCAGTTTAAAATTATGTTACCGATTGTAGTTTTTATAGATCTAATTTATTATAAAGGAATACCAAAACAATAACACATTGCTTAACGTCCTAGAAAGGGTGCAACCCAGAGAACTCATTAAATCGTTTATCTGACAAATCCTCAGTAACCCGATGACGTGTCGACTCGATGTGAAGAGGCCAATAGTTTTCAATTTCGCCTCCCTCACCTGTCCGTCTGGGTTAATCCACCATTTTATTACCGTGCCCTCGTAATTCCGCGCACGTGCAATCTCCTCCACCTTTGTTCTATCAAATTTAACCCCAAATTCGAAATAGTACAATAGTGTACGCTGGCTATTGCAAAATGATCTTTATGTCGACAGCATTGAGTGGGATTTTGAGGCAGGAACGAAAAAGTTAGGTTATTTTTCAACTACACCGGCCATGTTATTATTTCGTTTTGGCGGGCCGTGAGTGACGTTCGACGGTCGGTGTTGCCATGCGGAATAAACTGTTATGCTTTATGAGAGATTACACGTAATCTGGCAATATTGAAGACAATAAAATGAGCTTAGCAATGTCGAAATCGAGGGTACCGACCTGGCTTGTTTATTGTTTGGGAAATATGTTTTGTATATTGATGAGGATTAGAAACAATAATATTGTTTTAGCTTTATATTTTAGAGGAGGGTATATTTGATTCTCTAAGTTTCTGCTTTTATACTTACACGCTTTCGCTTTCATGTAATTAATTAATCTGATTATTATGTTCCTAGTATAGGTACTTACCTTAATAAATACTACGTTTGCAATTAGGGTTCATGAATGTAGCATTGAAAGGTAAATGAAAAAACAAGACAATATAAAACTCATTAATTTTTATTAATTTTATAAATCGAAATTCAATACACCTCACGTCTCGTACTTACAAATTCCTTCATGTTTAATCTAATATTTATAATAACTTCACCTAAACCTACGATAATTACATTAAACTAATTTCGATCGAAACATTCAATTAAAAACATTTTCCATTTTTTGTCGAATTATACTATTTTTACTTTCTTATTGCTATGTTTCATTGTCTCTGACACCGCCATATTGACTCACACGCTTAATAAATCCCTTAACTCTTTTATATTTACACAGGCGAAATATGATTGCTAACTCTAAATAAAAATCAGTAAATTTAAGTACATATAAAGCCCTGTTTTATTCAAATAAAATCTATACAACTCCTTTTGGGTATTTCTGATTTCGTATTTTGCACTAAATTCAAATTGTTTAACGGTTTCAATTGATTTTTATCTCCTTGTAGATACTTCTTTTAAGAATACAAGAGCTACCATTAATTCAATCTGTGTCTTGATATTTACCTACAGATGACATCAGGTCCTCTGCCAAACCTGCAGATGGTGTAATTTTGGTTTTATTTTACAAATGCACATTCAATTTTCAAGTTAACTACACTTTACCACCTTACGTTCAAAATGTGTGCTCATGTTAGATTAATAGGTATTTTATTAGTTTTTTATTAACAGTTAAAGCAGATGAGCCCTTTGCAGACTCCCTGATGATAGTGGCAATTCTTGTATAATATACTAGGAAATGAGAACTCCTTGCATCAGCAGTTTTAAATAACCCAAAAAGAGTTTTAATATCTATCACTGGTTCTAAAAACAGAATATTCTCTACCGAATAACAATTTATTGCGTAAACGTCGTTTTACTAATTTCCAATGTTCTATTATCTCGTATACTTCGTGGCGTAGGGGAGCCAATTTATTTCAAAATTGTTTCGATATTTTAGTAACTGTTTTGTCTAAAGTCGCATGAATGGCTGTATAATTATATCTACTTTGATATTAAGTGTAGCATTGGATGTAACATGATGGCAAACTCTATCTTCGGATAGATCGGAAAGGGGATGCCGAAATCTTGAAATTCTCTACCATACGTCTTTGTGGAGTCAAGACTACACTGATAATTTGGTTAGAAACATTCTGATAATTTTGCTTCGCTTTAAGCTCAGACTGTCAATTTAAATATATCGTTAATAAAAATCGAACATTTTGGATAACAATTAGTGATGGGCCCTAGTCGATGAAATAATTTTTCATCAATCATTTTTTTTTTTAAATAAACAAATTCATAACGCAAATGAATATATTTTTTTATTAGCAGATATAAAGAAACAGCCATTAACAAAATTTGCGTCTAACTTTCCGATTCCGAAGTCCAGTGATGTATTTTTTTTAAAACTCTACAATTTTGTCAATGTCTCCTAAGAGAACACAATATGTACATGTTTAATATCTACACACGCAAAACACAGATTTTTTAAATTATGTACTATACACACAACAATTTACTACTCGTATATACAAAAGTACAGGTTCTCCAAATGGGGATAATACTTTTCCTTTCAAAAAGTTAATGGTAAAGTTCTATAAAATCCAATTCCTGATCAGTTTCTATTGTTATACAATTAAAATACATAATTATTGCAAATATTGAAAAGTCTAAAAAATCAAAAACGAAATTAAAAATTAGTGCCTGTGATATTCTCTAATACAAATTTGGCACTTTGGAAATGTTCTGAAAACATTATAATTTTTGTTTTGCGTTGATACAGTCAAAATCTTTGTAACTCTGTTTAAACATCATCTGATGGGAGAGAATTGAGATAAAGCTCGAAATAGTAACAATCTAAAAGTAGTCAGTTTTATCCTACCATAGGTTAATTCATTTGTCACTTCATGGTAAGTGATTGCTATGAATACGTGTTACACACGTCTTGCAGGAAAAATGTTGAGTAAATATTTTAGAAAAAAAAAATGGATTAAGGCGTTCAAAGATTTTGACTATTGTATATTTTGGGAACAAAAATCGACAACATTTAAGTCCATCATAATAATTTTTTCATGTTTCAACCATGTAAGTATACTTAATACATTAAATTTTTATCAAAGTACGAAGACATACGTGGTATTGTATTTATACATAATATAGTAAATTAATTTGGGGGCATTATGAGACACAATATGTCTTTGGAATTTATAAAATAAATTTTGATTTAAAATTCTAAGCGGCATTTGTTCATGTGCTCATTTTCTCATGGTTATATAAAAATAATATAAAGGACTTATTTGCGTCGATTTTCAAACTGTAACATACTATACATAATGCAATAATACTGCGTCATCTGTCAACTTCAAGAAATAAACCATAAACATAGATATCAAATCCTTATTCGCGCTTAAGTATACGTTAGCCTATGTATGTACACCGCACGTAACACTTACGTCACTGATCACTGTCCATCACTGGGTCCTGTGCCGCCTCTCAGCGTCGCTTCACCTGACACAATGCTCTTGAAGGAGATTGGTTGGTTTGTGTTTGAAATGGAATGGAGTGTCAAAAAATATTTATACTATACTAAAATGAAGCCGTTTATGCAACTTTATAATAGTATTTTTTTAAAGAATTAGACAGAGGAGTAAAGAGACTTTTCATCCAAACTTTAATGACCGACGTCTGGAATTATCTATGGTTATATTGACTATAACTGTAAATTTTCCAAGATTTTATGCAGTTACTTTAAAATCTGTACTGGAGATATAATACGACGATGCTCTTGAAAACTAATCGCATTACGAAAAATATTTCATTTTACTCAGAAATTATACGCAGTAAAACAGACCTACCATTTTCAACTAACAATATAATAAATGTCATCAATAATTTTTAAATAATATCTGATCGTGGTTTTGTTCTGCCTACAAAAATGACGACTATAAATAAACGAAGATTTTAAATAATGTAGAAAAAATGAAAATTGCTTCAAAGTTGCATTAAAACTTGCATATTTACGACTGGAAAAAAAATTAAGAACTTACGTTCCAAACCAAACCAACTCTCAACCAATCTAATCGAAATACATCTCCTCCTTGAACATTGTGTCGTGGTAAAGCTGTGGGAATTTCTACCAGGCCCTGCCCTGGAGCGGAAGGTACCCTGTGCACTGCTGCTGGTAGGCGGCTGGCTGGCGGTAGGTAGACACCAGGGGGTTGCTGCAAGCTGCCTGCGAGGGCTGGGGGGCGGCGTACCCTGACGTGGGAGTCGCGCAATGGCTGTGCGCAGGGGATGAGGATTCCCCTGAGCCGCACGGCTTGCCGTCCTTCACTAGTACTGGGACAGCGACTCGCCTTGGTGATGAGGAGGACTGTTGGGGAATGGTGAGATTAGATGCTTGAAATACAAATTGCAGTAAGAGTATCTGTCATCGAAATGTTTGTACACGGCATTCGGTGGTGCGCGGGGCGCATCAGAAGTAATGTTATTTTAAAGTTCGAGGAACAATCTTATTCGCGTATTCGCTTTTACTTACTGGTATAAATTGCTCGAAAATAGTACCCTTTTTGACAAAACTAACCACAATTAAATATTATAGTACCGCCATACTACTAAATGGGCTTGAAAGTGAATTATAATTTAGGTCCAAATTATTAAAAAAATGACAAGCAACGATGGCTTGGAACCTAGATATTTTATTTACACCAAACTACAATATGTTCTTATTTTGAATCGTCGCAACGGCCTGGAAAAGGGTTATATACCTAAATGTTTTGTATTTAAGTATTTTAGGTAAGTTTTTACAACATAATTAAAAAACGTGCTCTTAGTAGAACCGTTTTAGTGACTAAAATCGCATGTTATATGTCCGCAAGACTGGAGTAGGTACTATATCTTATAATCAACACGATATTTAACACCTCCAAAAGTAATAATTCCTAAAAGGTAACATTGCAATTACCGGCATGCACAAACAGAAATGCCTCTTGAAACCCCCGAAAATCCTAACAGAAATAATTAAAATGAATTCCACGTAAGTCTATGTCGCGGAGCCCCCGCTGGGCCACGGAGTCCACCCACGCGCTCAAATTGAGGCAATTGGAGGCGGCATACGCCCCGCCACTCCCCGCAGCACTCCGCCACACCCCGCCACATCCCTCCGCGCCCCGCCGGGCCCCGAAGTCATTGTTCACAGTTTGTAACGTGCTGATATAATACTAGATTGTAAGGTTTAAAATGATATTTTTCTAACACTGCGACGATAGGCCAGTGGGGATTGGAACGGAGTGCGCTTGTAAGAATGAGCGTCACTATCATACCCTATGGACCGCTTCTCGGAATTTTTAATTTATGTATACACTCTATCTATCTATACATATTATAAAACAAAGTCCCCAAAAGCTGTCTGTCTTTATGTGATGGATATTCTCAAAATCTACTGAACGGATTTTTGTACGGTTTTTATTAAAGATAATGCAATTCTTGATGAAGGTTTAGGTTAATAGTACATTACGGTTTTATGTAAATTGACTGAAATATAATGATTACGTTGAAGAGGTCGCGTGATTGTAAAAAGTGATGTGTAGTATTACAAATTTCCTACACAGTTCCAAATCGCATCGAGTTTACTGCGCGTTTGAGTTTTGAACGCATTACCTACAAGCTCCTTTAAAGTCGTGGTTCATAGGTTCATTATTAAATCTTTAAAATAACTAATTGAACACCCGTATAGCCCCAATCTAACCCGACATTCCCAAAGGTGACGAAACTGCGGGCAGCGAGCCCGTAGCGCGGGCCGCGGCGGGGCTCGAGTGCGCTCCAAGGCTTGCCGACTCAGCGCAAGATTGTATCGCCCATGCTTTAATATTCATTAGCATTGTACTATTATAATGCAAAATGAATTCGCCGGCGGTTTTCACAACTATTCAAAGGTGAACGGAAAACACGGTGCGATCATTAGGTGTTTTAGTTTCAGGTTAGTGGAGCATCTATCAATAACATATTGCTTTTACATGAAGTATTGAACTTAAATTAATTGGGTTGGTGTCTCGTAAACCACACATCGTCTACACGTAAGTAGCACCACGTCGTCTATTTTTGTGGAGCTGCAACGTGCAGGTCCTTTTATTCTGTATCTGACCTTGTGGTAACGCACCATAGAGTCATGCAGTGGTTTATAATTCGATATTCCATGTGGTGTTGTTACGGGTTTATAGGCAGTCTTGACGCTTACCCGCGTACGATTTCCACTTCATCCGCATGTATTTTTGCGTCATACACCCTACCGATCAATTTTCTTGATATCTAAATCCAATGTTTTCTAAAATTGCCTTTAAAACCAGTGCAAACAACATCAAAATATTTTTACTTTTCCGCAAATAAATTAACAAAGTCAATTTTATTTTAATTCGTTTAAATGGTCTCTCAACAAGCTAATTTATTTTAATTAGATAATTTTTTTGTCTCTGTAAGAACTGCATCAAAGAACAACTCAAACTGTAGTGTCTTGGTAGCATCCTTGTTTTGGTAACATGATGAGACAGTCTTCAAATGTTAATTATCTAAAAAGAGGTTCCATAGACTTCCATTTATTTTCTACTCATTGTAGACAATTCACAGACATACTTATAAGTTTTAAACAAATTAATGAATTAATTACAGTAGCGTATTTTAGGCCCTATACTATACACTTTAAAGACCAGTGTGATATGCAATGTCTCTTGATGGTTAAAAGGTCAATAAGACAGTCAATAAAAAAGCAGAGACATCACCTGATGTTTAGGAATCTTCACTGTCCACAAACAGTTACAATTCGAAAAGAATCGTGGATTTTATAAAGAAAAAGCGTAGAGACTAAGGAAGTATGGGTTACATGGTATTACTTCCAGTTATCTCAGATGTCAAGTTAAATATCTCACCTGGTTATGCTGATTCTGCTCCGCCATGGCCTTTTCCTTCGCCTGCCGCTTGCATTTGTAGCGGTGGTTCTGGAACCATATTTTCACCTGCAACAATAATATCTCTGTATATCTAGACATTACACCAAAAAAATCTTAACACTGATTCACGTAGAAAGCACTAATTCAAACTGTGGATCTAGAAGTTTCGCCGCCTAGCACAATGGGTACTAAGTGGGTATATTGTCTCCACCCGTGCCTACTCTTTCGGAGCTAAAACGATGCTAGTGTGTGGAATCAGGCTACGTAGTCAGAGGCAATACATTTCCACCCAATTTCTAGAAACGATTAAGCACAATTACTATGACTGGCTAGGGGACTGCTGTATGATAATATCAATCGTCTCTAGAGAATACTATCCTTAGTAAACTGTGCTAGAAAAACCCACAAAATTATTGCCCTGATCTGGAAATAGTTTATAAAACTGTTGTTCACAACCCACCGATATTGCCAATGTTAATAAATTATCTAATATGCCACACATAGGTATTTAAGAATAGTGCCTGAACGTTAATTAGTGGGAGGTATCTGAATATTTCGTTCGGACTGATTGAAAATAATATAAAACTATTTTGCACGTGTTAGGCTACTAAAGCATCTAATAACGAATACGTCTTCAAACCCTTACGCCTAAGCGTAGTGTCAAAACTCAACAGCCGCCGTAAGCCGTGAGAGAGCGTGACCTCTCCGGAATTAGCGCTGGAGCGCGCTCGGATCAACACTCCACGTTAATGACGCGGGAGCAAACAGCACGAGACCCGAGACACCGACCTGCACCTACTGAGCCTTTGTCTCTCCCCCCTACACCCCCAACCCGACACACGCACGCATATTTATTATTTATACATCGAGGGCCTCCGTGTTTATTCTTCGAAATGGAAGTGGCCCGGCGCGTCCGTGCCGCGGAAACTTTCCCGCGCAAATACACCGGCCATTTTGTTACGCGAGAGCCGTTACCAAAACAAAATGGTGTTACATAGTAGCAGCAATAGTGGCAGTAGAGGCTGTCGGAGCGAGACTGCATGTTTGTTGTTTTTCCACGTTTATCAGGACGGCAGCGAGGTGAAGCGCCTTTGTCCCGACGGGCGCGTCGCTCGCTTATTCATGTAGTTGGTGAGGGTTAATGAAGGCGGGCCGACGGCGGGCGACGCTTATTGCACTCCGTCGAGTCTCGGACGCTCTCGTGTCGAGGACTTTCTTTTCAATCTCCTTGTGCATAATGCCCGGTGTTGCCTTGCACGCACTCTTCACCCGAGAGCCATTCACATATTTGTTTTACGTGTGTTGTATCTCGTGTGACGACACATTTCGGCTGTGTCCGAGTACCTTTGCCTACTTGACTACTTTACATCTACTTAACCGCCGAGCGTGATGTTTTTCTAATAAACGCCAGCGACCCACTCGGCTACCGGTGCCGCCCACCGAGTTTATGTTCCCATAAGGCATTTTAATTTTTACCAAATTGGTACGTTTTGGGCGAAAAAAAAATCGGGCAACACTCGTTCATTAAAATCAAAATGGCGGCCACCCAGCGCGCCGTCAGACGGACAATACGGGTCGAGTTAGGCGCCAATAGGTTTTATTTTACACATATTCGTGTTTAATTAAAACATGGTCCTTATTTTAAACGTGATAAGGTTGTAAATCTGCAATTTCTAGAGGTATTGTGCAGCATCCGAGTGCGGGCGCGTAGGTGTCCGATTCCCGCGAACGATGACTTGTAACATTTAGCGACAATTATTATAAATAAAGATGGTTTCTTGTTTGTTTAGCTCTTCATTTGGTGCAGTGGTTTTTATGCGATGAGTCCACGTTTCCACTCGGACACGCGATGACAGCTTGTCAATGTAATAATAGCGTTGTATTGTGGTTGACTTATGAACTAGAAAAATGTAGCCTATGAATATTAGAAATAAAATAAAATATTTCAAAACTTACAATGGTCGATTTAATGACTTTCTAAGTATAAATATACAAAAATAAATACCACAACACAAATATATAATACTGTTACACGCTCGTTCTGTATAGAAACGGAAGAGAGGCCTTAATTATTGACTATTTTAAGTTTTTTTCACTTCTATTCCGATCTTTAAAATTTCAGGGTAACAGGTCACCCAACATCTTTTAAGGTACTGGCACCTAGCACCAGATGTAAAAGACCGGCTACTGGTGATTGTAAAAACAAAATGAACCGTAATATTTCCGAATTGAAATTCTCGCTTCGGATTTGTCATTCTCACGCGCTGCAACAATGGTCGCTTGTCGCATAATGTACAGAAATATTGTCGGCCGTCGCTGAGCAAACACGCGCGCGTCGCCCTGACAACACATCAATGCGCTTCATTTATTTTGTGACTTATAAAAATATTACCACTAACCAGACGTATTTTGCCATTTAACTACGTCTAAACTTTCGAATTTCGACCTTATTCCGTCGCTTTAATTCAAATTTAACGGTAAATTTATTTTGATAGATGTGTTGGCAGTGTTGTCAGAGCACATTCAAAGAAATGTCTACGTGAGTGAATGTAACTTTTAGATATTGGTGGAATATTTGTGAATATTTTTACAGGTGACGGGGGATTTGAACGGACATTACATTTTGAATTTTTAAATAACAATATTCAGAGAAATTCGTAATCTGTTACTAAGCAGCACAAGCATAGCTACTATATGTTTGTATAATGTATATATACGAATATTAGATATGTAATTAGACATTATGAGACAGTTTTTATCTTTGAGTAACGAGCGCAGTGCAGTGTCATGCAATATTTTGAAATTCCGAGATCAGGTTATACGCCTTTAATACAATGGGACGCAAAAAGGTTCGCCGAATCGAAAGTTCACTAGTCCTATCAGCATAGCCATACGAAGATGTATCTTAGCATATGATATTACTGAACTAAGCTATAAAATAACATCGCTTATACTAATCATACCGCAAGTGAAAATGGATTGCCCAATCACCGAAGAGGTGCAGGCCATATTCCTAAACAGGCTATGGAGTGAAAATAAGGAAATCATAAGCGTGGCCGTCCTAAACAAACCTGGCGACGCACTGTGATCGACGCGACGTAGCGAAAAGTGTTGGGAAGATTTAGTCAAAAATAAGCAGGCAGCTCAAGATTATGCGGGTAAGAAAGTTACTATAATGCCCTCTGCCCCATATAAGAGACATAGGATATACATGATTAATTATCAGCCCTGTATTATATACTGTCCCACTGCTGGGCACGAACCTCCTGTACTACTGAGAGGGATTAGGCCTTAATCCAGCACGCTGGCCTAGTGCGGGTTGGTAGACATCATGCACCCTCAAAATTCCTATAGAGAACTTCTCAGGTATGCAGGTTTCCTCACGATGTTTTCCTTCGCCGTTAAAGCAAGCGATAATTCACAAAGACATAAATGATGAATGATACTAATCATATCTAATTTTAACGTCTTTTCACTTCGCGCGTAACACAAGCCAAAACGAAACCCAAAAAGTCGACGATAGATCCCATACTGATTAATAACCCAGCTGCCCTCCTGTTTCAATAAATTCCTAATACAGGCCAAGTCAAACCATGTATAATTAAGTAAACAGTGTATACTGTATAGGTACGTTACGCCCTCGTCAGATCGTGAGTTTTAGATGCGAAAGCAAATGTTGACACAGCAATCAAACAAAATTAATATTGTGTGTACAAAGTGGCTTTAATGCGCAACCTATAAGTTACTGTACTTTATAATATTTCTGTTTGTTTCCCGTTGTTTGCTTTTGGACGGATTATGTATTAATTTAGGGGGCCGTGGGTTATGAAGTTTTGTATAGCTGGGATGATTGAAAACATTTTAATGATTGTGTTGGTAATTTATGTTATTGATTGGAAAGATTATTTCGTAAAATTGAGAATAATTTATTAATTGATTAAGTTTTAAACTTATTTTTATTAATTGAGTTTTAAATAAAATTTTGCATGATTTCGAGGATACAGGTTACTAGTGACGGAATGAAATATTTACTGAGCTCTTATTCAATTACTACGCTATGATTGTTTAAAACGGAAATGAAAAACGAATGCATTTTATTCCGATCGTTAAATTAAAATTCCCCAAACTTTGAATTGTTACTAATGAATCATTATTTTCCGAATGCTCATATTAAACGAGCAGATTACTGAGACAATCGCCAGCAATTTTTAATCCTGCGCAAACAGGGCAACCTTTAGACAGGAACAATTCGATAAGCTTCAATATAATACCCGTACCTGCCCCGCAACCACATCAGGTGCATCATACCCTTCATAAAGCTAATCCACCCTCACAATAACCCACGCAAAAACTGCATTCGAATAATATAATCTCTCACAAATTGCTCATATACTACAATAGCAATGTGACGCCAAATGAGGCGAAAATATTATAATTTTGAGGTTATTACAAATCCACAAAAGCGCGGGAAACCGCGGCTCCATTTTAATTTGTTTTGACACATCGACCGCACTGAATAGCCGCGTTCGAATTACGAACAATGATACCATAAACAATTTTACTTTTTTCAAAGCAGATGATTTCTTTTCGTTGAGCCTTTGACAGGAAGTGTATTGAAATCCCACGGAGATTTGGAGATTAGAAAAAAGTGAAGTGGGATTATTGGAAAATTATAGGGCAGAGATGAGCCGCCGTCGGCATCTACTTTAAACATTGTCGTGGCTTAAATAATGATGATAGCTTAATTTTATATTTGCGATCTTTGTTGCTTCTTCAACGGGTTTCGGACAATACTTTAATACGTAGCATTGTATTCACCTGTATTATAAAGCAATAGCTTTCTATTAAATGCATTACGCGCTGGTGACTAGTACAATTTTTATATTGAATACGCAACGAGGTAACAGGGTAATCATACGCATTTTATGTAACAATTGTGGTGGCACATAGGTTTGAAAGACATTGTCAAGCTTTTGAGAAAATAAGATTTCAGGGACCAGTTCATAATAATGATAGGCATTTATCCTATATATATTCCAATGCATCAATCGAAACCCAAACTCTACGTTTCTCAGTTATGAATATCAACAAACATACATGAATATCAACAATCCATGTTTGATAAACACTGCAAAAACTATATTAAATGACCTGCGAGGGGAACAAGGTAAATGGAAAGACAAAACACAAACGTCACCAGACGTCACTGCCACCGTCGACAGCGACATATGTCAAATTATGTAAAATGGCTACAATTTCGCATCCCAACGCACGAACATCAGCCGTCGCATTGTTCAAATCATGTGCCACCATTATCTTATTGGATCCATTAAACATGTCGGGCGCCCGCATGCGCAACATCCGCCGCGCAGAGACAACAGCCATAAAATACGTGACCATAGACAATGATATGATTGTGTTGCACGCCTAGCGAACGCTTTTGTTGTAGTTTTTTCGGGAGTTCCCATGTGTGGAGGTCGTCGACCTGAATTTAGGCGTTTGATAATACTAATTTGAAGATTGATCGTCAATTAGATTTGTTGATGTTCTATTGCTATACTGTTCTAATGTATAACTAAACAAAATCAACCTAGAAAACGTAATAACTTACATAAAAAACGGTAAATATTGCAAAGTATCCATAGAAATAAAACGCTCTTTAGGAACCTAAAAAAAGAAAACAAACACTCTACCTTTATGGATTTAGAAAATCTTTTCCAAAATCAAAATTATCCATAAAATACTGGCCACAGATCAAAGTGGATCGAATTAAAAAGAAAATACAATTAGATGATGGAGTGGGAGTCCGCCGGGAGCCGCGCCGGCGAGTCGGAACATCGAAATTTACTTAAGTTAAATAACGAAACGCGAACCGACCGCGTCTGTTTGGCAAATACGAGCGAATATTGTGGCTTCGGTGCCGGCTTTATTGCCGCCCGTGTTTGCTCCTACTATGAATATGCAAGGCGCTCTGGCTTCTAAACGGCTTTCAATTTAAATTATTTAGGTTTGTCTATGCTCTATGGTGTTCTGTTTATTGACGTCGATATATACCAGTATGAATTAAAACATATCTGTTTAAAAAATCGTGAACGTATTGAATTGAATGCAAAAAAAATAATAGACTTTTCATCTCAAGAGTATATAATATAATTATTAAATAGTTTTTGCATCATTAGTATAAGACATCAATATCAATTCATGCCTTAACCTTTTTTATAATAAGTACAACCGATTCACGAGAAGCAAACCAATCATTCATAGCAAGGAGCATTGCCGCTCATAAAAACTCATCAAATTATAATCATACAAAGTTGAGTAATTAACTATTACTAAATTCCTGGCTTTATAAAAATGTATTAATCTTTAAATTTTAATAATACGATTTGTTTTGGTGGCGCGGACCCTAATAAATGCTTTTGACAGCTAACACTGAGGGTGGCTTGATGACCAGTAGCCAAGTAATTTCTGTTTTATAAAGCAGAGAGTCCATCCGGAAATGCTATCCGTTGAAAAAAGGACATAGGCCTGAGGCTATCTGGCCTGCATTGAAGAATTTTCTGTTACTTTGTAGAAACAGGATTTGAGCGACTCTACATGGGCAGAGAAAATTTTGATGGCGTAATTGTGCGACGAAATAACATGTAAATAACAAATCTACCAAGATAAATATCATGCTAAATCTTCAAAGAAAATGCAATAAGTAGGAATTTTGGCATTTAATGGCCAACGTAAATTTATACCAAACCTAACCAACCTTATACTAAACAGAATCATTGGAACCATAGACAAGGCGTACAAAATAAAACCTCACCGCTCAGAGGTCAAGCACATACCTATGTGCAATAGATCGCAGCGTCCAGATATGGACTAATTAATTACCGGACAATGCGTCACGATAATCCGAACGCTCCACGCCCGCCATTGTGCACGCGTGTTTTGGCGCCAACCCAACACCCGTAAATGTTGTTGACACCATCAAAATGGAGATTATTCATGGTAGTTTCCCACCCTTTGTGCCGGTTACACGGCGGTGTATGAAATTTATATTGACACGGCTCGGATTATAGACGCCATTGTTGATTTGAATTTGGAATTGTGTGAACGCGTGCCGTTGACAGAAATATTAATATCCGTTTGAACGGCTCACGCCTGCGTGCTCGTGGGCAGAGCTGGATCAATCATGATTCACAAAATAATCCAGAAATAGCCTAATCTGCCGCCATCACTCACTCTAATATCTAAACAAGACGTGAATTTCACAAAATTCTAACATTACTACTCCCCTGTTCCAATCAAGACACAACTGATCCCAATTATCAACACACTGGGATAAAAGTGTCGCAAGGAAGCGGGAGTTGTTCAACAGCGTGTTACCAACCCCACTGAGGTTACAATAACAAGGTCTGTGGAGGCCCGGGGCGCCGACGCGCATTGTGTCCGTGATTTATGCCCGGGTGTCGCTTGTCGCGGGCACGCGCCGCCGGCAGCTACGCCCCCGATACACTTAACGGCAACAAGATAACATCTATTGGGTCTTTTAGCAGATTTCTTTATTCACGGTAAAAATATTGGATTACACAAAACAGGCTTACTTCCCTTCTCCTTAATATCAATTATGAGTATAATTCCGAGTTGGGCAACACCGAGTTTTCTAACGCGATTAGTCAAGATGCCTTATACTATCGTTAATCCTAAGAGCAAGATTGTCGCCAATCGATGGCCCAGGGGTGGGCAAGTTAATATGAAGAATGATGAAAGTATGACTTGTAAGTAAAGTCAAGAGCACACGATTGTCCCCCACTCCCGCTTTGACAATAACATAGAGCAGAGCTAAATTGAGCGTACGGAATATTAGGAATGAAATTGGTGGATTATTCGAATTTTAGAACCTCTAGGGGGACAGCTGCCCCTCTCTGCCCCCCATGGCGAGACCTGCCTTATAGTAAACAAAAATGTACATAATATTTATCCATAGGATATTATGTTATTCTCAAATATAGCGTTAGCATTAACGATTGTAGATATCTTGGCTACGGCCCACTGCATCCTGCAGAGTAGGTGGACGTCAAGCCGGTGGGTGATCCTTAAAACTAAACCATATCGTTTCTTCAATATGTTTGAAATTGCACTTGCTACAATGGAGTGGGATAAGCCTGGGTGAAAAGCTAAAGAGCACATACCTGCGTAGGGGTTAGGTGTATGAGGGACGCTAGGTGCTCCCTTTCTGGCGCGGAGAGGTACTTCTGCTGCTTAAACCTTCGCTCCAGCTCGTATACCTGCCACAATGAAGGTCATATTACCAATAAATTCTAGATACATCCAAATAAGGAAGAGTTTCATTTACCTAATTGTCACATCGCAGGCGTGTCGCTCTGCACTTATATTATTATATATTGCATGTACCAGATGTGACAATGAACCTCTTTTCTTTCTTCATTTATGAGAGTTATGCTCGTTCACAAGAATATAAAATGTGTTCGTTAAACACACACCTCCCCTTTATCCTCGTAAAGTAGACAGTGATACAACCATGGCATTATGTTTTCGCCATGTGCTTTCCGCCCCATGACGTGATAGGGGGCGAGCCTATCGCCATATCAAGCACATATTCAAGACTCTGAGATAAGTAGCAAAAATCCATATTCCTTTGGCTGAGCCGGGATTGGAACCCAAGACCTCAGAGCAAGGTCGTACCTCGCACGGTATACCGAGGCAGCCACCATGCCACCAAGGCAAATTTAACCAATTATAATAGTTACAGTAGTTTATGAAAAAATTGCGAACAGACATATTATGTATCATACAAACGATATAAGTATAGAAGTGCCTTTTTTAGCAGTCAGTTAATTGTTTGGTATCAACGCTGCTCATTGAACGCAATTTATAACCGGCATTGGACGCGAAAATAAACCACTTGAACGTATTAATGTTACAAAACATCGCAACAATTTGTTACAACTTGCACAGTATGCACCAGCGCCATCTTTAAGGATAATATGGACATGGAACTAATTCGAATTCCTTTGCGGTACAAACAAAAATATATATTATTGCTTGTGGCTCCGCCCGTGTGAAGTTTCTCGGGATAGAAAGCCTATGTCCTTCTCAGGTTCTCAAACTATCTTCACTCATTGAAATCCGTTGAGTAATTTTTGAGTTTAATGCCTTCAGACAGGCAGACGGTTTCTTTAGTTGACTTTTTTAACAGACTTAAAAAATAGTGGAGTTTCTCAATTCAATTATCTTTTTTTAATTTTTTTTTTTATGTTTAGGTATTACCTCAGAACTTTTGACTGGGTGAACCGATTTTTAAGATTATTTTTTTATTTGAAAGATGGTGCTTCTCATTTGGTCCCATATAAGTAAATTTCATTATTGTTAAACCCTTTATTACAACTAGTCAAAAATTCTAAGGTAACAAACATAAAAAAGAATAAAGTCGAATTTAATACCTCCTCCTTTTTTTGAATTCCGTCAAAAATGGTAACCATCATTAAACATATCTCTGATACTCTCTGAATTATGCCTCTTTATCACTATGATACAAGTATTGTATTAACCATAAATAACTTAATAAAAAGGTGACGAGACTTTCAGTGTAATAAAATAGATATTCCTACAAGAACCGAAGCAGAGACCTTTCTGACAACACCTACATCTACATCATCGTAGTCTTCGCTTTAGAAACATAGCCTTCATCCTTTCCATTTTAATACCTTTAACCACTAATTTAAACAAAAAAAAACATTTCTACACATTTATCTATACTATTATATAAAGCTGAAGAG
This sequence comes from Manduca sexta, assembly GCF_014839805.1. Lineage (NCBI taxonomy): Eukaryota > Metazoa > Arthropoda > Insecta > Lepidoptera > Sphingidae > Manduca > Manduca sexta. The sequence goes on from NC_051127.1 coordinate 7,076,302, forward strand.
TTTGTTTATTTGAACTCGCAAATCTCAGAAACAACGAAACCATTTTTTTTCACTAATAGGATTGTACTCCTGAGTGCTATAAGCTACTTTTTATCCCCGAAAAATATTTATTCCAGAAAAACTTTTCACATGGGTAATTCCGCACGAAAAAGTATTTTTTTTTATTGCCTGAGTAGGCAAACGAGCAAGCGGTCCGCCTGATGGAAAGCAGCATCCGCCGCACATGGACTTTGCAATACTAGAGACACAACCAAGCCGATGCCTATCCGGAGGTGAACACTCTTTTTATTAGAACAATTACAATAATATTATGTTTCATTGATTTGTTTGGATGGAAGAGCCGGTAGGGGTCGACCGCACCGAACCTCCGAATGTCAGATATCTGACATTCTCAGTAAAGACCAGGTCAAAAGTACGCGGAACCGGCGGGAATTCATGAAAAGATTAATGAAGGCGGAGGAAGCGCGTGCAAAGTGGCAATCCATAGTCTCTGCCTACGCTAATGGGATAGAGGCGTGATACTAGGTATGTACTATGTATGCATTGATTTGTTTTCCCTCTCAAAAACCGACAAAAATATCAATCATTGTAAAATTCCACACATTTTCATCACTAACAAATCTATTTTGAACATTACTATATCTCAATACTAATGTCCCTGATTTACGCACACAGAACATACTGGCGACGAGATTCAGGCAACAGAATTGATTACACCGCCTGTAACCGGCCGGCCTCCAGGGCGGGGCTCCGTTGTGGGCGGGCGCCGCCTCTGAGGGGGGACCCTCACAATTAAATAGCCTACCTTAACGTAATTTGGGCTTAACTGGTAATATTATACGTTTAATTTTATGTGTGTGGGGAGTTTTCTTCTGTAGGGTTGAAATAGGTTTATGCTAGATATTCAGTTTATTGATAGGTTTAGTTTACGAGGTTTGATAGTGAAGACGTGGCTTTGTGATTGGATTATTTCAGTAACCGGCTTAAAACAACCCAATGTCTACACGCAAGCCGTCTAACGCGTACATAAACAGAGAAACACACGAATATAAAACTATAAAGAGTATATGGTACTTGGTAGTGGCAAAAGATGAAATTTTCCGAAAAGCAACCCGACACAACATAATATAGGTACTAATATGCATAAATACAGTGTACAAATCTTTCTAATGATACATAAAGGTAAGCCGGTAGGAATCGAGTTATAATATGAATCCTACGTCACTGGTTACTGGTATTTCAGTACACTTGTTACGTTTTGTTTGAGATATAAATATTGTATCTCAAAATGCCCAATATTACGCAATGTGTTTAGTGTATGTTAACAGAGCAATTTGCTTACGTTAATGTTTAGTGGCAGAGTCCGAGTCCCCCCCGTGACCAAGAAGTCTGCAATTTTGTACGTCTGGAGAAAATCATAAAAAAAAACCGCGACAAAATCCGTAACTAGTTTTATTATAATTTCTAAGTAAACATAAGAAATCATTAGGCAGACGGTCATAATGGGCTTCCTAACCAAGTGTTAGAGTTAGATAATTCAAATACCGGGTGAATATTGAAAAAGAATCACAAAATGTTGTCTGACCGCAGATTCGAACAAGGTGGCTCACGCTCCACATACGCTGCCACTGATTGATTCCTTCCTAACCGAATTTCGGCCACAGCGGTCAATCTCAGAGGAGATCAACCAAGTACACAGGAGATATTATAGTGCACTAGTGTGTGCGCAATACACAGGTGCACTCTCTGTTCCTTCACTCTCACAGTCCGGTGAGACGGCAATCCGATATGGCCGGAGAGAGATCAGACGCAGGCCAACGGCTTTACATGCTTTCTAACGCACGGAGATATCACACCGCCAATTTCCTGACTCCGAGCTGCAACTGAGTAATTTTTAAAGATGGAAACACCCAGTCACAATTATTTTGGCCCGACCCGGGAATCGAACTCAGGACCACAGCGCGGTAGTCGAACTCGTAGATAGATAGATAGATAGATAAAAAAGTTTATTTAGGCTACAATTAACGAACAGTATTACTTAAGATATACATAGACAATAGACAAGTACTCCATTTGTGAGATATTGCAACCGCAGTCAGGCCCCAGCTCAGCAATATGCTTTACTCCAAGGAGCAAAACGCTGGTAATTCTGCTGGGACCTGGTTCTGATCGTACCGTGTACAATTACAACTACGCCACCGTGGCAGTCACGCTGTCACTATCAGGCGAACAACTGAACTACAGGACCTAAACAAATTGTTCAGTGTAAAGAAAAATTAATTGTTTTCACTCCTCAAATTTCCCTTTAACTGTATATCTTAAGTAAGTACACTGTCTGAAATCGCAGTGAAGTAACAAATAGTGCGGACAGTAACCATGGTAGCTCCCTCGGTTTTGTACTGATCAGTCTCGCTCGTACGGCAATAAAACTCGTCACGATGATCAAATTCCCCTTATAAAGCTGCGCATTCAACACTCTTTAAATTATTCGTGTTTAGACAATTTATATCTGTAGTGCATTGAATGGGGATCTTAACACAGGTAGGACAAACCGTATTTATAAAATGATCAGCAAACAACGCACCCCCACGCGGAGTCTACCCCACAACAAACTGGAGATTACGTTTCGCATCATTATAGAATTAGAATGGACAGAATTTGAATAGTTTAGTTTAATTGGTTGGAAATTGTCTACGCTTTGTTTTTTATATAAGGAAGCAAGTCTTTTGGTACTTTCTATGATTATACTGTCCGTTAACCATAATAGAACCTACTATAAAAACTTTTAATTTAGTAAGCATTCTACCTACTTGTTTCTCTAAGATCTTGCTAAACCTTTAATTACCTAGGAATTAAAACGCAATGTCTTTGAAACAGAGACACAAAAACGCTTACATTTTGCACTACTTCTTAGTTCCTAGCCGCAAATGTCAATAGGATATAGAAGTATTCCTTAAAAAATACAGTTATACAGTAAACAAGGTCGGTAGAAAATGTGTTAAATATAAACGAACCTGCGCCTGCGTGAACAGCACTCTCCGCTTCCGCCGCTGCGCCAGCGGGAACTGCATGGGCTTCGCGTCAGGGCCCGCGCACGCCGCCAGCCCGCTCATGTTGTTCACATGACCCATACCTCCTCCCGTCGACGTCATCAGCCTGGAAACTGAAGAAGCCGCTTAGATATGCACACCAAGGTAAAGAAACTTGTTATGTAAAAATATTGGTTAATCCGCATTAGGCCAGCGTGGTGGACTAAGGCCTAATCCCTCTCAGTAGTAGAGGAGGCCCGTGCCCAACAATGGGACAGTATATAATACAGGACCGAATATATATGTGGATAGTGTCGAACGCGTGGTGAAAATCAAAGTACTGGCGATTAGCATTTAGCAAAGTATAGGGCGGCTGCCACAATATTGACGACTGTCAAGACACAAAAATCGTAGAAAATAAATCTAGGCTACATATTATTAAAGTAATTTTGCCGTAGTATAAAAAACGAACAAAAATATGTTTAGGTATAAACTTTGATCAATTAACGCCGTCTGAACAATCTATATATTACTTAATACTTGAATAAAAACCTTTAAAGCACATTGCGCACGAAAGACTAGTATTAATTTAATACAAGGACTGTTTACCTGCCCACAGCTGGACATAGCTCTCATTTACTGCTAAGATATTTTAGGCCTCATTCCACGTCACCGGTCTAATATGGATAAATGAATAAACACAACTTAAAAATGCAGTGCATGTTTGGGGCCTGGGTTCGGAACCGCGATCTTTATCTCATCATTCCATGCCTAACTAGGCTATCACCTTTTCCATTTATGTACGATCTTATAAAAATGGCGAACCCTAAATACGTCATTACTATTCATCTCGTATATTTTCCGAACGCGAGACGCCGGGCGCGACGCTATTTAAAATTAATCGTTCAAAAGGGGGAATAGTAAAAAATTAATACTTTCGTATGGTAGAATTAAAATTTTCGTCGCTGGCAACATTTAATCGCGAGCCCGCCATTTTCTTAATGACACTACAGCAGATTCCCGCGCTGCTGGTTACAGTTTTAAGTCACTTTAATAAAGTTTAAAATAAATTCTTTGCAATTTAACTCTCGTGTAATTTGTTTTATAGTTAAACTATTAAAGATTTAACGTCTTTTGGGTGGTGATAGCACTTTTTATGGTATACCATGACTTGTTTAGTTAGTTTAAGTTGAAATGAGTCGTAAATAGGCATGCTTTCCCTCATTTTACCGCATGGAGATTGCATTTAGGTTATGGTACAAACTTTGAGTTTCATTTCTAGTTTCAAAAACTACTTATTTTGTTTTTTTTTTCAATTCGAAGACTTGTATTTTCTGGAGAAATGGATTAACTGGCAAATACTCGTAGGGTACAATAATACTACTGTCGAAGTTTAATTTCCAGTTTCAACAACTATGGATATGGATTAACTAGCTGATACTCGTGTCCAATAAGGTACAATGATACTAGCGTCGATTACGATCCTATAAGAGCATTAGAAAGAAACAAATTACTATCACACTTTTTATTTAATATTTATGGTTCGAGTAACTTATTGTGACATATTGTTTTTAAGAAGATAAGTATTTGAATTTAGTAACTCAATGTTAAAACGATTCTGACCCTATGGCGGACTTTACACTATATACAATGGTTGCCATCCGCGCAGATATAAACATCCTACCAGCATACTTGTATATCATGTCCATATGTTTATAATTTAGTACAACAGCTGAAACTGCACGCCATTTAACAGTACTTTGAAAATTAAAATGCAATCTCAAAGCATTTGACATATAAAAGAAATCAATTGCAAGCTCACAAAACCTTTGTGGTAACATTAACAAAAAAGATTTAAAAAGATAACGTAATGCACAGTGGCCATTCATACGCACGGACGGATGGACGCGATTTTTTTTTATGGAACGAAGATATGGTTGAGTGAAACAAGATAGAACTGTAGTATTATGTATGGTTCCGTATATAATTCATTATAGATTGAATAGTTTGCCGCGCTGAAAAGTGTAGCCAGTGTAACTACTGGACATAATAAGACGTACCATCTCATGTCTCAGGATGGCGAGCGTAGTGGAATACCAAGCAATAGTTTGTACTTCAAGGCGTTGGATGATGTTTTTATTGTTTATGGGTTTTCGTATCGCTAACCATCATGCGACTGGCAAGCTCGTCTCGTTATTTAGCTAGAGTAAAAATACAGACACCCTAAATAGCTTATAATTCCAGAATTTGTTACTTTACATTATTATCTTTATTTATATTTTTGTTAATAATACTGCCATGGTTGAAATATAGATAATCCGGTGGCATTCGAGTCAATAAACACTACCATCAAGCCTAAAATAATTTATTTTCGTAATCCAGTCTATACCCTATAGCCTATCATCATATAACAAAACCAGTCTGATTCAACTCTTATTTTTCTTATTTATTTTGTTCAAAATAGCAAGTTTTATTTCCGTATATCATATGATTTTCAATAAACAATCCCAATTTAAACTTCGATCCGACCTTTGAACTAATCAATTAATCAAACACAACCATTTTCGCGATCGAAAAATGCAATTGGGTTAATTCATTGAAATAGGTGCTTTGAAGACTTTCATTCCGATCTAAGTCTATCATCTATTTATAGTCACCCTTGAATTTCACATATCTCGATCCAGCTTGTACACGAAATAATAAAACCTAGCGAACGTTTTGTGCCGACGTCGCCGATCTCCGAAAACGTGAAACGCGCCACAATAGAAGCGTAAGACAGAATGGGGAGTTATATTTTATTGAAAGACCCTTTTTGTTGGTTCGAGTGTTGTGTAAATAAAATGTACGGGAGAGAGGAGCGGGGTGAAGACGCGGGAGGTGCAGGGTTCAATCTAATCAATATATGGGTACTGTAATTATGTGTGGATTTTTATAGATGGAAGGTAGGTAGCAGGCAAGCTGATGTTGCCACTGCGATTAATGGTAGATGATCATCACTGCCCATACGCATCTAGAGTACCATTATTTTGGTTTGCGGCTTATTGCAACTGAAGATAAATCATTATCATTATACATTTACTGGAACAAAAAGATTAGCTTGTAGGGTTTTAAGCAATTAATAAACTCTTTCCTTATAATTTACCAAATGGTAACGACGTAGAATTAAACATTGGGTGAATGAGTAAGTTAAAGGGGGAGGATTTGCTTGAGGATACCGGTATACGTCAGGATAGAGTTGTAAGGTATTATTTGCTCATTTGACTACCGCCTATGATATCACAAAAGTCGCATTGCTGATCGGTATTGAAATATCCTTATGATTGGAAAGGCTTTAAAGTCGTTAGCAATTTCAATAAACGCATCTAACGTTAAAGTTATTATTTTGGTTGGTTTAATTTATTAAACAGCAATGGTGCAGATGACACGACTGATTAAATTACAGCTATTGGTAATACTGAATACTATTAACTCAATTTGCGCGTTACCTATGAAGCTTACGATTATTTAGCCACATTCGCGTTTAAAAATCTATTTATAGGTATTATTAAACAAAGTCCCCTTTTCTGACTGTTTGTATGTTATCGATTTTCTCAAAATCTACTGAACGGATTTTTATGAAATTTGGTATAGAGATAGTTTCAGACCCTGGTAAGGCTATTCTTTATATGTTATATGCTATTTCCATCCCAGGAAAATATATAGTGGTATTTTTATCCCGGAGAACTTCTTCAAGCGGGCGAAGCCGCGAGGTAAAGCTAGTAAATTATAATTAAAAAGATATGTTTACTAGAAATATTGTTACTTATCGAATCCTAGACTACAACTCAAATAAAATATTGCTATAAACACAGCAAGATGAATTAAGCTCATTAATTTTTTGTATAAAATAACTGCCTCCCAAAAGTTGTAATGGCCGACGCTGTGTCCGCGATCTGTCAACACCGTACGCATATATTTTGACAACAAATGCCGCTGTAATTGCGGACGGGACCCTCGGACAGCCTCCCGCTCCCGTGACGTAGGTTGACGTGTTATTTTCAATGTAAACATGGTTCTCCATGTCTAGTTTTGGGGTTCGGAACTGGGCAACTTGCATTTTCAATGTCATAGCGTTGAATTTTATACGAAAGTTTTAAGAATTCGTGTAATTATTTTTAAAAAATTACCTAGACACTGAAATTTAATTGTTTCTAAATATTACAATGGGCTCAAAATGAAACCATAGAAAATTATAATTAAATTCTACTATTTGGGAGTTTTTTTTTTGTTCTGACATCTCTTTTGTATCCGTTCTAATTTCAAATTGATTATAGTATAATACATTTTTTTTACAACTCAATTATGTTACGATTATTTCGCTCGTCTCTTTGGCTCGCCTGCTACCAAACCACACCTGATCATACAAAACTCTGAATTATAAAACACTTCCACTGCACTCGTCATAATGAGACAGCAAATCTGACGTCTCATAATGCTAATAATTACTCTGACTACAATGACTTTCAAAGCAGCACACGTGTTTTATAATAAGTCGAAATAGATAACGCAGTGGAACGTATAAACATACTGATGCATGCAAGACATACAGCTAGTTCCTTAATTAACTTTAAATGTCGCAACTTACTCGTAAGTGAAAGCTATGGGATAAACCGCGCCTTGCCAAAGAAAGAGAAAAAGAAAGTAAAAGCCATAACTACAAACGTCATGCACAGATACGCACATTATTATTTTATATACATATAATTTATATTCAAATTGTTTATTAAAAATAGCCTTACAGACTTGATAATTACACGAAAGTAAAAGACAAGAATCTTTACTGAATGCAAAAATTACCAGGAGTGCCTAAACTAGGCGAATCCTGTATCTTGGGTAACAAATATTAGAGTTAATTACATTATATTAAATTTATTTGACTAAGTAAGTAAATAAAGTAATAGTGGAATAAAATATAAATGAATAAATAAATTATTATGTTTTTTATATTGTTATGTCACATGTTACGCATGACTGAAAAGAAATTAGTCTGAAATTATTCCTATTCAAGGTTTATTTTTGTTTTTATTCCATTCGTCTACGTTATCTTCGTTTTTATATTCATCCGGCCAAAGACTTTTTTAACATACATATAGCACGTGTGTTTTCTGCTTTCAAATTTGACATTGGTAGAATTAGCCAAATAAAATAAATTGGATTGAATTGGAAAGAAATCAGTTGCAATAAAACAATTAACATATACCAAACATTAACATTGATTATTGTCGAAACCTAACGTAGTGTTATATCTTTAGTGGTAACAATAAAAACATCTTTAGTTCCACCAGGCCATGACTTAGCAAGGCGACTTGCTCTTCCCTACAGTCATAATTTTGACAAAAGTAACAGTAACTTTGTCCATAAAAAAACTAGCCGTCACCTACCTTCTAACAAAAAATCGTAACAATATCAAACAAAAACGTCTGTGAAGATGATATTAATCGGTGCACGGACATTAAGCCCCTCAACACTAGCGTGTGTTTGATGACCGAGAGATTGGCGTGAAATTGGCCACTGGGTGTTAGGGACGAAAAGGGGGCGCAGGGGCGTGCGGCTGACGGCTTCGGTGACCGCAACTTCTGACCCGCTTCAAGTCGTTTAAAACTGTTCTGTCTTTTGTGCCCAATTGTAATAAACTGAATTAGAGTGGCCATTATGGAGTGAAGATGGTGATTAATGTAGATGTTTTCGGACTGCATTGTAATTGCAAATGGAGTAATTAATATTAATTGTTTTAATTGAGTTTATTGTATCAGTGAGGAAAGTTGTTCAGTGATTTATTTTAATTGTAAAACATTTTATTAATAACGAGAGAAATGTAAACTAGAGTTAGAATTGTTTTAGCCGACGGCTCATAATATGTTGGATTTCTCGTAAAATTCATTTGGTCCTGACTGATATAAAGGCAACGTTTGATGGGATCCGTGTTGTAGACTCGAATCCCATTGAGGGCAATATTTCATGTGGGTATTTGGATTTGAAAAACACACCGGAGGTGTTCGTTATTGAAATTTGTACCTAGTATGGCAATAGGCTTGCCTTCTTTCATATCATGGGATTATTCTCTACAGGTATGCACTAGTTGCTCTTCTGCCCCACCATTATGAGAGAGAGGCGTGAGCTTATGAGATCAAAATGGTATAAATTAAGTTAAGTTTTAAATATATTTCGTCTACTATATTGGTAGCAAAGCCGATATCTGGTCTTATAAAAATGAACTTAATTTTTGCTTACCCTACAAGTTACCAATGCTTAATAATAAAATCTTTAAGAAATACGTTAAAGTGAAAAATGCTCTTCCGTTTTTATATACCCAACGGGGGTTGAACTCGAGACCACAGTACGGTATTATCGGTCTAAAAATGACAACGGTAGCCAAAATACGCATTACAAATTCGTACTCATCACAAATTAATATACAAATCATCGACAGCGGTGCAAAAAACCGTCTCCGCGCTATGATGACGCGCGCGCAAATATTTGCACAGCACTAATGGATTTCGCGAACTAACGCAGCGCTGTTTGTCTCCGCGGATTTGAAAGTAAAATTATTATTGATCATGCATGCGTAGTGCACATGCGTGTATTTATTTCTAAACGGGGAATGAAGCGACCGTTTTGTAAGTGTCATTATTCGTAAATATATTATTGATTTATCGATTTGCGTTTAATATTAGGTTTAATATGGAAGGTGCATATCGTTTTTATCACCTAGACAATAATTAATATCGACAAAATTATAGCTTTGTTTAATTGAATGATGAGACTAAACGCTTATCTGTTGATGAGCGTTGCTTATAAAGAGTGTATGTTCAGTCACTGCCGTATAGAAGAAAGAAAGAAAAACGATTTATTAGTTACAGTCGCAACATAAACAAACATAATGTTGCTAAATACCAAATAATAATAATAAAATACAAATTTAAATGGCTGGTTGCGGTTTTGACAGCATAATGTTCCGATGTGGTGCAAACCACAACATAACGCTATATTTGACTGTTCCGTCGCTACAAACGCCTTTTTCAAAGAAAAGTATAAATTTTATAACCAAAAACTATCTGTCCCCTTAGAATGTCCCAAAAAAGGCGATGCGTAATACGACTTTAACGTGATCTCCACCAATCCGAATGGTACGACAAGGAATTTGTTGTGTTTAACCACAATCTAAGCAAACTGTGTATCTTTAAAAACTTCACGAACTTATATCCTAATATTTATGATTGACCTAAGTTAATTCGCAGCATTACTTTCTAGGACGAAATTAAAGCATAGATGCAAATAGAAAGGGAGAATTTGTAAGGAAGAAAGTAACCATGACAATATAACAAAAACTTCAAAATGCCCTTCCTGGATCATATATCCATAATACTTAAATTTAGGCTTGAGAGCCTACGCATAGTAGACCCCTAAACTTATTACCATTGACAAAATATATTTTGGAGCAGAATAATCTTCATAGTCAAAAGAATATGTCATGTAGTTAAACTGAAATTAATTTGGTTAAAATGAAAATCACAGTTATAATTTACACCGTAGATAATAATATGATTTTTTACTATGAATTATATACTCCTAAATACTGATCATAATGCTAATAAAACACACTTTTTCTTGTATTTCGCAAGCAATTACATCACAGTATATTTCATTGACGTCATCCTACAGTAAACAGAGACTTGAGCCTTGAATTGTCAAATAGTTGAAATGAATAAAACTTACTCTCATTTGCCTTTCATCCATTACTTTTATCGTTTAAATAAGAAATAAATACCAAACGAAGTTTAAATCGTTATTATAAAAACAGGAAATGTAGTATTCAGGAGGGCTTCCGTCTGGCACCAGTCTAAGGTATTTTTCTTAAAAACATAAAAGTAACCTAGGAAATTGTTTACTATAATTCAAACGTACTTAAAATAATCATAATAATCGCATTTAAATCTAACAACAGGCGTTATCTAAACTGCGATCTTTCCGGGGCGGGTGTGAGTGTTGCCAGAGCAAAATAAACGTACGTCGGCAAATTGTGCGTGAATAAACACGCGGATAATAGCCGTATTGTGTTACACCCCTCGCGTCTTGTGAAAACACCGGGACAATGTCGTATCTACGGCCGATCGAATGTGGAACGCATTTTAATAAAAACCTTTTTCGAACGCATCTGGGTTATTGTTGGCAACACTGGAATTTATTGGTTCTTAATTTAAAATTTGTTTTTGATTATTTTTTGTGTGGAATACTAGATGGTATTGAATTGTCGTAGTAGCAGAGTACCTACTTAGATTGTGAAATTTAAGTACCTGGGTTAGATAAACAAATTTAGAGATTAGAACTTATGTTATTAGCATCAAGTTCTTCTACCGTCTGTCACATTTAAGGATACAAGGGCGCCTTTAATTAGCCGCGTGGCTAAATTATGGACGCTTTAGTTACGCGACTACTTACAGTTGAAGAACTTCTGTAATATGGGTATGTTAGGTGGTTGTAGATGATGTTTAGTGCTTTAAATAATAATATCAGCCCTGTATTGTACCGTCCCACATCTGGGTACTGGCCTCCTCTACTACTGAAAGGGATTAGGTATTAGTCCACCAGGCCGGCCTAATGTGGATTGGAAGATTTCACATACCCTCAAAATTTCTATGGAGAAATTTTAAGATATGCAGGTTTCCTTCACCGTTAAAGCAAGCGATAATTCACCAAGAATAATCACATCATTTTAGAAAAGTCAGAGGTGTGTGTCCTTGGGATTTGAACTTACAGACTTCCGTCTCGGCAGTCCGTTCCACACCCGACTAAGCTGTCGAAGCTTTAGTGCTTAGTTACTCACAAATATTTTTAGTAACAATTTCTATGCAAACTATGTACTAAACAAAACCTTAGTTGTATGTTTTACAGTTTTGGTAATTTGTCTTAATTATGTCTCGTTACGATATAGAAAGAAGAAGATGTGTTGCAGACTGAGACAGGGAATTTAATGGCTTCAATCATATAATATGAATTATTATTTACTTTGAGTATACCTTAATGCTTGTCAAACTTTAAATATTATAAATAGCATAACGAAATCATGTATTCTCGAAGCGACTGGCTAAACAGAGACTATATAAATGCAATGCAATATAAATGTAAATATTGCGTTTGTGACAAAAATATATTTTAAAAGCTAATTTCCCATCTAAAAACTGAACTTAAGACTGCTCGAAAACCAATACATTGGTTAGTTAAACTAAAACCATTACAGAATAATATAGACTAAAGCAAATCCCGATATCAATTCGCAACAGCAGAGGAAATGAAATAGCAAACATTCGGCGGCCATTTTCCCAGTGTTGCCTCGCTAAAGAAAGATAAAGTGCGCGTGTGTCGCTGACATGTCCACTCGCCGCATTAACCTCGCCCACGAACGATAGCAGCCTAAGTGTACACTTATTTTTTTCCCTATGGCAATTTTAATTTCAACTGACCGTGTTGCCCACTCCGTTTGATGTGTTGGCACACTCGAAAACGCCGCGGGTATTGGCTATAAACGAGATTTAAATGGAATTTCGTTTGTTTTTCGAAAATTGAATTGTTGCGATTTGACAGTGTTCTATTGCCGGCCCGTTGAAATATTGTCGAGTGATTTACAAATTGTATTTGTATAGTCACATACATTTTGAACGATTGAACAAAACAATAATCACAAATTAATTACTAAACTTGCTCGAATATTCTAATTAGAAATGTAATAACATTGTCAAATAAAGCATAAACCATATGCACATGACTTTTAACCCCGAGGGGGCAGGCTGAAGCGCAGCTGATGCCGGAACTTTCCAGCGTGTATATTCCGTCCCATGATGTGATAGGGGTAAGCCTATCGCCATATCCGAATCGTCATGTCATCATAATCCAGACTCCGGGCTGATACTGAGTAGAAAAACCCAATATCACTATGCCCGACCCGTGGATCGAACCCAAGACTTCAGCACTGCATTCGTACCGTCTACGTATACAACTACGCCACCGAAGCAGACAAAAGAATTGCGACTAAATTTCATTTTGGCGTACCTTACATTTTTAAAATCCAAATATTGGGATCGTTTAACCAGTCGTAAAGACAAAAACCTATCAAATTGTGAAATGTAACGCACCCGAGTGCAATATTTAGCTACATTAACATGATATTATATGGAGTTCCCGGCCGCCGGTGCACAAACTATTTGCCGACGTGGCGGTGTTTGTCGAGCTCTCTAGTGGTGGGCAAACAAGGGACGGAATACCGATCGGAATTGCTTATTTTGTCTTGCCTACCCAGGTACGGAGAAAGTTCACGTTGTCCTTTTCATATATGACTTGGAGATATAATTTTAATTAATGTTTAAAAGAACTCATATGTGAGATTTAAAAAGTAAACGTAATAAACGCAAATATGGTGAATGGCGATAGCTTTACCGTCTATACACCGTCTATCACATATACCTAAGCTCGACGAAGTGGGAGTCTCGTTGCATCATTTCATTCATCATTAAGACTTCAATGTAATTATACAGTCATATTTACATTGCGTTACTAAATTAAACCACATATTCGTCTTTACCTCTGCTAATATTGTGTCAAAAATCATCCCCGAATAACAAATAGTTTCAACAAAAATCCTGGTTTTAGTTTTCTGTTTTTTGACAATTTTGTAGTTAAGTGCAAATATGGCGTATGCGTGAGTGTATTCCTGACTGAAACTGTAAATTGCCGCTGCGACAAATTCTCATCGTTTATTAGTAGTGGCCTTAGGGTATATGAAATTAAAGTTATTTTTTATTACTACTCCGTTCGAAACATGTGCATTTTTATACAGCATGTATGGATAGAATAAGTTATGCTAAAGTGTTGTTTATTGTAAGAAGACAAATATACTCGTATTAGGATTACATTTAGTAACGCATGTCAAAATTACCCTGTATACTGAACCTATAAGTAAGTTATATCGATTATTATGAACCGTGTAGTTAGTGAATAATAAAAAATAAACTGAAATAACGGCTCCTCGTAAACGTCATTCACAAAGAAATCTTCCCGTCGACCTTTGCACGAGATAAAACTACCAAAACCTATGGACGTAAATAACTATTTAATTAATATTTATACAGGTTTACAATTAAGACAGTTTTCCGTAATAGATAAATATATTAAAAAACGCATAACCCGTATGAATTTTGTTTGCAAATTAAAATATAACGTAGGTACATTGTCCCCGGTAATTTTGTTAGTATTGATAGAAGTATCCATGAAATACAAATAAATAAACTGTAGACAATGTGCTGATTAGTGACAATACCTCTAAGAACACCTACATGACTAGAGGAATTATTCGTACCGAGCTCGAAGAATAGATATAAGAAGATAATAGATATAAAAGGCAGATTTTTAACTCTCGAGCAATCTCGATGCTCCTAACAAAGCTTCTACTTGAACCTAGTTTTCTGAGATAGTGGTACTATTCCTAGCAAACCCATTCATGTTCAATCTGGCCCTACATCTATGATAATCCTGAGAATAGATGTAAATCAAAAAAGGTCACTCACATTTTAAAAAGAGTAAAGAAATAATACTCCTTTGATAGTACTTCTTTCAGACATGGTATTTGTTTTTTGTTACAGTCAGATTCTAGAGATGTGACCGATCAGAAGCAATAAACGATTAATTTAGGTCTAAGTAGGTGTGAAGTTGTGTTGCTTATTAATGTGTTGACATAAAATTGCGCATTGGATAGCTTTACAGTGACTATTCACACCACCGCTAAAGCTCCGTGCGGTGTATTTAGCTTAAGTTATCGTCTATATTGCAAACTCCCTCTTCAATCTCTATTGCTAAAAAAATTAAAACTTTTACAGGAAAACTTCAGAAAGGTTTTTGTTTCTTTTCTCTGCATCTTTCCCGCGTTTTTCTTTTCAACTTGCCATATAGCAATTACCACCATAAGAAGTGTGACGGCCATATTGTTTAAACCGCTTTACGATTAAAACTACTTTGTTTGTTTATTCTCATAGCTTGACCTTTAGTAATTAACTCCGTGCATTGCGATCTTCGTCACGCATAATTTCCCGCGCGATTACTCGCCGCCATTGTTTCTGTGTTGTCTATGCGCGACGCCTTGATTTGTTTGTTCCATTATTTGGACTTTCTCTACTACTGGTCGCTGTGGAGTTTAGATTCAATTACTGCTTGTCTATGGCTCGCATTGTTTATCAGATTAAGTGGACTCGACGGACGTTAAGTTTTGATTTCGTTGCGAGGTTCGGCAGTACTTTGGTATTGATTTATTGTTCTCAGATGGACTATTGGGTTTCTGAGAAACTTGACGGAACTAGATAACTTGGTTTTAAAAATTCGGGAAATTAATTTAGTAAAATAAGTTCATAAAGCGAATTTTAATTTAAGTTGACGATATACACATTTCGTGTTACCAGCACAGAATTTATCAGAATATGCTTATACAATATTTACGAGCATACTAAAAAATATTAAACGAACAATAAACCTTTCAAAAAGGAACTTCGGCAGCAAGAAATTATTTTTAATCAAGATTTGCAGACACTTATATCCAGTCTAGGACAAATCGTAATGAAAACCTTATTACTGCTAAGTTATTGCCTGACCTAGGAATCTGATCAACGATCTCATACAACCCAAATATTGCTACAAAACTATGAAGTAAAAGTCAAGCTAATAATAAATTTTAATGAGACCCAACTTAATTTTAACCCTGTGAATAACAAAGCGTACGGGTAATGCTTGCAGCTCGATGTACTCGTGCACCTGCGGCAGTACACTGCGCTCCCTACAACAATCATATCGGGTTACCGACACAGAACAACTATCGGAGACAGGCTTAATATCTACTATCTAGATATTAAAATGTTGCTCTGCTTAGTATAATATCAGCCCAGTATAATATACTGTGCCACTGTTGGGCATGGCCTCCTCTACTACTGAGAGGGATTAGGCCTTAGTCCACCACGCTCGCCACCATACCAAATTTCATAAAAACCGTTCAATAGATTTTGAGTAAATCGATATCACACAGACAGCTTTTGGGGACTTTGTTTTATAATATGTATAGATTTTATGTGTATAAGGTGAAACTAGCCTGTAACAAATTGTAACACTTATAAGTTATTCTGACTGTTTGCGCTAATATTGTATTGATGTATACAAATTATTGGCTCGTCAAACGTCCTCTACCGCAAATGAACAAAGATACAAATAACGCATAAATTACAGTTTGTCGAGCGTATACCGACGCATTATTTAAAGCGAGATTAATATTGACAAGAAAACGTGCAAAAATCGAATTCTGGAAGGAACTGTTAGTATAAACAATAATCAGTGACTTTTGTAAATTTTAAAGCTTGCTGAACTTGCGGCAAGATCTGTATGGAACTAAGTATTGAAATATTACTAGTTTAAACGCATTTAGAAGGTCTTGCGCAATATATTGCTGCGAGGACTTGCTAGTCTCAACTTAGTATTTGGTGGCAATGTATAATTCAGTCAATTAAGGCAATCTTCGATCATTTTTTAATTTCTTCATAAAGTTGTTTAACTTTAATACATTTCCTAAATATTGTGATACTACGAAATCAAACATAAGTTCTTTCATATCTCATGAGCGTCATATTCAATGATATTAAAATTATATTACTATAAGTAATTAGCTCACAATTAACAGCCTTTAGTATATTTAAAATACTTACAAAATACAATCTATTGAAAAACACATCTTAAATTGAAGAGCTGTAAGCTAAAATAAGTCCTAGTTCAAGAAGTCTTGAGTGATCAATTACTATGAAGTAGAGAAAATATATTAAATCCCAAAAAGATTTTGCTTAGATATGATAGACTGCTTTCGACAAATACTTTATTCTGTGAATAATTTTCACTACAGTAACTGAAGTAATGAAAGATATTTGTATTTACAATTTAGAAATTATTCCTAGAATAATCCTTTAGGCGGAACTTGTACTTACACATAAATAACGAAATTTCGAAAAATTACAGAGAAAATATCTGTTAAAGTTTTTTTTATTGCTTTGAAAGACGAGACGATCTTGCCATTTGCCTGATGGATGGTAAACGATACGAACGCCCATAAACTGTAGAAACACCGTCCAACATCGTTTTCTTTCTATTTATTTAAGGTTTTTTTTTTCAAAATTGAAGTGACACCCCTATTGTTGCTTACAAGATTAACAGTAAAAGTAACAGAAATAAAAAAGAATACAAATACGGTAAGAACTAATATTAGCGCAACTTTAGATATTTGTTAATCCTACACCCTGAATTATTAATACATCATATTAATTACAAAGTATTATTTGGTATTCCACTGCGCTCACCATCCTATGAGATGTTAACGCTTATTATGTCCAGTAGTTAAACTGGCTACAATGTCTTTCAAACCGAAACACAACAGTGACTACACACTGCTGTCTGACGGCAAAAATAGACATTGCGGTAGTACCTACACAGGCGGACTCTCACATATGGGGAATCTGCCACCAGTCAAAATCATCTTGACTTGCTTCTCAGATACCCAATTCCTGTAGGTACCTATACTTATCAGTCAAATCCGTTCTGTTTCTTTGACCGTTCAGTAAGACGACGGAAGGTAGTCGCGGCACGCGGCTCGCGTTTGTTTTTTATTGTTCGACTAATGGTGTTTGCCGAACTAAGATCTCAGCGACGCAATTTGAGACAGTTTTATTGTGAGCCACCGAATAGGGCATCGGTTTTTAAGTGCTTTTGCGTTTAATCCGAATGTTTGAGCATTAGAATTTTTTACGTTCAAGAAATGATCAAGGAACTGACTCACCGTTTAGGAGATTGCATTAAGCATTGAAGAAAATTACAGCACTTTATTTAAGTCAGATGTTTTGTTATAATAGCACATTATCACTATTATAATAACTCAAACCACCAAAAATTTCGACTTAGAAGTCCCACCACTTTCTCCAATCCATACGATATTTAAGTCATAACGTGGTGATACCAAGATCCTGTGTACACAGCGTATCTAATTTGCAACACTTGTGCCCACCCCCGAGGT
This sequence comes from Manduca sexta, assembly GCF_014839805.1. Lineage (NCBI taxonomy): Eukaryota > Metazoa > Arthropoda > Insecta > Lepidoptera > Sphingidae > Manduca > Manduca sexta. Next base: position 7,094,452 of record NC_051127.1, read on the forward strand.
GTCGCGTGACGTCAAATTAGCACAGTAACTGGACCGCCACTCGAGCGATATTGTCGCGTATTACGTTACCGGCGCCATCTTGATTTCAACAAAAAGTTTGACATGGCGAATTTTTGATTGCTTTTTGTTGCATTTAAGCGGGTATTTTAGGGAGTTACTGTTATACTCAGGTGGAGTGTCATACTAAGGCTTAATGGCATTAATTGTAATATTAACGTAGTATGTGTATGTAGAAAATTTTACCTCTCTAAAACTATGTCACAGTGACGATCGCCATAAAGCACCAACATTTGTTAGCCATCCTATTTATTTTCTCATCTAGTTTAAATAATCAATCAGTATTTGATTAAACGCCAAAGTTCGAACTCTACCTACATAAAATATATTCAAGACCTCATTACCCAACATAAACTTCTATGATCGATCTCAGCAAAGTCACAATTAAAACTTCAAATTAAAAAGACTTAAACCTACATGGTCCAAAACAGCCAGGAACATCAATAAATTTAAATTTAAAAAACGAACTCGCCGACTCACTGGCAAACCTGGGGTCGTTCGAGGCCGGGTACCAGCTGGCGCCGCGCATGTCCCCATAGTGGGGGAGGTCTGCGGGCGCGCACCCGTACCCCTGGACTGGGGCGCCTCCGTACAGGGGCACCGCGTAGGGGTTCGCCGTCATGCCGCAGGAGGCCGCGGGGCCTAGCGGAGAGTTGATGCTGCTTCCTGATGAGTTCGATCTGTGGAAGAAAAAGAAGGTTAGATATAATAAAGAATAAATTAGATTTTTTCAATTAGGATTGAGAGCTGTGAGGACATTTTATTAGGATGGACACCTTGTCGATGCTGTAGGGCATTGAGGCTGAAAAAGAAGGAAGGGTGTCTCAAGTCAAAAGTAGCCTTTGTCATATACTGCTGTTCAGACTTAATAAAGAAATAAAGCGCGGTTGAAATTGGAGACAAATCTCCAAGAAAAGTATTGTAGGCGTTCACAATATAAATATTGGTAACGATGATGAACTCGAAACCCACTTCAACCTATCCTAGAATTTTATGTATATTTTTCATTTATTGCCATTTTATTTTATTATTTCAAAGGGATGTCGATAAAGTTCACCAAAGAACAAAAATAATCAAACAAATAATAGCATTACGTGTGCATAACCAGCAAGACTCGCCGTCTGACTTACAAAAGAAATTGGCATGCGATTTATAACAATCAATTGAACCACCCCAGGAGAAAATAAAGCCGCGATTATCGCCAAAATAATGCGGTTTAGAAAAAATGATAATAGACATGACCCAAAAACGCCACCCACAGCTACCGTCGACGCAGGCGCCAACACGTCACTCAAACAATACCGGGCTTATCTGTTTAATCCTTATTTACACAATTTAATCTCCTCGCTGGCACCCAGACTCACACGCGACCCCCGGCCACGTTTAACCCCCGTTCCAAACCTTAACTATACAATAATAAAGTTTAAAATTGAATTAATCGAGTGTAAAGTTACCCGAAATGTAGAACTCCCTAACGCCGCCATTACGATGTTTGGCTTGACAAATTGAGTTTTGACAGGGCGGGAAAACGGCGCGAAACGTTTTAGCCGGGCTCTTGTTAATTGGGGATAATTTTAATTCAATTTAGACTGTTACCTTTCGAGTTACGATTATATTTTTAATTGGTTTTCATTTCAATTTAATTTTATTTTTGAGATGAATATATAGATTTTTATTCGGTGTATTTTTGGTCCACTTTTTTGACAGTACCTATTAATTAACGTATTAATTATTTTTAAACTATAGTAACATGTTACTATCTCCTATTATTTCGCGATTCAACCCACGTAGAATAATTTCTTACCGCAAGAAAAGCCCTTCTATATTTTTCCGCAAATAAAAGTACCCTACGTATATGTTAATTTAGAACAATCGATCTTCTATAAGTGTCTAATTCATTGTTTATGGTTATGATCGTTTTTTATTTAAACATCTTCAAAAACCTCAAGTTGATACTATTATTAAGATTAAAGGTACTTATGAAGTTTAAATAAAGATATTACCTATATTTTTAAAACAGAATAAGGTTGGTTTCCATTTCTATATTAATTTATCAAGCCAAAACAAATATTTGTATCCCATAAATACATTTTATCTAATATCGTAACAAACTACAATGAACACAACAAAGCTACATAGGCTGAATGATCCATAATTCCTATGCCAATTTATTTGTTAAAAAAATAATGCTTTTAAATTAAGAACGATGCCTACCTGTCTACTGATAGTTGGGCATAGTCAATGAAATCGTCGGACACCTTAATGCTCGCGTCAGAATGTGCCGGGCGATGGGCCCTGTGGACGAAATGCGTTTGTTTAGAAACTATTTATATTATTTTATCTAAATAGGGCCAGCTTACGTCAAAACAAAATGTAATTGCTTTGGCTTAATAATTAAATGGAAAAAGCTATTTGACATGATTGTTTGGTAATGAAATTTATTTGAAATATAATCGCGCGTTAATTATACAGTATTTTTGGTCGAATGGTCATTCGACCAAAAACACGCGCCATTTAAACACACGCCATTCATGCTACACGAACTAATAAAATTATGCGCAGAAAAATAATGTTAAATAACAAAGTAACCCTAAAAGATAATCGTAAAAAAGGCTTCTAACGTGTGGGCACCCTTGCTGGTTATTTGTTACATATAACGTCATTACGTATAAGTACGGCTGGCTCAGCAAGGCAAAAATATCTAGGTGCTAAAAACCCGTAAAAAATAAGACCATTTATATTGTGATAATTATATCTGATATGGCATATTTCCTAATATCTGCCAGACTTCAAGACACTGTCACCTCATTATGCGTACATCGGATCGTCAACAGCTAAAAAATTTAAATAATATAATTGTAAAATTTGGTTATATATTGGAACATTGACTTTTCGGATAACTAACACCTCAGTCCCCGTCACTACGAAGACTGCCATAATTTTCGAAACGTCGGGAGAAAATTATATTACAAAAACCGTTATATAATCCGCAACACCGTTTTATTTCAATCTCTACGTCTCTATCTTCTGAAGCTAACAATCTTCGGGTTAGGTCTAATCTGGAGTAAAATACGTACTACAGAGAAAATGCAGATAAAAATATAGCTACCAATTATAATCTGTGTTACGCGATTCTTTTTTCAAAATCAACAACTTTTCCTAACTGATTAATTATTTTTTTAAATATCTATTCTGTAATACAAGATTTACCGATCAAGTTAATACATTTATTACATTTTGGACCTAACTTAAAAGACTTTCCAGTTGTACACATGATTTCAACATTTACTCCGGCTTTACGTAATTGCCAAGTACAAGCCCTCTCATCAACTCCAATCAATTTTTATATGTTTATAACGGTGCGGTGTTATTCTAACTTGCGCCATCACGCGTGCAATGTTTAATATAATGTTGAGATGTCGCCATGACCCACAAACGTAAGTATCTATCATTTCAATCAATTTGTATTTTTAATGTACAAATTTTATTTTATTTACAAAGAAAATCAAATACGTATTCACGAAAGTGAAATCATGAAATTGTAGAGTTTTGATGATCAATATGCGAACGTAATGTAAGCTCCGGTCTGTATTCCTGTAAATGTAGGGAAAGCTTTTTCGCGTTGAGCTTTTTTTCATTATATTTTTCACATAAAGCCTAAAGTGTAAATACTAAAAACAATCTAACAGCACTCACATTGATCGAATAAATGAATTTACTTTCCACATTCTCAATTGAAATGGAAAAGATTTAAACGCGATCGATATTGTTTTCCTCAAGTACTACTAAAACTATTTAACAAATTTCATCGTGGTTATTTATATTATTATTTTCTCCCCGCCCCGTGACCATGAAGGCTGCAAAGTCTTCGAAACGTTGGGAAAAAAAATATTATATAATTTACCGCGACAAAATCCGTAAAATAGTTTTCTTTAAATGTTTAACATTCGCGTAAACATAAAAAATCTGTTTTTTTTACTCATAGTATTAATTAATATATTATCTGATTTTTCATTCATTCGTAATTTTTGTTTTGTAATATTATGACTTCAACCATTTATATATTTCACCAATACCGATTAATAATAGCAGATACAAAACAATCAGAATTTCTAGAAATCAAAGCAATTGTCGCCATGCCAAAAAATACTATAAAACATCTCTTTACGAAACTTTGACAGTTTAATACATTCTTTAGATAAATAGGTCTCACTCTTACTAAAAGAACAACTTGTAATAATAAGCTAGCCCAAATAAATTATTGTATCGATATGTACGATGCCAAGGTAATTTATTTATAAAAAAAAATTATATATTCTTGGGATAAATTACCGAGATAAAAATAGCCTATATTTTAATCCAGAACATAGTCTTGCCATATGCAAAATTCCATCCAAATTCGTTTAGGAGTTTCCGCGTCTATTTCTAACAAACATCGTAACATTTTAGAGTTTTGCATTTGTAATTACATTTTATTTATAGCATTAACAACTCTAACCACACCTATTTGTGAAATATAAAATATTTTATATAACATACTATCTTTTGATCGCGGCTCCGTCTGCGTGAAATAGTTTTTCCGGGACAATAGTCCTGCTATATATTTCCTCGAGATTTAAAGTAGACTATGTCCTTCTTAGGGTCAGCTATCTCCATACGAAATTTGATTAAAATCAGTTTGGTAATTTTCGAATTCATAGCGTTCAGACAGACAAATGCGGTACTTCGTATTATAATATGTGAGATGTAAATACACAAATAGATGACATTAATAACACTCGACTGACACCTAGTGGTACAATTCTCAATAAATAAAGGGCCACGAGGAAAAAGCAACTTTCTATTATAGATGTTTCTGTTTATCAATTATATAGCTTTTAGAAGGTTAAAATGACGGGTCCAGGTAATTACTCTCCTGTACAGAGTTATTTCCCTTATCCACATTATATCAGAGTTATTTACTGGTGGTAGGTCTCTCATATGTGAAATTCCACCTGGGTAGGTACCACCGCAATATTTATTCCTGTTGTCACTGTTGTGTTACGGTTTGAAGAACATTGTAGCCAGTGTAAATACTGGACATAATAAGACTTAACATCTCATGTCTTAGGATGGCGAGCGCAGTGGAATACCAAACAAGACTTTGTAATTCAAGGTGTTAGATGGTGTTTTTACTGTTTATGGGCGGTGATATCGCTTTCCATCAGGCAAACGACAAGGTCGTCTCGTCATTCAAAGCAATAAAAAATCCAGTTGTCACTTACTTATGTGTGCTTGTAGGTATATGTTTTTATATAATTAGCGTGTGAACAGGTATTCGCAGCTGTGACAAAAAAACTAACGCAAATATAATCATGACGTCTTACTTCTTGAATAAAATAAATCGCAACTTTGTAAAGATGTTTGAATGTTTGTTAGAAGTAAGCCCGCTGAACGGATTTGGTTGGAATTTTGCACAGACCATGTTTCGGATTAAAATATAGGATATTTTTGTCTCGAATATTTGCTCCCTTTTTAATTATTTACGTAGCGACACGCATTGATAAGTGCATAGTTTTGAAGGAAATAAATTTTATACATTATTTAGACTAGATATTTTTAATATAGCGTCTGTAAATGTTATACATTATTTAGATTCCGTCAATATTAACTTTACTATCAGTTCGGTAAGCGATTCTCACCAGAGAAGAACGGGCAAGAAACTAGTTTTGTATTTTTCAAACTTTTTAACCAAAAATTATACCGCCATCTAAAATCACTAAAAACCAAAAATTATTTAACATTACCTATATTACTGACCAATTTTGTAATGAATGCCAACACTTTCGACCGTGGCACTAAAATTTTGTAAGTTAAGTCGACCGGAAAAAAACGAGAGAAAAATGGTAACATTAAAGCGACGAGATGAAAATACTAATAATTTTTTTCACTGTAAATGTGGTAAACAAATTCGCGATCATAAAACAATCATAGAAATATTTAAAATTCTTGTTCAAACAATACTCAGGATCCGGTTGTTCGGCAAATATTTCTTATGAGTACACTCATGAGACGTACTCACTACATTTAAGAATTAGTTTATGCTTCTGTATGGAGATTTATAATTTGTTTTGTTGTAATGACAATGCAAATGACATATTAGGTCATTGGCTAGCTTGAGCTATATAAAGCTGTTGGGTTAAATAAAGCTGTTAAACGTAACGTACGTAAACACAAGCCTTCTATCGCCTAAAAGGCAGGCAAACGCCCAACTAATGCACTCACTTCTTGCCGTGTGTATTCTATCGCATGATGTTGATAAGGGACGAGCCTATCGCCATATCGGGCACATATTAAACCAGAGACGTCAAAGCGATTCCTACCGCGCACGTAACACAACTACGCTACGAGACAGTCTTAGTAGATAAGTAGTTACATAAAAAATGCTAGAATCCGCATATCAAATTATAAGTAAATTCAGATTTTTTTGTTATATAAACATGGCAAAGACGCTGCACCTGATAGTAAACGGAGAGGGATCCGAATAGTGTCCACTGACGAGGGATGATTGTCCCTCGTCAGTGGACACACTTATAGCCTAACGATTTATGTTTACGCGAATGTTAGACCTTGAAATTAATTTATATTTCGGATTTATAGCGGTTATTTATATTATTATTTTCTCCCGGCGTTTCAACCACTTTGCAGACTTCAGGGACACAGGGGGGACTGAGGTATTGTCGTCCGACAAGTCAAAATCCGAAAAATGGTTTACTACAATTATGCCTGTTTGAAACCTAATAGTCTTGTCCAAACCTTCTTCTATCTGAGAAGCAGTGTTCATACTCTGACCCAATCTGCTTCGAAAGAACATAACAGCAAGTATAATTATTACAAAAGATGCAACATCTAATATCCTTAGTAAGGAGTGCAAAAGAAAAATCATTAGTGATTGAAACTCCATATGGTTTAGAATACCAGGTAATTTGCATGTCATCAATTAGCAACAAACTGGAGCCAATCTATTTCTGCAATTCTAAACAACCCTTCCCTTCCTAATTAATTCCCATTCCTTTCATTTAAAGCTGCCCACGCATCCTTAAATCTTCTAATCTTGAATGTGCATTATGGGCAGTGGAATATGATCAATTAACATCAAATAACTTATTTGTTTTAAAAGCTTCTAATCTTATACATTAAATAAAGATTATATAAAACCTATTTGTTCGTTTGCTGGCCTACGCTACAAATTGCCACAAAGTATTGACGTCAATAAATCTCTAAAATTTCATATTCGAACGTGAACCACATACAAAATAAACTCACTAACATTTTTCACAATATCGAAACTGCATGCATATTTGGAGTAAAGGAAAAAGAAAATAACTGGAGCTGTAGGCCCATTTCTAGTTTCTCGGTCTAGTGAATACGGGGTACGTGAATCAGAAGCAGAGCGTGAAGAAACAATTAAGCAGGCCGGCATAACAGTAACGATCGTCCGGGGATGATTGTCACTTACCAGTCGACATGTTTTGGGCTCCTCTTCACTTACCATCAGGTGTATTAAAGGCACTTTGCCGGGCCGACAGAAAAAGATAATATATGTTTTTATGTGTTCCTAGTTCCTCAAAATTTTCGGTGAACAGAATTTATTCAATATTTCGCGTCTATTTTTATGATAAGTAAAATTAATGACAAAGTTACCTAAAATATTATTGCAATAAACCATAAACGTATAAATACCATTGCAATAATAATACCATATATTAATATATAAACGGAATCGGTAAAAAACCTTATATTCGAAGAAAATCAATAAGTAACAGTCAAGCGATTTAGAATTGATTTAAATACTGCATTATGTTATTAAATACCATAATAATACGTTATATTTGGTAGAGTCAGTAATGACGGCATCCGACGGTGTTCAAAACGAAGACAGTTTATACAGCATTCCAATTCCCTGTGAGTTGTAACTACGCTATATATATTAAAATTTACACTATTATATAAAGGTAAACAGTTAGTTTGTATGACTTAGAAACTACTAACCATTTTTTTCCACTAATAGAAAGCTACATTACACCTCAGTGATAGTTTTTATCCCTTAAAATCTTTTTCACGCGGGCGAAACTGCACGCAAAAGCTAGCATGTTATAAACATTAAAGGATTTAAATGAAAAAATGCTCTAGCTTATTATTATACACAAATTCACGTTTTTTATTATATTTGTCTGCGATTTGAAATTCTAAAAAGTCTTATGGTCGTTTAATTATTATTTTTTTTTGGTATACAAGTATATTAGTAGGCCGCGTAAAAATATCTGAAATAAAAGTCTTGTTATATATTTTCTAGCATAAAAAGTCCTATGTCCTTCCCAGGGGCTCAAACATCTCCATATTATATTTCAGCGAAATCCATTCGGTAGTTTTTGAATTTATTGCGTCCAGACAGACAAACGCGGCTGAACGATTTTGTTTTAAAATATGTAAGGATGTCACTACATTAGGTTGAGATGAGAGATTATACTGTAAATTACAATGTAAATTAAAAGAGTCTTTGCTGCCGGCTAATTTGTTAGTAAATCACGTAAAAACAGCTGAAGAGAATTAGGAACATTCCATTAAGATGTAGACCAGTGGCAAAATGTCCATATAACCGGATCCTGTCGGCCTCCCTTTCGTAATCTATGTAAAATATAATTATTAAAACGATTTTCAAACAGCGCTTATGCATATTCCCTTTCGGGGAATATCACCCTTCACTACTGATGTGGGCTATAGAAAGGTACTTCATATATGATGTACAGGGCGTTAAAATGCAACATGAATTGAAGTACATACGTGGGGATATCTATAAATTAGTTTGTATTAAATATATTGGAACTAAACTTAGGTCCTACACTAATATAATAATAGTGATATTATTATGTGATAATTCTACAAAATTGTTTTTATTTATTGCGCATTTAGCTCTACATTTTTATTATTATGATTTAATGAAGAAAAACGAATACGAGAGGCCATTATCAGAGCAACATAAGCTAAAAGGACCGTTTTTTTTGTCTGTCTGTATGTTTGTACACACATCACGCAGAAACTACAAAATGGAACTGAAGGAAGTTTTCACCGACCTATTCCTAGAGGTCTAAATTAAAATATAGGCACCATTTTATCCGGAAACCTATTCCACACGTGTGCAACCACGAGCAAAATATAGTTCAATATAATTTTTATTTTATTTTCGTAGAACAATGATTGTTTATATAAAATTAATCGTATTGCGTCGTATATTATGAGTTTTTCTTTGTATCTATTTTCGTTTTTAGTACTACGACTACGTTTCTCAAAACCTTAGATAATTTTGTTATTAAATATTTACGTTATGTAGTATTGCGTCGTATATTATGAGTTTTTCTTTGTAACTACTTTTGTTTTTAGTACTACGGTTACGTTTTTCAAAACCCTAGATGATTTTGTTGTTAAATATTTACGTTATGTGATAAAACATCCTAAAAAGTAATGCGTACTAAAATTCGATCTAATTTATTTATTTGGGTACGTACGGACACTGTTTATTAACGTAAAATATTTTAAAAGTAAAATGTAACCGAACATTCTACTTGGTTAGCGGTGGTTTGCAGATACAGTTGGTATTCTTGGCTAGGCTCCGAGAAAGAGTAGAAATTTTGGATTTATGGCAGTTTCAGACAAATTATGTACAAAAAAGACGAAATAAATGTGAATCTATTATAATATATAGCCATTTATGTTAGAGTAAAAGTTGTAATTATGCGAAAGTTATTTTTAAGTTATCAATGATTTGAGATTTTAATAAGAATAATAAAATTAAAATTTATATTTCAATATCAAATAATAATGCTAATTGTTAATAACTTATGCCTAATTTGTTATACTAAAATGCCTAATTTGTTATATTATTTTATTAATCAAATTGTTTTACAAGAGTTACTTAAATTAAAAAAACTTCAATTTATTTTATTATTAAACAACAAACCTAATTATAATCAACAATTAGCCCTATTTTTTTGTTTAGGTAATTTTAAAATTATTTAATTTTATTGTAATACCTACTATATTAATATATTTATATATTATTATTACTTTAAATGAAGGAAGCAGACAGCAACAGTATTATTTATTTTATGAAAGCTAATTTGGCATAAGTTATTATTTACACTTAGAAATTTTATTCCGGAATCACAAAAACTTTAGGTAATAAGATTAATTTTTAAAAAACACCGCAATATTTTATAAATCCTGCCATTTGGTTTTATTTGCTTTTTATGAAAAATTATTGTTTATTATTTTATTCCGTTGAAAAATTTCGGCTATTTGATAGAGCTAGGCTCGCACAACACAAGTATATTCACTACATATAGCACATACTATGCATGTATGTACTTGTATACCGCACTTCACTATCACATAATGTCCCGTGTGACACTGAATATTTTAAGTTAATTGTATTCATGTAAGCACTGGTGTAGCGCGCCATGAGACTACAAAGGAGGCCGGATTGAGAGCACGCCGTCGCGAATTATTTACTACAACTCGTCAGTAATTCAGTAACGCGGGGGTACAAGAGCCGCTAGAGTACAAGAAGTGTTACACATGCCCGCAAGTGACCGTCACTTGACCGCGCCACAACATACCTGCACAAACAAACGTCACCCAACTATATCCTTCGACTACGAGCGACGCTCAAGCACTCTCGTCGGGACCTTCGCCACTCGAAAAATCAGCGGGTGGGTCCTCCCCCCCTCGGATCGATCGACGCACCTGTACGGCGACGGCGGGTTGTTGGCCAGCTCGAGCTTGCGGTACTCCTCTATCGGCGACAGTATATCCGTGACGGAGAATGGCGTGGAGTGCTGGAGCTGCAGCTGGGACAGATTCTGCTGCAGCAGCGCCGACTTCGGCGACAGGCTCATCGCCAGCTCGGCGGCGCTCAGCTCCGGCAGCGCCTCCGCCGGACACGGCGAGTAGCCGCCGCCCTCCGCGGACATCCGACCGGCCGACACTCGACGCCACTCGACGGCTCAGCCTCTAGTGGCTCTCGGGGCGAGAGTGGCGGCCGGAGCCCCCGGGCCCCGGCGCGCGAGGTCCCGCCCCTGCCCGCCCCGGGCCGGGCCGACCGCCGCCGCGCCGCACCACTCCGCACCGCGCCGCGGCTCGTGATTGGCGCGCGCGGTGGGCCAGCCCGCGCAGGCCGCGCGCCGCTGCGGGCGCAGTCGCTGCGAGGAGGCCGGAGGGGCGCCGCCGCCGTCGGCTGGCCTGTCACCGCCGCGCCGCGCCGCGCCGCGCCGCGCCGCGCCGCGCCGCGCCGCGCCGAGCCGCTCCGGTAACGCGCCTACACCTGGTATCCATGTATCTATGTCTGCCGCGCCGCGACCATCCGTTGTTGTGAAATACAATACTGATGCAAGCAAAGTGTTGTCGCACATTAGTTCCGAATCAGTTATTAGGCCTCCGATTATTTATTATTAGCTCTTCAATAGAGTTGAATTAGAAGCTGCAAATTATAGGTATAAACAGTAACTGTGTTTCTCTACAAATTATTTTGTATAATCGCCGCTTTTTATTTGTTTTACATAAATAAACATTTTCAAGGTATAACATTTAACGTATTTCATAGTTGATTATAATCATTTACCTTATAGCAGATACAAGTATGAAATGTAAAGAAACAATTAAGTACAAATAACACAACGCTTTTTTATCATATCGTTTTTTTGAGTACTTTATAGTTAGATTATAATATCTTGTGTGACCTAATGACTGCGTAGTATCTAAACCCGTAAACTCTACGGTGTCGTGGGCTCAATTCGCAACTGAAGTACTTACAGTATAAGCAAGTTTTTCGATACTAAAACACATAATGCTCTGAATTACATAAGTATATATCCAATAAAACTATAAGCTCTTTGTTACCTTGTAAAACACAAACGTGGCCGATCGTAGGTATAATTTCGGAACAGCGCAATTCTTGATTTAGCAATCAGATTATAACCAACTATAATGTAATAAGGCCTTCTGCCCTGATCAGTGTTGTCTTTACTACTCTTAGCCTTAGATTAGCTCTAAGCCTTAGCTCTAAGCCTTAGCCTTATTTTAAGGTAAATGCGTAGTACAATACTGATTAATATTATAAGTAAGTATATTTAAGTGACAACTGCTTACATATTACGTCTCGTATGACTATCTCTTCTCAGTTCGTGTATATGATGACAGCGGTGTAAAACTGGTGCAAGTAGGAAGGTCAGTATATATTGTTTATTGATTGAAATAGGTGAAGATGGTGTAAGATCATATAAGAATATGATAAAAAAAATTGGTTTGAAAATGGTACCCGTATTTATAGTGTAAATAATAGGTATATTTCTGATTTGTTATGTTTACGCGAAGATTAGACACTGAAATAAAACTATTTTGCTGATTTTATATAATTTTCTCGTGACGTTTCTGAAAACTTTGCAGCTTTCATGGTCACAGTTCATGACAAGGTGACGGTAATAGATAGGTATATTTAATTAATAATTCATATATATCCATGCTTATATTATATATGCAAAAGTCTAACTATTTGTTACGTTTTCATTGTTGAACCACTCACCTGATTTCGATGCAAGGTATAGGATAGTTTGAGACCCTGAGATTGACAAAGGCTACTTTATCCCGGGAAAATATATACCGGGATTCATATTCCGAAAACTCTTTAACACGCAGGAACCGTGAGCAAAACCAAGTGAATGGCGTTTTAAAGTAACTTGTAAAGATATTTAAACGTCCAGAAAATTATAGTTACAAAACTGTTTTTAACAAATTGTATTAACGTAAGCTGTTAATAAACCATAAACCTTTATCCCCCAAAGGGTAAGGCGAATACGTAATTAGAGCACCTACATTTCAAACTCACATCTATCCCATGATAAACGTTGTACCTGACGATATGTCGGAGTTATAAATGGGAAACTTAGGCATGTTTACTGAATCGAAAACGTGACAAATTTTAACTGTTTGAACTGGAAATAGTTCAAATCGAACTAACAGTTCCCCGGCAAGCATGCTGCCACAAAACTAATGAAACTATTATTGATTAACAAACTTTATTTGATATATTCAAGTCCATTCTAGATAATACAATGTAAATAAACTTCGAACTCTCAGTTTATCTATTATAATTGATATTATTGACAGATATGAACAAAAGTTTGTTCTAAAATAAAGTATTCTTTGAAATAAAACTATTTCAGATTTTATCGCAGTGTTTTTGTATTTTAATTTTCGCTCGACGTTTGGAACACTGCGGCCTCCAGTCACGGGGCAAACTGAGCTGTTGGTCGTTCGAAAAGTCAGTTTCATTTTCAAATTATACAATAGCTATTTTTTGATGTAATAAAAGTATATTACTTAGAAGAATAACGCCTAATAACACCTTAAACTAGAAGGCACCTAATCACGCAAATCAGCGATTTGATATTGAAGTTCTCGCATTATGCCCGTGATAGATATGTAATAGGTATTAATTCTCAGTTATTATCTGAAAACAAAGCTCTGATTTTCCTAACTGAATTTCGACCACGGCGGCCAATCTCAACGGAGACCAGCCAAGTATGCGGGAGGTATTATAGTGCACAAGTGTGTGCGCAATACACAGGTTCACTTTGTTCCTTCACTCTCATAGTCCGGTGAGACGGCAATCCGACATGACCGGAGAGGGATCAGGAGCAGGACCAATGGCTTTACGTACTTTCCGAAGCACGGGGTATCACACCGCCAACTTTCTGACTCCGAGCTGCAACTGGGTAATTTTTTAAGATGGAAAAACCCAGTCATAATTATTTTGGCCTGGCCTGGGATTCGAACCCGGGACCTCAGCGGTAGTTGCACTCGTACTGTGGACAATTACAACTACGCCACCGAGGCAATCACAAAGCATTAATTAACTACTATGGCGGTGGCAGGAAATAAAGCTCTGATGAATGGTTCCATATCATATTGAGCGAAGATTGGGAAAATACTTGCGGTACATTAGATATACAGGGACATTATGACATTACGTTAATAAATTAAACCATCGACTTGTCCTTTTGAAAACCTCACTTTACCATTAGGTATTCTTACCATAAAAATAACATAAAGAAGCGTAAGTATCACAAAAAATAATAGGGACTTTTTTTAAATGCCCCGTGACCCTTATTAGAATTTAGAAGGTACCCGAAGAGGATTTTTCAAAGCGGAAACATCACGCTTTCAGTCAGAAATAAATTTCACCCAAACGATATTCCCACTAAACTACAAAATAATCAACAAGTCAGAAAGAAAACTGGGGTTTTTGGAAAAAATAATTATTATTTATGGATGATTTTTGGCACAATGTTAGCAGAGGTAACGATGAATATGTTGTCTCATTTAATAACGCTATGTTAAAATTATCTACTCAATATGTTTGTGATCTTTATACTGTTCCACTGTAGTGTACAAGTCTCCTCTACTACTGAGAAGGTTCAGATCTTAATCCACCACATAATACACGGCTGATATATTTAATTGTTATGATTCCATCTTGCAGAGTTGTATACGTGTCATTTAGAGATAATGTTGAGCATAATTAAAAAAGTAGGTTTGAGGATCTACTTATAGAATTGATAGTGAAATATTACGTGATTTAGTCAACATTGAGTTATGGCTAATATACCGATAGACTGTTACATATCGAGATATATGGCACTTCCGTAGTACCTAGTTGCGACTTAATGGTTTAAATCTATGTACCTACCTACTAGGTGTTGCTCGCGTGATAGTCCTTTCCTGGTATTAAAGTGCCACTCTACTTTACCGGGATAAAAAGATAGAAAGCGACTTAAAATATGCTAGCCCAATTAAATCCATGGAGCGCTCCATAACGCCATCTGTAGGACACCAACGCTATCAATTAACAAAAAGGATTAAAAACTTCAAATATTTCCTATTAATATCGGAATAAAAAATATTCTATATGATAATCCAAGATATGCTATCATGGTATGGTGTATCCATGTGCCAATTTTCATTTCAATATATTCCGCGATTTTTGCGTTTACTTCTAACAAACATCTAAACATTTTTACAAACTTTCTCATTTATAATACTAGTAAGAAGTAAAACTAATAAGTTTAATACTAATAAGACAAAACAGACTAAAGTGCTGACGTTTCAAATTGGATCCCTGAGTCGGGCAAAGTGATATTGGGTTTTTCTACTCAGTATCTGCCCGGAATCTAGAATTTCTGCCCAATACGGCTAGCCCCTGACATATCATGGGACGGATAACACAACGGAGAGTGGGAATACAAGTTGCGCCTCACCTACTCCTTCGAGGATAAACAATAATAGTAAGCTGAGTTAAGACTAACAAGATGCTTATGTCACCATTTGCATAGCAAAATATGGCTAGATATTGGTGATGGTCGTTCGGTGTGAAACTGCCGAGACAAAACTTCAAATCCCAAGGGCACACTCCTCAGACTTTTTTAAAATGATGTGTGTATTCTTTGTGAATTACCGTTTGCTTTAACGGTAAAGGGAAACATCGTGACGAAACGTGCATACCTGAGAAGTTTGAGGGTGTATGAAGTCTACTAATCAGCACTAGGCCAGCGTGGTGGACTAAGGCTTCACCCGTCCCAGTAGTAGGGTATTTATTTAAATACTTATGTTGATTGTAATCTGGTTTTATTCTTTTACCCCATAACTCATTTATGCTATTCACTCCGCTTCCTGGTACTCCATTTTCTTCTTTTTGTAGTAAACAGACACGCGTGGCTTAATCCTCTAATAGGTAAGCAGAAGATCAACCAGACCATCCACTATTGTACCATGGTTTCCATCCCATAACAAGATATAAGCCCTCAGGGCGATACAATTTCGAACCACACCCCATACAATTCTACGCCACCAACGCAGTTTTTATAGTACCACAAGTATAATTTTATATTTACTTATATAACAGCATCGCGTTTTTTAATGCTGCCATCTATCATGACGAAGTCCGAAACATTTGGTACTTGTCAAGTCAGAAAGAATATGTTGTGTTGCACTAATTGCAGTATATATTTTTGTCATGAGATATCTCCAATCTCCATGAAAGCAGGTACAAAGTAATTCCATAGATGTCTTTTTCTCATGACCAAAGTAACTCAATTACCTTCTATAGATTTTGTTATCTTGGGCGATCGCTGACATAAACCATCATTCATTTGTTATTTACGGTCCTAATGGGTACATTTTATAAAAAAATACACATAGGTCTGCAGATAGGTGGGTGTGCAGTTCTGAAACCATCATGAATACTTGGAATCATATATTTACCTGTGATATTATCTTCTTTTTCAGACTATTGCATCGTCGAATCTTGTCTACTCTGCCATCCATCGAAGAGTGGAAGACTGCATTAAGTAAAGACAGATCTGCGTTAATGAAGTATATTAGATTTACACAAACTTGCTGACAAGAGTATCTACCGTATATACTTTGTGTCCAACAAGATAATTCTGACAATTGCATAATGCATTTCATTCTTCGATGGGCTGAACAAAACAATGGAAAACTACTGGTAAGGTGCGCTGTAATTAACCTATTATACGAGCTTCTATAACTGCGTTCATGCATGACCCAAAACTTGATCCTGGTTTGGTCATTAATGCGCCACTCCACAGTCCGCCCTGTGCCTTCGCCCCGCACCAGTTACGGCTATAATGGTGAGTGCAGTTACAAAGAAAATCGAGCGAGAAAAGTTATACCTTTTAACGATCGGCACAGTAATACAGACGTAAGTATTTTCTTCACATCTTTATTAAAACATCTATGTTATAGGCAAGGAGGACCACGCATGCTGACAAACTAATATAACATGGTACGTATTTCAGATTTTTAAGTTCAAGCCAAGATGGTGGAGACAATGGTTCCTAAGCTATGCACGTCGTAAATGAATACTGTAGTGCAACATGAATATTTTAATATCAGCGCCATCTACGACTCACCTTGTTTATATTTACAATATGGCAAAGCGCAGCACAGAATATTTTTTACTGTCAAACTATTATCAAAATCCATTAACACAACAATAACGCAATTTATAATAATTTACACATAATGCTATTTATTATTGTTTTACATGTAAAACAGATTTTTCCTACTGCTCTTTATCTTTCTATTTGCAAAGATGGCTGCCACAAGAGACTCTCGAGTTTCATTGTTTGGTGACAAATGTGTACCACGGTTCATCCTAGCTCACAGAAAATACAGCATAAATAGAAAATAACCTTGCTATAGCCTGACCAAGAAAATATAAAACCTCCCTATGTTGTCAAATAAGCCATTAATTTATTGTACTAGCGACGTTAACTTTAAAAGGATGGAAAAAAATATATAATGTTCAAAGCAGGTTTTTTATTTTCCTGGACAGGCTATAGCCATCAATCTACAATAAAAATACATAAGAAATTAAATACCAGGCTACTACTTAAATGAAGCTTTAGTAATAATATTTTTAATGTGCTATTGTTAAGTGAAATAAATTTTATATATATGCATCTTGTTTCATTTTACTCCCAATAGTATTGTAAACTGTTTCAAATATTTTTTCCGTAAATAAACAATCACGACATAAATTACGGAAACAATTATTGTGATTAAGACGCAGTAAGACAGAACTCTTCGGCAGATCATTATGCCTTTAAAAATCTTTGTCTAAAAGCGCCTGGGGGCGTTGATATTACTCTAAACTAGATTTTTTTGGAAATTAAGTTTATAGTAAATAGGTTAAAAATGTGGGTACAGCGACCTCTACCGTGACATCAAATAAGTACTGAGCATAAGTTGTTGGGATTGAAAAATATCTTATTACATTACATAGCACCTGGGCTATTTAGCAAAATCATGTTGGTATAAACTGAAGCATATCTGACATGTTGGTGGTTCCGAGTTCGATACCCGGAACAAAAGCCACAACAAAGTTTAAATTAAAAAAAACCTTAACCCAAACGGTATTAAAATATTAATTTCAGGGGTCAGGAACAAGTACTTCAAACATAATATTAGTTATATATGCCCTTGGGGCTTTGCATAAGCCTACAAAAATGTCTATACTAAAAAGTCTAATAAAAATACAACACACTTATTATAGTTTATTTATAAAGTTTTTCTTATAGTAATTTTACAATAATATGTACAATTATATTATTCTACTTATCCAAGAATAATGGCTGTAGTATAAATCCAAACTATGCTTCACTTTTCAAAATATTATAACTGCCTACTTTCTAAATAGTTTTGCGTACGCGACATGACTGTCGTGGTGAGGTTCCTAGTTCGAAAGATGTTAGCTTCAATCCAGGGCCGTAGCTAAGGGGGGGGCATTGTGGGGCAATGCCCTACCATAAAATACTAATACTAAGCATGATTTTATATACAATATCGTATTAAATTAAAAAATTGCAACAGACAATCGCAAGACCAAAGGTCAATCTATTTATTTCCTGTATGCAGTTGCGAACAATACCCCGAGATATTTAATTTCAAATTTTCTAAATTAGCATAAATTCGAGTTTTACAGGTGTTAACACCTTAATAATCAACAAAATTATACATAACTACCCAATCAGAATATATGGAGCAGCGGGTTTTTTATTTCACGATTTGGAAGTTAGTTCCATAGTAAGTTATTCGTAATGATAAGTGGAATAACCCTCTTTCGAGATTTAAGGGTATTTTGTTACAATCTGTATATTACCCTAATAATTAAGTAAGTAGTAACCTGACTCATTTATGTTCGTGAGTCAAGAAAGCCAAAAATCAATTGACCAGCTCAGATCTAGTAACATTTTTACTTCCGCCCTAGCTTTAATCACAGCTGCCCTAAATTCAAGTCTAGCTACGGCCCTACTTCAATCCCGAGGCCTTATTCTCTATGACGGTGTAAACTGGCAACACAGCCACATTACTTTATCTTTGTGAAATTACCATGGAATGATATTCTGTATGCCAATTTCAATAGGGAAGTTATCTATGTTTGAAACTGAATATAATACAAAAAGAGATTCCTCTGTGAAATCATTATCATATAACATGGACCTGAAATGGCGAAATGTAAGTTACACTTCTGCATATCTTCGAAAAGGGGAAAGCGTGATGCTACGTTTATATTACCTTAATATACATACTTAATGTACACGGACAAAGTAAATGGCTTCATAGTAGAGGACAATGCCAATATAAACAGATTTGGTGGAGTGCTGAATTCAATCTCCTTTTTTTTTATTTCTTTGAATGACGAAACGAGGTCGCCGTTCGCTTTATGTTAAGCGATACAACCGCCCATAAACAGTAGAAACACCATCCAACACCTTGAATTACAAAGTATTGTTTGGTATTCCACTGCGCTCGCCATCCTGAGACATGAGATGTTAAGTTATTATGGCCAGTTACAATGGCTACAATGTATAGTGTATAACACTACAGGTTCAAATCAATTATTTAATTCCATTAAAACTGGTAAAGTAGGTACTTAGAGCTGGTATAGTATGCTAACTGACGTTGACTACTGTCTATTTTACCGTATCCACGGGGCTTAAGCCAGTACTAACCACACTGAGTCTCTGAGATACAAATGTTGTGAATATAGAAATGTCCTAGGGTCAAATATTTTAATAATTTATTCCTACAAATATACCTTATTTAAGTAATGCCTGTTATTACAATATTTATATGAGAGATTGAAAACATTAATTCAACTATATAGAAGTATTTATTAATTATAATATATTCTGGTTGAAACAAGATATGGTGGCAGCGACGGCAGTGGACGTCGAGTATCTGTGTGGACTTTTTTGTTATATTTGAGTAAGTATCCTAAAGGTTATAATATAATTGTTAATTGTATCAAATACAGTGTCGCCATCTAGCGGTGCGTAAACACAATAATTTATGTAACATCAATGTAATCTATTGCCTATATATTCCCGCCATATTTAAAAAAGTTTAGTCTTACAACCAGACGCTAGTGTTTCAATAACATTTTAGTTCAGAATAATAACTAAAGCTATAGAAGCCGTACTAAATAAAAAATGTGAAACAGTAACATTATTCATGTCGGGCAACGCAAGAGAGTGAGAGAAACAAAAAATATTTAATGTTTTTAATTTATTTCGAAAGAGCCAGCAGATGAAATGACAATTCGAATTAAATTAGTTAAATTTATATTTTTTTCCTCCCTGGATAAACTAATGCGTCTTTACATCGACGAGGTAAACAAAAAACCGCGCCACGTTGTGGTGAAATATGGAACTAATGTCTTGTACGGCGAACGTTAACTTTAAAACGAAAAAGAATAATGCCCTTCAAAGTCAACCCAACAGAACTTGCACAACGTTGCCTGGCGATAAAAATAAGACATAACGATGGCATCTACCCAGTCAGTAAAAAATTACGTGAAAACTGGTGACAACTTTGTAAATTTTGAATGCAACAATGAGTATGCATGTCCTCCCCACATCTTACCAAAGCCGTAAGTTGAAACAGTGTCAATGTAAGGCTTTAATAGCTAAAGTACAGTTTCTATAGTTTAAGTTATTATTCTGAGTACTTCATCCTTACCTAATTGTATTAAAACAACACTAACAAAATATAAAACTACAAAATATAATCATAGGCTGGCTTGCATGACTGACTAAATATTCTTTACTCAAACAGCCTTTTTCATAAAAATGTGAACCGTCACATAAATATATAACCCAACCAAATACAAAAGATCAAACTAATCTGTGCTTCCAAATAAATGGTGATAAAATGAGTACTATCTATATTAGCTATTTAATATTACTACTTTCAAATAAAATTTGCTTCAAACTTGTGAAACATGCTTTAACTATATTTTGATCATACTGCTGTCTTTGTCAACTTCTAATGAATGAAAGAGACAGCACGAGGTTCTAAATGGGTTTACCTAAAACATAAATGTTGTGTTTGTGGCCACTCTATGGTCACTAAAAAGTAAATTGTATGATTGACATTTGTCATTGTAATAAAAGAATATTATATGAAAATGTACATATTATAACTTCATTTACAATTAATACATAATAATAAATATGTTTGCTAAATAGCAAGTTGTGCAAACCAGCCTAAATATAAAATATAAACTATCACAGAAATGAGTTTCTGAAAAATGTATTTAGTTAAGGCCACATTCACACAAAGAGAGGCATAGAAATGAACGCGTGATGGCAACTAAATAAAAAATGTAATATGGAATGGGATTTTAGTATCTTGTTGACAAATTGATTATCAAGCTTGATAATAAGTTATTTAAATGTATATTAAGTACTTATGTCATAATAGCTTCCAATATTATACTATAATATGGCAGGCTCCAATCTAATAAAGTACTTACCCGAAATAATGGAATTATGAATTATATTAACAGAGCCGAACATTATGCAGTATAAGATATCTTGGCCATTTATTTACATATTACATGATTCAATGACTCAGTACATGGCGAATCTCAAAATATGAGCGTAAACCAAATTAAACCTTGTGTAAGCAGTAGCCACAGTCGAAAATTCAACCTCTGATCTGAGCGAATGGTGCCAAAAAGAGCCGATGTAACAAGGCTCTTACAAATGCATACCATCAGGTAAACATCTTCTTAATAACCTCCGAGTAACTCTTATTGATCTTCTCAATCTTGGGTTTCAATTCCTTTGCCTTCTGCTGGGCCGATTTATCGTTAGGGAACAGTCGGAGGGCATGCTGTATGTCCTCCCAGGCTTCTTCGTACATATCCAGCCCCGAGTATGCCACGGAGCGACGGTATAAGGACTTTATGTTGTCTGGTTGAAGTGCCAAGGCTTTGTTGCAGAGGACAAGGGCACCTTCAAAGCAACCGAAGTAGAGCTGGCAATGAGCTAAGTTGTTGTATAATTTTATCTGAAAAAAAAAAGAGATATATTCAATATTAGTATAGTCAATAACATATTATGTGGTAAATACCTGCTGTTTATTTTTTATGACATACCCAGTAACAAAGTAATAGAATGCTTTGTACTTACATACATACTTTAAGAAAAGGAATCAAAGGATACAGACATTTTTATGATGAATCTAGAAATTTCTTATATTGAAATATTTTATCGTACATAAAACATTGATTACTGTTTTTTTGTTTGAAATGATACATAACACAAACCTATAGTATTTGCTAAATTATTTTAGACACAAAAGGTTTGGTATTAAATGGATATATTGAAATTTTTGGTCTTATACAAAAAAGCTAAACTATAAATCAACAATCTCTAAATTCTACACAACTGTAAGAGACACGCTGGACAGAAGCCTGTGGAGGCAGATCATCCGCTCCAGATGCAACCCTAATGCTGACCACAATCCTCAGATATGAGGGATCGACTAGAGAGAGAAAGAGACAAAAAAGCACCATAACTGCTTAAGAAAAAGATTTTTAAGATATTATCCCTAATGTGGGTTAAATACAATAAGCACATGGTTAAAAAATAATTTGTAATTTATACCTTTGTATCCCTTAGTTCCTGGACTTTCTCCTCATCAATGAGCTCAGGATCAATTGGCTCTATGGCGATTATCATCTTCAGTGCTTTGCTGAACCGGTTAAATGCTTCCACCATCTTCTCTTGCTTGGCTAGTGTCACACCTCGCTCCTGGAAAAGTAAAATGAATAATTACAAAAATAGTTATTCACCAATAATATGTTGATATGGTAATGGACACTTGACTGATGACTCCAATTGCTACTATTTTTTTTCATTATTGGCACATGGAAGGTTTGTAGTGATTTATTTATCACAATTAAATGACGAATCAAGCATTCTTACCTAATAGTAGCAATAATGCCCAGAAACAATAACAATACTAAAGATCTTTCAATCATACAATACTTTATAGCACTCCATTGTGCTCATCTCCATGAGATAAAAGATCTAAGTCTCATAATTCCCAGTAATAACACTGGCTACAAGCTCTTTCACATCGGAACACAACAGTGCACATACACTGCTGCTTGCCAATAGACATCGATATTACAGAGGTATCTACCCAGAGGGCCCCTTACATAAGATAGACCTATCACAAGTAGAAGTTTAATAAAGTTTTGAAACTTTTTTCATAAAAAAAAATAAATAAATGAAAACAAATCAATTTTATGAATGACCAACATTATTAACTGAAGTGTAAAAATATTTGTCATTCATGAACCTATAAAATACTAACCTTATGATGCATTCCACATTCAAGCAGCCTCTGCCAACTCCAATCGCTGATCAGCTGCTCCTCAGTCACCTCCTTCAGGTGGATTTTGCACGTGATTTTCATCTCCAGTGCATCCTCAAGGTCTTTGTATATAAACGTTGCCTCACAGATCTCGCCGCAACACATCTGTTGAAGGACCAACTCCATATCTTCGTCTAAAAAACAGTCATTGTCGCCGATAATTATAATCCCATTGAAATTCCTGCTAAAGACCAGACATTCGGGTTCTATCTCGCAATATCCCGCGCTGTCTACGCATTTAACGTCGCTTATGCTGATCTTGCAACGAGATTCTTCATACGGGACCAAACTGTAGTCGCCGGTTTGGATCACTTTTTTCCGGATTTCTCTGTCGCTTCTCGAGCTAACCACGACTTCTTCGTTCATTTTTGCGTATGATCGTCTGGAACACGCTCTAGGCCAATATTCTGTTACAAATGAATAACAATTCTTGTAGAAAATCGCCGAATATTCCAAATGTCAAATTGCAAAATCAATGATGCTGGGTTCGCTGACCGCTGTCAATCGATAATCAAAACGTTATATTATTGCTCAAAATGATAAAACTTTTTTAAAATGTTTTTTGAGGTTTGAACACCATGGTTCCAATTGGAAAAACTTTTTACACATTATATATTATTTTTTAAAATGATATAATTTTTATGAAATAAAATTTGCTGTCTTTTTGTTTTAAATTTTATGTCAGAAATTCAGAAACAACAAACTGTCAAGTGTCATGTGGACTAAAAAAATTTTGAATGGTAGAACAATATATTTTTTGTATACAATAATTTGTTTAAAACTGTTGGTTTTATAATTTCTATGTGTATGCCTAGTGTAATTCAAGAAAACTGTGAACTTATTTACATAACTAGTACTATAATTGTAGATAAACTTGACAATTGTCAGGTATGTAAAATCCAGAATTATTTATCATTTTTCATACTCCTGTAAAGAAACTATTTACAAAATAATATTATAGAGTTAATAGATTCAAATTATAAACATCCTCATCATCTATCATCCTTTAATCTTTCCTAAGATAGTACACTGAACACCTCTTTGATAGAAGGTCGTGACGATATCTCAATTGTTTGGCATGTTTTCATAATGTACATATATGTTTGTGTATCATTCATTATTATATAAGTGATACCTTACATAGTTTCTGTCAGAAAATGGTGTTTGTACCATTCAACAAAACATAACCTTCATGATCATGGATCCTAATCCATAACAATATAGTTATATCAAAGCTTATATGTGAAGAACATAATTTACCGCGCTGTTCTACTGAAATACCTATTATTCATTAATAACACAGTTTCAAGTCACTTTTTGATACTGTGTTAATATTATACAATACATTACCCTTTTTTTAGTTATCAGGGTTTTCCGTATTGAGAGTTGGAATTGGACTAGGTCCCAAAAGCTGTTATTTAAATCAACTACTGCATAAAATTTTGTAAATGTAATTTTTACATTCATATTTTTCAATATATTTTCTTTAGATTATAAAGACATACTTTTAATTTCAGCAACAATGTCACTATTCCTGAGGTGTGTGGCTTTTAGTGTGCTCCGAGCTAGTCCACTCGGTCAGTCCACAACAACACCAAGGAGCCTGTCCTCCAGTAGTGAGAAACTTAATAGATTTTTTTATTATTTATTTTATATTTTTTATGTGAACTTCCAAAATTGACTCTATTGCATTAAATAGTGAGTGAAGTGACATTCAGATGTAGTAACTTATGGGAGAAGTTTATCCTTCACTAATCAACAAAATTGTGACATTGGTGTTAATTTTTATTAAACTGCCAAATTGATATTTAATGTTAGACTACTTCAGTGGCACAGTTGTATTACCGTGCAAAAGCAATACTGAGGTCTTGGGTACGCTCCCCAGAAGAGCAAAGCAATATTGGGTTTTTCTACTCAGTATCGGCCCAGAGTCTGAATTTGTGCTCAATATGGCGATAGGCTTACCTCCTACCACATCATGGAGCGGAATTACACTCAATGGAAAATGTGCACTATTAGCACCTCTGCCTACCCATTTGGTGATAAAAGGCGTAAGTGTGGATGTGTGACAATTAATATCATGTAAAAATTATTACATAATAATATGCTGTACTGATACTTCTTGTATCTTTGCTTATTTTATTGTAATTGCAGTTTCAGAGTTAACCCGTGGGAAATCACCAGATGCTGTGATGCTAATGTTGAAGACAGCCCCCAGCGCAACAGATGTCCTGGAGGCAGTCCAAGCAAACTTACAGCAGATGACGCCCAAACACTTGCTGCAAGCATTACGAATGCTTTTTCAGTTGCAAAAGACTGGCAAGTTAGTAAAATTAGGATATTTCTCCTAAAAGTCACTTCTATCTTTCCTCATTCCAACTTGATAACATTACTGCATATAATTTATAAAATAATAATGAACTCATTTGGCTGATATATTTGCTATGTTTTCAGAGTCACGCACAATACAGATGATCTAATCAGGGATCCAGCATTCGGCGTATTGTGCCAGAATTTTAAAAAGCACGCACGATCTATAGACGTAAACGAAGCAATTGAAGCGACAAAATTCCTGTCTTTCCTTGGTGTGCCTGTGGACTCCCTGATAATACAAACAATGCTACAGATAATCAGATGCGAGATCAACACGATTAATATACGTCAGATTATGTTTCTAGACTTCATACTAAATAGATTTGAGGAAAAGAATCATCTAGTGGATGCATTGAAATTGGCACTTCCTCTTGCTTTCCAAATCCACTTACCTCTGGAGATAGATAATGATGATCTACCGCTGCTAAGAGATATGCTGGCGTATTGCTGCTCTCACGACTTGCCTGATCGCTGCATAAATAACGTTGTTACCGGTATCCTTCTCCACAACCAGGCCATTGATGCTCAAATTGCTAAATATATCACCTGGGCGTTATGTCAAGTTAATTGTACTGCAGAAGTGTTCCCCACAAGAGCCAAACTTCTTAACAACTGCCTCGTTATTATGACGCAAAAATTACATGAATTACCTTATGATGATATACTGAGGACGGCTGCGAAACTCAAGGGAAGGATATTAGAGAAACATCCAGAGTATTATAATGAGCAATTGATGGATGGCATAGCTGACTATGTAGTGAAGAATAATTTGGAGTTTGACAAAGTGCTTCTTGTTGCAAGAGTATTGTCTCGAATTGTGAGTATATTTTGTCAAAATAGATGAAATACAATTTATACTTAAAAAATAATGGCAAAATGGTATAGGGCCCAATTTATAGATTATAATCGGTATAGAAAAATGGGACCAAAGATAATTATATTAATTAAAAATCATCATGATTTTCTCTAGCTTATTATTATAATATTATTGTAATGGCAGGCAATCATTTTGAACTCACTACCATTTGAGGGTGTTATTTTGTATATAAGAGTACCAATTTATAAAAATAAAATCTCATCATGTGATATCACAATGTTTTGGACTATTATAATCATAATGTCTTTTCCCAGGCTCACACCCACCTTGGCCTTGTGGAATACCTCTGTCAACTAGCAGTGTCCAACCCTACAACATTATCTAATGCGCGAACAAATGTTCTATTTGGCTTCATCAACTGCCTCTCAAACAGCAACTACTCGTCCAGACCCCTGACCAGTGGAATGAATTGCGCAGGCAGTTGTCTCTCAATCCAATCCTGGATGCCAAGAGTTTTACATTACCTTGGGCCAAAATGTGTCTCGAATTAGCCTCATTGGGCCACTATGAGGACAGACTGATCAGCAGGGTACTCTCCCAAGAATTCTTGGATGAGTACTTGTCTAGAGAGCAGAATACACTCGATTATCTTCAGCTCCTGACACTGAATGAGGCCGTCAAGACGCTCCATACCAAAGAGTTTAAGATGCCTCAAGAAATTTTAGATAAGGCCAAAAGTTTGTATCCGACTTCGCTATTGAGCGAAGAGTTAGAACGAAGTCTCGCTCAAGGGCTGGGCAGTCCAGAGTATGTGGTCAAAAATGTTATGCTGCAAAGTGGTATTGTTGCAGGTATGGTAATTTTTATTATTTCATTCCTGGTCATTTCAGATTCTTTTATTTCACACTCTATTACTATTTTCAGATGCCTTAGTATGTCTAAAAAATGGTTATCCACAAAAACTTCCAAGATTAAGTGGAAAAGGAAAGGTGCCTATAGAACAGCTCAATTTACCTAATGGAGGAATTGTGTAAGTGAACAATGGATATCCATACAAAACTTTTCTACGTAAAATGTACATCCATTTATTCGGCCAGATATTATTTCAACATCCAGATTAATTGTTTCTTTTCAGTGTTTGCATCATGAACTTTAAAGCAGGATGCTTCTCAATGAACAGCAATCGTCTCCGGGGTACATTCCGCCTGATTCTGGACACGCTAGAGAAGCAAGGATACGCAACCGTCGCTATAAATACAAATGAATGGCTCAACTCGCCACCCCACGAGCGGACACCTTACTTACTGCGCGAAATTAGCTACAAGTGTAGTGAAATCGGCATGAAATTATGTGCAACGTGATGAATACTAAAAATAACATTGACTCTGTGATCTCTTTGGTTTGTGTCCTTCAA
The DNA here is from genome assembly GCF_014839805.1 of Manduca sexta. Taxonomy (NCBI): domain Eukaryota; kingdom Metazoa; phylum Arthropoda; class Insecta; order Lepidoptera; family Sphingidae; genus Manduca; species Manduca sexta. Next base: position 7,122,459 of record NC_051127.1, read on the forward strand.
GATGAAATTATGAGTGAATATGACGAGATTTTGTAGAATTGTTTTTATTGTTAAAATAAATGTATTATTTTTAATCTGTATTTTAAATGCAACAACTAAACGCAAAAATGTTGTCAAGTGTTATATCGATTCAAATTAACAGAATTTTCACTTCTTACGGCCGCCCATAAACAGTAGAAACACCATCCGACACCGTGAATAATAAAATATTGTTTGGTTATTGCACTGCGCTCACCATCCTGAGATATGGCTATAATGTCTTTCAAATCGAAACAACACACAAGAAAGAGACATTGCAGTGGTACGGGTACCTATTACCTACCCAAGCGGACTCTTATATATGAGAGACCTACCACCAGTAGGTCTTGATCTGATATATTATTAAGATACTGATTTTTATTCCACAGCATCCTACCTGACATCGCAATTCAAATCGAAATTTAGTAGTATCTATTAATACGGCCATTTGTGGTAGAGAAGCGCTTGGAATGTATGAATTGTATTATTTGTAAATAACCCAAATTTCAAACTTTATTAAGTGACAACATTATTACTAACGTCAAAACTGCTAGCTGGCATATGACAGTTGACGTACAAAGGCGCCAATTACACTGACAATCAAAATATTTTGTTTTCCTTTTTTCCTTGTGTTTACATATACAAACTATTAACACAGATAGATAAATGTAAACTGTACTATGTATTGATAGGTACACAACTCAAAGATCAGACTCGGGACCACTCGGGACAAACATGGCTACGCACTTAACTTTGTGTTTAATATTTACTGTAATAAAATTGTGTGAGTGTAAATATGGATACGTTATATGGTCTGGAGATAAAGCGAAGGCTGTTGTGACCGAATATTACGCCGATATCCCCGACGTGCACCTCGCGAAGGCTACGTATCGAAATGAAATTAATAATACAGGGTAAGTTATAATTGAATATGCAATGTCGAAAAGGGCAAGTCTCATAAATATAAAATATCTAGAAATGTATATATAATAACAAATAACAACAAAACTTTTATAATTCTTTATTGCTAAATGAGCCCAAATTGTAACCTAAATATTTTTTATTTTTTACACTATTGAAAATAAGTTTTTTCCAATTCGAAACTTTTTACAGTACCAGACATGTGCCCTTTTCGAAATTCAATATTAAATTTATTCCTTATTGAAGAGCACGTGATTTTATAAAAATTTGCCAAATGGTCAAGGGCACCAAAAGCATCTCAAATATTAGAAATATTGTTTATTATTTATTTTTATACATGCATGTCAAGGACCCCACCACACTTGATGGCAAGTGGGTCCATTAGAATGTTGATCGATGAGAGATGATTACTCAGCAGTTGACACAATTATGCCGGCCTGTTGGAACCAGACGTACACCAGCAGATTCGGAATGGGACACACTTATGGAGGCAAATATAGAGGATTTTAACACCTTGTGTATATAAATATATTGTTTAGTGTTTATTCTTTCTGTATATTTACAGTAATATTAATTTTAAATAACTGCTATAAAGAACTTAGAATATTAATTGTGTTTTTAGAATTATAAAAACCTAACAAAACAAATTTACTTACTATAAATCTAAATCTCTGTAACTAACCACTACAATCACATTTCCTTTGTTCACTATATCTGCTTGAGTCCATGCTCCCAATTTCCTCTGATAACTTGTATTATCAGCAGTCCATAGGCATAGTAACTTATGATATATTGAGTCATCAATAAATAATTAATATACTATACATGAGTATGAAAATAGTCTGATTACATCAAAATATTTCTGATAGAGTATGCAAGTAAAGGGTTTGTTATATTTCCAACACTATAATTGACTAGGACCAATAAGCACTGTTTAATGTTAAGTTTTGAGCGAAAGCTATGTGGTACTATGATACAAAAAATATAAATATGCTTCTTAACTTGTGGGGTCACCATTGCAAAGTTGGAGTAACAAGTTATATGATAACAATTGAAAATTATCCTTAGTTGAATTTGTATAAATTAAGTATTGCTTAACTTTAATCTATTGTTTGTGACAATCAATAAATACCCATCTAATGAAAATGTATATACAAATTCAGATAATATATTACATAAATTAGTTGTTAGTATGGAATTGATATAATTTTATTTTGTATAAAATGTATTTTACTGCTGATGAATGTAAAGTATTGGGAATGAAAATATATAATGCTATATATCTCCACAGCTGGGCATTTCTGGAGCTTCACACATCCCGAGACTCAAGTGATGAGAAGCAGGCGTATGCTGCAGGGTATCTCGAAGGGTTCCTCACCAGGGACCTGATGTGGATGCATTGGCAAAATGTACTTAAAGGGTATGATTAATTTTTGTATATTTTTAAAAGGAATTGCAAGCTACAGCTTTACATGATTGTAAATGAGCTGTCTACACACATATAAACTAAGAAAACATACTTTTCAATTTATAAAATTAATTATACTTGTAGTATGGCAGTCATGAAACCACATATGTTACTTATTTCATCTATTTTATTATTCTTTCACTATTCTTTCACTATCAAGTGATTGTTAAAGGAAAAGACTGTTTTTCTGAATGGATATGAATGAAGTCTGGTATGCAGACAGAGCAATCATTGATTAAACTTATGGAGTACTTTGTGTCCTGAGAAACTGAATTGTGAGATTTTTTAAGGACCTCCATATAGCTGAATAAGCAATAAAAATCATGTTTTATATTGCAGGTATTGCTATAATAAAACAGATGTGTGTGGTTTAATAGATGACTTCATAAACACCAACCAACAGTATACGGCGAGTATGATAGAGAAGAACCCGAATGATCCATACTGGTATCAGGTAAAACTGTGCTTTATATGTCATAGCTGTTAAGGTGCTAGATATACTACAATATAACGGATATTGCACCTGATTGTATAGCGCACTGTATAGTTTGTAATATATTATTTACAAGTGACAGCTCACATTACCAACTTAACCCATTTAACCGATTTTTTCTTCTAATGATATGCTACAAATGTGATGATCATCATCTCTATGGCCAAGATTTTATGGTAATCCACATTAGGTCTGGCTCTAGTCAAGTCAGGGCAGCCGGAAATGCTAGCAGTACAATGAAATATAAAACTCATTTAATTAAAAACAGAACAATTTTAGAATTTCTTTCTGTATCAGTAAGTACAAAAGCGGCTTTTAAAGTGCAGGAAAGGGTGCTTGACTGAGCTACTACTTAGAGCCACGTCCGGTGGCTTGGAGAGTATTTTTTTTACATTTTAACTCGCAGCAGCAAAGGCCGACACTGAGCAGCTTTGCGCGGTTTAAATGGAAATTTACTTAAATGAAAATTCCAGGTGAAACTGTATTACATCCAGCTGGAAGGTCTAGCTGCTGGATACAACGCGGCCACCAAGCCCATGTACGAGTGGCTCACCATCAGGGATATCATGTGAGAATGGATTTACATTGTTTTAATGATATTAGGCTTAAATTCTATAAATTAAATTTAATAATTTTTTCATAGCCAGAGTCATCGCCCATTGCGTAAATATATAATTTTACAATATTTGTTTGAAAAAACACAATGTTGTTGCTGCTTGAATACTTGGAACAAACAATATATTATTTTTACTTAAAAAAAACATTAAGTTTACCCATTTAGAAGTAGGGCCCTGTACATAGGTAATTTCATCCACAACTTGGAAAATAAGTGTTGCGCACTAGTTGCATCTCTGCTTACCCTATAAGTACCTATACGAAACAACTTCCTCATGGTTTCAAAATCGGAAACAGACACACTAGCCACATCTCTAACTAACCCTTATAAACCGAAATATTTCAGCTGGCTGAACATGCTAGGTGACCTGGACGAGCTCGCGTTCGCGCTGTCCATGCCCAAGGAGACACCTGAAGGATTTTTATTTGGCGAACACTGCACCGGGCTGGTCAAACTGCTCCCCGGCCTCAAGGACTTGTACACCTCGCAAGTTACTTGGAACAGGTTGGTTTACCCAGCAAATACATGCACACACGCGCACACACGCACGCACACGCACCAGCTAGGAAATAAGTTTACTAAGAGTTTGTTACTACACTTTCATACTAATTTCTCTTATATTGAAATAGTTTTGTTGGCGATTTCGCATGCGTATTTTTCTTATGTCGGGATATAATGTAACTTTAAGCACTTAGGGTTATAAAAGCTCCCTATCAATCAAATAATTGTCAGTCTTATTACTGGTTCCAGAGATCACCATGATCAAATCATAAGTTGTTAAAATTTACCCTTGAAACTGTAGATTAATATTGTCTCAATCAATCACTTTTATAACGCCATAGCTACAACAAACAAGTAAAATATGTATAAGCGATAATACTTCACGAATACTATAATTCCAGCTACCAGTCAATGCTGCGTATCCAGAAGATGTACGTGATGAACTTCAAGCTGCAGCCGGACTCCGCCGAGCTGATCCCGGGCCGCAAGATGTCGCTGTCGTCATATCCTGGCTTCATACAAGTATGGCATACCTAGTAATAATATTTTTTTCGTTCATTTTATATATATATTTTTCTAATTTTTTGATATTTTTCTGCATTATTTACTTATTGTTATATGTAAATTATGGATTGCTTTTGAAAATTTATCAAAATATAACAATAAAAGTAGATATTAGTTTTTCCAGTGAAAAAAAACTTTGTAAGAAACAAAAGGACTTATACAGACGATTTTCAGTCTTGTTGAGGTATTTTTATAGTTGATTACACTATGTGTGTCAGTCCACAGACGACTTCTACATAACGTCGTCTGGTCTGGTGGCGGCCGAGACCACCATCGGGAACAGCAACCGCACGCTCTTCGAGAACGTCAAGCCTGTAGGACAGGTGAGGTCACACTATCATTTTCCTTTTCTGTATGGCCCATGTAAGTGTGTCGCGTTCCGGGATCAGTCTTTGTATATGCGGTTCCAACAGGCCGGCATAATTGTGTCGACTGCCGGCAGTCATATCTCGTCAGTCGACATACTATTGGACCCCAGTTCACTTACCGCTAGGCGCAGTGCACTTTGCCGGGTCGGTATGGAAAGAAATTGTTCTGATTGGACCATTTTTGAAAGTCTATTTGGATCGTTTATTGAAAATAAAGCGGCGATAGCCTAGTTGGATGTGGAACGGACTGCCGAGACGAATGTCTGCAGGTTCAAATCCCAACGGCACACACCTCTGATTTTTCTAAAAAATCATGTGTGTATTCTTTGTGAATTTATCGTTCGCTTTAACGGTGAAGGAAAACATCGTGAGGAAACCTGCACATCTGAGAAGTTCTCTATAGGAATTTCGAAGGTGTGTGAAGTCTACCAATCCGCACTAGGCCAGCGTGGTGGACTAAGGCCTAATCCCTCACAGTAGTGTCGGAGGTCCGTGCTCAGCAGTGGGCAAGTATATAATACAGGGCTGATATTATTATTATTATTATTATGGTGGTAAATAGACTACTGATTGCTATGTTGATATAGGAACGTTTCTAGCAGAAATGATTTTTTTCGTGGGCGTAGCAGCGAGCAACGCCTAGTGTTTAAATATGAACAGATTTAATGACCTGAAATAATAAACCGACCGAAAATATACCGCGTCGAGACAAATTTGTTAGAAGGCAATTCAGTATTCAGTACAGTTGCAAACATTGTAAATAATTAGATACATTAACCCTCAGATATTGGAGTACGCGCGCGCCATGATAGCGAACCGCCTCGCGCGGAGCGGCAAGGAGTGGGTCGAGATCTTCCGCAGGCACAACAGCGGCACCTACAACAACCAGTGGTGAGTATGGGAACCTGGGTTCCAATCCCGGATCGGTCAAAGTGATATTTGGGTTTTTCTGCTCAATATCAGCCCGGGATCTTGAATTTGTGCCCGATATGGCGATATGCTCGCCCCCTATCACATTATGTTTATTTATTATTTTCCAGGTACATAGTGGACTACAATAAGTTCACTCCGAGCACATCGAAACAGAAAGGCAAAGTGAAGCCGGGCCTGCTGTGGGTCATAGAGCAGCTGCCGGGATACACCGAGGCCGCTGATCTGTAAGTTAACAGATTTACATAAATGTGAGGATGGAACGTTAGTGTGATGATGAGATGGGACGGGTGTGATGATGAGATGGGACGGGTGTGATGATGAGATGACGGAATGAGAGAAGTGTGTATGATAGACGAGTTATTTGGGAAACGACGGAAAAAAGACGTCAGACAGAGAAAATATAAAAAGTGCAATTAACTTGAAAAAATTTAAGTTTTATTTTGTAACAAATCATGTCACTATCCCATGGAGGTAGGTAGAGACAGGTTTGCCACTTTACCTGTATAGTGCACACTTCTTTCACTTTCATAAAACTTTTTAGAAATTACAAATTAAATAAATGCCTATATTTATAAGTCTAAAAATATAGGCGCATCGCACTCAAGTACAGAAGATGGGATGGTATAAAGGAGACTGGCAACAGCTAACATTTCATCACTTCACCTAGACCCGCAAGACTAATTGAAAAATGTCTACTTTTTCGGATTTTATCGCGCTTTTTTTATATTATAATTTTAATTATATAATTGTAAAATGTAGGTAGATATTGTAACGTTGACTTTTTGGACGACCAACACCTCACTGACCATGAAGGCTGCAAAGTCTTGGAAACGGAAGAAAATTATAATATAAAAACCGTGATAAAAACCGTTTTTTTTAATTTCGATGTGCTCATTCGCATAAACATAAGAAATAATTTCTGTAAGGTACTGTAGCGCCTCCAGTGCATAGATCATACAAACGTAGGTATAAGTATGTATAAGCGGTAGGCACACGATTGTAATTGCCGGCACTCTCTTAAATAAATCAGTTCCGACCGCAGTGTTTTACTGACGCTACAATTTCCACATTTGTTCCAGAACGCAGCATCTCGTCCGGGAGACGTACTTCCCGTCGTACAACATCCCGTACTTCCCGCGCGTGTTCAACCTCAGCGGCGGCAACGAGCGAGTCGCCACGTTCGGAGACTGGTTCGGATACCACACCAACCCGCGAGCCAATATCATCAAGCAGAGACAGGTATCAGCCCTACTGGTAGGATATATGCGGTTAGGAACAGTCCGGCATGATGTACTGACGAGGAATTACCACTCAGTCGACTGCCATTTGTGTACCATCGAGTGTAGTGAGGTCATTTTTATAAAAAAAAAAAACGTATTTTTATTGCTTCGAATGATATGACGAGGTTGCTCTTCGCCTGATGGTAAGCGATACAACCGCCCATAAACAACAGAAAAATCATCTAACACTTTAAATTACAAAGTATTGTTTGGTATTCTACTGCGCTCGTCATCCTGAGACATGAGATGTTAAATCTTATGTTCAGTTGTTACACTGGCTACAATGTTCTTCAAACCTTAACACAACAAGACTACACAATGCTGTTTGGCGGCAGAAATAGACATTTCGGTGGTACCTACCCAGGAGGACTCTAACACATGAGAGACATACCACCAGTAAATCTAACATTATTATGTTTATGTTTTATCCACTACCTTCTCTCGTTGTGTACATATTTTCTTTAGCCTCTGCACCACCTAAAAATTAACCGATAGAAAATGCCTTCGGTATTAAGTCCGCCTTTATACTATTTATATGTAAAGTGTAATAGATAATAATAAAAATAAATAAACAATGTGTGTCGCAGGCGGATATCAACAACTTGCGCGACATGTACCACACAATGCGGTACAACGACTTCCGGCACGACCCGCTGGCTCGCTGCAGCGCGTGCCAGCCTCCCTACAGCGCCTGCAACGCCATAGCCGCCAGGAACGACCTCAACCCTGCTAACGGTAAGACTTTGAAAACCTTTGGTACATTATTGTGGTGAATGTTCAAAGTTCATCGGATTTTTTATAAATACTCATGGTGCTAAATTAGAATTTTAGCATGGAAGTATTTTTTAAAAAAAATATCAAGAAGTGAGTGAGTCATAATTTGGTTTAGCTTGACCGGGAAAATAAAAAACCTTGGCATAAAATATTTAACAAATATTTATGGAAAAAAAAGAAAAAATAGCGCACACAAAAACAGGTCTCTTATTATCCTGGTCACATTGTAATAATCGCCTTGCATAAACAGTGATAACTCTACAATGTGCGTCTGCGTTTCAAACCTTACTGTTGTGCCAGTTGAGTACAATACCCTTTAAAACCATCTGCACATTGCTGCTGGACAAGCATGGCCTAGTTGTGTCAGTGAATATGCCAATGCCCTTTAAAACCAGCTGCACATTGCTGGTCACGGCTAGTTCAGTTATAGCCAGTTGTATTGTATATGAGAAGTGTATTCCCGTCCCCCGCAGGCACGTACCCGTTCCGCGCGCTGGGGCACCGCTCGCACGGCGCCACGGACGCGAAGGTCACCAGCGCCTACCTCCGCTCCGCCTTCCTCTTCGTCGCCGTGTCCAGCCCCACGCACAACATCTCCAGGAACATACCCCCGTTCAGGTCAGGGTTTGCACCTATTTTAATCGGGTGGCAATAAAACTATTTATCGCGGGTCAGACTCTCGAGTATAAAAATCGGAAGGAAATTGATAAAAAATTATCGTTTAGTAGTTTTGTATCAATATCGAACATTCGTGTAATTATAAGTAATCATTATACTGTAATGAGAACTGACCGGAGCTAAAATATCTTAACTTAATAAAAACTTTTATGCAGGTAGAAATATATGAAAAAATATTTTTGAAATATGTTCTATATGGCCAAACTTATAATTGAACTAAGATCGCAGATAGACCATAATCATAACAAAATATATGCAACCTTAATTATTTATGCAAGGAAATCTAGTCAAAGTAAATAATGCCTAAGCAAACTTCACTTGAAGTAACCAAGAAACACACCAATAACTCACAATGGACCAGCATGATAGCATTACCATCCTAACCCTTTTTAATATAGACAACCTATACCAAAATTTAAAATTAATCACTATATCGGATTTTACAATTAACAATAATAATAAAAACGTTTATTGCCAAAATTAAAACTATTACGGAAATCAAGACATAAAAAAAACAATGTTACAAATAAAAATGGCAAAAGGAAGCGGCTCAGCTAACTGTCTGAGCTGTAAAACTCAGCCACTCCTGGCCCCTTAGGTGTTAGGCTGGGTTAGGGGCCGTTCAAGTATTTGGTGGGGAGGAGGGGTCTTGTAAAACGTTACGATGCGTTACAGGGGCGGGAGGGTGTTTGCGTACAAAGCGTTATGTACAAACAACAAATGTATTTTAATCATTTTCCGGTATTTGGCGTAAAATAATGGTGAATATTAGAAAAAAAATGTAAATTTAGAGTTAAGTAACTTTTGAAGGGGGGTCGGGGGCGTACTGGGAAACGTTACGGCGCGTTACCAGGGGGGGGGGGGTTCAAAAATCTTTATAAATTGCGTTACGTAATACTTGAACGGCCCCTTAGGAAAAACTGCTCCTCCATTAATTTTGCCATATATTTTTATTTCCAGGTGGAGTGAATTCGACATGGGTCCAACTATATCACACATTGGACATCCAGATTTGTGGATGTTCCAACCACTTGTGCACCGCTGGGAGTGGAATTAGACTATATTATGTGATAAGAGTCAATTACTCCACTAATGTTTAATCATTCCGTATTTTTAAGGCTGAAGGATTGATATTAGTAACTATACTGTGATTTTATTGTTAAATTTATTAATTCTTCTTTTATTTTTATGTATGTGATACATATGGCGTGCCCAATTGAAGAATACATAAGTTATTCATATTCGTGACTGTCAATATCACTCTAGGCAAGTCTATAGATGGATTAGGTCCGAAAATTTGATCTCAATCCTTAGACTGTCTCATGTTATAGTACATAATATTCTATTCCATGGTCTAAAATTTGTAATTTTGCGCACTCTGACATCCATCATCCATAACTCAGTTCGGCGCTTGTGGCTTACTTCACGCTAGTAATTGACTGCAATGATGATTGTTACCAACTTCAAGCCAGACAAGATAGCGTCAGCGTACTTTTAGTAGGGTTTTAGAAATAAAAACATATCAAGAATAATCACTATGTATATTAGGTAAATCAATTATGATTTTATATGTAACTAGCTTTTGTATGTTTTATAAATAAATCATTTTACCTTTACACAAGCTTTTTCATTCATTTATAAACCCATCTACAAATCATGAACACTTATGTACAATAAAATTCACTGGATCATAATAAAATAATGCATAAATATGAAACAAATTCTTTTAATTTCAGTTTTTAATCTGAATGCATTATCTCTACATTGCTTGCTGTATGCTTGCTTGTACAGCCATTATCTTGTGGTATTTGAAATACACAGCCCTGATTGCTAATTATTTAGATGAATGATGTTTTCAATACATAAATTATTGTTAATATTGATTACAAGTTAAACATTATTTTATTAAAATCCATGAATAATACAAAAAATTACACCAATGTATACATGTTAAATTAATAAGATATTTCATGATAAACAAATATAAAGCTCTTTATTAATTATTTCTACTGTCCTTCAATATTGTCTTCGTACAATACTAATATTTTCTGGTTGATAGCAAAAAATGTGACAGTTCATTGTTAATTCGTAGGGACAATTTTACTTGGTATTAAGCACTTTTACTTTATTTTTAAGACATGCTAAAATAGATAAAGGCAGATATGATCTAACTAAACTTAAAAAAAAAGTATTTTTCATTTATTGTCTATGCCATAACTTAATTTTGTTATTTAAGATTTGATTGATTAATCTTCGTTATAAACCTCAGTTAACACTATTTGAAACTCAAATCATCCAGAATTTAATATTTCCATTATTATAAATAATACATAATTATAATTGCAGCATCATTCCTTTTATAGAAATGGCTACAAATGATGCATATTTCATTATGGAATGAGTATTCTTTACATATAATTTACAATATAACAATCTAAATATAGATACCGCAGTAACAAGCATGTTCGAAAATAACATCCATTCATACATTTCCTTACAAATTGTAAGTACTGCAGTACCAACAGATCCCAAAGGCTGGCATTGACTAGTACAGAATTGAATCGCATTTATTCCACATTCAATAGCAATTGGAATCGGCCACTCATGGCACATTGTTACTATTAAACTTCCATAATGAATATTTGTGTGGAATAAAATAATAAATGTGTAGCTAGAGAATGAATGTGATCCAATTTGATTTCAGAGAGCCCAGTCAACGCTAGCCGTAACAAATTGCCTTATTCTAACGAGTTGAGCATGAGGAGTTGTTTCAGCACTTTAGTCTGGGACGTCTCCCTGATCTCGCCTGCCAGGAACATTTCATCAACTACTGTGTACACCTGGAATTTTATTACACAATGCTTCTTAAATGATTCATAGTTAAATAATGTTATATCTGATCAATTTATTTCCTTTCATAGTAAATATCACTCAAAATATAAGATTAGAGAACTTAGACAAAGAAAAACTTAGAGATATTTTATAAATTTTATAGTTGAGTTATTTTACACTGAGTACCTAATTTCTTTTTAAAAAATTTTTTGTTTACTTTGTTTTGACACACTCAAATTTTATGTACAATACTGTTACACACAAGTGTTTTCTCTTTACTTAATTACTCATAAAGCTTGTATATTTGTTTCCCATATGTTTTTATTAAGCTTTTGGCACATGTAAGATTACATACCGATAAAAACTTTGTGAGTAATACTAGCTCGAATATCATCACAGAAGCATACAAATACATTTAAAGACTTCTTGCTGTATTGTGACCATTAATGGTTGTCAAATTGTGGAGACCACATGCCATGAGAATATCTACTTGCTTATTTGCCTGTGTATACTATAAATAGTTACCTTATAGAAGTTAAACACCAAGTCAAGTTCGCACACATTGTGGAAGTATTCATTGAGAACCTCCACAAAGTTGTGTATGGCCTCCAAGTAACACAGGTTGTTGTCATTCACATCCACGCATATACAGAAGTACAGACCTGCATACCTTCTGTAGACTATCTTGAAGTTTCTAAACTGAAATAGGAAAAGTGAATATGATGAATTGTTTTTTGTATTCACACATAGCACACCAAAATACCTTCAATATACCTGATATTAAGCAAAGTGAAACTCAAAGGGTGTGTCCGTTAACAATATACTAAAGCAAACAATATTTGGTTCCAGCAGGTCATCATAATTGTGTTGACTGTCAAGGGATAATCATCTCTTGTCAGTTAACATTCTATTGGATCCCACTTTACTTACCAAAGGTGCAGTGGAGTCACTTTATCATGCATGAATAATAACAAAAAACAACCCCTTATAGTTGTCACAGTAATGCCAGCTTGCCTAATTGCTTCTTCATGCTTTTATTTTTTACCAATACAGTATTATGATAAAATATTGTATAGATACCATAAAATTTACATTACGAGGTATTAGTTCTCACCCATGCCCAAGTATATTATTAAAATAATTAAATGTTCAGAATATTACACCAATAATTGTAGATTTCAGAAGTTGATTCACCCATATTAGGGCTAAGGACAAAAATACCTAACTTTTTATACTTTGCTAAAGTACCTATCATGTTATTAAGCATAATATTATGTAACATACAATGCTAAGATTCCATCAATTGTGTCATACATGGTCCTGATCATCGGATGTTATATACCTCTTAATCAAAGAGCTCCAGCATTTGGTCACCTGGCTTTCAGCTTCATAATGAATATATAATCATACAAACAATTCTCAAACTGCAGAAAGTTATCTAGAGGCTTTTCAGTACCCAAGAGCGAATAGAAAGCCGACATTACTCCGATTGAACGGTAGTTTTACATTCCGCTTAGTACACAAGATCGGCCATATTCCAAGGTCTTACCTCTACGAAGTTGGTGTGCTTGGCGTCTCTAACGGTGACCACTGCGTGCACTTCCTCTATGAGCTTTTGTTTCTCATCGTCATCAAAATTCATATACCATTTCGCTAGACGAGTCTTGCCCGCGCGGTTTTGGATTAAAATGAAGCGGATCTGCGCCAAATAATGATGCCTTTACATTTGGAACCATGAAATACTTTGTTAGGGAATATTTTTAGCAGTATTCAGACTTACCATTCTGCCTTTTATCACGAAAACTACTGAAAACCGATTTCACCAAGTTTACGCCTCCTTCAATATCTTTCACTTTGACAAGTGACAGTCGACTACAATCATAGACAAAATAATATTGTTTATTTTGTATTGATTAGCATTGGAAAATATTAAAAACATATATCATGTGTACAATAATTAGATTTATTTAGATTTAATCATGTTGTAACTTTTATAATATATTTATTTAATTTTTATTCATATATATTTTTATGTAATTTCTATTATGTAGTGCCATTGTTTGCCTGTTTGTTTTAGAATTCCTTTTGTTTGCAATAAATTCTGCAATGGTTGTTGCCATGTATAGTTTCTTCTAAAATAGTATAATTTATTTTAAATTAGAAATTCCTTGAAAGACTTTTTTATATTACTTACAGTCGAAATATCTTTTAATTAGTAAACATAAATATATTTTATATCTTAGAAAATACTAAACATAGGATAGTCATCTCAATATTCGTTAGGAGTTAATTTTTGTAAGATTATTGTAGCAACACAAATATCGAGTTGTTTTTCAATTTTGCAGTGAATATTCGACGTTGCTGTTACGAGCTCGTTATTATCAATTTTTCCTGCATGTAGTGCTTAGGTTTTTCCATAATGGCTTTAGTGTAAGTAGTCTAGTAGTGAAATAAACAATATTAATCTTAAATGACGCCCACGAAGACCACGAAAACTGAAGTAGAAATGGTGATACGGAACAGAAAAACAGTTATGAAAGACGGAATCATGACAATGTCTGGAATCGGCGAGCCTTCGGTCTTCCACGCGCTTGTAGTGATATTTTTGGAGTTCTTCGCGTGGGGCCTGCTCACGATGCCCATAATCTCAGTGTTGAATGCGACGTTCCCGGACCACACGTTTCTAATGAATGGATTAATAATGGGCATCAAGGGCATCCTGTCGTTCCTCTCGGCGCCGCTGATCGGCGCGCTGTCAGACGTGTGGGGCCGCAAGTTCTTCCTGCTGGTGACGGTGTTCTTCACGTGCGTGCCCATCCCGCTCATGACCATGAACACTTGGTGGTTCTTCGCGATGATCAGCATCAGCGGCGTGTTCGCAGTAACGTTCTCGATAGTGTTCGCGTACGTGGCGGACGTGACTACGGAGGCGGAGCGGTCGCGCGCCTACGGCCTGGTGTCTGCCACCTTCGCGGCCAGCATGGTGATCTCGCCAGCGCTCGGCGCATACCTGATGAGCCTGTACGGCGAGACGCTGGTTGTGGCCGCCGCGACCGCCGTGGCCGTGCTCGACGTGTTCTTCATCATGGTGGCGGTGCCCGAGAGCCTGCCGGAGAAGGTGCGGCCCAGCGGCTGGGGACCTGCCATCAGCTGGGAGCAGGCGGACCCGTTCGCGGCGCTGCGCAAGGTGGGCGCTGAGCGTACAGTGCTCATGTTATGTGTGGCAGTGTTCCTCTCGTATCTGCCGGAGGCCGGACAATACTCGTGCATATTCGTGTATTTAAAGCTAGTGATGGGTTTCGGTGAAGTGCAAGTGGCGTTCTTCATCGCGATAGTGGGTGTGCTCAGCATCGGCGTGCAAGTGGTGCTCGGGTTCCTGATGAAGTCGCTCGGCGCCAAGCACACGATCATGATGGGCCTGCTGTTCGAGATGCTGCAGCTTATGTGGTACGGGTTTGGCAGCCGCACGTGGATGATGTGGGCGGCGGGGGTGCTGGCGGCGCTCGGCTCGGTGACGTACCCGGCCATCAGCGCGTACGTGTCGGTGAACAGCCGCGCCGACCGGCAGGGCGTCGTGCAGGGCATGGTGACAGGCGTGCGCGGCCTGTGCAACGGCCTCGGGCCGGCCATGTTCGGCGTCATCTTCTATCTGTTCCACGTGGACCTGAACGAAGGGCACGCCACATCGGACCGACCAGACGAGGACAAGTACGTGCGCATGGTGCCGGGCCCGCCGTTCGTGCTGGGCGCGCTGCTGGTGATCTGCGCGCTGCTGGTAGCGGCATTCCTGCCGGAGGACGGTTCTCCGCCGCGGCGCGCCGCCCCCGACCTGCGGTTCGAGATGGAGCGCGGGCGGCGCGTGGCTGGCCCCCTGTCGCCGCTGATGGCGCCGGAGTCGGCGGCGCTCTAGCTGGCGGGCAAGGCCGGCCGCGCCGCCAGCGTGTGACTCTCAGTGCAGTGCCCCGAGCCCGCGCCCGCGTCCGCCGCGCCGGTGGACCTGACACGAGTGAGTGACCGTGTATTCTTTATTGATGCTGGACCGTCGCATGGCTCCTACATTCCCGCACCGGGTACAAAACCGCTTCGTCAGTAACATGTTTTTTAAGCTTTATATCTATTTTTACCTTCGTGTGAATGAGGGTGTGTAAATAATTTATTCTGAATAAAACAATCATTTGAAATCACCATAAAGGAGCTGTGTGTTTCTTGAGCAGAGCATCACACAATTATATATGCAATGGAACTAAAATGATAATCATGCACTATAAATTCATTACATTGCTATAAAGTCATCTATCTGTATGTCAGACAACAATATATGTATATTATTATGCATGGAGAAATGCAAAGCAAAATTGGTGTAGTATAAGATCTAAATTTTAACGATCCTGTCCATACCTAGTATTTTACAAATGTAAGGAATAATGCCTAGTTATAAATAGATAGTACATAATGCAGGCCATCTGGCCAAATTGTAAAATTGGACAAGTTTCAAATGATCTTACGTGATGGGCTACACTTATGAAATCACTACAGAAATGGGTAGAATGTGGGATTTGCATATTTTATTACAATACGATTATTAGAATACTAAGATTGAAATTATTGCAGATAGTTGTGGGTGCTAGGCCCTATGATAGTATTCCTCAGATTACCGCTCTAAAATAGATGACTAAAGCATAATTTTTATTAGCAAAGTATAAACAAGCTGTGATTGTGAACGAGCTAGTTTATTTTAGATAGATAACTTCTCTACAGCTTAATAGATTGATCATAAATTAATAATAAATGTAAACACTGAGTCATTCAGGTGATGCAGGTTTAGTAGCTCTGCCTGACCTCTTCATTTTGACCTAAAACAGCGTGGATTTCAAAGCATATATTATTTTTATCAATATTTGTAAGTAACAATGAATTATGTACAAATTGTTTTTAATTTAAAACTGGTAAGATTTTTTTTTCCATTTATCTCAACTATTGTTTGTTACATAAAGAATGGTTATCATTGCTTTGCAATCCTGCTCAGAAATAAATTCAGTTATTGATTTCAAAATCTGCATCAAAACACCCATTTGTCACTACATGAATTTCTTGAGGTTTCTTTGTCATCTCAATTTCTGATTTCTATCATACTTGGACTCAATCAGGCCCCTATTGTCCACTATGTCAAGGTAGGAATTTATAGGCATATAGCTTCAAGGCTAGGAATTAATCATAGTATAGCAATACATAAATTCAATATAAAACAATGACTTGACAGCAACACTTTGGCTAAATAGTAATGGGAAAGATACTACAAAAGTAAAAAAAAAAGTTATACAAAATAGATTTTAAATGGTTGTTTAGGAAAGAAAAATCTATTATCTATTATGGTTCAGTCAACAGTGGCATTTTATCCAATTTTATTTAATTTGTCAAGATAAATAACTCTTAAATCTTAAATACATAGAAAATCTTTTCCTAATAATATCAGCCCTGTATTACTATGTACTGTCCTACTCATGGGCATGGGCCTTCTCTACTACTAAGAGGAATTAGGCCTTAGTCCACCACATTAGCCTAATGCGGATTAATACTTCATACACCTTCAAAATTCCTACAGAGAACTTCTCAGGTATGCAGGTTTCCTCACATTTTCCTTCACGGTTAAAGTAAGCGATCATTCACAAAGAGGATGAATTAATTTTTTCTAAAAGAATTAAATAGCATAGAATGAAGCCATAAATTATGTTAATCAAATGTCATGTGCTATCTTTGCAGAATGTCTCAAAAAATAATTTATTAACTTTTAACCTATGTCCAATGTTGAGCGTAGGCCTTGTTCCACTAAAATGATGTTTAAAATAGCATCAGTGGATTAAGACTGCAAGCTATTATGCAATTAATTTGTTGCCTAGATTTGGTCCTTATGCTCCTTCAATGCCTTTAAATATTTATGACAGATTTGTGGTTATTTTCTATTCAAGTTTATATTACAGTTTTTGAGTGGTAAATTGTATAATGTATTTTATTACTAGGAATCAACTCAGTCCCAAAAGCAAGAACAATATATTTTAACTTTATTGATGTATATATAACCATTATACACGTTTGAGTATCACCATTCTCAACACATCTGAGATTTTAACCCATATACAAGTTACATGACAACCAAAAAACAAGCATTTGAAAATAAATTGAAAAATATCAACCATTGCCTTCTCAAACAAAAAAGAAGCTAATATTTTCTCCGTTTAGAATAAAAAAGTGATGACAGTGTAGGTATTGAAAAGCATTGCATGTTCCATATCGGCTGCCGTGCGCCATGTCAAGTTCACTGGCGTTACTAAATCGATAAGTTGCAATCCGTGCTGCCGCGAACAATACACGATAACATTACGAATGTGTGTTAAATAACTCGTATACAATTGTAAAAATATTTTGGAACTAGTAAAATTTTCTATATACTAATAATTTTTGTATACCAGCCAAAAACCAAATTAGTTTTTAGTATAAAAGATCACATCAAAATAGTAATAATGAAAACTCATGCGGAATGGATAGATCAAGCGCACCGCCCGCGCTGCCGCACCGAGCGAGCGGGACGTGTGCGGGGCCGCGGGGTGAGGAAGGGTATGCTTGTAACAGCCGACTTTATAAGGTGTCAGTAAGCGACTGACATGCGCCGGATTTTTATTAATACAAAAGGCAAACTAGCTTACTAAAATATATATGATTTGATTAATTATAAAGCATTCTGAAAATTTATGCAATGGATTGTCTTACTGATTCTCTACAAACTGATTTCGGGTTTATAATACGCTAAAAATAATGTTGTATACCAGTTTTGTCGTTTGCAACGGTCTGGGTAGGTATCACCGCAATGTTTATTTCTGCCGTCATGCAGTTCTGCACTGCTGTTTTCCGGTTTCAGGCATTGTAGCTAGCGTATTTACTGGGTATTACGAGGCTTAATACCTCGTTTGAGGGTGACGAGCGCGTTGGAGTACCACGTACTACTTTGTAATTCCATGTAAAAAACAAAGATATATGTTTTCTGTAGTGATTCTAGTAAAATTATGATTCGACGTAAAATCTATTAAGTGTTAATAATTCTAGAGGTGTTTAAAGTCTCAGAATATGTTATAGATTAATAATAATATCCAACAGTGACACATATGACCCTACATTAAGATTTGCGTACAAGTCTGATGTCGTGGATAGGTATTAATCCAAGGGACTTTACTGCAACATTCATACGCGATACAAATATTTGCTGAACACACTTTGTCTTATCCCTATTGCCATTTTAAATAAACAATTTAATAATGCTTATTTTTTCATTTAATCTTTTTGTAAGAGTGTAGTTTGGACACCCTAGTTTAACAGGTGTTTCGGATGTGAGAATTGCACACCTTGTAAATTTAGACATTAAAAAAACTAAAGTTACAGCCCTCTCCATGCATTTAGGGTTGCCAGAAATCATTAGCATACAAAGTTTAGCTTGTCTGGAATAATTAGGCAGTTTTCAGGGCACTCTTATTTTCAAAAATTCGTCGAAAAATTATACCTCTGTGCCAAATTTCTTGCTTCTGTGACTGATTGTCAATCAAAAGTCTTAGTCATTTGACAACCCTATATCCAACAACTGTACTAGTAACAAGTACTAACTACACTACTTACCAGGTCACGGCCACTTGTCCGGAATTCCCCAATTTAACCTATAAAATGCAATCTTTAGGTGATGTCCCATATCTTTCATCAACCCGATTCAAATCTGATTAGTATTGTAATATTGAGAAAAAAAAAACCATCGATTTTACTTTCGTTATATCGATAAGGAAATCTCTAACCACGCAAATGGAAATACAAAAACACTTTCACCAGGTCACATGTGGAATCAGCTTATTAGCGCTTAGTTAGAACTTTCTTGGCTTTTCGATTTCGTTGGGACAAGGCATTAGACTCAGGTATTTGGTCAACAATAGTTTTGCAGTTTGCAGAACATTGTAGCCACTAGTTATTGAGACTTACTTCTTCATCAGGAGAAGCTGCAGGACTACGGACAGCCTTAGCGATTTGAAAGACACAAGCTAATTTTGGCGTATTTTCGCCGACTTTTTTTTACATCACGAGTGCGTATTCAAAATCTTTTTGTCAATGATGACAACAAAGTCAGTCTAGCAGCTTCTTAAGAGCCATTGGCGTCTTCCCTAAGATCTTATACCACTAGGACCTGGTCCGTTCTCCCCCATAAATACGGTGCTGTTCAGGACACTAGGAGCATGTATCGCTTCGTAGTTTTAAAAATTGGTTGGAACTAATGTGTATTTGTTGCCTCCAGGGCCTTTGGCGTCATCACTAAGATCTGATGCCATGAGCATCTGGCCCACTCTCCTTCTAAACACGGTGCTGTTCAGGACAGCAGGAGCATGTATCGCTTCGTAATTGAAAGTTTTGGTTGAAGTTACTTTTTGGTGTAGCTTGAGGCTTACCATCAGGCGAGCGGATTACCTATCTCGCCATTATGTAAGCCATACACGCTACGGTCTACCGGAGAGGTCATCTGTGCAGGTATGCCTGCGCAGGTATCAATTGAAAGAATTGATTTTCGATGCTGCGCCGGTCGCCTGCACAGGCACAAAAATCTGCACAGGTCTATTTCCACACACATTGCGGTCTATCGGCGCAGGCATACCTGCACCGGTGGACCTTTCCGATGGACCGTAGCATGTATGGCAGCCATTAGGTTCATGCCAGAAAAAGTGCGTTATATCAACAATAATATAATTATCTCAGCGGATTAATTGTTAACGTTTAGGAATTTCCCACACAATTATCACGTTTACAAAGTGTTATCAGGGCAGTATATATTTTTATAAGAGCTAAGTAAATATCCTTCTAGATTTTATGTTTGTTCTAATAAGGTATCAGATATTTTAGATCCTTGTAGAAATTTAGGTTTGTGATAGAATCTAGGCTTTAAGGGAGTCTCATTTGGCTCGTACTACGTAAACGAAACTTTAAAGTTCGTTATTGGAGAAAGGACTTGGCATGTGGTGCAATTTTTAATGCAATTATTAAAAAAAATACCGCAACATAAATAATCACGTAACCGTCCAGTATGCTAGTTATAAGGAACAATAAGGCACTTTGCAGACACCATGCAGGTTTTACTCGATGACACATTTGACTGCACTGGTGCAGGAATTGAATTCATAGCCTCTCGATTAAAAGTAGTCGCATTAACTCCTGTGCTACGGAGTCATAAAAATATTTTAACAAATCTCAAGTCGCTTTTTACATTTAATTCCTTAGATATTATACACTCCATTTATATATTTAGTATAACACTTCAATCGATTATACGTCTGGCAAGCGCCTGTCTTTCTGTGCCAACTTCACCGTTAGTTTCAGTAAAGATGCAACATACAACGCTATGGTTAACATAGTGATATTGTGTTTATGCCCACATCTATTATACTTCAACATCCACTGTCTTTTCTGAGTGAAAGAATCTTGACTGTAAGATTCAGATTTCCAAACTCGACAAAGCCTAGGCTTTCGATTTCAGATAGATAGTTAATAAAACTCGATTTTGAACGACTGGGTAGTAACTATCCTTTACATTGTCAAACGTCCCAGTAGTCATTGAAACGAATCTGAAAAACAAATACAAACAGACCGATATATGTAGTTCTGTCGACCATCGAGAGATGCATTATCTGGACAATATATTTTAACCACAGTGCATAGGATTCAATAATTTAACATGCATAAAATACATTGCATCAACTCCTTTTCCCTACACAAAGGCAGGCAGAGGTGCAACAGCTATGTGAGTTTACATGTAACCATGGTTAAATAAATTCCCAACTGTAGTTTGTCACACAACTCATGGGCCCTGGACTGTTACTAAGTACAACACTAGCCCAACGGCCTTCTAAAGAAAATACTTGCGCGATTGATTTTTCGCCGCGCCATTTCAAAGCCTTCATGGAAACAGGCGTAGGTCAGTAGCTTCTAAAGTGGCCTTGGTTTTATTAAACACGTTATAAATTACTGTTACTGCGGTAGGCAGAGATGTAACTAATGCTGCTGTCGTAAAATGCGTGCCACTGCCGATCCTGGCTTAGAGTCGCAGTGAGGGCTAAGGGCGGGATAGTCTCATAATGTAACTACGTGACTTTATTTGCGCGGTGTATCCAATATTTGCTAGTATAGAGGCACCAGAATTTCGAATTGCGTAATGATAGCTCTCCCAATGCTCAATATTCTTTAATGATACCACAATGTCTTTTAAATAACGCACATTACTTACAGTGCTGGACTACAAAAATAGAGCAAAGCAGCAGTTTGACAAATTTTCGCGTAAGCCCTACCAGCCACTCGAACTAATGCAATGACGTGACATTGTCTGCCGGTCGGTAAACGGTTATATTTGTGTATTTAGGTCTTGTTTGCGTTCCCCAAAGCTAATATACGATGCCAACTGCCAATTCAGCTGACATCCCCTTTATTTTGACCTAAACAAACAAGCTATGAACCTTATAAGCTTAAGTCTGAAAACGTCGGAGATATCAATAACTAGATTTTGTTCCGCACACATAAAAGACCTCTCCAGAAATAGGAGCCTGACTGATTCTTCTGGGATTAAAGTTTCATACAATATTACATTGTAGCCAGTGTTACTGGACATAATAAGACTTAATATCTCATATCTCAGAATGGCAAGCGTAGTGGAATACCAAACAATATTTTGTAATTCTATGCGTTGAATGGTGTTTCTACTGGTTATCGGCGGTCGTATACCATCAGACGAACGGAAAACTCGTCTTGTCATTCAAAGCAATGATCATTATAATTATATGCCAAATATTCAAATCCGTTTATTGTATTTACACCAAGCAATGTTTTAAGTAGGATTGAATGACTGTTAAACATATTTTTGTCCTGAAGGCAGTTGATCTAAAGACCCTACTGATGGTAAGTGGTTACCGTCGCTCATGGACATCAGCAATCCCATGAGATCAGCTAAGCGCATACCGTCTATAAAAAAGTGTCTTATAATTTGGTTTTGAAAAGGCTTTGTACTCATGGTTAAAAATATTACTCAATATAACTTGATCCAAGTCCCCTTTAATACTGAATTTCATCTAAAGATCCTCAGGGCTTCATACGATAAACTTAATATCAGATGTAGTCATAAAAGATTTTCGTTATTCGTTGATAAGAGTAGATCATAAATCTGTCACAGCGTCGCGAGGCAGTCGTAAGGTCGTGAGAGCACGCCAGCTCCAACCTTGGGTAGGCAGTAAAAGATCCCAACAGTCATATAAAACAAATGGAGGACGGCATGCATGATAACGATGTACAAGTTTAAGGATTTATACATAGTACGATTCTTCTCTCAAGTAGGAAAAAAAGCAGTAAAATTTTTTAAGGGTAATTTTGTGCGAATTTGTAATTCATGATACAAGGATTTTATTTAAAAATAAACACTATCATTAGTCATTTAAATTAAACTATTTTTCGGATTTTATCGCGGTTTTAATATTTTACTTTTCTCCCGACTTTTCGAAGACTGCAGCCTTCATGGTCAGGGGTGGGGACTGAGGTGTTGTTCATCAATAAATGAAAATAGTTTAATTTAAATGTCTAACATTCGCGTAAACATAAGAAATCATTATTCAAACCATTATTAGTGTTCGTTGAAGTTGATATTGACAACACACACCTATTTCATCCCCCCTCCCCCCCTTCTATAAAGAAAACATTACGCGTTCAAAGAAGTGTTTTCGTATCCGTTAGGTTGTTGCTCCAAACTAAAATAATTTCAGGTCGAACTAACGCTTATTCGTTATTGTAGATGATTCGACCTTTACCTAGACATGTCCATGGCTTCATTACGGAACGTGAAGTGATTTTTTATATCTGATACATTTCAAATTACAAGGAAATTTGTAGATAATTCTTGACCTGTATTTAGAGATTCGTAACTAGATACCAACAGAACAATGTAACATGTTGATGTCTCTAATTGATCTGTCGAAACTTGAAATGTAACGGACGGTCATATATATTATCATTTTATTATATTCTTATAAAATATTAGTTTAATTATGCTATCGGCGGTGGAAAAGTTGAGATAATGTTATCTTCCGTTTACGTTGATTTTGTCTGCCGTAAACTAAGACATCTCAATAGTGTAGTGATAGCGTCGCCTACTTACAGTGAAATCTGTTCCTGGGTTCGATACCTGAGCCAGGCAATTTGAGATTTGCGTATTATTCTATTTGACATTGAAGGCTTCATCTTTCTTAGATTTTTTTGCCCCGTATAGCGTTCGGCTCACTACGAGTATCGACTATAACTTAGAAATAATATATCTAAACTTCATGTATAGCAGTGGCGAAGGCTCCATATAACTCGATTCGTACCGGCTTCCCTTTCGTAATTGATGTAAAATCTAATTATCATTAGAAAGATTTGCAGACCTCATTTATTTGTATGAATAAGTTGTGTCCGGTTCCCTTTCGGCGAATTTCACTCTTCGCCACTGATGTATTGTAAAAGTACTTCTTCCTCTACCTACACATTGAGTAATACAAGCGTGAAGCAATCTCAAGAACTGTTCATTCAAACGTGTCAGACTGTTTTCAATTTTACAATACAGTAGACAACGTCGAGTTTTCATTAGCGACCTTCAGGTTGCGGTCAAGGTTTGTTTCGCGAATGTTCCGATGTGTGTAACAGATGTAATTGGCGTTAGGACTATGATTGTTTTAGTAGGTTTTGCATGCTATTACATCCGCCATACTGTACTTATAGCGTCTTTTGATCCGTGAAATGGACCAATCAGAATAAAGCTTTTTTGACGCCTACAAATGTTATGATTGGTTTATTCATGATTGGATCGAAGATTAATATTAGGAACGTATATTGAAAACGGCTGTTAGCCAATCCGATGTTTTAAACAAAATAAATCCACAAGTCCATAAACAGTATGAACTATCCAGTAGTTTGAATTAGAAAGCTCTATCACACTGCATTGGCAAACCTTGTAACTGAAGAACAGTGTAGTATTTTTCTAAAGAGTTTGCAATACCAAACAATCTAAATACAATACAATGTGACAATTCTTATGAAACTTCAGATAGTATTTTTGAATATATTTTTTTTACACTTGGCACGGAGTAGCTGCCCACGTGTCTTCAGAGATGTCTGAAAATATTTGAGTTGAAAACGTGGTAAGCGTCTTTCGCACCCACTCTGCCAGGAGTGCCCTTGACTTCTGCGTCAAAGCCTGACCTCAAGCGTCATCATTTAAATCAAAGCAACAGTTTGTTTTATTACATAAATAGTTGTCTTTTGCTGTAGTGGCATTGTGGGTAAAGTAGAGCGGAAAATCGTGAGTTTGATTCGCAGGTTTGGCAATTTTTTTGGGGCATCAAAAGGCTGTCAGGTAGTCGTTAAACATACAGATTAAAGAACTTTATTAAACAGGAAAATTTAAAAACACCTATGACAGGTCAAAACAAAACGAAACGTTGTAGAGAATTGTTTTTTGTTAATCTATACTTCTATATCTATCTAAATCTGAAGAGTTTGTTTGAACGCCCTAATCTCTTGAACTACTAAACCGATTTTGATTTCACTAATTAAGCTACATTACTTCTGGCTACTATAGGGAAGAACTTCTGACGCGGGAGGAGCAGCAGGCAAAAGCGATAATCACATAAACTTGTTTTGATGAATAAATAATGCTATTAATAAAATAATACATGCAGAGATACTGAATCGGCAAATAACTTGTTTCAATAAAAGAATTTCGTAATTGTCATAGACCTGTTTTGGACGACAACTAGTTTCGCTATCGATGTAAACGAAAGGACTGTTTTGTAATTCGACAATATTTTTTGCTCGGCAGATGTTACTAATCTGGCTAAACATATGCTTTGTCTATGAACCGCTAAGCTATCTACATGACTAGATATGTAGTATTTACTAGATGGACGGTCTTGTATGAGAGAGTTTGTTGGTGGTACGATATATTTTATACCCGCCCGCATAGCGACCACCGTGCACAAGGTGTTAAGACCTTCCATAGCGGTCCACGTAAGTGTGTCGCGTTTTCGGGATCAGCCTGTGTATATCCGATTCCAACAGGCCAGCAAAATTGTGTCGACTGCCGAGGGGTAATCATCTCTCGTCAGTCGACATTTTATTGGACCCCATTGCACTTACCATCAGGTGAAGGGGTGTCAAGATGTCATGAACATATAAAAAAAATTAAAGGTATTTATTTTGTCGATTTCAGTAATCCTTTTCAAACTTGCATTCCAATGCCACGATTTTATTCACTAACTTGAACACGAACACGAAGCTCACCTGATATGGCTGCACACAAATAGAAGCTGCATACTTGGAATTTAATAATACGTGGTACTACACCGCACTAGTCGCCATGACTAATGGAACGTTTGATGTCTCATGATGACGTTTGCAATTCAGTAATTTGTAATCCAGTTCTACATTTTTTTTTTTAGATATGATTAGCTTTTGATCATGGCATCGCCCGCGTGTAGAAGTTTTCCGAGATAAAAGTCCCGCTATGTATTATACCGTTATAGAAAATAGCCTATAACCTTTCCAGGTTCTTAAAACATCTCCATACCAAATTTTATAAAAATCCGTTCTATAGATTTTGAGAAAATTGATAACATACATTATGACAACTTTCGAAAAATAACGTGCCCTTCAAAAAGAAGTGACAAAAAAGGCCCGAATATAGGTAAAAATTTGGTAAAATCAGCCAGTCACCAAATCTAGTACTAAATTCCTAACACCGTTTTATCGATTGGCCAGATAGTCGCCACGTATTGCATTGATAACATTATCTATTAGTATACGTTATCAACATGGCTACTCGACCGGCACGTTCAGCTGTTGTTTATTGGGTGTAAACATGCTGACTTCTGACTTACACCTTTGGAAACGTATCTAACAAGCTTACTTATAAACTCATCTTACGTTTTAATCAATTGCTTTGCCACCGATTACCAACAATTTTACTTATAAACTTATTTTAGCATTGAGAGGTGGTTAGCGTTGCTTAAATAGCTGTCAAAATTAAACATCGCCGGTGAGTAAGAGCTTAGGAGCAGATTAGTCAACACGTAAATAAGCATAGCTTTTCGAAATTTTATTAATAAGACTGCATATGTTTAAGGTACTCAAAATAACATTTTTTTTTTGTAAGGCACCGTTTGGCTGGAGGTCAATTTAAGTTTTATTTTTTAGTTGTCACCTTCGGGACAATGTCTGCGATGGTCAAATGAGGGTCAAATTAGTATATCATTTATTCTTCTACCAGCAGCACTATTAGTTTCGATCGGCTCTTCACCTCTCACAATATAAGGTCGGAAAAACGGCACTATACTGTCTACCCTTTCAGGGATTAGGGGTGAATTAATTAACTATTTAAATGTTTTATAAGGGCTTTATTTATAAATCAATCTTAAACCTTGATCTTAAGTTGAGATTTAATATGTTGAGCTATTTCATAAACAAAGTTTAAGTTGTCACTTAAGAGCTTATTCTTAAGAGACCCGGCGGTGTTTACTAAACAAAACTCAGCTGTTAAAATCCGTCACATATTGTGACTTAAGATATCACTTGAGACTTGTTTATTAAATAGCACCGATCTTAAGATGCTGAATTAGATTTGACAGTGTCTCAGCTTATATCTTCAGAACGAAACTGAGTTTTATCTATTAATACTGCCCCATGTCTCAAAAGGCCGCCTTGGTGGCATAGTTATAATGCCTGCGCGGTACGACAGCGCTTTGAGGTCCTGGGTTCGAATTCCGGGTCGAACGAAGTGATATTTGGGTTTTTCTGCTCAGTATCACCCGGAATCTGGAATTTGTGCCCGATATGGCGATAGGCTCGCCCCCTATCACATCATGGGACGGAACGCACTTGGTGAAAAGTGGGTGCCCCGGTTACGCCTCTGCATAACCCTTCGGGGAGAAATGCGTGATGTTATTTGTCTCAAAAGGCGTTTAAACACCTTGGCGTTAAATACCAGTTAGTTACAAGGAAGGCATGTTTTTTTAATTGTCACCTTATGTCTACCATTCGAGTTGTCGAGGACACGATAATATGTCGTAAGTTATAAACTAAACAATCAATTTGGATACCAAAGAGTCTTTACTTTGCTTCACTTGTTAGATATTAAATTGTCATTACTCGTTGGTTGCCATAGAAGTTGGAAGCGTAAACAACTACTTAAGTTCACGCTTTCATATCCGAGGAAGACGCATAAATGATAGTCACGGTTCGTCGATCTTATTTCTATCCGATAATTTGATGAGCATATTGTTATGAAAACATATATTTCAGTACTGGTCATAATGTTTTTTTTTTACCGATATCTCAGACTTATGTGTCCGACTGGAATCGAATTAAACACCTCGTCGTTGAGATCGCATGTACGCTCTTAAGTGTCGGTTTTCACTCTTCTGTTTGACAAGTGTCTAACTGAGCCCTGATATTAATATAGATATATATTTCGCAAATATTCTTTGTTAAAATTCCCAGTTGCTCTTAATAATTGCCATTTATTTTTCTTCGTAAAACTGCCATTTATCTCAAATGTAAATGGTGTAAGAGAGAGTGGTCCGCGGCGTATTTGTTTAGGTGCGCGGTCGGTAATGGTCGTGGTGACGTCACGCCGTGTGACGTCATCACGGTGACATTGAGCGACGATTGTTACCGCTCTTCAATAAAGTTTTTCACGTTTGAAGTGTTTTTTTTCATGATTTTTTTGTGTGTTGGCCGGCATAGGGATAGCAATTGCCGGGTCGATTGTGTCGCTTGTGTTTTACAGGTGATTAACAAACAGTGTCCGTTAAATACCATTTAAATACATAGAGACTGCCTCGGTGGCGTAGTTGTATTGCACGTCCGGTACAATAGCGCTCTGAGGTCCTGGTCTAGTTGCGCCTCTGCATACCCCTTCGGGGATAAAATGCGTGATGTTATGTAAATACATAGTTACATAACATTGCGGTTTCTCTCTATAAGAGTTGGCAGATGTATTTCACATTTCGTTTGTTTGTTATCCAGGTATTAAGGTCAGCCTATTGTCATTTACCGAACAGAATTTCTGACTCCTTGATTATTAGATTTTTTTTTAAGTTCTTGTTAATAACTAGTATAAAAGATATCACACCGTAACGATTTCTTTGTAAGCGTTTTAATTTCGTATAAAAGGAAAAAAGAACGGAAAATTTTCCCGGAGATAATTATTACAGCGCAAAACTGGAGGTAACAATGGATCTTAGAGTTAGGATGACAGTCCACTGACACTTTATCCGGAATTTTTAAAAGAAGAAAATTCAACCACTTTGTTGCTAGTTTTTTCTTACAGTTCTGTCCTTGTGAAAGATTTTACTAGATTTTCAACTTTTACTTCTTAGGGATAAAGTTTAAAACCCCCATCGTTTAATAACCCTTATTCCTCTCTTTAAGGCAGGAGTCTTCGTGATTATTATCGTATTGTAGTTTATGGTTAAAGTCACGTAACATCAACTGACCGTCCTGCTCACTTACCTTCGTACGCTATAAAAAGCCGCAGTAGAATGACACCCTTATTTCTACCGAGAACTCTCCCGCCCTGGGGTGGTGACGTCACAGTTTATCAGACAATGCTTCTGCCTATGACTACACCGGTGAGGTATCCATCATTCAACTTACTTTTAAATTTTTTATAATTTTTTCAATGATTAATACTAAGTTGACAAGATTCCGGTCGAGTGAAAATCAAGGAGTGATTTGTTTTCTGGGATAATAAGTAGCTTTAGTCTAATCTTAGTTTAGTCCGTCTACATGGTAATTTCGAAGTTGCATAAAAAAACCGGGATTTTTTTCCGGAATAAAAAATAGCTCAATAATCGATCTTAATAGCGTAAGTGGTTCGTTACACATCTAACAGACACTCGCGTTTAAAAATAATGAGTCTTGTGTATAATTTCAACACGAGCGTTTATTTGATCAGCTTCAAGGCAGTTTTCAGTGTTATTTCATGCATAATAAACTATTATAATATATAAACAATTTTCTGAGTCGTTATTGGCTAGTTTTTTTGCCGGATGTATATTATTTTAGGACAATGATTCTTATCTCGATCAATGTGTGTGATCTAATGTATTGTGATTGACAACAACGCTTGCAGAGAACTAAAATTTACAATGTCGGAATTTCAAACTAATCTCACTCTTAGTGGAAGTTTATGTAATTTTATTTCACCGCATCAATTATATAAAAATATAATTTTTTGTAATATATTTTCACACGTCTATCAATTCTAGATTTGGTTTATCTTTGTATCCAATTTAATCCAGCTGTTATTGGTTTGGTTTTTGGCTTTCTAATAACCAAATATCGTCAGCCTTTCGCATTTATTATTAACTATCTTTTTCTCGAGGTTTCGCCCGTGGAAATGGTTTTCTCGGATAAAATTCCCGCTTTACATTTTACGAGACAAACAGTAGCCTATATCACTCAGTATGTAGCCTCCTATTAGTGAAAAAAATTTCAAAATGGATTCCTAAATAGTTCTTGAGATTAGCGTGCTCAAACTGTTCAACATATATTAGTGTAGATAAGATTTTGTATTTTATAGATAAACCATTGCAACGCTACAAGCCTTTGTAAGTCGCATATAGAATAAATCCTTAAGGAATTCAGGGACTAGATTGGACGAGATAAAAAAACCTATAAGCCAAAATTAGGTTAACGGGTGACATGAATATCTCGAAGTATCCAGAAAGGCTGGAGGCTAAAGAAAATGCTGGAACAGTTTTTTTGGAGCCTATTTCGGAATCTATGTTAACGGCGTCTCACTGGGATATCGTTTGTTTCTTCTACTAGCTGGTTTATGCGTGAGCTCATTGTATTTTCCATGAGGTAGGCAGAGGTTTAGGGTAAGCCTAGGTCTAAATATCACAACTCAACTGATTATAATATAAACACTACGATCAACTCATGTGATATCATAATCATAATATTTTATTTGCATTGAATGTGGGTACAAAACATAGGATGGTAATATAATTTATAAGTTCCGATGCATTCTGCCAAATTTATAACAAATCAATTTACGAAATGAATAGTTTCTTATAGTAATATCAATGAAATAACTTCTTATTACATGATGTATACTTTGATGACATCTATAAAACTGCTTATGGATGTTGCTCAATGACATTATAGGCCAATCAGCAAGACTTACCCAGACTGCTTTACAAATACCTTTATATCTAAAGTAAATCAAATTTTCGTGGAAACTAAAAGACATTGTTCCGAAAGTCTCTCTATATTCCTCTTAGATATGAATTTAAATCGTTCAATTATTATAAGTGCTGAAGTATTTCGAGTGAGGGATCTCCGAAATGTGATCACCAAATTACTTCATCGTTAACTTAATGGGACATTCATTAGCGTGATACAATTGACCTTTTTATATTAGATGTTATTCGTGGCTCTGATCGCTTGGAAGACCCTATAGGAAAGCTCTATGTAGTTATGCGGAACTGTATGCTAAATTTCCTCCAAATTCTGCTAAGCAGTTTCTAAATTTACTTTTAATAAAAATAAAAACAAACAAAAAATTAAAAAATTTGGAGGAAGGTTTCTTTTAGACACGGAAAAGTGACTCCACTGTACCTGATGGTAAGTGGAGTGTGGTCCATAG
Organism: Manduca sexta; assembly: GCF_014839805.1. NCBI lineage: Eukaryota > Metazoa > Arthropoda > Insecta > Lepidoptera > Sphingidae > Manduca > Manduca sexta. The sequence goes on from NC_051127.1 coordinate 7,153,646, forward strand.
AATGTCTACTGACGAGAGGTGGTTACCTATCGGCTGTGGACACAATTATGCCGGCCTGTTAGAATCGGATATACACAGCCTGATCCCGGAACGCGACACACTTACGTGAGCGTCTATGGGTTTTAACACATTGTGTACGATGGACGCTATCCAGGCGGATATAAAATATATCCTACCACCAGCAAAACATGTACTAAAATAAATAAAAAATAAACTTCTGGTAATCACCTTTAGCCTATTCTCTTCTTACACCGTGGTATTTCTCGGACACTCTGTATATATTTATTACTATATAATTATCATATCTTTACGGGCATTGTTTGAGTTTTGTACAAATGTTTCGACGCGGAAGTTTTTTTCTCGTCGCCTTGAGCTCGGTCCGGAATCGTAGCCTTGCGTTCGATATTCTGATTCGTAAACTATTCTACATATCTGCATGAGGCTTATTGGCTTTAGTTTAGTCTTTTTAGGAATAGAATATCACAAATTAGGTTCAGATGCTCCATATTTTATCCCAATGAGACTGCTGCTTGTGAGGGATATTCGTATCTGCCCGTATACTAAGCACCGTAAAAGGTGTAAAAATCGTCCAGGTGAGTGTCGTGTTATGGGATTACCCTATACGTGGTTTCAAACGGGCCGGCATTATTGAGTCGACTGATGTGGGGTAATCATCTCTCGTCAGTCGACACTCCACTTACCATCAAGTACGATAGGAAGCTCTTGCCCGTATAAAAAGAGATATTATAAGTATTGGCTGTAGAGTTCATTTAAAGTCAAATACCCATTTGCTTTTTTTCCACAATTTAGCATGAGAATCGAATACAGAACTGCCGACCCAAATTTTAACTAAACGTGACGCAATACCCGTGTGATGATAAAAAATAACACTCTGAATGAATGAAAGGTTTTTATGTTTTCAATTCCATTCACTCTGAAACTCATTCAATTAGCCGAATGTTTTTGGTGGGAATATTTAATCTGTTTTAACGTTTGGCGCTAACAAAAGTGTTGAAAAAATAGACTATGATACGTTATCGATCAAAACATTTTTTGATCAATTGATTTTGGTTTTTTTATCGTTTGATATTCAGGCATGACATTATAATTTAGGGAATCATTGTATTTTGTGAATTTTCAATATGGCGTCTTTTTGTCACTATCTTTCATTTCATGGTATAAAAAAAGTTTTGTGGATAAGGGTTATGGTGGAGATTTGCTCCGACCCTTGTTAACGCGACAAGCCCTTTACGACGGTTTGCGAAACAGTCTTATCACCTCGATCGTATCGGTTACATGTGACGTAATTAAAATATCACCGGGGCGATTACGTATCAAATGGCGGACCCCCCCCCCCATCCAATACGAAACAAACTATACTATGTGAAAATAAAATGTATCTTGATTCATTAGAAAAAAAATTCAAACGTCCGACAATACGCAATATTGAATGAATAAATAATTTACGTGCAAATACACAAATATTCAGCATCTCAAACGTTTTAAAAACCTGCCGCCGGCCATGAAGAATAATGCGATCAGAAAACTGCCTTTGATCTGGTCTAGACTGGCGCCTCACGTTATTCACCTAACTTCGTACATACTTTACGCACAGGGACGGCTTCAGACGAAATTTGAGAGGCCCATGACCCCCATTGCGAATGAGACAATATTTGATGGAGATGTTAAAATATATCAAATTTTATGACATGTAGCGTTAATAACGCAATGACTATAATTCATGTAAGCTTTATTTAGTTTAGCTTCATGTAAGCTAATAAATCTTCGCATTTCTAGATTCGTGTTCCATAATATCATATGTCATTGAATTGTATATTCACATAATCTCAACACCAATATGGAACACTGCAATAATATAGGCTTCAAAGCTAGTTCTACATTCTAAGGATATTCGAAGTATTGAGGTCAGACAGGCAGACAAAATACTAGGGACCGTAGACAGAAAAATATTGCGTTTATTAATTTGCGGACAAAAAATACAGATACATTTTAAAATAATGAAATATAGCAAAAGTAAATTTTAAAAAACTACAAATAAAAACACCAAAACCAATTTTTCATTTCGAAACTAACATTCTATGCAAACAAGGGATTATTCCCAAAAATAAAGCGCCGGATCCGTCCCGTGTGGGCGTCTGAGTTTGCGGCGCGTTCATTGATTCAATGTTCACAGAAATGAACAAAAAATCTTGTATCCAGCGGTGTGTGGGACGCTCGTCGCGGATCGCGTTACCTATTGTCGAATGAAATAATGACTACCCACTGCGATTGTGATTTCTATTTATGATTTGTGACGTCACAGTTTTTCATGTATACTTTCTCTGATCTGTTTTTCTAAAATTTCTACAGTGCCTATGTTCAGTTGTATTTCTGTCATTGTTATAAGTTAAATTTCTTTGTAGTAAGTACTTGCCTTAACACTTTCAAAGCGACACGGATTTTTCTAAACTTCCATTCCTGCGGCACAAGGCGCATCACACCTGGCCATAAATTTATACTTTTCTTCGTCTCACTGTTAGCAAGATAAGCACATGGTGTTTCAGACCTGGTTTCGCACTCAACGTGTTAAAGATGGGTGTCTTCGGTTTCGATTACTGTTGTTTTAGTTATCATTTATATTCTTCATTGTCTGCATAGTATAAATACAATATAACCATAATATTGATGACACGTTTAATATGTATAACGTTTAAGGAAAACTCATCTCTCTTGTTTCCTGGTTATGGAGTATTTTTCCTTTTATAACATAATATAGAAACAAACTGCTTTGGTATAGTAATTGATGAAATAGAAGGTAATATTACAAATCTACTAATTAACTATATTTATTTTTGTAACTTCATCGTCATCTTTATTGTTGAAATAATTGCAGTGGTTCTTGGTCCTTACAATTTATCACTATTATTATTTTATAGATTTTCTTTGATCCCTAATATAATATTAAATCTCCATATGTTAAACACCGGCAAAATTCTAGCAACTGTTGAGAAATGAAACATCTCTTGCTAGTCGAAATAAATTTATTTGCGGGCATTTCAGGTGCCATGAGAAAAGAAAATGACATTAATCGTTCAGAAACCAATAAAAAGTAGTTCTATAAAATACGTATTATCAATAAAAGATAATTCCTAATGTACGGTAACTTGTAGCTGACATAAAAACACGACAGATAACACTGTATTACAGGAAAACCAATTAAATAACATTCAGCAAATTAAAGTAGTTTCGGTGAATGACATCACTGCTTCATTAGTTTCATTGTTTGTGAAGATTGTTTGACGACGCCTTTCAGATAAGTTTTGAGTTTTGTTTTAACTAGGACAAATGTTAATATTATTTTTGACGAAATTGTTCAAAGTTGTTTCCGTATTGAATATGATTAAGCCATAAATTTTATCTTTTACATTCACCATACAAGTGTAATTGTTGACTATGCTGACCAAAGAGTTTATTGCCTAAGAAAAAGAAGAGATATGAGGCCCTTGCAATCCTTCTCAGCACTAAATGTTACGGTTGATGCTTATTTGGTTCTGTGAGTCAATCAATCTGATTATTCGTATTATTTCCAAAGACTATAGAATAAACTAACTTCTATGATGCACTGTTCGACGCTGACTTACAACAGTTTTCAATAAACGATCCCAATCTCAATCTTCAATCCTTTTCCGAGAATGAACCAATCAAAATAACTCATTTGTAAGCATGTCAAAAAAAACTCTGTGCTTATTGGTTCTTTTTTGAGATAGATAAAAAAGCGATTGGGATCATTTATTGAAAATGGCGGTTAACCTAGTAAGTCATAGTTCACCGACTATCAGATTAGTCTAAGAGCAGATATAAGTAGTTGTATAACGTCATCGTCTTCTCTTCATTCAATATATATAAATAATAAGGGGCGTACAATAACTTGAAATATCCGTTGAATGAACAAAGGAAACGAGAGCTATATTTTTACAATGGCGGATTCAAACATGGCCTCTAGCCAAACGACTCCAGTTTTATTAGTACTATAGGTAGAGGCTACGCTGGAGATGTCCAGTATGAATGGACCGACTTGACAGACGGTCTGTCTGCCTGTATTTTAAGAAACAGCTTTGTTGCATTTGCGGTGAGTGGTATAGCCGAGGATCCAAAAAAATCTATGCTTTTGTAAAGTCCCATACTCATGTAAGGGCAAACACTTCCATAATTATTCCGACAACGTGTTGATAAGGTTAATAATTTCATCAGGTGATCCACCTGCCCGTTTGATTTAAAAGCAAGCAGCAATATTATGAATTTCAACGCTGTTTTTAAGTAATCTTGCTAAACAAATATCTTAGCGAAACAAATCACGCATTTAACGGTATAAATATTAATGGGCGACATTTGAAAAACATTTAAAGTTACGTATTAATAATGCTGATTTAAATTCTTCATCTTTGGACAAATTTATTTTATGGTCTTGACTTCATTCAGAAGTTTCGATTGGAAAAGTCTCTACGTGCGGATTGTATTCTATTCCTATTTTATATTCCAATTCACAACTTAAAATTCATTTGAGAAAACCCAGTCGTGTGGAATTAATATAAGATGCCAGTTGTGCACATATTTAGAAGAATTAACCGATTTTAATTATGATACAAAAGTTAGTAACATTTCCTTTGCTATTAAAACACCGTGGCGCGGCGTTGCTTCGCTAGCGACTAATCAAAGTTATTCTTACGTCGACACCTGTGGTTTCTACTGAGTTTTGCATTGTGCTCGCAAGAATGTCATCCCGGTATTATTTTGCTCTTTACTAGGAAAAATGCCTGTTTTAACTTCAATAACTTAATATGGCAAGAGACCACTAAGAAATAGTGTTGTAATCGGGCATTTGTTTTCTTAATTATTGTCTATTTTTCCTTTCTAAAGAATACGTCGTAATTAGGTTTCGTCACCTTACAATTAATAAACATTTGAAATTTACAAAAAAAAAAAAATATATCGCTCTCACTTCATTTAATTTATGTATGTACAGATATTAAAGTCTATAATAACTGATGACAGTATTATTCCATTACGAGTTAGACTCATGCATGTGACATTTGGGTTATGTACAAATGTAATTTCGAAACGTATTTAACTTTTAATGAGATTTTAGTGAAAATGGATGGCGAATTTAATTTTGTAAATAAGTTTTTGTGTGATGCGAAAGCTCGTGACTTGCAATTTCTTATTGTAAACTTTGATCATGTTTTTGTTACGTTTTAATTTGCGTGTAATCAATTATTTGAACACATTAGAGTAACGGGAAACAGGACATCTGTCCGCCATGTTTGTTTTTAATTTATTGGTTTGACTGTTGTTAAAAATACGATTCGTACAAATATATAATATCTTCTAATGTGTTCAAACTAATCTTAAAATGTACCAACGTTGATAACATAATAACGTGTTTGTAAATTACTGTTTTTGGTTTGTAAATAAATTGTGGTATTCCGAGTTAAATTAGAAGATATGTGAATTCATTTTTTTGCTATTGAAACATGTTTCAGAACAGTTCATATTTTTTTTTACAGATTTCACTATTTCTCTTTTAGAATTAGTCTGTGTAAATTGTAGTTGGATTTATAACTGGCATTGTCACCATCTTTCAAGGCCGTGTATTATTATTCCTAACAATTGTCTGTCTTATGTTTATCTCATTAAAGGCAAGAGCTAATCCTTAGTTATGCGGTACAGAGACGTCTTAGTTCTATCGTTTCTAATTAACTCGTCTTGTTTGCGTTAACCAGGCCGCCTGGGTAATCTAAACCTACGAATTAATGATGTAGGACTAATCCCTGAAGAGCAAGACTTGTCACAGGCGAGCACTTTAAATATTTACTCAAAATAAGAGGATTAAAGACGAAACTGTCTTAAATAAGTGTATCGCTAATGGAATAATTTTAAAAGTTCTTTCGTAGTTTTGTTTACAGTCTTTGTCCCACAATTTTAAAAGTTCTTTTGTAGTTTTGTTTACAGTCTTTGTCCCACAACCCTCTAAGACTCATCGACATCATAAGTCAGCGAAAAATCTACCTTTATGCATAACACTCTTCCTATATTGATACACGTCACACGATAACCATTATCTGCCTTTGGGCGCTATACTAGCCTAAATGAGTTTCTAATATCTATGCAATTTGTGATGATTTCTCCTCTAACGATCATGACGTCAACTCGTCAACGGTATATGTTAACTGTAATATTGATTCATTTGTTTTTTATATTTTAGATTGCGTCAGGTATCAGCTTTGATTTAGTTTTACACGGTAAATACTTTCGTTGCATTTAAGTATTAGTTAATACTTTGTCAGGAGTATTTATTTTAAGGGTAATTATAGCGACGCACTTGATTTTATTGAGGATTTTGGACCAAAGATAGGGGTCAGGTTTGTACAAAAGTTTTTTTAAAACCCCTTATTTAAGTCCAGAAAATTAGAGCCCAATATTTTATGATAAGGGTCTTAAATGTATGGTGTGAATGTTTCTCCATTTTAACACGTTACTATAAAATTGTAATTTATATAACATCGAAAAACGCAGGCCGTTTTCAATCGTAGACTTTCGGGGCACTTGGGCCCCCCAAAACTTTTCTGAATACGTGCCTGGTGACGATAACATGACATTTCCTACCGAATTTGTGAAAAATGCCCATCGAAGTCATGTTACGTAAACTCGGATTGTGAAGTTTTTAATATAAGACTAATAATGATTGGAAATTTGTAAGTTGGCCTTGAAATGATCGACTTGGAAGTGTTAATGAAAATTGTAAAATGTGTGTATTATTTTCATTGTAAATAATGTACTGTATATTATTATATTCTTGTTTGTCTATAGCGTGTAAGTGTTGAGAAATTTCACATTTTATTTGTGTTGATTACGAGAAAAACATTTTTCGAATGAACATTTGGCGTTTATTGAGTGAACTTAGGTGACACTCAGTGTAAATGATGATGTCAATTTGGATGTACAATGACGCTATTTATGGCAATAATGTCACTAACCGTCATATTCAATAAAGGATCCTAATCGCTTTAGACGTATTTTAGACGTTTACAAATGAGTTATTTTGATTGGTTCATTCTCGGAATCGGATTGAGGATTGAGATTGGGATCGTTAATTACAATAAGCTGTAAGTAGCGTCATTATGTTTAAAAATGACGACTGACGTGAACTGATCGCCGTCACGTAATCTCAATGTGATGCCTTTAATTTGTAAAGTTCACAACAATTTCTAAGTAGATATAATGTGCATTTAATACATTTATGTCACAAGTGAGTGTCTCTCTCACTCGCCTATGTCGGAGTGAGGGAGACAAAGATATAAATGCCTGAAATGCGAACAATCTGTATTAGATTATATTAGGTGCCTGAGCGAAATAAGTTAAACATGCGTAGTGAGATATTGTAATTATTTTTATTATAAAAAAAAACTTGGTCTCCTTTCTTTTTGTGTTATAATCGCGAACATATCTCTAACATACTGTGTCTTAAAGCTTTTTCGTCTCCGAGGTGTTTTATCGTGTTAGTTTGGAAAACTGTTCGCACGATGAAAGACCTCGGATAATTTTTTGTTTCGTAAAAAATGCCAAAATGTAGTAATGTTAGCGTAATCGATTGAATAGAAAGTATTATTAAACTTAGCTATTTCCATTACATGGCTGACTGTTACGCTGTGGTCAATTAATTCCGAGGAGGCATAAGCGACCGCTTACCGCGAAACATCGTTGTGGGCTATGTCTGTTGCGGCTAGGTTGTGAAGAATTTATTTAAAATAATAAGTTCTAGATTTTTTCCTAAGGGCTTGAACTAGTTTATTTTACATGTCTTAACTTTAAAGCTGAATGGAATATTTCTGTAAAAATATGAAAGTTTAATTGGTTTTTACATTTTTCAAATAATGCGTATGAATTTGCTGAATAAATATACGACCAAAAATAAATACGATTAGATCTTTACGTTGGTTAAAATTTTCTATAAAATATTCAGAACTTTATTTTTCGAAATACAAATATTATTGTAAGGTTTTTGTCCCCCAACGTCCCTGATTGCGTGCCTGATATTTATACGAATGTTTAAAAAAATAAGTGAAAGAATCGCCACAAAACACAGTAGTTGCCAAAATATAAAATGTAGCTTTTTATTGTCATTCGCAGTGAAATGGTACAGCGCCTACACGTTTATTTTGGCTTTGAAATGTGAGTAGTTCTATAACTGATATCTACTGCACCGTTGCCCAGAGAACCACATTTTTTTTATATTTTGTCTATAACAGACCTACTTTACACAAAACCTTTGTATACGTTGAATGATAGTTCAATAGATTCACTGTTTTTGTGGTTATTCTAGAGTCCTATGCATGTCTGTAACCTAGTTTTTGTTCTTTGTAGAATAATGTGTAATGATTTTATGATTTGAATATTATATGATTCAGGTAAAAAGTAATAATTGATGAATAATCAACTGGGGCCTTATTCTCTATCCCGCACGTTATTTTAACAGTGCGTAACAAGCACGTAACACAACGCGTCATGTTAAGAACTATAGAAATTTGGCTTACAGAATACCATTCCACGCACATTTCTCGAAGATAACATGACACGGCCGCGTTACGCGTTTACACTATCATACAGAATAAGGGCCCTGGATAGCCAGTATGCTCGTAAACGTAGCCGTGATCGCGGTCAGGGATAGAATACATCATTAAGATTTAATTAATATCTAACATCGGAAATCTTTGGACGATTGCAGTGTGCAGGAAGGTTGTCTTTAGAATGCATCTGATGCCTTTGATTTTTGATAGGAAATGAATCATTGCAGTTATCACTATTGTATCGTATTCTTAAATTATTTGAGTCATACAACGTTGGTATGAAGAATAATTATTCAAATTTTTAATACTCATAGTTCTGGCTGAATGCTGTCGATCATGCTCAAAGTGCCTCGCTCCTCGGTCCTCGCTCCAGTGATCCGAAAGCGAGTCCCTCAAAAGGAAGACAATGTACAAGCATGCCCCTAATTACGTCATCACTTTTACTTACGACTTGGCCTAGCTATTGTATAGTATTATTAATGTCGATTTCTAGAACAATAAAGATCAAGATGAGCACGTTGGCTGTATGTAGTAAGTACCTACATCAGAACTTTGAATTACGAAGCACTGCACTACATTTGTCTTGAGACGATAGAGTATTTATTATTCTAGAATTGTAAATGTTTATAAGCAGAGATCATTTATCATCAGGTGATTCGCCTGTACAATGCCAGTCTATAAAAACGTCTTCTATTTTATATTAGTACCGCATGCAATGTCCTTCATACTGGAATAATTCATGCTGTTTGAAGAGACAGCGGTTATACGTAATGGCTCGTATCATTTTAGTTTAGTAAAAACTGTTTTCCTAAACGGAAGTAATACAGACTACTTTTAATCTGTAAACACTAAGCTGCATTTGATTAAGGAAGACATTAGCTAGGAAGTATTTATCTTGCATTGGGTTCCGTATCTCTTTCACTGTTACTATTGGTTTTCTCAATTTTTACCTTAATGGGCGCTTTGTAATACGCGTTCGCCGTTTCAGAGGTATCGTTTTGTCTTTGCAACGCAAACTTGCAAGAACTAAATCTACGTGATAAGCCAGTTTATAGGGAGGCTTTTGACTTAGCATATTCTGTCTCACGTTGACAAATGCGGTGCAGTTTTCATAAGTATATTGTCAGTTTTGGATGGCATTGGTACTGTTTATGTAGGTGTATTATGTAGCTTACCATTAGGCGAGGCCAATAGTCTAGTAATTAATGTAAAAAAACATTCAATTTAAGTTGTCCAAAACTGTTAACAGAATTCGTAATTTCCTTTAAATACAAGTTTAATTGAAATTCTAGACTTCGGCACGACAAGACTTAATTACTTTCGGTTGCAGAATCTGAACTGTAATTCCAAGTTTTAAGGTCAACCATGTTAGTTGCGTCTAAGTTCGACAAGTTTTGGAGGGCAAGGGCAAACTGTTAGAACAAGAATGTTGCATGTATTATCGCTTTATATAATCGTTGTGGTCGTATATTTTATGACAGCTAGATACCGGCATTATCATCAATACCCACAATCAATTAGGTAGTGGTTTCGTTGAACATTAACCATTTTAACAATGTCGGAAACATTTCTTTGTGAAGTTTATTTTTATTTGAAACTTCAGGAATGAGTCACGCGGTAACCGACAGAGAAAGTTTTCGATTGTAACGGCTGCAGTTGTCTGCATTAACATAGCCCACAACGGTTCGCCATGAAACTAACAAATCAATATTTTATATACCAGTTGTACACAGAAGGCTAAGGCATTCCCACTAGAGTGAGATATTTATTTTCCCTACCAATGTATTTAACAATACCGTATTTTAATATAGTACAACAGTTTTCGAGTATGTTCTCATGTGTAAGCGTGGTACGTGTGTCGTGCACAAGGAATCATTTTATATTATTCAGTGTTATAAATGCGTTATTTTAAGCCGATCTGTCAAACAGATGTCATTGCATTTAGTCTCTGACAATGTCAGAGATGCGAAATGACGCAATTGCAACACATTTAAATGTAATTATAATGTGAAACGATAGTGATTTGTGTAGAAGACGGACATTATTTGGAGTGTTGAACACTAGTGGTGACAGAGGATGTGCTCACTTATCATGCTGTGCTTCTATGTTGAGATATTAAATAAATCTGATTGTAGTCGACGCGTTGTTTCTTTATACCTTGTCGTTCATAGGTCGTCAGAAGAGCTGCGGTAGCTGGAGCCGGAGGTAAGTCCGTCCTTATAAAGTAGATCCAAAGCTATCACATTATTTTAGTATATTCTGTAACAGGTGAAGTCTAGTTTTCGATGGCCAAAACAATATTTTTTTCGTTAATTCTTAGTTGATTTAACCAAAACTCTATGTTTATTCGAAATAGCGACATAATCGTACATATCATGAAAAGAAAATAAGTTCAGCTAACAGTAATGTCTATTTTTCATGATTCTAGCTGTGGGCTGAAACAATTTCAACAAGAATAAAATTTAGTGTGCGCGTTCAAGCTAACACTTTTGAAACTTGTAAGCTAGCATGCAAGTCATTTTATTTTTACAACTCTAGTTGTTCCATTAGATAGGTACTCAGAAAACCTACACGACAAGGTAAAGTTACAAAAACATTGATAAGAATTACCGTGTATAAAGCATACCCACTCATTTAGTATGACTGTCCATTGTTACAACGTTTAATCATGCACAGGATTTGTGACTAACTATTGTTGCGTAAGCACTGTTAGTTCAAGCACGAACCGTGACAAGACTTCAATAAACGAAAATATTTACTTTCACGATTCAATTACGTGACCTTTGCCGATTTCATTATAAACAAAATTATATTTGAAAACAATGGCAAGACGTGTGTGTATCGCCTACCGAGTGCTGTGTCCGCTTATAAACAATAGCGTGGATTATAATTACGTGGCACGGTACCCTGAGACTTACGTCTCTTATAATGCTCAGTAATCTGTAAGTAGTAAGAAGAGTAACTAAGTTATATTCTACTTCACAGTAATCGATGAAATGAAATATCTCTGACACGTGTCATAACTATGACGTTGAAGTACCTACGTCATTAATTATCTCGCGCGAATCAGTCTGAGTCAGACGGTTATCAGACTTGTTTTTATTAAGGTTAATGATTCCTCGACTGTAACCGTATAAAAATATTTTGCATTGCATTTCAACGCTGATTTATAATCATAGCGAATGGACAGGTCCTTCCATAGATAAAACGTAAATGTCCTTCTATTCAGGTAAGAAAAAAGAATAGATATTTATACTTTCGTTAGCTGCGAAATAAGTATAAACTGTTAATACGATTTGATTTAAAGCGGGCAAATATACCTAATATCATCTTCAGCCTTTGCAAGTCCACTGCCGTACATGGGACCTCGCCTAAAGTTTTTCAAACCAACTAGGCTATACTACTAATACAGTTTAATAAGATACAATTAAATTTAAAATATTTTTTAGTAAATTCCTTGTATTTAACAGACGATAAGGGGTTTATAAGTATCGTAAGAACGGTATTGCGTCAGCAAATGGGTAGTATGTTCCATTCTCCGCGTGTAGGGAATCCCCACCGCGGCGACCCAAGATTTATTAGGGCGTCCTATTAGCTTTATAACTACAGTATGTTCTAAATTAATGTAAGATTTGTTCAAACGTGAAAAACTAGGTGTTGGTCACGGCTTCGCTTGCAAAAAGAACTTTCACGGATATAAAAATCGAAAATATAATGTTAGTTAAAAAATGTAGCTTGTGTCAGTTCAGAACACCTAACAAATACCTTAAATAAATGTATTTAAAATTTTAGCACGAGTTCCTACATAAGTATATAAAGAATACAGTATAAAAACATGCCACAAGCTATTTTCAAAATTTAATACCTAAAGCTATTAAGGTTATCTTCACACCTAATTGTCCCTTCATAATATACCTTTAATTCGCCTATGAATTAATCGTGAGTCACTTTAAGTTACGCCAGTATCTCCAGCTCGCATATAGAGGGAGCGATAATCTGGTGTTACTAGAGGATATCGGACAAACTAAATTTAATTTGCTGTGGATGAGTATTTTATTCTATTTTTACACCCTTAGGTAAGTCATCTGATGTGAATTTTAACTGCTACCAAAATAAAGTTATGAAAACGGGAAATACCCGAGACATCAGTCAGAACTGGAATTTGGGAGATATTCAAGTGGCCTTTTATTTCTTCGAATGACGAGACGAGCTTGCCTTTCGCCCGATGGTAAGTGATCCGAGCGCCCGTGAACAACAGAAACACCATCCAACACCTTGCATTACAAAGTATTTCATATTCCACTGCGCTCGCCATCCTGAGACAAGATGTTAAGTCTTATTATGTCCAGTAGTTACACTGGCTACAATGTCCTTCAAAGCGGAGCACGACAGTGACTACACACTGCTGCTTGATGGCAAAATTGATATTGCGATGGTACCTACCCAGGCGGAGTCTCACATATGAAAAACCTACCACCAGTAAAACTAAACTTTATATTGGTTTCCAGTGAAGCAGTGAAGCTATTGCGGTTGATTTGGTCATGGTATGCTTCAGAAAGCTCTCACCAAAGCTGCTGTAAATTGTCAAAATGGAAGCCTATGAACGAAAAATATTAGTTTATAGGAAGTAGTGACATTATTACGAGAATTGAATATATTATGTATGATAAAATAGGATCCAACTTAGAAACATGGTCAAGTTAAAAACACTAATACAAGAACAAACATAATTTTATTGCAAAATCTAGCATACATGATCACTAACATATAATGGCACAAAACATACAAACTGTGCCCCCTGAGTAATACTGTCATAACATGTTATCTCTGACTCGGTCATAGAAATGACATCGCGTCACATGTCACTGACCTTATGGCATGGTTATCGTGATGTCAGAAACTGTTTTAAATCATTGTCATCTACACGTGTGCTTAGCACTAGAACATTATACTGGCATGTTAGTTAGCATAGAAGCTTAGAACAATGTTAAACTGTTATACACGGGTCAAAAATGACCCTTACAAATAAGTTGTATCTTCTAAAATCTATACACAAAAATATTCGTAAAAAGTCTACAAAATATTAAATTAAAATTGGAAACCGGGTCGAAAGTGACCCGTGTATCTTTTACCGGATAAACTTCAATTTACAGTAAAAGCAACCCTATGATAAATCTTATTCAATGTTCCTCAACTTCATTTGCAATTCGAACCTCCTGTTGGTCCTGACGCCCTTTATTATTGTTCTGTTTTCGTTCCTCTTGAGCAACCTTTTATCGGAGAAGGATTTTTCCCTCATCACCGTTTGTTTGGCCACTTCTCGCCTCACCGACGTCGCTCCGGCCAGGGACGGCAAAGTCGGCTGCCTCCTCAAGCCGTTAAGATTCTCCTTCGGTTTAATCGGATTCTTGCTCAGTATACTAAACGGATTCACATCCGTATTCAGTTTAAACCCAAAACGCGTGTATTTCTGCTTCGAAGCCTCTTGACTGAAAGACTTGGAGAGATTTTCTGCTTTTTTGATAACTTCCTTTGGTTGTACAGGTGAGTCAGTATTAACTGGAACAAACACAATTTTTACAAAAACGTGACTAAACTGCTGATTAGATAACGGTTTATTGATAACATATCGTATTATGACATACAATTTGAAATTACGAATATATTATGTTTTATAAAAATTGTACTTTGTCTATGTCATGATGAAAAGACATAAGATAGTAAATGCAGCGTTCCTATTCAGCTGTCAAGTGGAGGCCGAAATGTGTGAAAGAGATAAAGTGATCGTGCGGCCAGTAGGTGCCCTTTCGTTTGGTCAACATTAAAGCACTGCAGGAGGTGATAGCTGATAAGGTCTAGGCACTTGGTTAATTTCTTTCTATAGTGGAGTTATTTTTTAAGGGTATTGCAGAGTTCATTCCTGTCTATTAGAGACCAGGGCAGACCATCAAACAACTTCGAGACCTGCCAAAACTGTTTTAAGCAATGACCAACAATGACACACATTAACGAACCTATTTTTCGTAAAGCCAACACGAAAAAACTTTGCTATTGCTTTTCATAAGGCCTGCCAAGTTCCAAAATCACCAATATCCCACCCTCTCGTTAACGATCGGCAACATATGGTCCTGATTACTAACATTATGAGTTTTTATTGAGATGTATCATGAATTGGGATGGAGGCAACACACAGGTGTTAAGTGAAACCCACTAAAAATATCAACCAGCAAGAGATGAAAGTCATTGACAGTCGACACAATTATGGCGGGCTTCGTCATTAAGTATTCTCCTACCAGCTACTGTCACCGTACCTTTAGGGCTCCTGTCGGGCTGGTTGACACCAGGTATTGGCGTGAGAAGCTGCCTCGCTCGTTTCGCCTTTCTCTCTTGGCACTCATCCAGCGACTCCATCTTGTCGAACTGCTTCTGGTGCAGCGCCGCGAAGTTTGGCAGTTTCGTGCGCGGCACCTTCGCTTTGGACGGTGTTGTGGACTTCTTGGAAGGCGTAGTCTCTGTCAACTTTGCTGATGAAAAATATAATAACAATTAACAACAGGTACTTATTATACATGGCCATCTTGACATTGCGTTACTAAATGAAACCACATATTCGACTTCTTGGAAAGAACCCTTTATTCAAGTTACTTAAAGCGTAGATTAAAAATAAAAAAATAATCGAAAAAGTAAATATAAATAAATTATTCTACTTTACATTCCAAGATATCGCTTCAAAAGTTAACACCCTAATAGAATTCCGAGCGGCAACATCACACTTACAGTTAGAAATACTCTCACGCACATGCCATATTCGTACTGAACCACAAAATGATAATAAATAAAAAAAAACTAAACCTGGGATTTATTGCGAAAACATTTATTATTCATAAATAATTTTTGGCCCGATGTCAGCCGAAGTAAAGACGAGTATATTATGGTTTAATTTATTAACGCAATATCAAGATAACTGTATACAAAAATTATATTATTAAATCAGAGGTCGCCGTGTATACAATATTAAGTTTGAATTTTACAATCATGATAGCAATGTGGTCACTAATCTTTGGGGCTCTACCATATTTTTTTTTAATCTATAGTTATAAACTTTATCAGTGTTGTCTCTAGCTATAAAATCGCTTACGTTTAGTTTAGGTTAGTTAAACATCACTACATAGTATAATTAATATATAAATTATTTATTTCTAAAGGCCAGTGTACGCACTGCGCCTGATGGTAAACATCTATAATTATATTCATGGAGTTAGATATCTGAACTTCAGGCGCTGTTTTAACTTGAGGTCAACCACGAAAACGAATACACAAAAATATAACAATTAGCAACATTGTACCCCTCGTCGGTCGGTACTATAATACCGGCTTGCTTTATATTAATGACAATCTTCATAAACCATTACAAGAGATTACTAATATTTCCATGGCTTCTAAGTAAGCTATCGTATAGTAAAAATCTTAATTTATTAACTTTTTTTAATGGGTTTAATAGTGAACAGTACCTATATAACGAAATATTGTAAAACTTAAAATTGTATTTTTTGGACATACGATAGTATACTTAGGAAATCTAGATTTGTCTCTTCTTCAACATAAAGTGAATGGACGTCTGATTACGAATCATTTAATCTTGATTTTGATAATGTATTTCCTTCCTTATTATCTACTATCACTGATAAGTTTATGACTTATCAGAGGAAAACAATTTAAAAAAGCAAAAGGTATAGAAACGTGCGAGTGAACAGTACAACACAATTCTAGTTTTAGATTAGATATCATTTTGTAAATGTTTTTGTATTTTTTATTATAAACTTACTGAGAATTAATAAATTAATTTAAAAAATAAGTACGATGAGTATTCAGCTCTCAGTGGACTCAACGTCAAGGGCGTCCTTCGGTGTGCAGGGGTTTCTGAACACTTCGAGGCGGGTTGGTAGGCGACACCGCACAGAAACGGTTGCGTTGGTTTTTTATATACTTGCATGACAAAGCGACTATGATCCTAAGTGGAGTCCAATAGAATGTCTACTGACGAGAGATGATTACATCTATGCAGTCGCCTGTTGGAACCGGATATGCACGGACTAATCCCGGAACACGAAACGCTTACGGCGGGTTTTAACATCCTGTGTGGTTGCTATCCAGGCGGATGTAAAGTATATCCTACCACCAGCAATATTGTTTTTCTAATGTTTGAATGTTTTTTTATACATTCGTTCTATCATATAAAATATAGAATGTGTGTATTCAAACAAACAAGAAAAAAAAAACAAAAACCTAATAATATTTCGTAAAAACTATTTTGTGATGTCCATTAAATATGAGGAATACTGATATACAACTCCTCTATAAAAGCGATAATGTTTGGAGTATGTTATCTTTTTATTAACAACAAGCTTTGGTTTGCTCACGGATTTTTGTTTGTCCTAATACTACCAAATTACCTTGTATTCTAGACCCTATAGCAAGTTTCGTACAGTTTAAATATAGTTATAATAAACTAGAGAATCATGGTGACGATGGTTCCCGTTGGCATATTTTTTTTTACCCAGTTTTGTTAGATACACACAGACTGACCCCAGAAAGCAGTGTATGAAAAAGAGACTGCGTTGCGATATTCTCTATGAATGGCTTACATCCTTTGGAATCGAATTGTAGCCTATTCAAGTTCACCGAAGTTTTATTTAATATAAAATGTTCTGATCTTCATTTGCAAACAGGCAGCATTGTTTCATCATTTATATATTACTCTTATCAATCAGTTGATATCGTGACGTAACGCACAACACCGGCTAATGGACACGTGTGCCCGATTACAATCTACATCCAAGAAATGGATTGTAGTAGTTTATGATTTATGTTCTAATTGTATTGTTGTTAGACATTTAGAACATTAGTTTGATAACATCTACACAATATTCTTAGCACTATCATGAGAACTTACTACTTCAGCTAATGCCTGTAAAAATATGAAAACCGACCCAATTCTAGAGTGCGTGTGAGCATTAAAAAATACCTTTTTTAAATTCATTCTATTTTCTCCCATCAGACAGTACCCAACTTTTTCAAGCATGTTGCATAATCAATTGGGCTTAGTATTGACTACTAACGCCAATCACCTCTCCCTCCAAGGAAATTATATTTTAAAATATATACAAGCATTTTATGAGCTGGGAATCAAATCTAGAATCAATTAGTCCATATTTGATATTTATGTTCAAAATAAAATATAAATATTAGTTAATATGCTACAGCTTGCACAATTTTTAGCTTCTCTTTAAGTGAGTTATTTTCTTTGAATAAATGTTAAAACTTCTCTGCAAGATTTCTATAGTCTGGCATAGGTTACAAGTAACTTATTCTGTGAATGACTCCAAATTATACTGTATTTAATTTGCTGCGCTTGAAGTCACTTTTAGATTCCATTATATACATGTTGAATTTTCCTAACTTGGGCTTAGATTATAGCTATAAGTTATATTAAAATTATTGTAATCGTAGTGTTAAGTCTGCTGGAAAATCTAATAAATAAATATAAATCACCTATATTTGTAGTAACATACCACTAGCACTGGAGGTTCTGGGCCGCGACAGTCTGTCGACAGAGTGCCTCAGGTCATCGGCAAGGCGTTTCCTCTTGTGCTGCGCCTCGTCCGCCTCGCTGTGTGTGTACGAGCGCTTGCGACGCGGCAGGGCGGGGGGCGTGTCTACTGTAAGGGGAAACAGAATGCAATGTAAGTTTAAGTCCTTTCTTGTAGGGTCAGGTAAGGAATTGGAGTTGAACAATTTTACAGTGATTAAATAATAATATACATTTACTGGGCATTATAAGACTTATTTCTCAAGGTGAGGAGGGTAGTGCCATGCAGTACTTTGTAATTTAAAGTTCTATAGGTCATTGCTACTGTTCATAGGCGATCATATCACTAACCATCAGGCGACTGGCATGCTCTAGTAATTTAAGTGTAATAAAAAAAGACTATACAAAATACTTATTTTTTGTAATTTTTTTTATGAAATTATTATGCCTCAACAACCTTAGGTGGGCATCATGCAACTGGACTGACTGTGGGTCACTTGTGCTAGATTTCACACTTGACTTGACTAAGTATACATAATAAGTATTTAAACAATTTTACATCAATTATATACCCCATTTATTATGCACAAGAACCAATCCTAGAAAATAGAATTAAGTCAGGTTGATCACCAGGCATTCAGAGGTCACATATTCTAATAGCCTCCCTCAAGCATTAAAATTCAAATGAAACTTACCACTCTCCTCATAAACAAAGCTCTTATTAGATCCCTTGAGGTTGGACTTGATCACTGTCCTTTTCTGCTGAGCCACCACCACGGGATTGTTCACCGGACTACAGAACATCACCCTGGTGATCCTGGGACCTGGCTCCGTAGACCTCCTCTTTTCAATAGACCGTGTCACATTCAACAATGGCTTTTCTTTTGAAAAACTTTTGGTTGGGAATGGCGTGCAGCGTGGAGATGGCAAAGATACTTCCTTCTTCGGAGTCACAGCTGGAGATGGCTCATTATTTACAGCTGGATCATCAGGTCCATCTTTTGTGAATGTCCCCTCTCTCTTTAACGGAGTTGGTATGGTATCAGATTTAGTTTCATCTGACAAGGAAAACGTCCCTTCCCTTTTGAGAGGGGATGGTGCCACCTCAGTTTTAGAGTCCTCACTGATTAAGGAGTCCATGCTACTATCAATAAGAACTGGTGTGATATTCATGATAGTCAACGGTTTCTGTGCAGGCATTGGTTCTGTGATTGATTCATCACTTGTAATGCTTATACGGGATCCATCATCATTTGAATCTGAGCTGATCAGGGAAGATTTTGAAACTTTATCAAATGTTGTGTTTAAATTTTGGTCTTTGTCAAATGTTGTATTTATCTTGTCAGACTTATTAAATGTGCCATTTAGTGTCACTGTATTATCTTTAGTTGCCACATAAGTGTCATTTAAAGACCCGGTCAGGCGATTATTTATAATGCTGGATCTTCTACTAGAATTTATTGATTTTGTAGACTTCCTCAATTTGGGTGTTGGTGATTCTGCATCCTTTTCAAAAGTGGTGTTAACTTGTTTCTTTATTGAATTATTTGGTGAATCATTAAGCTCAAAAGTTGTGTTTACTTTCACTGAAGTGTCTGCTTTGTTGTATGTGCTGTTAAGTGAAGTTTTGTCTGTCCTTTGGATAGGAGATGAAATGTCTGTGTCAATGTCTATGTCCATTGTTAATTTTCTCTTCTTTGACTTGGATGCTGAACCACTAGTGTCAGCCATTTTCTCATATGTTGTATTTATTACTTTTGGAGATTCATTTTTGTCAGAACTTTCAATGTCAAAAGTATTGTTTTTATTTTGAGTAGCATTTAAATTACCATCATCTTTAGATATATTTATTGCA
This sequence comes from Manduca sexta, assembly GCF_014839805.1. Lineage (NCBI taxonomy): Eukaryota > Metazoa > Arthropoda > Insecta > Lepidoptera > Sphingidae > Manduca > Manduca sexta. The sequence goes on from NC_051127.1 coordinate 7,173,714, forward strand.
TTAATTTCAATAGTTGTATTTTTAATACTTGATCTTTTATCATTACTTTTTCTTTTCTCTATGTCAAATGTATCATTTTTATTGTGAGATATGTCCACATCTTTGGTATGAGATGTATTTGCATGAGATTTTCTTGATTTATTTTCAGAATCAGATTCATCATTTTTGTTTGAATTCCTTTTGTTTCCAGATTTTCTGTGTTCCATGTCAAATGTGTCATTTTTATTTTGAGAAACATCTTTAGAAAGAGAAATATTTCCAACAGACATTCTGTTTGTCACAGTATCTGTTACATCTACTCCATGTTTAATACTTGTTCTTCTTGGTTGGTCTATTTCAAAAGTACCATTTTTATTTACAGAAATATCTTTTTCTTCAGAAATGAAGTTTTGTTCACTGGATTTACGCTTTGACCCGGCATTTTTTTTACTTCTCTTATTAGATTTTTTCTTCTGAATAACTTCATTTGATTTAACTGGTATTACATTTTCTATTGTTGATGTTTCTACAGCAATATTTGGATGAGTGGGGCTGCCTGCAGCACTGTGAAAGGAATCATTGGATATATTGCTCTTATTTACAGCATCAGTATTGTCTACAATCTCTTCAGTAATATTTTCAGCAACAAAAGAATTAGATCTCTTTCCTTTCTTCTTTTTATTTTTTTTCTTTGCTGGCTTTTGAGGTTCGATGTCTTCAGATGAAACCTTTTTTCTTTTGCTTTTTTTATTTTTCTCAATGGCCTCAAAATTGTGTGGAGCTTCGTCTTCAGTGCCTCCTCTAGCGTTTTCTGTGAACTTTCGTGTTCTGCGCGTCAATCTAGTTTTAACAGGGGCATCAATGTCAGATGTTTCTGTTAAAGAAATTGTAGGGTTCAGTTCCTTCAAGGCATTTTTCCGCAGCGTGCGAGTGTGCTTGCCCTCATTCTCGCTGATGCCTCCATCGCCAGTCTGTTCATCGTCAGTGGGATAGGTGACATAGTTCTCGCGTTTCTTAAACTTATGTAAAATTGTGTTGGCATCTTCGATGTTTTCTTTCATGTGTTTACTCCGTGTTTTCCTCTCACTCTTCGGAGCTACTTCCACTTCGGTTTTAAGGATGTTTTCATGAAGGGAAGCGTGTATTCCTAAAAGGAAAATGATCAAATATTATGTACTTACATATAAAACTTATTTATCAAAGTATATTGATTACTCACTTTTGCCTGATCTCGTTGACATTATGTAGAGATATTTTAAGTGTTTTAATGCAATATTTCACATTAATTTCACTATTTACATTTGTATTTCATCTACCGTCCGTTTAACGTTTGCAATTTTAAAATTTGTTTTCATTTTGTCAACAACAAAACTTTTGTGTTACATTTCAAACTAGTTTATTCACAGCATGTACAAACGATACAAACGGAGTAATATTTCTTTAGAATGAAAGAGATAGATAATTTAAATAAATTCTTGTGTTATGGAACGTAACTTGCTATGCGTACTAATTCGACCAATAGGATTGAATAGGGTTTTTATGATTGTAAAATGTTGCCGGTTTAAAAAATGTGTTGCAGATTATAAACATTTTTATAAATCCATGAAATACAATAAGAATGATTTTTAACACGGTACATTCAAAAATAAGTTTAGGACGTCATAATATTGTGATAATTTGGTAAATCTAGATATTCTTATTTACTTAGCACCAAACTACATGTTGCGCTCCACGATGCCAAAGATACGAATAAGTGGGGTAAAAATGTATTCATATAAAGCTGAATTAAAATTATAACAATGAAATTATTTGAAAAAAATATAATATTTTAGTTAATTAAATCGTCGAGTAAACAACTGATAACATTGAGTACGATCTATGAGAAAACGGTAAGGTTAGCGTACATTTTCAGATTCTACATACTAAATGCCATTTCGGATACATATGGCAAGTTTATGTGTCTCAGAATATAAACGTCCAACAACAACACCTTTATATTTCCATTAGAAAATATAGGAGCTGGTAGGATTCTATTTTATATCTTACGTAGTATATTACTTACTCTATGGCGAGTAGTAGATTCTAAACACATTTTTTGGCAACGCTCACACAAATGTCAAAATAAATAACGTTCGCGCAAGACAACAGTACAACGCTTGTTGTCCAGGTTTTCCAAGTATTTATAACAAAAACCAACGTTAACAGGATTTTACTAAGTGAATTAACCCAGTGTGATGTGAGCTTATACACCAGTGAAATAGTACCAGAGTGTTTGGATGGGCGTTGGACGTGGAACGTCAATTAGCTTTGATGACTCAATATACAGTGAAACACAATGGGAACACAACACTATATTATCCTATTGACTATACTACTGTGTATGAGATATTGTGCGTGCGACCGTGGTGACTATCTGGGCTGCTACCGTTTAAAGATCGAGGTGGTGCTGAACACCCATACCGGCCAGTCGGTGGACGTGTGCCTGACGGCTTGCGAACAGGTATACTATAGATATGCTATAATCGATAAAGAAGCCACGTGCTTCTGCGGAAATGTGCCCGGTGAGTTCCAAATACCGACAGAGACGTGTAACAACCCATGTCCGAAGAACGCGTCGCAAATCTGTGGCGGCGACAACGCCACCAGCGTCTACGACACTGACGTGACCACTCCGGGGCCGCCGGCGTCGATCGATATCGCTAATATCACGGAGACTACCCTCAGGCTTCGCTGGTCGTCGCCTAGTGCTTATTCTTCCATAACTGGGTATGTAATAAGAGCCTTAGTTCTGCAAACATATGCTGACTTCGCTTTGCCGCCGTTGGAGTGGAGGATGTCAAACAACACTTTCTTCACAGAGCTTCTCAACCTACATCCTGGGTCTGTTTACAATATTAGTGTGGCAGCTCTCAATTATGATAAAGAAGGATCAAGTATAATGTCTACTATTGAAACTGTTATTGGCACACCAGATCCCAGCCCTCCTGACATAGAAATTAGGGAGCGAAGGGGTGATAGAATGTCCATACACATTCCAGAAGCTAAGAATGTGAATGGTCCTGTGTCTATGTATAGGATTGTGGTCTCTATTGAGTTATATCAACAAGGCTTTATAGTTGACAACTTAGGCAACTATTCTTTCGCCACAGACCAGGGCCTACCTTACTATATTACTGCAGAATTGGATCCCGATGACATAAAGAATGACTTCATCATAGGTGACAGACATGTTTACAATGGTTTCTATAATGCTCCTTTACCCCTGACCAATGATATTGACATATCTCTGGGAATACTCAGTGAGAAGAATCACGTTAGAAAAATTAGGTATGCAGAGTCAACCAAAAAGATTATTTTAAATATAAATGAGCCTGAAGATATTTCCCCATTGGTGGTGGCTCTGGGTGCTGCCATAGCTATTGGAGTGGTGTTGTTATTGATTGGTATAGGACTACTTATTATTCTACGCAAGAGAATACAATTGGCAAGAATCCAAAGGGGATCTCAGTCAATGCCTCTAAGTCTCAGTGAACCTTGTGTTGAAATTGAGAATTCAGGCTTCATACAAGATGAGGATGAAAGGGTTGACTATTATGGTAATTTGAAACGCAAATTGTGGAACATACCTAGAAATTTAATTGATATTGACATATCCTGTGTTGTTGGTCTGGGCAGCTATGGGAAATTCACTAAAGGGAAAGTTCAACAACATGGTGCTCAGACCATTGGCTTAGTTCAAGTCATTGCTGATAGAGAACTGGAGAAGACTGATAGAAAGATGATGCTGCAGGAACTGGACCTACTTATCAAATCCAGTGAACATGAGAATGTGATCTCACTTATTGGCATCTGTGAGACCGCTACCACATTATTTGTGGTGCTGGAAGATCCTAAGCAGTCATTAAAAGATTTCCTGCTACAGAGCAGGCATAGAGATTTGCAGAACAACAAATTTTGTCTTGTACCAGAGAGTAGGGTCCTGCATATCTGCCTCGATGTCGCGCGTGGAATGGAATACTTACATGCGAAGAAGATAGTGCATAAGCGTCTGTGCTGTCGAAATGTGATGATGAGCGACACAGGCGTCGTGAAGGTCGCAGGCTTCGGTCTCTCGCACATGAGGCCGCTGCACGAGTCGCCCGACTACACCCGGTGGACTTCACATGAGATGCTGCGGCAGACGAGATACCACCCGAAAGCGGACGTGTGGTCTTTCGGCTGCTTAATGTGGGAGGCTTTGACGTTAGGAGCAACCCCATACTCACACTCGGGAAACAAGGAGGTCGCGGGCAGGATACTTCGAGGGATGCGTCCCTCCCAACCATCGTATGTGGGTGATGAACTGTTCCAATTGTGTTTACAGTGCTGGCAAGTGGATCCTGAAGAGAGGCCCTCCTTCACCTCCATGTTGCATGAACTGAGGCCGCTCACGGAGGGTCCTGGCAGTAGGAATCTCAGCTTCACTCATTACAATAGCTTTAACTACGAACCTTACGTGCCGGAGTACGAAATTATATCATAGTGTAACCAAATGTATAGGGCCATAGCAATTAGCATCCAAAGAGTGACAGTGTTAAGTCTGCAAAGGTGGTGAAGGATTTGTGCCTGCAATTTGTTAGTTTTCGCTTTTTTGTGACGTGGATTGCTGTTCCGAAAATTCATTGTTATGTCACATTCATTTTATGAATTTTATGTAAGTACAGAATAAGTGTAGGGCCTTAATTTGTCCGGTGATGAATTCTGATTCCTGAGGCCAGCAGGCCGCAACTACGCGTCGAATTTTTGGAGTAGCCACCCAGACGTAATATTTATTTATACTTAAATCCTTTGTATTGAGTCATACTTGTTCGAAAACATTTTGACCTTGTCTTTACGATGCGAAGATACATAAATTTTTGACAGTGACGCATCTAAACAATACGCTTGCCGTTTTGGCCGTTAGTATGTATAAACATGAATGAAGGTGTGGCAAAAAATGCAGTGTTTGACTAAAGTTGACCTTTCGACAATTTCATGTATCACTATTCAAGTTATAACTCAAAAACCACTCTAAAATTAACATCTACTTTGTTTCTATTAGTGTATTATAATTTTTTAATGTTTGTTATTATACAAAGTTTCTATACATTCGTGCATCAAATAGTAAATGGTTGATTTCTACATCTAGGGTGATGTCTACATGGTAGTTTGCATTTTAGGATTGTGCTAAGATAAGTTTATAGATTGAATACGTAATCATTCAATAACGTGCCAATATGAGCCCGCATTAGAGATTGCAAACAGTAATTTTCTTGAGATCTCGCATAAATATGTATGAATGCTGTTAATTTTGGGTCAAGATGAACACCGGTATTACTGGATAATGTGACATTTAATGCACATCATTTAAATACTTTGAGAAAACCACAAAACTAATATGTTATTACTTTAGCGAAAGATTTCACCGCAAAAGGAAAATAAGACAGGAAAAGCAAAGAGAATATGGGAAATTCACAACGCATTTTCGTAAAATAATAACGGGAAAATTAGCGAAACAGCAAATTTGCTTGTTTGAAAAACTATGACAATACATGATATTATACGATGAAATGTTACAAAAACAAGATTGATTGTAATTATACGCGCACCAACCAAATATTGCACAGTTGTCCGAATTCTTTAGCAATGCAGTTAACAAAATCAAGTTCATTGATAATGTTGCGACCGACGTCGGTAGCAAAGGTCCGGGGTTCAGTGACCCTAGGTGCGTGTTGCCGCGTCAGATAACTTGCGGACACGCCACTGTGCGCACGCACACTTGATATCCACGTTTTGTGCGATAATTCGACATCGTTGGGTGAAGAAATATCATCGTATTTAGTGTTGGTGAAAAATCAACACTGAATCGTTCAGTAGGCAAACTGGCATAACTTTGGACATCTCTCGTAGATTGATGTTATATTATATATAACATTATAATATTTCAATTATCATTGTGTGCAGTATAGTAATTTGTAAAAGCATCTAATAAAATAGTATCAAACAAAAAATATGTTACATTACCTTACGGAATTAAAAAGTAGCACGAATCTATTTACCATGTATGCTGTACACGTGCAAAATGTCGTAATAAATGTAATATAGCAACTATCGAACTCTTTTGTAGAATTTATATTGTAACATTAGGTAAATGTTATAGTCCGCGCGCACCTGCTAGTCACTGGAATAGTAGGGGTGTATGCTTATCGATATCTTTGGCAGTCGTGTATGCAGGTTGCTTGCAGATTTTAGGAATAGACTAGAGAAGTTTTTATTTCCTCGCTGGTTATTATAATGTTCACCTGGTTTTGTTAATGTGTTACTGTGCATTGAGTATAAGTATCGTACTAAGCCTGTATGAAAGACTAGCGCGGAGGTGACTATCAGTGGTGCACGGACTATATCATTGTATAGCTCGCATGACAGCAATTATATTTATATAATTTTTTATTTTACTTTTATACCTGTTTTTTGTAATCATCGACTGTTACCTTTAGTAAGGCGAAGAATTTATTAATTTTTATTTTTTTTAAGTTTTATGAATCTATTGTATATGACGAAGACTTGGCAATTTATCATTTTAATAACAAGACTTTTGTAGTTGTAGAATGTATGAATGTAGCGTAAAATGTAGTACGAGTTATGGCATTATATTTATCTATATTTTTAACAATTGTATACAGATTAGTGATGCATTGACTAGTGGAAGACGGATCGAGAAAGCACACTTCAATGTTTTCATGACGCATTGCAGTTTATTTGTAAAGAGCGACACGACTTCGCGCGTCTGCATGTAAAATCGAGCATTTACACACAACAAAATGACTTCATTAATCTAGACCTTTTATGTATAAAATTATTAATAAATAACATGTTTATCATTGCCAGAATGCGCGAGGACATTCGCTTTACAATATTTATCGTGACCTCGTCGTTTTTGCACTCGAACGTTGCATTAGTTTGATCTTGTTAGTCGAATAATGTATGCTTGTAGTCGTAAAATAAAATGTTTTCGAATTGTCTTTGTAAAAGTTCGATTGGAAAATTGGCAGAGATTTTACCTCAATACGTCACATGTAAAGTTCAGTAAATATTGGATACTACTATGTTGCAATAAAAACCGCAGATATAAACTCTTCTCACTTAATAATCACCATGGGCAGTTATACTTATATATAAATATACTTAAAACATGTACCTGTCATAAACTCACGTATTGATTTCATTGAATTGTCTACAGTTTGTATTGTAAAATAGTAGATTCACGTACCTCTAGATATAAAACTTAAATCCCAGTAGTTTTATGTACTTATTGATAAGATCATGCGTTTTTCTGTCTACTGCTGGACATAGATGTGGTAAACGCAGTGGATTTTTCTCCTCATTTTATAAAACTGTTTTTTTTATAGTACCTATTTGATATTAAATAACGAACCCAGTGTTCGGTTATAAATGAAATGAGTTTAGAATTTTGGATTTGATGTTTTTAACTATTTTGCTCGTCATGTACTTATTTGAGCAGTATTGTAGAATTCTATATATGTATATTTGGTGCGACGTAAGCAAGAACGGTCGCCATCTAATTTTTTGAAACTAATGCCCAAGGAACTCTCAATTTCTTTCTTTTTTTGCAGATTTTAAAATTCTTCTTATAGAATAATTAACCGTGAGCTCTCATTTATTTTTTAGAAAGATATTTGCATATTCCACTTACTCATTTATAATTTTTTCATCAAGTCGTTCTTGCGCAAACGATTCAGTTTTTTCTACAATTGAATACTACTTATCGTCTTAGCCATAAGATTAGTTTAAGATTATTGTCAAGTGTTGTTTGTGTTTGTTATTTTGAATGATCTGACATTATGAAATGCCGTCCATTTTTATTTTTTTTTGTATGAATCTCAACTGTACTTAACCGATGTAAAGTGAGTGATTAAAAGAATTAGCACAATACTTCGTTTTTTTATGAAGTGAATGTTAACTTGATCCACTAACAGCTTACAAAAATGCATGCTTTACCCTTGATACAATATCTATTTTAAATATGCGACCTAAACACGTTTGTAATTGAGTCCCAAATCAGTCAAGCAGCCCAATGGTGGACCATATTTCTTTTTTTTAAATTGGCCTCACCAAAAACTACTTTAATAATTGATTTTTCTAATGCGTATGCGATATGCGGTAAGTGGTAATGGGGTGATAAATAATGAAACAACATATAATTTTTGCATTTATTTAATGTTAATATAATATAGACAATGTTCAAGGTACCTTTGAATTGGTTTCGAGCTTTTTAACACTAAGACATTGTAACCTTTCCATTTTGACCTCTTTAACTTCATATTGCAAAATAAACCATCATTTAAATGATTCCTGCGGCACAACTGTCCGCCAGTACGGCTAACTAAACAATAAACATTCACTAAAATATATCCAATTTATAATTCAAAACATATCATTTAATATAACATCGTTTCCATTTCAAACTTAATTAAAAATTCATATTAACTCGTACATTAAACATTGCAGACCCGTTTATCATAAACCAAGTTAACAAAAATCAATAATAATTAAAAAATAAAAATACCATCACTGAACTGCACAGCAACAAATATGTTATACGAGTAACGTACGTGTCAACGAATCATATATATATATATATATATTATATATCCATACAATACACAACGGTACGCACGCTTTACATACTTATAATACGCAACAAGTTACAATTCAATAGAATTAGTATAACATATCAATCTCAACATGTGTAAAGGTTGATGAGACAACGACTGAACGCCGCTGCGCCTGCGCACCACTCGCGGCCGGCCGAGCCGGTGACGCGACGTCCCGTCACCAGCCACCACCGGCCGCACGGCCGCAGCCGGCGGGCGCGCCGCCCGAGTCGCACACGACCGCGCCCTCACCGACGGCGACTAAACCAACAGACGTATGTAGCAAAGATCCGGCGCTCCGCCCGCCGCCCGCTCGAGGCGCGGGGACGCGTTCGTGACGATGTCAAGATGCGCGAGTTGATTACTCAGTCTTTAATAAATTGATGACAATGAGCAAGGAGAGATAAACTCAAATGAAACAATGTTATGCTGATGCACGTATATACAGATAGCGACCACCGACGCCGCCCGCCGTGTGCGACTCGCGCCCGTCCCTGACAAGCGTGTGGTGACTGGTGATGTCTTAATGTTGAGTTCGACTTGAACGCACAGCCATTTTCCTAAACACAGTATCGAACCTTAGACTATCCTAGCGCACCCGACGGCTGCCACCTTCGCGTCTATACCCACTATCGTCTATCTAAATTACAATAAACCACTCTATCAACAAATTCAACAACATTTAGCTACTAAAATTAAAAAGGGAGGTCGAGACGCGCGGGGCGCCTCGCCTCGCGTCCCACCGTCCACCGAATGAAGAATGACAACTAGCTACCTTAGCCTATAACATTGAAATTACTTATCGTAACAGCGGTGCGGTGCGTGTGAGACTGTGAGAGGTGAGATGTGAGCGAGTGACGAGTGCGCGTGTGCGAGTGACGAGTGAGTGAGTGAGTGAATGGGTGTGAGACACGGGTGAGAGTGAGCGTGAAACCGGATGGCGGTGAGTGGGAGATCGCCGGCGGTGCGGGGGTGCGTGTGCGTGCTGCTGGTACCCGCCTCTACTTCTACACGATCACTAAACAATTTGACACAACCTGTAAGAGACACGGATGGTTGGGTGTCGCGGGCGCGGGGCGGGTGTAGGCCGGAGTCCGGTCCGACGACACCACATGCCAGTATCACAGTAATGTAACGAGTCTAGCTCGAGCGGGCCCGCCGTGACCCGCGGCTCCTTGGCCCCGTGGCTCCGTGGCCCCGCGGGTCGACGCGGGCCCGCGCGGGTCACCCCGGGACCGCGCTGGGACCGTTACGCGAACTATACGGGACGTTGCACTATTTATTATCATTCCACGCAATAAAACTTTAGACGATTACCGAGCACTAAATTATTTTGTATTCACGTTAATATACTCTCAAATATTGTAACAACTTCAGTATAACAACATTAACATTTTTGCAGTATTTTCATTAAAAATTATCTATATATACTCATTATATTGTTTTATTTTCATTAAATATGATAATTTATAACTAACTAGAATTCCTTTTGTAACTATTTTATTGTTTTCGATTGTTCTTTGCAGCGTTTTGTGGAAGGTACGAGAATATGTCGCAATTTAATAAACGAACGTCATAGCCTTATATTTACACTTAACTAAACTTCGTCAATTTTAGTACGAGACCGAAGAACTCATGCTTATTGCGGTCTTTTTCGTTGCACCGAAGAGAGAATGAAAATATTTCCATCACAAACATTTATTCTATGTCTTTTAACATTCCCTATTTGAGTGTGACCGCATACCAGTGTCATATTTATAGGAGCTATGAAAGAATTTATTGCAGAAGAAAGATCCCTCTTAGGAATTAAGAGATCCTTGCATTATGGCGGTAAAGAACGCTGCAAAGAGCAATGTCGACGACAACAGAGGCAAGTCGTGGAACTTATAAAGACAGAATAAGAGATGTAAAGTATTGGGAACTATGTCTACCCCCGTAGCTCGCTCGGAACGCAACAAAAAGCCGTGTCGTATCATTCGGGTAATGTTAATTGACGTTATCACTTACAAGTTATCGACTAATCGATATATCGAGTTCCGATAAAATTGAGCTTGTAAAATCGACTTTGACAGGCATTCGCCAACACGGCCTGCGGGCGTGCGAGCGCTCGCGATCTGCTCCCCCACGATATTATACACAAATTATTATGCTTCTATTGCATTATCATTGAATTAATTAAATATTAAATATTGCATTGACCACGGTTTGACCAAAGTTTGGTCTGGACTATCGAACGTTTGACCAAACTTCGTCCAAAGTGTATTATTTGCCGTCCGCGACCGCTCCCAGGCCTGCATAATTGACAATAAACTGCACCTACCCCCAAAATACGTATTAATAGATGATGATAGATCGAAAAAACACCAGAAAAATTCGAAGAGCGATTACCTATACACGCTTTAAAGATTGATTTTTTTTTATTTAAATATAATTATTATTTATAAACTAGCTACTTGAATGCGTCTACTGCGTAATGTTACCTACATAACACACGTATATTATAATAGACCAGTAACAATACCACAACTTAGCATATATCGAGATGTCGTTGGACAGGTGAAACTTACAACAATCTATAATTCATTAAACACTATTATATATTTTCATTCACAAGTTACGGAAGTACGAGGTTACGGCGTCTCGAGTGAGCTCGCGAGTACGTCCAGTGCTCGGACGCATGCGCACTCCGACGGACCCTCCACCATCTGCAGACCGACACTGTCGTAACCGAGATGTCGTTTCTCAATTCCTTTTCTTACACACTATACCGTTATATTAAGCCGATTTTCAAATTATATATATTTTATTATGATAATTAACCATTTCAATTTTGTACTTCATACTTTTAAATCATATCATCCGACCGCCTTTTCAAAAGTCTTTCTAGTTTTATTCGCGATGTTATCGACGGAATCGCGGCGCTGGCTATATGTACTCACAATCGATACGACATCGATACAACTTACAATCGATATATTGCCAGAGCGTCGTCCGACACGATCGCATGCTACCGTTTAGTGCAACTACCGTTACTATGACGATGGCACTTCTGAGGTAAACGAACACAACTTAAAACTATCCACCGACGAGGTGAGCGTTGTCTGTGGCCACCGGACTACAGCGTACCGACCGACACGGAGTACCTTGACAATGTCGACGAAATAATCACAGCTTAACCATGTAACTCTACCGAGACTGAACGAACTGCGTCGCGGTGCCGGCGCACACCGGCCCGCGATAACTAAATAAACTTTAAACCACACCTCAACTGTAAATAATATATGTATTGATATATTGTCATCTTGAATATATAGAAATCTGCATTTAAAATATGTAATATCTTTTCTCATCTATAATCGATCTGGACACGCATAGTTACTATTATTTAAAATTGTACTTATATCGCAACATTAAAATTTTAGACCGACGAACAGAACAACAGTAAAGTATAGAAGAGACGAGAAGAAAAAAACAAATTTAAAACATTTATCATATAAATGTATAAAAAAATAAAGATCTTTCACCGAGAGAAAACAGGAATGACAAGTTTTAGTACAATAACCGAATTATCGACGCGTCGCGGCGCCATGTCGACTAACACAATGTAAACGAGGGCAAGTTGGGTCGCGCGCTTGTGGCGACATCTATCAACAAATTGCACTTAACACTAAATCCGAATCAAAAACCAGTTCAGAATTATACGGCACATCGTGAAGCCATGACGATATCACCAAAACTTTTTTGCTTTGATGATATTTAAAAAAAGGACCAAATCTCAACTGCTCTTGTAAAACTTAGTACAAGTCGAAACTGTCTATAGCTGTCACCTCGTGTGACGTACTTGGCCTGTGATACGATTTATGGACACTTTGGTTAGGGTCTACATTTGGCTCCCGAATTAAAATAGCGGGCAAGAAGCGACCTTGGAGCCTGGTACATCAGCACTCGATTATATGTTTTATTTCATGCGTAATTCATTTCATTTCAAATAATCACTCCCACAATTTTAATCGATATTTATCGACATTCGTTGATGGCACATTTCATTCAAATATAGTACTTATGTCACAGTCGTGTAGCTCAGTTTTACAAGACCCTACAGGCTGTCAGACGTTTGCCGAGTCTGACAGTCTGAAGTTCAAAACACATGCTCACATGGCTACTAGCAAGTTTGACGACTTGCTTACAGATTTGCGGTCGAGTTCACGATCGCCGGTACTCATGCACCAGACTCAAACGACTATCGATATCGATAGTCGACAATTTCTATCGACTATGTCACTTCAATCCCAACGATCGAATACGAACTAACAAATAACTTAACAATGGTAACATTTACAATGAAATCAAACGTGTAAATAAACGTACGTGGTGGAATAATGTACAAAAATATAATGTGTGTGTGTTCAGGAATAAGTGATAACACATATCACAATGTTAAACCTTAACAACCGTCCGCTAGGCGGACGCAAACAACTTGTCATCACGTTAAAAAAATAATAATAAAACGTAAAATATAGCAATTATAGTCAACGCTACTTATAGTACACGCATAAAATTAATATACATAAAATTCTGTTTTATTACATTGTAAATAGGTAACTATGTGTCGATACGGGCCGCGGCCGCCGGCGTCCGTCCGTCCGGCCGGCACAGCGAGTGCGACCGGCGGCCTACACTAGTGCTACACGGACGGCGGCGCCGCGACGCGTCTCGAGAGCTGCGTAACTTATCGACATATTAAAACAAAATAACATAAAACTCTGTTAACAGTCAGGTAACTCGCGCCACTGCTCTACTAGTTTAACGTCGACGCCCGACGGCGGCGCCTCGCCCCATCACTGCCGACGCACACTACACCGCGCCGACACTACGTCATCTCACACTGCAGTACTCAAAAACCGACTTTAACTCTGAGGCATGCGGTATGTTTCACTTGGCATCGCGACGAATCAAGGTGGATTCCAAATTTAAATTTAAAAACAATGGTTATAAAACATACTGTATACCACACATGTAAAGTCCATTTTCCAACACCCATACCAGTAGACGTGGTGCCGGCGCGACGGTGCGCGCCAACGTTCATCCAACAGTGTTGACTAGATCTAGAATCTACGCTAGAACAAAAACAAAATGTACAGTGTGTGGGGGCGAGGTCGGCTACTGCATTAGGCCCGAGATGGCATTGTGGCGCGTGCGCTTCAGCTCCTCCTCCTGGATCTTTTGCTCGATGAGGTACTGCGCGTTGCTGATGGAGGTGGGCGTGCCGGTGATGGTCACGATGCGGTTGCGCGTGCCGGGAGCGAACGTGCCCTTCTTTGAGATCTGAATGTTGGCGCCCGACATCTGCTGGATCTCGACCAGACTGCGCCCGCCGGGGCCTGCAAATACAATCACAGACGAGGTTATAGTACGCTCACATTGGATACGATTACATTTGAATAAATAACATCACAAAAGGCCAGTCCTCACCGAGTATGGCACCGACGATGACCTCGGCGATCTCGACGTTCTTGGAGTCCTTGGCTCCCGCGTCGGCCGGCGTGGGGCTCTTGGAGAGCGGCAGCAGCGAGGCGGAGGGGAAGGCGCCCACGCCCCCCACGCCGCCCACGCCGGTGACGCCGGCCGAGAGCGAGATGGGCGCCACCGCTGGGGGCCGAAGCGCCTCGAATGCAACCTCCGCGAAACGCTCTAAGGAGCCGCCGCGCGCGCCGCCTGCGGGCGTCATCAGTAGCAGCGGCGGGACCGCTGGAGCGCGGAGCGCGAGCTTGTTCACACTTACATTAGAACGTTTCGCGCTGTTGCGAGAGAGCACACGTTAGCACGCGCACGCCGCCGGCCCGCCCCGGCTAGCCCCGGCCTGCCCCGGCCCGCCCCGGCCCGCCCCGGCCCGCCCCGGACTAGCCCCCGCCCCCACCGACTGCAGCCGAGCGACGGCGACCGGTGACGGTCAACTGGCGGAACTACTCGTTAGCTACTAACGTGGATATTTTCTGAACGCTTGTGCTATAAAGCTTGAGATGATTCTAACGTACTCTGATAAAGTGATGACACAACAAGCTCTCAGAGACAAAATAATTCCGAATATTGTAATGGGAAAGCGATCATTTGATTTTACTGTGCGAGTAAATAATTGCTATAGTGCTATACTACGAGTGGGCGTATGTGTGCGCTAATGTGCTATTGTAGTGTTGCACGTAATGTACCAGAACACAAAAATATAGGATTCCCAATAGGTATTATGAATTATTATTTCAATTATAGTGAAACTGTTTTCACTATCTAAACAAACGACGCCCTATTGGTTTAACAGTAGAATGGCATTGAAACGGTCAAGGCCCTGGATTTGACCCTCAGACAAGAAAATATATTTTATGATTTGCCCGTGAAATTAGTCAAATTCTTTATTCTTTTTATTTATAAGTGCCATAGGTTCGTTTGGTTAGTAATATATCGTGATTTAATTGTATCTGGAAGGTAATACTGGATTTAGTTCCCAAATAGACAAGATGACTGTAAAGTCATCTATACATTACATCTCTGTAATAATTACTCTGATTGTTAGGTATAAGAATTGGCACCCATTAAAAAATCCAATTTCTTACCGAAATAGTGTTAGTCTCTGATTAACACTATCTCTTTTGACTTTTATTTAAATGTAATATTACACCATTTCTAACTGAGAAAATATCCACTTTTTTAAACGAGTCGTTCCCCATTTGGAAGAGAATTACGCCGTGGACAATTTGAATAAAACACGCGAGAACATATACTGTTTAACAGATACTATGTCATTAACCTAACGATCAATATACTAAGTTAAAGTAACAAAATGGCAAATTATAGCTTCGTTTTACAATCTTAATTAATTAGATACTCTATATGCCCAAGTATCGAATGCCCAAAGCGAATTTTTAATCAATAAAATATATTTATCACTAAAAGTAAGAAAATATTGATTCGACGCTTAATTATATCACAAAAATCTGTTGACATGACCTACCCCATAGTTTTTACGCACGTATTTGAACTACCCCAAAGTAATATTAACGGATAATCATCTAACGTTTTAAATGTGGTGTAAAAATAATTGTTTAATACATAATATTGTTATTGAATTATAATGCCTTTACTCGATTTAATTATTGATTTACATGAAACTACGTCGCACGGAAGTATTAATTTGTATATCTCATATAATTTACCCCGGGGTAGCTGTACAAATAAATTTGATATTTATAATTGTCCACGGCACAAAAGTTATGTGTATTGCCGACATTGTGGGTATGAGAAAGCGATGTAAGAGAATTTTGAAAAGATTATGGTTTTTAGATACAATAACAAAAAATAAACAAAAAAAATATATATAGATTACAAAGCCAATTGTGTTAATGGTATCAGCAATACAACACATGTAACACTTTTTTTAACATTATCTAAACATGCAATTATAAATTATTGTATTATACTAATATTTACTCTTTTGAAATGACTGTATAACTTTATCCGATCCTTTACTTAATTATATCTTAAACTAAACTATCACACGTTTAATGTCTTTATGTATTGTTTGTAAACTGTTTCTCGTTTTTGATGTAAATCACATCGTAGGGAGTTTGTGGGACATATAGACGAAATGGTTAGATCCCATGTCTGGAAAAAAAACGAAAAGGGAATTATCAGAGCTTTTTATGGTGTATTCTGAACTTAATTTAACGACATCTTGCGACGCATGCTTGAACCACTTTCGATTCTAACAAAGCTTGCTCGAACCAATGAGATGCAGGGCCACTGTTCGCATTGCCGCTATAATAATATTTGATCAATGCGGATAGCCCCACTGTGTTTTAAGCCATTATTTTGGTACTACAAATAAGAACATATTTATTTTCTTACGACAATTAAGCCAAATATAATACACTATCATAAAAATCTATTGGGTCACAGTGTAGTACTAAAAACCTTCAACAAAATACTAGTATACCTCAAATTTAATCAATTAAATTTTGTAATGGGGTAACAGAATAATTATTGATTTATATATTTTCGTAGTATACCCCATATAAGGATATATACAGTCATTTCAAACAAAAAAAAAGAAACGAATAAGTACTTGCGTCATGTTATTACAACGATAACCAATGGAGTACCAGGCCAGAGAGATGGTAAAGCGTGAGTGAAAAATTTAGAATTTTGTCGATAAAGCGGCGATGCGGCAGGACCGAGGGCTACCTTATCGATACACGGGTGCAACTCTAGTGAAATATTTACCTTTATTCGCAAAGACAACAAAAAAAACATGGGTATGAAGAATAGCTCCTGAAATAGCTATATTTTGGTGACAAAATGTAAATATTTCTGTAGATACGCACCGATAATGTAACGTAGCCCTCATATGAACAACACTCGAGCGCTTCTCGCTTACTCCGCTTATGGGGTAACACAGAATTATAACAGCCAATTCAGACCACAACAGGGTAAAATCACAAATAAACCAATCATTTTATCACATTATTGTTTTTCCAATAAGAATACTTAGTGTAATTTTGAAAAAAAAATAGGGTACTTTTTAATGCGATTTTTGATTTTAATGTGTCATCTCTAGAAACAAGCTATTGACAAACATGTTTATATTCTATAAATAATAAAAATTAAATTCTTTCAAATTAAATATATAAAATTCACCAATAAAAGGCATTGTTAAACACTGTGTACCAAACAATAGCTTGTTTTCACAGAAATGAACTTTACCATAGATTTAAAATAAATGGCATTATTTGAATGATCAATAACCAAAAACGACTATAAAATATAAATTATAGTTAAGAATGTTTAGAAAATACCTTTTTTAAAAAAACTATAATGCTAATAAATAATGAAGAATAATTCACATGGGTAGTAAAGCCTAATGAAGTCTCAAGTCGTGCAAATAACATTTGTGAGTTTCTCAATAAAAAAAAAAAATAATTTCCGTTTCATGGCCAGATAATTGTCCATTATTATACACTAGTTGCGACTCTGACTATCTCTTTGGCGATGAGAGACTTCAACTTATGTGTACTTGAGCTTCGTAAATAATACCATTTATAGAAATCGTATGGCATCTAGAATAGAAAAAAAGGTATTACACCGGTTTGTATGTTACAGTTCAAGAATAGAATGTATTTTTAAGATACCTCCATTACTTCAACTGTCAGTACGCGTTAAATTCGACTGACTTGAAGTTAATCACGAGCGGTACTTCAGGCCGGTCGCATTACGCGTACAATACTTATGTAATAGAGTATAGGGAAAGGATTGAGAAATGCTGTCACAAAATTAATTATGAAGACTAAGCGAATGTATGGCTGTCTCTTTCTCTATCGATTCAAATACTAGAGACAACTATAAGCCGCACGTTCAGTTTATATTTTTTATTTTTTTTTAATATACGGGATTGATTTGGATGAAAAAGCATAATCCATTCTCTATATCTACATTACGCCATATTCAGAAAAGGAAAAACTATTTTAAACAAGTATCTACCCACTTTGTAAAGATAGTATTCAGTAAATGACAGAACTGCATAGGCATTAATGCAAAACAATTAAATTCAATAGGAATTAAACTGGTGTTGATCCCTATACACCCCCACAGACGGCACTCCTTGTTTACATATAGTTTTTCCTTTCATAAATAAATATATGTTACTTGGTTCTTTGGTAAATCATATATAATTATAGGACCTCACCGAATCCAAATATTTCAATGTCTGAAAATTTCAAGGGGTTGCCTGGAATCCACATGCTCATTATGCATGCATGCTTGTTTGCTAGTAGATGTCACTCCATTTACAAGCACATAGTTGTATGTGCTTATATATTTATTCTTTGTGATTATTTTATTTAAATCCATGTGAACTCCAGGTATTAAACGTGTGGGAAGTTTCTATGATCATTCGACGTTTATAGCGGAGTTCAAAGTGTAATGACACGATATCTTGTATGTATTTACACATAAAATATTTATTAAACATATTGTAGTTTGTTTGAAGAAATGTGTTTTGATATTACTAAATTGGGGTCAAGTTAAAATGGTGCCATTTTTTAATTCTAATGTCTATTCATTGTCTGTTTCTATATTAATTTGGAAGATAATAAAAAAATATAAATTTTCAAACATCATTTTAAGTTTGTGCATAATATTATATTCTGTAAAGATATTTTAATTTATAATTTATGTTTATTGTACACTTCGCGGTTATAAACGTCGAATGTTTAAAAACGTGTGGTCAATGGGGTCAGCACAGACAAAAATAACATTAAATAAACCAAATCACAGAATAAATAAAATTCTACCTTATACAGATCCGTCTACGGGTTATATTAGCAGAACACAAATAAAATCATATAATTTTCCCAATCAAATTTATCATAGTTACTTCAACCTATGCTGCCCCAATTAATTCAAGGAGAGGTTGTAAAGGAACATCAGAAGATCACGATGTGTGTGTGACTCACCGAGGCCGACCTGTCCGATGGGTCCGAAGACGGCGGGCGGGTCCTGGGCCGGCAGCGGGAAGTACGCGGCGGAGAGGGGCGGCGCGGGGAGGGCGGCGGGGAGCGCCAGCCCCAGCACGCCGTGCTTCACCAGCAGCCCCAGCGCCGCCAGGATCTCACTCACGCCGCCCTCGGAGTACCCCGCCTGCCGCAGCGCCACCTGCCAACGCAAACACGTCACTAGGCTGGCGACACGATATTGGGGTAAATTCACACCACACATTTCACAAATCGTGAACAACCTTTGTGCTGGATGGTATATTGCTTTGAAACCTGAAAAATGTGTCGAGGATGCTTATTGTTTTTGCAGACTTGTTCGCCGCGAGCAATAGGAAGTTATAGCGATGTGTGTGATGTAGTGGAGCAGTGGAGCGCACCTTGATGTGGTCGAGCGTGTGCTGCGTGATGGGCGCGGGCGGCTGCGAGCCGGGCGGCGCCAGCGACAGCGACAGCGACAGCACGCCCAGCGACCCCAGCGAGCCGAGCCCCGCCGAGCCGTTCACCAGCACCGACCCCACGCCGCCCACGCCGCCGCCCACGCCGCCCAGCCCGTGGCTCTGCGGAGCGCACGCACGGTCACTACCCGAACACTACTGAGTACTGGGGGAAGTCAACTGTTCTCCGCGTCACATTACTTGTGCCGTGTGGAACAAGATTTTACCATAAAGAATTAAGAAAATGACAAAATCTTTTGTAATCATATAACACACGCTTAGAGAATAGCTTGTTTAAAATCAAATTTTAAGTAGGGAGTCGAGTAAATTTTTTACTCAAGTTTGTTAAGAATTGTTAAGAACAATATGGAACGAAATTTTTACTTATAATATTCACTTCTAAATACAAAAGATGATTAATTTAATACACACATATAATATTTTGTTTAACGTAGTATTCCGCGTTATTAAATCAAAAATAAATTGTAGTACATATCACAGTTACCATCGCTATGCAGAAATATAAAATTATAAATAAGTTTTACATTGGGTCCAATTTACACATATGAAAAACTTAAAAAATCTTGATACTTTATATTATAATTTTAATGATTTTTCAGTCACAAACATTGGTTCCAGTTACTGCAACCAAACGTCCAATAGCTTTGTGGAAAATTGGTCCCAATATTGGTTAAAGTGAAGTATGGATTTAATGCATATTAGTAGCAGATCACAGCATCATGAGAACGGGCGAAGTGTGTGTAACCACTTAAAACACGCTCACAAGTGCTTTCAACCCGCTTGCGGTTGCGCTGGTGAGATTTCACAAAGATATTTCGTGAGGGTAGACTGGAAATCCAATTAATCAAAATTTTATATAAGCGCCATCTATTGGAATTACGTGGTAATTGGGAATAACGCACAGTGTGTTAAATATCTTTTATTTACTTCAGTGAAGCAACGTATTTAAAGATTTTTGAAATTTTCATTTTTTATCAGATATCGAACTATAATATGGCAATGCGCGTTAACTGTAGAACATTGGCATCTACTGTAAGTAACATCTCTTATTTCCGTACAAACTTAGGCACAATTGAGGCTCAACAGTCGACCGATAGATGGCGTAATAAACAAGTTAGTGTATCCACAACAAAATTTGCCTATATAACTATTGCAACATTGATTGCACATAAGCGGATACTTCGGAAAAATTTAAGAATTTAGGACAGTATGTACTTAGGGCCTTACCAAAAAACATTGCATCGTCTCTCATAATCACACAATGTTTCGTCTCGCTTTATCTGACGGTAAGTCACTCGACATACCGAAACAAAACATTGTATAACTAAATTATACAAGTGAATCAGTAAGGCGGTTAGAACACTACAAGGGTCATGCAAGTGAACCCCACCAGCGTACGAAGCAACACCGAACCCCACCAAGCCAATCGTTTAGTATAGGAGCGTGTTCGCGTGGTCACCTCTTTCACCTCGGTGGTGGGCACGGCGTACGGCGAGCCCGTGGGGTTGTAGTTCGCGACCGGGCCGGCCACGTCCGCGTACGACACGTTGGGACACGAGCCTGATTGAGGATCGTCCACCACCTTCTGCAGGATCATCAAGCACGCCTTCTTGTTGTTCTCTTTCTCGCCTGGAATTTGATATGAGGATATTTTAGTTCGATTTAAGTTGGCCGTGAATAGGTGGCGATAACCTAGTTGGGTGTGAAACGGACTGCGGAGATGAATGTGGGCATGTTCTAGACTCAAGGGCACACACTTCTGACTTTTCTAAAACGTTATGTGTGTATTCTTTGTGAAATAAAGCTTGTTTTAACGGTGAAGGAAAACATCGTGAGGAACTTTGCATACCTTAGAAGTTCTCTATAAGTTTTGAGGGTGTGTGAAGTATACCGAACCGCACTAAGCCAGCGTGAAGGAGTAAGGCCTGATCCCTTTCAATAGTAGAGGAGGCGTGTGCCCAGCAGTGAGGCAGTGTATAATACAGAGCTGATATTATTATAAGGATATTATTATTTTCCTACTGTGGGACACTACTGTGGGATTGGACCCTATTGTGGGATTCGTAGTATATGTTAATGTATTGGTACTTTTACAGAATGATTCAAATATAATTTGTAAGAAGCGTTATCTCAAGGTGCAGTATGCTGTATTCAAAAGAGACTCTTATATGGATCTTCAGTAAATAATTTTAAAATTGTAACATTTTCTTTCCCACCGACACAAATGTATTATGCAGTTTCTCATTTGTTTATTGCAATGCAATCTTTATGGATTAGTTCCGGACTATGCTCGCTGTCACGTCACTTTGTTTTATTGTTATTGCATGAATACGTCTATATTACACTTATATGTAGATGAACAAAGTTATCACGTGATTAATGTTTTTATAAAACGAAAATAGATTTAAGCTGTGTAAAGTACATTTTACTTTGTATGGTAAATTTGAATTATATTTGTTATAATTTATGACCGATTGATTATATAAAATGTTTCTAATATGTAACTACATAGCTTCACGTTATTTTTAGTAGAATTCCAAAGGTTATATATCAAGACGCCGTTTCGTAACAGATCTAAAGCAAAATGTACCATTTTAACCTTTATGGCAATGCAACAAGGATCCTCTGAGTGATGTAGTAGTTCAGGCGCTAATCACTCACCATCAGGTCATCTACCCGCCACTTTTTTCACTCGGTGTATAGTATAGTGTGTCGAATATTATAGTCCACCAGTACACATTGCGCTTCATGCGGGCGATATCGATCCGTCGCGTATTGTATTGTTTATTTAGCGATAATATTAGTATGTCTAAGATATAAAGTACTACTCTTAAGAAAAAAGGAATATTTTTCTAGAATGTCTAGGCTGTATTTATAGATACAACTGATTTTTGCTATGAAGTACGATGCGCTGAGACGCTATCAAGTTAAAGATAGCATCTCAAGATACTCATTGATATAAAAAAGCTATTTAATAATTATGTATCAACAGCAGCTCAATGAAATCTTAAGTTGCAAATGTGACGAATTTTTACATAGGCTTGGTTTATACATCAAACGTCTACTTAAGATTTTACTCAAAGCTGAGATTGATTTATTAATAAGGCCCTCACAATCGTATCTTTGAATATCCGAATCATGAGTCTGATGGACAAATAAACTGCTACCCACCAGCGGTGAATGGTGAAATTTTTCAAAAAGTAACCCGACGCAGAAAATCCTGGCTAACCTATCGCTGCTAATTTAACAGCAATCAAAAACAAAACGTAAATAAACCTAATAAGGAAGCGGGTAGGAATCAGTTTGTATGGACGCTTCACCACTGCTAAACCACTTTACCCTTCCTCACTCGACCTAAAAACACGTTTATTCAAAGATTTCCTCACATTCGTCATGCCGTCACCCTTACCGACTACAGTGATGCACCGCTCCTGCAGCGATAGCTCCTTCGCCTTCTGCGAGATCTGGACGTAGCTGCCGCTCTGCTCCTTGATCTGCTTAATGTAGTTGCCGCCTTTGCCGATGATCATGCCCGCCGTAGAGTTCGGCACCAGGATCTTTACCTGGAAATAATCGTGACGGAGTTATTATTGAAATCCTCGTCACTTAACGAGATGTAAGAACAGTTGTAACATTACTATATATATGTTTATAATAAAACGCATTGCTCTCGTACGTTAAAACATCAAACGTCATCTTATAATGCTTAATATCCAAAGCGGAATACTACAGTGCATGAAAGAAAGAAAAAGAAATAACCAAAGAGACGTGAAATATTTATTTTTTATGCTTGCACCGCAAAATGACATTCCACCTGATGGTAAGTGGAGTGGAGTCCAATAGAATATCGATTGACGAGAGATGATTACCCCCTCGACAGTCAACACAATCATGCTGACTTGTAGGAACCGGATATACACAGAGTGATCCCGGAACGCGACACACTTACGTGGGCTAATATGACGGATTTTAACATCTTGTGTACGCTGATCGCTATCGGGGCGGATATAAAATATATCCTACTGCCAGCATATAATCTATAGTAGTTGCATTAAATTCATTTGACAACTCAAAGACTACCAACGCAATGTCTGGATCAAAACAAAACTCGAACGTCTCTGTAATATATATTTGCTTGTTCTGTCATAACACAAAATCTATATAATCATATCGTTAGTATCGCTCCTTCGACCTAGAACCGAGCTATGTGTGACGAGGACTTGTCAGGCCTCAAGAGCGTTAGCGTATTGTGCGCGGAGACTGCGCGCGCGCCGGAACGGCCTTTACACTGTAACTCTACACGATTAGGAATGTCAAAACTAATGTTATGCATAATAATTAGATAACATAAGGGTTCCGGATAAATTAATTAGTACATATGTTCGTAGATTTGATAAAACAGTTGCTGTTCGTTCTGAGGGGGTCATTGTTATGTGTACGTTGGTGGGGTTAACTTCTAGTGGAATAGAGACATATCGAGTCAGTTTACATCATATTTGGGTTTCCTATATTCAAAGAGTTCTAAGATTATATAGAGCGGACATTGAAAACATTGTTATATAAAAAATTTGCACCCATGAGATGATCACTAATCTACCGCGAAATAGCAAAACACCAACGTCAAATATGTACTTCATATTTTACCATGTCATGATTTGTACGTTTTTAATGTGCATATTAGCATATTTCCTGCTAATAAAACGCCTTATTATCAGTTGGTAATAACTTTTGGATCCCAAATATGGTCCTTATGTCCGATCTATAACTAACTATACTGTTTAATGTCTTCATCTATACTGTACCATCAAGTGTAATTGATTTGTATGCCATGAAAAATTAGGAGTCATAGTTTGTCTAACCTCAAGACTCTGCCTCCGTTAACAACACTCAAACGCACTTAAATTAATTGAATTAAGTTATTTAAATCTGCAAAATGTTAACTATTATTTGGATTAAATAAAATTGTTTACTCTACCACCAGTTCGAAAAGCCATTATCAACAGAAGAATGGGAAAGTAACTCCATTTTTTTTTTCAAAATCAGTTCAAAGGTATAAGGTAGGAGCAATATATTATAATATAGTTTATATAGATAATTCTTTATTGAACACCACATAATTAAACGAAAAACACACGTAATATACA
Source organism: Manduca sexta (assembly GCF_014839805.1). NCBI lineage: Eukaryota > Metazoa > Arthropoda > Insecta > Lepidoptera > Sphingidae > Manduca > Manduca sexta. The sequence goes on from NC_051127.1 coordinate 7,198,523, forward strand.
AATTAACTATAGCTAGTGTAACAACAGGCAGTCTTATTGCTAAGAGCGATCTCTTCCAGACAACCGTATCTTTAGACTTTATTTATCTTTGAGCTGAGTTTTAAAGCTTGTTTAGTGTATCCGCCTGTGATCAGGACACTACATCGATGAGTAGTGTGAATAATACGTGTTCACCTGTCGGGCCGACGACGCCGGGTCACCTTGGAGCGTGGACAGACAACGCTGCACTTGGCGCGTGTACGAGTCTATTGTACGGTGATTTGGGATTAAGGTTCCTTATTGAAGCTTCGTTCTTATGTCTGAAGGCAGGTAATGGCGTAACAAGTGCAATAGATGTTGAGTTAATTCCTACCGCAACATACATATCTAAGCAAGTAAAATTATTTACTAGGAAATATCCTAGGCAAAGAATTTTTATTCTTGATGGCGGTACTGGTATCTACAATCTTCAGGCTGGTAGAAGACAGTCACAGTGCATAGGGGGAAAGTAAGGGCTTACATCTGCCCTTCCATGGATCATAAAACTAGATTTACTCAACTCATATATAACGACTTTTAAAATAATTTCAGCGATGCAGTTAAGTGTTCTTGAAAAGCCGCTGCGACAGAGCGGATGCAATTATCCCAAAGACACGTTTGAGGAACGAAATGACTTCGAGTGCTCCGAGTTGCGCATTACAGAAAGCTTTGTGAGTTCCACTCGCATTTTTTATGGATTCAGTAATAATGCTCGGTATTTCCATTCGTTATTTGTATTTAAATTTGAGTAGAAAGAAAGGCAAGTATGAAGTTGATGTTTGGCGCTAAAATTTAATATAAATTTGTATTTACTAGGCATTATGAGATTTTAATGTCTAACACCTGTATTCATAAACAATACTATCAGGACGTATAGTTTCGCCAATGCTCTGGTTTTTTTTTACCCTCTTTAGCATACGAGCCCATGGGCCGGCGCAGATATGGCCAAGCGCAGCGCAGAAATTTGTTTACTGTCAAACTATTATCGACATTGTCTACATTGAAATAATATTCAAAATCCATTAACACAACAATAAATTGCATTACACTATTGTGTTACTCGATTTTCAATGTGTATGCCATATATGCGCCGGGCTATGGTCGACAAGCAGTCTAGTACTATGCTGAACTCTGTAATTAACTTTAGCTACAGTTTATGGAGATGATTAACAGCCGTTTTCAACAGATAATCCCAATTTCATCTTTGATCGGATTCTGAGAATGAACCAATCAAAATGAGCCATTCGCAAGCATGTCAAAAATACTTTGTTCTGATTGGTCCATTTTTGCGATAGATCGAAAAAAGCGATTGGGATCGTTTATTGAAAATGGCGGTTAGACGAATTTTGGCGTGTCGTCATTAACTCCTATAATAAAACACCAGTTATGACCTCTCTCTATGTTCGTGTTCCACATATTATTTCTCAGTCTTATACGACGTACTATAATTCATTTTACTCATCTTTAAACCTCATCGTAATTCTTCTTAAGATTTAACCGCATAATGACCGTACAACTTATCTCAAGCTTTACGATCAAAGTGCATGCGTTCCGTGAATGATGAATCATTTTGGTGATATCACGATGATGGAATCGGTAAGGGTCCGCCAGGTGACGTCACTATCACTCGTTTAACTACTATTTTACGAATTGTTTTATTGTTTTATACTGGATGTGCCAGTTCGTGTTGGGTTTTATTTTTATTATTTACCATTCGAATATTTATTTTTATCCAACGTTTATTGATGCATCGAGGTCTGTTCAATAAGTAGTTATTAGACTTTTTGGAATAAAAAGGTACTTTCAAATTGCATGTATCTACAGAATTTTATATGACTAGTTTTTACCTGTGGCTTCGCTTGCGTGAATAAGTAATGTAGCTTCCTATTCAAATCAAAATTTGTTTAGAAGTTGTTTAAATTAGCGCGTTCAAACAAACAAACAAACCAGCTTCAGCTATATATTAGTATAGATAGATACATATAGAATATTGAGGTTGAGCCCTAGACTTGCTATTAAGTACTAAATAGTAAAGGTGTAAAAATAAGTACAACACGTATATAGACATATTTGTTATGCAATGATCAACAATTCTTAATGTATTTTCTTATGTGAATTAATACAAATTGTGTACACCGATTGCCGGTTGTATCAATATTTGTAAGAAAATGGCCCAAGACAAAAACCTTGAGCAATTTCAATACAAATTGCCAGTTGTAAACAAACATAATTTTAATAATTATTTCACCATAAAGTTCTACAAAAATTCAAGTCTATATTACGCAGTGTACAAGTGTGGATGCATAATATGTCAAGTCATAAACAGTGATGGAAGAGTTAGAGACATTGTAGATATAAATATTTGTCTATATCCATGGTCGTAGCTAGAGGGGCAAGGGTGGGCAACGTTCAGCCTTTAAACGTCTTTGCCCACCTTAAAAGAAAGCCTTGGGCTTACATATTTCCATACGCCTTGCGTGGTAGTAGATATTTTTTATAGCTCCCGCCAGTCACCCTGTATCTACATCAATACCTACAACGTAGGTTGGCCCGTTCATGACAGTACCAAATTCTCAAAGAGGAGGAGGTTCCAACATTTAGTTTTGTTCATCCCTATAGCCAGTCTGTGGAGATGAACTAGCTACCCTACCTACCGCATGAAGATTATGTCTTAATATTTACACCAGGTACAAACAATAACATGTGTACGTATGAACTACACGGTGTGTATGTATGTATGTATGATGAGTGATAGCGTACACAGAAGTATTGTACTTATGGTACCGTGTTTAGTGTTAATAATCGCTCGGCCGTTGCTCGAGACGCGACCTTGCCGCCGTGGACGCAGCAGCGTTTGTCAAGCGAAAGGCTGGCAGCACGCGGGCGTCTTTTACTATAATATTCTAGGAGAATGTAATTTTTGACTTAAGGATTGTGAAATTTTCAATAGCCGCCTTGATACTTAAATGAAGACGTATACAATAATGAGAGACAACACACGACGGTTTAACATGGATAGAGTATGAGAAACAATTGAAATATCTATATATGATACGTTACTAATACAAGTGAAACGTTGTAGTTAAAAATGATAAGACAACTTTATCCTACGGCTCTTAAAATATTAGCCACTAGCTTTTGCCCGCGGCATCGCCCGCGTTATAAAGTTTTTCAGGCTAAAGTTTTCCGTTATAAAAGTAGTAGTTTCCCGGGAGCCTATGTTCTTCCCAGGGTCTCAAACTGTCTCCATACCAAATTTCATCTTAATACGTTGGATAGTTTTTGAGTTTAACACGTTCAGACAGATGCAGCAGGGGACTTTGTTTTATAATATATTTTTTAGAACTTTTTAAGTGGAACAATCCCGTCATACATGATTGTTGCATAACTTAACCGTTTATGCAGCGCAGGCAACGGAAGCTCTCAAAACTAATAATTTTCTCCGTTTTTGCAACATGTTTCATTACTGCTCCGCTCCTATTGGGTATAGCGTGATGATATATAGCCTATAGCACTCCACGAACAAAGGGCTATCCAACGCAAAAAGAATTTTTCGGTTTGGACCGGTAGTTCCTGAGATTACCGCGTTCAAACAAACAAACTCTTCAGCTTTATATAATAGTATAGATATAGATAAGAACCGAATAAAGTGATTACAAAATTATCTGTTATCAAGTTGTTAATATTATAAAATACTCTATAATGTGGTGTCTAAAAAGAATAAAAAGACATATTGATAATGTATATGGCTTCATTATTAGTATTAACCGTCAAACCGGCCGATATAATTGTGTCGCCTGGCGAGGAATAACCAGCTCTCGTCAGCCGACACTCTATCTAGACCTCACTCCGCATACTATCAGGTGCAATGGACCCACTTTGACAGTATATAAAAAAAACCCTTGAACCTTGAACTCTCAATGGGTTCTGAAACAATCTTGGCGCTAACTTAAAATCAAACATAATGCCTATATACTTTGTTTTTATTCAATTACGTCAGTTAGTAGACTTCACGAGAACTTGGCGGACGGTTAAAATAAAAGTTTCCCTTTGAACCCAACTTGCGATGGCGACAGAGATTCTGTTTAATGGCTTAGCAACTTCGCGCACAAAGTATTCGTTAAGTAGAAATAAATGTTATTACATTAAACATTTACTAAGAGTTAGTGTTGTAGAACAAAAGTTGAAATGCTTTATTTTACTTCAAGGCCGTTTTGTGTTTGAGTGAAGTTTGCTTGGAAGTGCTGGGTATATTATTTATGCGACTATCTATCGTACATATGAAGCAAACGCACCCTAACAAATAGTGCCAACCACTCATGTTCTATGATTAATCGGTTTCTGTCTTGCTAAATAGGCTCCGCGTAATTCTAATGACGGATGGGCGACGTCACGAATTTCGTTTATCAAATAAATTACAGATAGACATAATTGGAACATAAATACAGCAAATATTTTCTAACCGTTGTTTAAAGTTCCAAAGGAATTATTTATTTTAAAAACGCTGCGTTTTAAAAAACGCCGACAGCAATTAACCCCTAATCCAATTCTATTGATTAACCCTCAAGTATACAAGTGTTGTATTATCGGCGAGTGCGCCGCGCGGCACAACAGATCCGTGTCGTTACGTGTTGTAAATATTTGTAGTAATATGTTGTGTTGGCACGGTGCTACTGCCGCATTGCACCATCGACGAGCTTTTAGATGATTACTAGCGCTTTGGTGTTGTGACGGTGCTATTGCCGTGATGTATAAGCCTTGATTCGAGCCGGGGAATTAATAGTTGCGGCTTCCAGTTCGGACAGGATATAAACTGAATCAGGAAATTACGAATGGGTGCGTTAGATCCTCTTTTTGTAAACTAAATACAATGAACCTTGTCACTCACTAAATAAGTCTCTTTTGGCGTTTTTTTTAGAATTTGGAAAAATTAATGGTGTCTTTTTTGCGACAATGCATCTGGATGCGTACCGCTGTTATGCCTTGCATTTCTATGACCGGCATCAAAAAGTCTATTCCAGGAAATAGGTGTAAAAATCCCACTACGCATTTCCTTCTACAAAAAAGCATGTAATCTAGAACTTAATCTATCTTCGTGCAGGTGCGTAGCTGCCGTAGGGTTAGGTTTTATTACAGTGTACCAGGGACCTCCCGGCCCTGACCAGAAATATTTTTTTTGTACCTGTGTCCCTAGTTACCTATCTAGATCACCGCATGATCATCATCTAAATATATTTTGCGGCTAACCCTTTCACTTCTGACAAAGTTCTAAACATCTTCATTATTGTGTTCTATCACAAATCCCTTCAAAGCTATTGTCAGTCCGCGCATGTCGGCGGTCAATTAACCGAGCCGTGCCGACTCGCGGCCGCCAATACAAAACGACGCTGAACGGTCGCCGCATCACAAACGATCCGCCACTTGCGGTTAAACTCATCGCTACTGGCGACTGTGGGCTTGTGTTACGTTTAATTTGCTGGTGGTTGAAAATTTCTAACAATCCGAAGAGTAGTGCAATAACAATTAAAAAAAAAACAATCCGAACAGAGCACAGTACGCAAGGTATATCCGCCGTAGTGGGGGTAAATGTGTCGAATTCCGTATCGATCTGTGCATCTGTATACTGTTTCGGACAGGCCGGCAAAATTGTGTAGACTAGAGATAATCGATAGGCACTGCAAAGTATATAGGTGGCGGATGTTGCTTACGATCAGGCGGACCGATTGTTTCCCTACTAAGGCAATAAAAAAAAAACCATCTTCAACTGATACTCTATCTGGGCACCCCTCCACAATCCAGAGGTAAATCGTCAACTTAGCTCTACATTCGGAAATACTTAAACAGCTACATAATACAATTACAAAGTTTATACACATTTCCTTTAACAAACGCGGACGTCCTCCAAATAAATAAGCACTCGAGATATTAACAAACTCGAATGTAATTACGCATGCGTTATCAACATGGAGAATGATAACCACTGTGCTAATATTATTAACAATACTTCGTTTGTCATGTACAGACAATTACAAAAGTAGGTGAACAAATTTTAAATCGTCGTTAAACTTTTGTCACTGAGTTAAGTTTAGTTTTTTTTTCACTAAAATAAATTTCAAGGGTTAATTTTGTTTTAAATGAAAAAAAAAATATTTCTATTTAAGTTGTTGTATAGAAGCGTTTTAAAATATAGAATTTGTTTAGTTAGTTTTGTGCCTGAATGTACCATTTAATGTTTATGTCGCCACTCGCTTTGAGTATGAATTGAGCATATTATAAATCTGAAGAACATAAGCCTAGTGTAGTAAATTCTAGTAGTACATACGTGAAAGATTGTTATGATGTTTGTGAGCGCATTAGACATAAACTGCTAAACAGATTTGTATGGAATTTGTCACACAGATAGTTCAAATCCTCAATTAACTAATATATTACTTTTTATCCTCAAAATATATAAGAAATTTTATCCTCGAAAAATAATATATAAATCACGTTTCTAACTATATTAAATAATCGTATCTCTTACTGAATAACCCAGGACTAAACTTCGGAATATTTCATATTTATTAGCACGAAATCCTTCAAAAACGAATCAGTGTTTCCCACAGCAACTACTAAAGCATTTAGGTATTATACGATTATATCAAAATCTGATCTGAATACTTAAACACGTTATCAAAGGACTGTCTCGGTGGCGTAGTTGTAATCTGTGCGTGGTACGTCACGGCTCTGTGGCTCTGGGTTTAAAACCCACGCCGAGCGAAGTTATATTGAGTTTTTCTGTTCAGAATTAGAGTTCGAAATTTGTTACCGATATGGCGACAGGCTCGTCTCATATCACATCATGGGACGGAACACATTTGGCGAAAATGGGTGCCCTGGTTGCGCCGCTGCCTACCATGATAAAAGCGTGATGTGTTTATGTTATCAAAGGAACGGTATTAACATTCTTCACATAGAACGGCAACACTAATCTGTATATTCATTTAAAATTTTAGCTAGCAAAGGCAAAAGGAATTATTCCTGTACTCTAATGTAGGTGAAATGAGATTACATCTCTAGATCGATTATGATTGAACGAACTTTGTACTGGAAAAAATCCTGATTCAAGATATATTTTCGTCTTTCAATGAAGTTAAGGACAAACTAAATGATCTCTTATTTCTTCTGCTAATAACATTCGTTTGATGAAATATACTTTGAACCATCATTGAATACTTGATTCAAGAATGCAATACGTAGTTAACAACCAATACGACATTGCTTCGACAATGAATGAAACTGCATTCAATAATTCCAGCAATGAATGTTCCCGTAATCTTTATATCCATTGTATGTTACGTGGAACTATAATGAGCTAAATGGTTTCAAATAAATCGTCATACAAAAAGAAATATGTATAATTAAACTTCTGGGTACTGTCGTCAGGGTTGTGAGTGGAAAATACGTGTATTGTGTTTCAATTTAAAACCAGACATGAAGATAGGTTTGCTCATCATGGAATGGGTACAAGGTGGGCTAAGGGCTCTTACACATCAACACAATACGCGACGTCGTATCGTGTTTATGTGCCTTTACTTCGAAGAAAAGAGTTTCTCGTTAATAAAAAAATACAAACACACGAATTGAAAACCTCTTCCTTCTTTGCAAATCGGTTACAAATGATACTCAACTGAGAGACTACATACAACTTGAAGGGCCGCAGTGTAGTCTTGAACTGGGCTCAATAAATTGCAACAGACTAGCTCTATACATTGGACTCAATATGGAGAAATGTGTGCATGTTACAACATTACCTATTTGTTAAAAAGGAAAAAGGCGTCATATAATGGATTCAAGAAGTAAGCGCACGTCACGCATTTATCTCCGAAGGGGTAGGCGGAAGTGCAACCCGGGCACCCACTTATCGCCATGTGTACTTCGTACTATGTGATAGTGGGCGGGTTTATCGCCATATGGAGCACAAATTTCAGAGTCCGCGTTAATACTGAACCGATTCAAGCGACTGGATGCATAAAGCAGCAAACTGGGCTCTATGCCGTAACTTGGGAGAGGCCTATGTCCAGTAATGGCCTGTAAGGGGCTGATGATGATGATGAAAATTAATATCACGTTGCTCGACCCAGGATTCAAACCTTCAAAGCGCCGTCGCAATGCACACAACTACGCCATCGAGGCCCTATGTTACTTATTAAGTACATTAAATATGTATGTATGACTTCAAACAATACATTACCTGTTTATCTCTGTCTTGTGGCATTTTAGTGTCTACCCCCTCCGGGAACGGCTTCACCAGCTCCGGTTTCTCCTTGATCTTGTCCATGATGAAGTCGAGCACCACCATAATGCCTTCCACGGAGCCGGTGATGAGGCACGCGCGCTCCGTAGTGCCTGGTGACAAATGATGATGGTCATTGAAGGTGCTTTATGGAGCTTCATTTGTCATTAAGGACGGCATTTTGGGTTGTGACTAGATGATTTGTGTAGAATGGATTATTGTCGCATTTGTCTAGCGGTAGTACAGTTAGACAAGAAAGTAGCTGAACAAATTCCATACTCCTAAACGCTTTTACATTGAAATAAAGTTATTTACTATTTATGAAGGCTGCAAAGTCTTTGAATCTTTGGAATAAAATAATAACATAAATAATCGTGATAAATTCCGTCAGTAGTTTAATTTCAATGTCTAAAATGTTAACTTTAAACGAAATATTCGGGTTTTCTTTATTTTAAATAAATTAAACGGATAAAATTTTATTTTATTGAAGAAAAAACGATTGAAGATAGGGACACAAAAGTTTTACGTCGATTTTAATATTTTGAATTTATTCAGCTACTTCTGTGATCGACTCTACATTCAGCTCTGAGTCAATAATGATAATTAACCTATATTTTACCTAAAAGAAAAAAATAACTTTGTTTATTGGTTCTTTATTTCTTTAAATACAGTAACAAAAGTTGTAGATAAAAAGTGGGATGTCTTAGAGCATAGTTTACACGTACCTATTACCTAATTCGATTAGAATAGCATGAACTAATTTGGACATAAAATAAGAATATAATGAAACCAACATAAATTTGTTTACTTTATGCAAAATCTATTGAAATTAATCCTCTAACATTATAATTAGTTTTATATCTATAAAATACACAAACATTATCCACTGGATGTAAACAAAGTTTAAAATTACATTCATTGCACAAAACGCAACTTCATTTCAGAGGCGTAATGCGGAAAAAAATATTCTTTAAAATATCTCGTTTTTTGCAAACGCCTGCTACCAAAAAGAATGCGAGCAAAGAACCCAGCGTCAAAGGCATCGCCGGCCTGATGAGCAAGTAATGAAAAATTCTCGCCTTCGCAGCATCCATTGTCTCAGCCCGGCGACATTGCAAAGGGAATACACTGGTATTTCTTGCGAATTTCTCTATGGTATTCAATGTTGCCTGCATACAGATTTATCTGTATTTATGGATTTTTAACATGGCCCAGATATGGAACGGGTACAGATGTTTATACAGATTTTTACAATTCGTCAATAATTTATATAGAATTTAGAGATTTTTGGCAATTTGGATGTATTTTTCAGTTAGGAACAATAGAAGGTTTTTCAAACGATAGTTGTAGTACTGGTAATTAAAAAAAAATGGCCGGAAGAATTAGATAAAGGTTATTCATGTTCGAAATACAAATAATACGTACTGGCAAAGAAGCAGCACTGTTTACAAACTAAATTAGTGCCCAAAAAGGCGCTGTAAGTTATATCTATACATATTTTTCTTTTTACATATAATAAGTTTCGCTAACCTAGCAGAACTGATATCTTTGCAATAGGCATCATTCTTTGTTATAATATTTTATTACGCTTGGGATCTACGATTCCCTTGTGTCTATATTCTAGGTATTCAAAATATTACAAGGCGCGAAGTTTTAAATTAGTGCTTGTAACTATCTCAACGGATGATATTGTAATAATATGATCTCACTAGAAACTGATAAATAGATTTAGTTTAACTTCTTGTTATCATAAGCTAGTGTCTGACTAAGTTAACATAATATTGTAAATTGTGGGAGCTGTTCACTATCTTTATATAGTTTGACTGCAGATTTGGTCATAAAATATAAGCGAATTCCTTTCTGCAATATCATTACAATGTTTTACGTCGACCTCGCGTAAACTCAAGATGAGTGGAGGTAGATTAAGATCTTTCTATAGGTGATGATTTTGATAATAGCGAATGTACAAATTCTTATAAATCCTTTTTATAGGGAAATGTCTTTCTTATAGGTACATGACACTAACTCCACACTCCACTGCGCCTGGTAACTGCAGCGTTATCAAGATCGATTAACGATATTATTACCTAATCAACACAATTATGTCTTCTTCATACATAGTTATATCTGCAATAGATACTACATCTAAATATATCATCATTCCGTCATTTCCATTTTGATTTCTCCCGACGTAGATATTGTATCGGCAGAGCAATATATCGGAATCCGTACGAATACCCGAGCTAGTTATCGTCGGAGTAAGTTTGTTAATCAACTCGACGTATGCAGACGGAGTGTTGTCAGATCAGTTAGTCTACCATGAAACACATTAACCAAGTTGCGCGACGAAATTTCGTACCATTCATGCTACACGATTTCAGCAAATAATGGGATTTTGAAACACGAATGTGAGCGACGAACGAGGAAGTGTGTGGCATCAATTCTTTTATACGTATTACTATTTGTTTTGTATGTTTATAATTTTACATATATCGTATGAAGTATGGAGCAAAATGTGGACCAATAGAGCGCTGTGCCTACCATGCTGAGAGCTTCCTCAGAATTAGAAAAATTCTAGAAAGAGAGACATCTGGCAACACCATACATACAATAGTTCCAGATTACACTATATAATAGTCACGGTTAATTTATTAAATAAAGACATAAAGGACCGGCAGAATTAGTAAATTCAAATAGATCTTAGTTAGTATATGAACATACTAGTGAGGAGCGGGTATAATTTATAGACATAATGTCCTAAGACATTAAATTGTTGGCAATCACAACAGTAAAATAATAATATATGAAGTCTACGGTAAAACATAAATAGTTAAATTTAAATCACGCATACAAACGTGTTACCAGCATTTATCAAACACAAGCATTAACTTGCAGCTCCGTTCATTAGAAGTTTTTACAGGATAAAAGTGTCGTATATTTTTCTGGAATATAAAAATCGTATATGTTATATTCCAGACTATAATCTTTATCTACGCACATAACATTAGCAGAACCTTTTTTCAGTAATATACAAAATAACTTTTCAACCGTCCCGGCTCCAGATAGTACATTTTCCATCACAAGTAACCTAAAAAGCTGAAAACAAAATACCCGCGCCGTAGACGCCGCGCGCCGCCGCCATTATCGAAATGTATGGTCACGCTGCCACGCATTGTACTTATTGTGATGCCATCAGAACGTATCGAAAAGTGGAGGGAGTAGGGAGGGCTTCATGGGAATTAATGGTTGTTGGTCGCATCGTCATTAATTATGTAGGGCAAAGATATATCTTAGTATTAGATTTGTCTTCTACGATTGAGAATCCATTAATTATTTTCGTATAGCGATATCCAATAGCTACATATACTTTGACATTTTGAATTTAGCAAAATTACGTAAGAATAAAATGGTATGATTTTTTTAAATAAATTACCATATCGTGTTTACACAAGTTTTACATGAAATACATTTAATAAACTATATGTTAGGCAACATGTGTCAAAGTGGCTTTACTGTAATAAGAATAAAATTGTTCTGTATTAAAAAATATTATTATTTATAAAACGTGCTAATATAATAAACGGTAGTGTGTGTATTAGCATGCTTTAAAATAAATGAATCCTAATAAAAAATCTTAATTAATTCACTTAGGTACCATACTAATCAACGATACAACACATTTTTACCTTTGTAGAGTATTTAAATTTATTGTTTTTAGAAAGAACCTGAGCTAAAACTGAGCCGTCTTTAGATAAATTATATTTCATTTTGATTGCTTCTAATCCAGTAAGACAATTTCAATTTATTGAACTCCACAATTATTGTAAAATAGGCTTCATATTTCACAAAGGGAGCTGCGGAAAAATGTCAGTTTATCATCAATAAGATTACCCTACACTTCCACTGACTGCTGAACTAAATATTACACGACAAATAATCCTACGAAAGGACTCAAGGGTACCTTGTGACCTAATATTCATTCCATCATCTCGATAGGACTTAGGATACTTGCTAATTATCTCCATTCCAATCTAATGGTACTTCGTCCGTAGATATAGTTGTTAACCCGCCGTTACGTTCACAAATAGGCCGACCTTCGCGTAAACAGATTACTGCCAAGTTCAATAAATACTGAACAAGGTTCGCCGTCGCCGATACCATCTAAGTCTGCGTCTAGATTCTAGATACAGACGCTCGAGCTCACGTTGTTTGATTTTTTCTTCAACCCCTTTATCTCGTAGGCTAATAGTTAAGTGGGGTTTTGCGTGTTGTTTATTTTTGAAATACTTCATTTATATGGTAATCGTTATGTTGATATTATATTTATACTATAACCCTGTTGTTATTAAGGTATTAAAAATAGCAAACCCACTAACACATTATCATGTTTCGCCACGTTTTTAGTGTCATGAATCACGATAAGTCGCGCCACACCGAAGGTCGTGTCCGTCATTTAAATACATAAATATGAAATACCAATAAGGATGTATAAATTTAGCATAAAAAGACATTTCGGAATGCAGTTTTCCTCAAAAAGCCCGAATATTCCATAACATTTCAAATGGTTTAATTTCCTGCTCGCGACACCGGCACTTCGACATTTATGCTTGTCATTTTTGTGTCCGCCATTCTCGTTTCGCTAGTCATTCTAATTAAAAAAATAAACAACATTGTAAGGTCACTAACGATGCTCGCGTATTCGATTTACATTTCGTTTTCGTTCGTTCTTATTCTGTGAATGTAGAGTCTAAAATTGAAATAGCGTTTAAAAGGCTATAAAAAAAGCTGTTCTATTACTCTCCGAGTCAAAGTTGCCGACCTGTGGTGCTTATTGGTAATTAGAATAGAAAGCAATGACGACCTTCTGAATAATAATAGACTGATACAATACACACTGTAAATAATCATAGCCAAATATAACAGAAATAAACCCAAATAATTACGTACAAATGTCATACAAAACAATATACCAGAGCAAACTAATACGCGCCAAACGGCACGCGCTCGAGTCGACGAAACCGGGTGAAATGATGCAAGCGGACCGGTCGTGAGCCTCCCCCCCTTGACCTTGGCGAGAGGAATCCGACCACCACCGCACCAGCTCTCGCGCAAACCGGTCATTATCATTTGGTATTAGTCCAATGCTAAGCGAAACAGGCACACTGGGCCAATACGCTGCACCGAGAATAGCATCGCTCACGTTCCAAACGATACTGCACTCAATTGGCCCAAACGTTTGCGCCAATTAACAACTGACCAAATAGGATACGCACACCCACTCCATACGGCAAGTCTGAGCGTTGCTTTTATAAACGGTCGCGTAATCTCGCGCGGTCGCCGCAAGGCCGTCGCTAACAAAAGATTATCAACCATTATCCAATTATGAACGCCGCTGAGTTATTACTGTACTTCACGCTATCATTCCGCTGTTTAGCTGCGTCGTTGTTTAATTTATTGGGACACGTTTGCGACCCAATTGTCCGTGTGGGTCAAATTGACCTGGTCAATTTAGCCGCGTCCCATTTACGAACAACCAGTGGGCCGAGACGAGCGGCGCGTGCTGGAGTTTGTGTGTTGCAGGAAGCTGACGATAGATGGCACCAGTTGCTAGTGGAATCTGTCTAGTGTTGTTTGCAATGTAAATAAGTGCCGTGAATAGAATATGATAAATACGGAGATGTATTAGGCAATATGATAAATGGGACACTGTGTCGTTCATTGTGAATAATAAATAATAAAACGGACGCTGTTTTTACGGGAAACTGTGTGTTAGATAATGGCGAAATAAAGCTATAAATATACATTGAATGACGCAATTTTATTTTGTAATTGGGTATCTTACGAATCTCGATTGTTTTAAACACTTTTAAGTCTTGTTAATTAAGTATTTAGTTTGGCCGTTTTCAAAGAAGTTTGAGTCCAGCAGTAGACCGCCGCGTGTAAATAGACCAATCCTTTCATGTGATAATAACAGTCATGGATAGTAATCAAAGAGTCACAAACACAAAACAGTGCAACCGAAAAACTCGTAAAAATGCGTACATTACATTCGAAAAAGCACATTAGTGACGCCATCTGTCACTTTGACACGCAACGATTACGTCACGAAGCGACGCCGCCAAATTACACATGCGCTCCGAAAACTAGAAACAGATTCGGATCTCATCTATATCCACACAAATAAAAATAATGTGTCTGTCTGTGATTGCGATTTATCGGGCTTTTATTATGCTCGTATATTATCAGCAAATTACTAAAAAATAACTTTTATATTCGTCGGTAAGTCCGTTCATTTTTGAAACAGTTGACGGACCTTTCCGAAAGTCTTAGAATACAAATCTGTAATTCAACTCTTTTATGAAGGAAGTTAGTGTGCTGCCCTTAGATTGATTGGTCCTTGTGCCTTCATCAGTACGCGCCATAATAAACTGGCGAGGTCAAATTAAAATTACACAAAACTTCCCACGTGGAACGCGAGCGGAACCGCAAACAAAAACTAATCCACATAAACACTTAAGAACGTTCCGGTTAATTTTGGCTCGAGTGTGTATAAAAAGTGTTTGTGTCACGGTGTCAAGACGAATGTTGTTATTTTTGGGTCAAGGCCGTATGTTCACGCCAACGAGCGCAGGGGCGGGTGGAATTCTTCGCCATCCTCGCGAGTGACACGAGTGTTGACGAATGTATGTTATGTCATGTAATTTGGTTTGACACATTTTCGCATTGTTATTACGTTTCGTGAGCGTTTTTTTCTTCTTGGCATAATCTGAAGGTGTGAGGCGCGGTGAGATACTTCACAGAATGAAAGTGAAAATGGAGCAGCGGCCGTGTTTGAGCGCTGCTTGCGAGAAAAACGTTTGAAAATGTGCCGGGAGAAATTAGCGCCGTCGTGCAAAATGCAGTCTTGATAACATCTGTGCATTATTAGATGGCTAAAAATAGCCACAGGCGGCTACGAACGAATTGAAGTTCGTTTTATTTCAAATTCATATAATTTATCACATGTTTGATTTGCGTCAGATGAGACATTTATCACGTTGGTTTGGGTTAAGATTAATTAAAGAGGTTATTCAAATACAACTGGAAAATATACGAGCGACATTTTTCACGCGATAATCTCTTACATTTGTTTTTAAAAGAAATATATCTAGCCGTATATCGAACATACGATTGACAATGGCACCTGTTTAACATATAAGAATAAATTTACGTAATCGATTGAAGAGGATGCAAGAATAACATTAGTGTATAAATATAAAAATTGTGCAACAACAAATGTCATAGGTTAGCAGCTGACTAGTTTGAGTCGACAAGGTCGGAATAATCAAGTTAATTTGTACAGCAACTCAACTGCACACTGGTAACCTTTTCATGTTCATTGTGTTGTAACCTCTCGTCTTTGGTGATGTTTCTAATCAAACGAAATGAGGAGGAGCCTTCCAATTTGACGTGTATCCATCTTTTTCGTGATGTTTCGTTACACGCAAGTCGCACAGCATTATAGGTATAATTTCCAATTCGAAAACCCACACACGATTTGGGTGGGATTTGATTTGTCCCGATGATTAGATAGACTCCAATTACATTATCGAACGGAAACAATATCGGTGAGCCGTAAGCCCATAAATGTATTAGTGACAGTACGTACTGTCTACTCCTTCAGAAATGTAGGTATCTATGAAGGTTAATTGTTTTTGTAAGGCACGTTAAATGGAATGCCAAGATTGTCCTGTAGTTAAAGTATTAAAAACAGAAAGAAAATGTATATTTTTTTTACAAATGTAATACATGTCATGGCAAAATGTATTTAAAGCTTAACTAAACAACATCCATCACAACATGGAGAACTAAATGAATTTGATCGATGCTAATAGACCGCACAGGCGTGACGGGCGCTTAGATTTACATGCTTTACCTTTTTGACATCCAGAGCATTAGTTGCTAACCAATATTCATACAAATTGTTGGTATAAATATAAAAAAGAAACAAAAATGAACTGCATCACAACCGTCTGTATAGACAGTCAAGTACAAACAAAAAACCGAAATGCTTATCTCCCGAGCAAGTTCTGGTAAAGCGTTAAAATATAATAAATACAAAACATTATATAATTGAGGTGCTACGAGGAAAACATCTGGTAATTACCCAATGTCTACGGTCGCATATAAATTCATAATGGGGTATTATGGCCATTAAGCTGTTTGCCGTTCGTTTGTAACAACAATTACAATCGATGAACAAAGACATTTGATGATTGAATTTTTATACGTACTAATTAAACAATTATCTATACATATTATAAAACAAAGACCTCTTTTCCATCTGTCTGTATGTTATCGATTTTCTCAATATGTATTGAACGGATTTTTATGAAATTTTGTATGGAGATAGTTTAAACTCTGGGAAGGTTATAGGCTACTTTCTATCCCGGAAAAATATATAGCGGGACTTTTATTCCGGAAAACTCCTTCACGCGGGTGAAGCCGCGAGCAAAAGCTAGTGTTTTTCATAAAAATACAATTTAACGTATAAACTTTATCACCATTAAAACAAAGGTCAAGAGTCAAAAAAACATTAAATGCTGAGTTATAACATTTGTCGTAATTTCCGTGATTCACCATTATCACGTCATCCCGCAACATTACATTACAATTATGCGAGTTTTGTTAGAAAACGTGTTCCAATGCCATCACAGTAATGCGTATAACCGCAACTTATTAATAATGTTTAAAGTGATTACAGACTCATCAGTCGTAATATCATACTTTGTATTCCATCTGGTTATGTGTTATTAAAAGTTGTTTTAAAGTATTATCGAAAGTAACCTGTTCGCAAATTAGATAGCATAGTTTAGAATACGTAGTTTAGACCGTAAAACTATGACTATGAACCATATGCCTATATACAAAAGAAACGAGGCATAATACTTCGATACGAAACCGATATCCGATACATCTCAAAAAGAAAAAACTAAAAACACGACTTACTGAGTTCTTAAACGTGACTCCATTAATGATTAATCCGTGTTTTTGCTGCATCTCTGGAGACTTGTCATAATACTGCACACAGACAGACAAAAAACACACCGAGTCGTCCTGTATGTCATCTATTTGGTAGGCAATAACAAAATATCCGACCTCTGGCGCCAGCGAGCAATGTTCAATCAAATGTTTGTGTAATAGGCAAATGTTTGATCCAAAATAGTGGCATCAAAATTCCTTTTATACCAGGAAAGTAAACAAGTGACGGATGGTAAGTATTAATCTATGAATATACTAAAAGAGTTATAAACATTTCCGTCCTACAGAAAGTATCAAACTTCTATAGGTAAACCATCATTTAATTTGCTTTTATGCGACCCTATTCATGCCTTTCTTACATAAATAATTTGTTCATTCCATAAACAATTAATACATATAGCTATCGCCAATGTTCATGACCATCTTGAAATAACCCCAAAGCATCGGTGTCGTCTTCATTAATGTGTCAGTAGACGTTTAACTTCAAAGCTGCAGTTGCAAATTGTTTCAACGACTCATCATTAGTTGCCGCAGTCCGATCGGTCGCCAGTCGCTACCGGTGTGTTAGGTCACTATTATTTCTGTCCAGGTGATGTCACGGCGCGCTAGGGCGTTCATTATTGCCCACTTAGCCTACTCACGAGAGAATGCACGGCATTCGTTGAATGGAAATTATTTAAGTTGTATAGTTTTGAAATGGAAGAAATGTTTTACGAATAATCTAAACAACAATTTTAATGAACCTCAATTTTTTTATATATAATTTAATTGCGTGTTATAAAAACACAAATTGATTGAAGTTACAAAAGCCATTTTGATAGAACTGAATCATCATTTAGTACACAAGTAAAGACGCATCAACGAGTAAAACTAAAAAGCAATAATTAACCTTATACAAGAATATGGTCCCATTAGAGGAAATCAAAGTCAACAGCACATACTCTAAACAACATAACTGTTAAAATCTCATTGGTCTAGACTACTAGAGGCATCGTTCGGGCTGAAAACCATAAGGTTCAAATTTGGTTAAGCATTTAACATGTGTGGCAGTTTTACTATTCGAAAGACATCTAATTTGTAGATTTGGAGTTTGTGCTCGGTAAGACAATAGGCCTTATCGTGAGGCAGACTTAAGTTCTAAATGGCCTATACTTACATCGAAGTGTAAGTGTACTAATTGTTGCTTGATTTCCTTTTGAGAATAAATGCCGTGTTTGCTGACAACTGTCTTTGACGAGTGACAAAGAGGATCAATGGCTTTATATGCCCTTCGAGGCTCAAGACTTAAGTATTTAAGGCTGTAAGGTGTCCCGCATTCAAGGATTTGTACACACTTCATTCAAGGATCGCGTAACTGCCTGAGCTAAAAGTGTCAATTCAAATACGCGATTTTTTGGAAAGCAATATTGGCTGTGCCTGGTGGAAAAGATGACTGTCTGGGTGGCGTAGTTGTACTGCATGCGCGGTATGGCAGCGCTCTGCGGCCCTGGGTTCGAATCCTAGGTCGGGCAAAGTGATATTTGGGTTTTTCTGCTCAGTATCAACCCGGAGACTAGAATTTGTATCCGATGGCTATTGGCTCGGCCCCTATCACATCGTGGTATGGAACACACTTGGCGAAAAGTGCCCTGGTTGCGCCTTTGCATACCCGTTAATTAATGAGTGCTGTGTGTTTTTTGATGGAAAATAAAGTCAGTCATGAAGCTTGGATTGAACCAAAAGAGCTTATATATTCTGGTATGCTACACTTTTAACTTAATGACGCCTAACAAGATACCTATCGTTAATCGCATGTGCTATGTCGGCCTGATTTATAACACGTGTAATATCCTTAACGGATACCGCGCCACATATAAATGCCCGCAAATCATTTATTTTACGAATCACCATTAGAATAACTTGACGACGATCATTATGTATATTAGATTGGAACACCATTAACCAGTTCTTGCTACAAATACTAAATCAGTTTTAAGCACTAAAGTACTCCGTTTTATATAAAAAAACAGCTCAAACTGTATTTGAAGAATATCGGAGCTAGTATAGTAATCCCGGGGTGGGCAAAGTGATAGTTTTTCTGCTCGGTATCAGCTCAGAAAAAAAGCGACAATCGCCTAGTTAGGTGTGTAATGGACTGCTGAGATAAATGTCCGCAGGTTCAAATCCCAAGGGCACCTTTAACTTTTCTTAAATGATGTGTGTATTCTTTGTGAACTATCGCTTGCTTTAACGGTGAAGGAAAACATCGTGAGGAAACCTGCATACCTCAGAAGTTCTCTATAAAAATTTTGAGGGTGTGTGAAGTCCACCAATCCGCACTAGGCCAGCGTGGTGGTGTAAGGCCTAATCCCTCTCAGTAATACAGGGCTGATATTATTATATCAGCTCAGAGTCTGGAATTTGTGTCTGATATGGTGATAGCCTCGCTTTCTATCACACCATAGGACGGAACACACAAGGGTAAAACTGGATGCCCTGTTTGCATTGCCTTCTCCTTTGGCGACCAAGGCGTGTATGTGTTTGTTATTATTAGACTTTGTGAGATTAACCATGTTACGTCAGGTAACAAGCGTTGTAGTACGATGCATTGCTTTATAATAAAAAGTTTTGCGTGTTGCACTAATCGTGGAGTTTGACATTTAGCAAGTTACTTACCAGACTCTTTATTTACTCGTATAAATATGACGTAAGCTTTATTAGAATAGGTTATTGGGTCAAAGGTAAAAAAAGATATTGACATACAACGCTTTGCCATTGCAATAGAGTTTCTTTGAATCATTACTTCACGTCGTACCAATGCACTAATTTAACATTTTTGTTAGCAATAATTAATTACTGGGTTTTATAAGATTAACATCAGCTAATGCTTTGGATGATAGGGCTGTATAGGGGCTATAATGTTTTGTAATAGGATAAAGAACGTGGTGAAAAAAAGAACTAATTTCTTGTACTGGCAACGTTAACTTTAAAAAATAAAAGTCCCCAAGCACGTCTTTCATTTCCCTGATCAGGCTTTACTATTGAATTCTTATTAGGGAGGTTACTTTTTTATTGCTTTTGACGTGCAAGAGAATTGTTTTAAGAATAATTATGCCATCCAGGTATGCTTGCATCTTTGGCCAGTCAGCAATTTCAGTGAGCTTCACTTCGTTTAACAAAACTTTTTAGTGTTACAACTGTTTCTATCGTGGCTCATTCAGAATCAATATTTATAAATATCGAATATCAAGCCTTCAGCATTGCAGTATTTATAAAATTTCTCAGTATTTACGCGCCTCGACCCCTCCAGTGTCGTCCCAATTTCCCGGCCATTGACGTCTAGCCAACGCGCACGCGATTCCCGAAATAATTGCGACCGCACCAAATAGTGTTACAGTGGCAAACGTTAAAAATAACAATCAAGTCATTAACAGACTCCGCTCAAGGACCGCCGCTTGTCGGTATGAGGGATGCGCACGCGTCGATAAAATGATCTATCGATACATTGATTCTCGATATATATTTGGGATTACTGTTAGAGATAGAGGAGCGTAAATGTATTATTTTTAATGTACATAACATTATTGGCGGCGTTTTATTATGTTCATCACATGCACTATAACATAAAAACAAAAAAGTAGTAGCTTTTTTTTGTTATAAATTATGATACCATGGACTTCCTCAACTGGTTAACCTTCGCTAACTGAAACGTGTAATTTAGTTTCGAGATCTCGTAAGAATATTAAGGTTAAACTCAATGTTCTTATTTCTGGTTATATTCGAGTGAAATATCTTTAATAACAAGTTCATCATTTAAAGCCTTTCAAAAATGAATTTCAAATTAACTGAAAGCGTCTATAGCACAGCGGGCGAGTAGCCGACTTCAAGCGAAAAGGACGCCGTTTCGAACTTATACAAATGTTTTTGGAATTTACAAATATTTCTTTGTGATCCGAGGATGGGAGCGAGAGTTTCTCATTACTCACACATACAAAACACAGAAATAATGTATTAGCAGCAGTCAGAGCATACATACAGGATACAAACAGCTTTTGACAACTCTGTCTGGAAATCATTAGGAGAGGCTTATGGTCAAAAGTGTACTCCATGCGATAATGATGATGATGAGGAATCAAAGCTATTTGTTATATGATGTAAGGAAAATTAACCTTACAATTTCAATAAAGGTTCATATTAGTGGAATGCTTTAAACGACGCATCACTAAATTGCACAATAACCGGTAACAGTCCACATTTTTGGTTATAACACATTATAACAGGTTAACGTAACTGGAAAAAAAGAATAGCAGTTTGACAATATCAATTACAATTCCGGTTTGGACAAGTTTTAGACCACAACCGGCGACCAAGGCGACAACTAAACGTCGCTGTGACCTTATTTCATACTAAACCGTCCCCTTTTCCTTTCTACGGTTATTAAGTTTCTGTATTATTAACTAATGACAATGGTTTTGGTGATGGCCGTGATGTCATCGTGCATTAACTTGTTTTGTGGAATTTTCGTAAGAATGGGTATGTTTTCTCTCCAAGTCAAAGGTATAAGCGGATTAATGCCACAATTACTGTTTCAACCACCTCATTAGTAAGGGGTAGGCTTCTACCTAGTAGAGGAAAACTAAAGGTTTCTAATGAGAAAAGATTTAATTATAGCCTGGATAGAAGTAGGAGAATAATTACATATTATATAGGTATGACACAGGAAACCGGTCGATAAAAACTACACATAACAACTATATTATAGAAATTACACACGGTGACATCATTACGAATTAATAAAGCCGAGTCTAGTATATAATTATTGAAAGTTATTCCGTAATCTTCAACCGTTTAAATGTCGTATTGATTTATTTTGACTATAGGTAATATTTCAAAATAAATAAAAGTAAAAATTTACAACAACCGAGGTCGTCTGCAATATGGAAATTAAGATTGTAGATTTGCAGTCAGTCTTATTATCTAACGTAAGTTTCCTTCATGTCACTCAAATCATTCGCAATTCTTCTCGGTAAGGTCTTAGACAACCAATACATAATAGTTATGTGAAAGTATAAAACGATAGACAATGACTACAGATTGCCAATAACGAACCAAATTAATTAGATCTCGTACGATCTGGCACCATTATAAATGATGCACCGTTTAATTATTCGCGAGACAAACTCACGCAAATGATTAATAGCGTACACATCAAATATAGAACGCGTGGGATCGATTCGCGTAAATACATAAATAATTTCAAGGCTTATAAAGATTTCGCACCAGTTGTAACTGCATCGAGCTTTCTAATCTGATGTATTGATCTGTAGACGTGTACAATATCAAAGTTTCATACCGATTTGTGTTTCGCCGATGTAAAAAAAAGGAAAAAAATATTTTGCAAATCAGGTGTTAAAATTTACATCGCACGTCAGATGAATGATGGATGAACCGGATCCCGGGACCGCGCGTGCCTCAACTAAAACGATTTTTTTGAACTCCGCCCGTAATCCACAACACGTATAGCTTCTTCAGTTTGGGTCAAGGCGAAGAGCCAGACGTTGATTTATGGCAAAGTGAAAAAACGCCCACTACGTAAAACGACGGATTAGGTCGGACAATCTTTGATAAACGAAATATTTACTAAATTGTGGTTTGGTTAAGTGTTATTTTATTTATGTTGTTTTGTGGGAATATGATTTATTTACTAAGTTTCAATAAAGCAGTCTAATCAGCGTTTTTATATTTGTCTTTCTGTTATAAAATTCCAAACACGACGAAGGAAAATATAATTAAAGTTCAAATCATTTTATGATATACAATGAAGTATGTATCTGTACTGCACATTGTATATAAGCTTTGTAGAAAATGACTCTACATTGTATTAAAAATACTCAATCATTCCAAAGTGCTGGCTCAGTGGATACTTGTGCTCAGCTTCTACGTATCTCTATACGGCGCAGACCTCTTCGCCATTAAGAACCGAGCTCCAAGCGTGTCGCAATGCGGTTGATATAGCGCCTACTGCCTTCTACGTGTACCCATTATACTTATACATTTACAGCGAAAACCTACGAATTTCTATACAAGTTCACTCGCTCCGTGCTCATTTAACTTTACAAGTTGCTATGTAAAGAATATTTAAACTACAAAGTCGTCAGGTTAGTTATGTGAATATAATTAAAATAGTTCCAACGTCCTCTGTCAGCCATAAGGAGGGCAAAGCGTCGATATTTGTTATTATGTCAGCACGCAACGTTAGATTTTAATGGAAAACACTATGGCAGAATAGACAAAACATGTCACACTAAAATAATTATCCACACGCCAACAAAGGCGCAAACCATCATTAATAGTGTCCGGTCTGGCGAACCTTCTACGGAAAAAAAGAAATCACAATAAGCCCCTTTCCAAGCACTATTGTAGCGAAACAAAATTAATTTAGGTTGCCGTGAAACTTTCCTCGTTTGATAGAGCGATTTCTAAAGCTTCCATTCGTCACTCGCGTGGGCAATTTTGTGTTAATCTCGATCCATTTGTAAATTCCACGTGTGCGAAACGATGAGAATCGTGAATAAAAATAATGTTTGTATTTCTACTTTTATGGCGTGTTTTAGAATAATCAAAATTACTACATTCTAGTTTCCATGGGTCGTTAAAATTACGTTGTTGTTACGTAACGCGATGGACCTTGAGAACACAATTTAAAACCTTGCATATTTTAACATACGATAAAGGCACACGCTCATTAAAAAAGTTTTTAGATATTAAAATCGAGAATGTTTCAATATTTGTGCTACTTAAAAGTTATCAAGAAACCTCACAATCACTTCTTACTGTATTCTCACCACTAAGTACTCAATAAATTTTTATTATATCCATATGTTTATAATATGTACTTTGTTCAGTTTTTAATCCCCAAACAATTATTATGATCAAGGCCCTTGAGGCACAATGTTACATAATATCAAACGTATCACCCTATATTTCATCGCAAATCATCCTAGTTCCAAATCCATATCTATCGACATTTCACAGCGCTGTCCCCTCACTAGCGACATTCCGAACTGTTAATCGGGTCGCGAATCGTAACTTTATTGTGTTAAATAATATGCACGTCACTGTTTTTTTTGGTTTCGTATTTTATTTATCACATTCCTTTAAGTTTGGATATCATTAAAAGAATCGTTTTGTATTACTTTTCTTTGAGATACATATTAATGTTTCTTTTATGTTTGAATGTAAGCAAGTCATTTTAGATATGACATGATTTATTGTACAGTACAGCACAGATTGAATGGAGAGGACGCGGATTCAACGCTCGCGCCGAGACAATATGTGCACGTATTTGTTTCGGGTTTCGATATTCGAAAATTCTCGCAGTTAATATATAAGATTGTGGGGTGAGTATGACAAACTCATTTAACGCACACGAGGCTATCCCGTCGTCACATCACTACAACTCCAGCTAAACAGGTTCAACAGTGGCACGCGTTTTATGACCTAGAGTTGAAGCTCGGCGACTCTAAGTGAACAATAGTTAGTATTAACCCGTAGGGAAATTAATCAAATAGGATAGGTAGTGGAAAATATATTTCCACTTATAACGCATACGGCCGACATTTTACGAACACTGGCTTATCTAAAACAAAACCAACCCCGGGCTGAAAACGAAAGCCCGCAGTGCTTCCCGCAATCACACCCAGGACCTCGACTCCACCAAGATTTTATTTAAAACAATACAACACTCAATATGAGCTAATCGATACAAAACAGTTGCAGTATCGTTGTACCATTGTTACCACACCGACCCCGATGCCCACTGACACCGACGCCAGTACAAATGAAACTAACAGCTCTTTTTATCGACCTAACGCGCCTAAATGTGGGTGCCAGAGCGATAAATGGTCGATCATGGCTTGTGACTTACATCATACCATCACGCCTTACCTGTACATTTGGGACGTGATATTATTAGTGCTACCCTTTGACGAAATCATTTTCTGGCTGTCTTGTACAAATCAGTCTTCTCACGATTAAAATTAAGGCCATCAAAATTTGCTGCGTACATTACTATAGTTGTAACTGGTCGAATGACTGATGTGTTGCAAAAACAGTCCTTAATACTTCCAAAATAAGACCATGGAATTAAGTGTTACCAGACCTTGTTTCTTAACAAGGTCTGGTAACACTTAATTCCATGGTCACAAATACTAACACTGCTCCAAGTTGTCGAGAGCCACTCCAAGAAAGCAAAGATTTACTAACACTCGACATTGTATTGGAATTTGTACGACATGTAAATGCAGACAGCTCACGAAATTACGATAAATATTATTCTTAAGTTATAATGAACCTTGGCGATATAACTTAATAGAGATGTTGAATCTAATCAATCTATTTATATTTAAATGTATAGTATTATTATGCTGTAGTGTGTTTAGTTTGTACACGCTAATCTCTGTAACTACTGTTTCCATTCTTTTTATACCAACCAGCGTTGCCCCTAAATTGTTGGATATTAGACCTTTCCTATTTAAACATAAAGGTTTTGCTAGCTTACAGTTACTCAACCCTATTTACATATAACAAAACGGTAGAATCATAACGGTCAAATTACTAGAGGGTAGAGTACTAGCGGGTTGGGGAGATGAGGGTGTGTAGAGTGGAGGGAGAGGTCCAAGGACATGTGCCCGCCGCTGGCACGTCCGTCGCCCGCGGCGCGAACTAATGAACACTAATCACAACAAGGGCTATTTCTGATGGCGCCCAGTGTGACGCGCCGTAGGGTTGGCACTTCGCGCTGTTATACTCCCAATTCAGAGGCTGAATACGTTTAATATCTGAGTCTAAATAAATAGTATAATTATATTATATATTTTAAAGTTTCTACAGTGTATGTTAAAAGCAGAGGTTAGTAAACGATGTTAATTACAAGCCAAAACAAATACAAGTACGGGCACAAAGAACTTGTTTTGATGTTTGCCATAACAGTCACTTAGCACAGATTACATAATAATGTTAGTACTTAGTCAGCTGTGTTATAGCAAACGCTAAATTTATTGTTAAACAATCTTATGTAATAAATTAGCCTATGAATAATATGATTGTTTTCGATAATATATATTTCAATAGAGCATGCATAAAACATAAACAAACTTATGTGTTATTTTCTAGATTTATTTAGGTTCTGTTCTAAATTTAAAGATGTACGATTCAGAATAAGTAGTATAAAACAACAATGCTTTGAATGTTTATTTTATAAATTTTATTGAACTAAAACATGGTCAAGATCTCGTAAAATAGAAATAAGAATTTACAAAGCAATCTGGTTACTTTGCGGCTAGACATTGTTGGAAACAATTCGCAGAGATAAAGTTTGTGAGCTAAAACTCTGTACATTTAAATAAATTGAATTTCTCCTCAACAAATTTAATTTTATTTCAAATGACTTCTAAATAATTCAAGGAAGCAGGAGAATTTGTAAAGGAAAGTTAATTGTTTCGTCGTTTATAAATCTCTGTGTAAATTGTAAAGAAAATATTTCTCTAAGAATAAAGTCGAGAGGTTGAATACTAAAAAATATACATTATTATACGATTAAAAAGTTAATAATTTACATTCATACCTTAATAATTTCAATGAAACGATAAACAATATTCTTTTAGAACCTACTTTTTTAAAGTAAAGCAAATTCATCTCTAATCTGAATCTAAAATCTAAAGGATTTCTGACAACCCTAAACACTCCTCGTGAAACGTTAACCTAAATGTTAAAAAAAAAATGTTTCGGCTCAATTCCGCCACAATTACTGATGTCGTAATTACAATGACGGACGAACACGAGACGCATGTTTTTGCTTATTAATATCAAAACTTTTGTAAAATCGTACGTTTTCTGTACGAGTATATAGTAGCATTACGGCAGCTTGAGAGGCATTTACGGTTAGAGTTCATAATGAGTACTTTAATATTACAATTTCTTTTTTATGGAAATCAAAATAAAGCAGTGTAACTGTATCTTGGCATTGAAAAATGTACTTAAAAGCCCAAGAAGTCTTCATTTTATCTTTCCAATTTGCATGAACACCTTTCGTGATGAATGTTGCACCAAGGTCTCATAATTCGTATTTGTCATTGTTTTTTTTTAACACGATATATAGTATTTCTAATATGGAAACACGTTAAAGGAAACAATCGCAGACAGCTCCGGATATTGGAGCAGCGGATATTGAACATCTAATATTAGACTGTTCTATTGAATGTGATTACTCTGCGTTGAATTTCCTTCTATATATTTTTAATTTTAACATTTGATGTGGGGACAAAAAAAGTATCGAAAAAGCCTCAATTACAACTTATTTTTACAACTTTCATGTCAACAGTCTACATAAATATTGCCTTTAAAATAGAAGTTCTAATATACGATCCACATATATGCTCAAAGGTATCTCAGGTAGGAGCTAATATTATTGAGGTAAATTGATTTTCGATGAAAGACGTAATCTTTGGAAATACTGATCCGATTCAAATAATCCACTAAGAGGATGTATTCACCCATGTATGCCCGAATGCGTAAATTTACGTAAACCGAGCAAACTAAAGCCGTATATATTCGTAGAATATTTTATTTGTAAATAATCTAAACGCCATTAGCACCACTGACATGATACCTGTCAGATGTCAACACCGGCAAACGATTACGTCACCATCGCACACAACACTAGCGAAAGTGTGAAAACTTCATACACAGCAAATTGATTTACATCACGCGTCAACGATTCTGAAATATGCCAATATCTGTTTACATAATAATGAATAGGTGGGGATGACTGTTTGTTTTAATGACATGCACGTAAACATTACTGCCTCTGTTGCGTAGTTGTTATGCTGAAGTCTCGGGTTCGATCCCCGGAACGGGTAGTGATATGGTTTTTTTTTCTAATTAGTATTGGCGCGGAAATTGTTTTTTGTGCTTGATATGGTGACAGGCTTGCCCCCAATCATATGATTGACGGAATACACATGGCAGAAGGGGGTGCACCACGTGCGCCTGCGCCTTCGCCTTCGCCTTTAAAGATAAATGGCGTGTGTGTGCGTAAATAGGACGAAGTAGTACATACGTGGTGTTTTGTATACATGAATCTGGTTAAATACTACTGCTTTGTTTATATATGTCGCTAAGAACATGCGAGCACTCTTACGGTTTGAAAGATTACGACAGTGTAAATACTGGACTGAGGTAATTAAACTTATCCCTTGAGGAGAGGCACAGTCCCCTTTAATTCTAACTTCGGATGGCGTTTGTACTATTTGTGAGCGATCGTAACTCGTCATGTAGTAGACAGCTCTATTTATCGTATAAAAAAAGCATTTATGCTCCCGATAATAGCAACAATTATACCGCCAGATCTACACTCAGCCTAAAGTATCCAATACTCAATTTAAACATATTGCCAAATTTACAAAATTCACAATACCTCCAAAAATCGTGTGATAATTGCGAGGTGTGTTCGCATTAGCTGTCAGTTTGGAATTGTGCAAATCGTCTAGTCACCTTGACACGGCTTGTGGTGGCAAAAATTCGCAATGATGTAACCAGCGCGCTTGGCGTTTGAGCACAACGCGAGTTATGCTTCTAGCTTTGAAGCAACTATGTGTTGCTTCCTGACTATTTGATTTGTGGATTGATTACGATTTTTTTATAAGGTTTGCCTAGATAAGGAATATATATCATTAAGGGATAAGGTACCTTCTTATTAGTGAAAGAATTTTAGGAATTGGAAATGTGGTTTCAAAGATTAGTGCGTTCAAACAAATAAACGACTCCTCAGCACATAATTGTATAGATTTCATCGTATTTAAGCAGAAAAGAGAGTGCCACAGTACATTATGCTGTATGATGCTTTTAAACAAGTAACCGCACTATTTGAAAAATCATTTTTAAAAATCTTTATTATTTTCCTTTGGAGCAAATTCCCAGAATAAAAAATAAAGTGTTAACCTAGGACATGGTCTAATCCGTTAAGCTATTTCTGAGTTCTATTCTAACGAACATCCAAACATTTTCACAAACTTTCGCGTTTATAACATAAGAAATTGAATCAAAGTGAGCATTTCAGCGTCTAAATAAAAGAAAAAGCCTTTTAATTTTCGAAACACTCAAACTTTCGTGTGTGTTGCGACCTTATACGACACCTGTTCAGCTCTAGGTAAAGTGGGGCGCGGTGTGGATGCATCTTGAGTTTTGTGCTTCGTTCAAAGTCGTGGAAATAGCCACCTTGTAGTGGTGATTTAGGTACGTGCATATGAAGCAGTCAGACTCGGCAGATAACACAGGTTTGTATATAACCGTTCTACTCGTTCACTTCAGTGGGGTAGCGATAACAAGTTCTTTCCCTCGCGATATAAAAAAAAAATACATTTGCCACCAATCAGTACTATTATATTGCTATGTGGAAGCATGTGACATTTTTGACATCTGAGTTTTAGGATGTCGAGCACGTTTCGTTGTTATGCAATATTTTAGTGCTTTATAATACGAATTACTGATGTTAGCAAACGATTATATCGTCTTGAGATTGTTAAAAAGGCAGGAATAAAGTGACTACAATCCTAGTCGACCTTATGGATCGCACGGACCTTAAACCGCACCGGCGCGGCCCCTCGCAAAAACCGGGTTATACCATTTTCCAGCTATTTTACTGTTCATCAACACCCCGCCAGCTAAAATTCCCATCTCGCCGATAACCCAATACATTTCAATCAACATCTCCGCACCTGGGAATATATCCGCGCGCAAATATTTTTATTAGCCGCCATAGCTCGCGGGCTTGCGTTATATTGCGGAGAGACGTTTTCAAAACTGTATTTTATCTTTGATCATAGTACGGCGGGTACTAACGTTGAATCTTACTGTAAATTAGTAACATTCAAGATATTTTTTAGGTAAATTAAAAAGATTGACGTTTTAGAGACTATAAATGGCGAAATTAATACATATCGATGACACACTTCTCTATATCTGTGTAATCTTACAGAACAAACAGTATACGCGCAAGACGCTAAAAAAATTATACTAAATCGAAGCAAATTTAGTAGATTTATTGTAATTATAAATTTACATGTTGTGGTCTCCTATAGTTAAAAAGCACGTCACATTGTTACTTGTAAAAATGCTGCAACATTATTTTTATTACATGTCGTGTATCCTTCGTTGGAAGTCATAAAATAAATAAATAATTAAATAAAGAACTTATGCAACTCCCCCGAACTAAAACCAACCCAATAACGAATCGAAATAACTTGATCCATATATGTTACCTAAATATAGCATACATATTATAGCATAAGCATATATAGGAGAGCATGTACATTAGCATTCCACAATAAAGTCCATGAAAGTTGTGCACAATAGTCGGTGTGGCGAGGGCGCGGACAGCGGAGCCGGGACAGTGGACACGCCCCGGCCTCTGCACCGCTTACGTCAATGCGTATATCTAGTATTATCACGATGGTAAATATAACCGTGATATTTGACAGTTTTTGACTATATTTTGGAAAAGAAGCGAGAGCTTGTAATATGTAATTAACATAAAATTGTCATGGATCGAGTCTGTTAATGGTAAGCGATGGATAAGGCACTTCTTAACTTTATTTTTATTTCAAAAGCAATAGAGGACATATCCACCACTGTATAGGACATAAATGCGAATACCAAACAATATACATGTTTTTGAAATGTACTTGAATCAATTAATTGTTAAATATTATTTAAATTACGTCAATGTTAATGAACCATCATTTCAGAAGGCCGTTTCTACCAGAGAATAACTGGAAAGAAATTATAGGGTTGCTCTTTTCAAAATGAGTTCAAAGGTATGAAGTAGGTATATTTTATAATACAAAAGATTTTTTATTTTGATTTGAGCAGTTAATTTATTGCAAAATAATACTTTTTCTATTTCCATACAAGTGCACCACCCTCTGAAGAATCATGAAATAATATGATCTAAAACATTTTTAAGTAAAAATTTCCAAATAGATATTATTAGCCTACCTTGTCAATCGAATAGCCCTACTGGCGTACCTCAAGTACCGTTTCACTAAACCAACCAACCCTGAATATAATTCTTATACTTTCAAAATGCCAAAACAACAAAGCTACTAATCAAATAAAATTACAGAGTACACGCGATCCACTGATGAGTAAAAGGTAGCGCAAACAACGTCGGGCGGTGCGGAGCGTTCGATGTAACACTAATAAACGGCACGTGTAAACAGCAACTACTGCGGCACAAACAAGTAAGATTTTTTAATTGTTTGTACTGATTGTGAATATAATAAACGTAAATATGCAGAGTGGATTTTATGAAACAGGACAGCAAGGGTTCATCTTTTATCACTGTAGTTACTAGAAAACTTTCTTGAAGAGTGTCCATTATTTTTGAAGACATCAAGATCTGCATTCAAAAGAAAAGCTTTGAAAAGAAAAGCCAGAAAAAAATTGAGCATTTATGTAATAACTTTTTTACTAAGAATCTACAATGGGCTATTTTATAAGTCTATTATACTATGGGCACTTTCAAATTAGCCGCGCTTCTCTTTAAATCTATAAATATTGCCATTACAACACAAACAACACTAAAGTAAAAGACCAAAGAGCGCCTTCAATTTGCTGAAAAACCGCGCGGTTGCCGCACGACCACAGCGTGGTAATCGCATGTGCCTTTTTATATTATGAATTTACCTAGCCGCGCGATTAATTTGAACGCGCCTTAAATCAATACGCCAGTTGTTACATCTATGTCACACATATTATTACCAGCACGGGCCATTATTCAAATCTCCAACCTCAAGAAATTTCTGTTCACGAAAAACGAACATTTTACTGCAATCTACAATCCAAACAGACAATCTTCACAAAACTACAAAAAGCAACAAAACGTTTCTATTGAAAACCATCACAAAATTCGCTCTTCAATAGCACAATGCGGTCATAATCAAGTCTATCGGGACGAAAGCCAGCTGTCTCGCTGGCCGCGGGCTACAATACTCCCGATGCATAATGGACGTCATCCCGATTCTCCCGATGCTCCTCGGGGAACTCTCGCGATGAGACAGTTAATCGGGACGTCGGAAACTGGGATTTTCACAATAGATTACTCGGTTTTAACTTGAAGATTTTCATTGTTAAATTGGTGTTAAAAAACGGACAAAAACGATGTCGGTTGAAATGCATTTTGTATTTTTAAAGTGACGGGACAATGCAGTCGACGCTCGACTCGTTTTTTTTGGTGTTAGTTGTGAACTTGTTCAAACCGACGAACATTTCTCAATAGGCTATCCACATTAAACGTTTACTTAGTACCTAGTAGCAATTAACACTTAAACATTATAATAATTAAAAACTATGAGCAACGTCGCCGAAATGTATGGAACATTGAAGTCGCGAAATTTGTCAGTCTTACTGTCAAATTAAACTTACACGTCCCGTTTAATCCAACGCGCCGGGAATGAGGGGATATCAAAGGTACACGATCTGACAATACTTCGCCCCGTTTGACACTGTCGGGCCGGAATCACACGGTAGGTGTCATGTCGTGTCAATACTAACACATAACACATACAAACTGAGTGATGTGATACAATAAATTCTAATTACTACTGCTAAATTTAGTTAGATGCCGGGCTAACTGTAGTAATCTGTAGTACTCAGAAAATATGATTTAATACCACATAACTTTGCCAAATCAGTGAGGTAATAGCGACCCTGCAACCCACGTGGTATCAACACAAATTGACAGAATACGGCAGATTCATGAAATTATGAAATAAAGGATTGTTACTTTTTGCATATCTTCTAAATTAAAACGTAAAGTCCATATTGTATAACAATAACAAAAAAACTGAGTCAAACGCTTAAATAAGTCTAGCACTTCGATCAGTAGCCTAGCT
Organism: Manduca sexta; assembly: GCF_014839805.1. Taxonomy (NCBI): domain Eukaryota; kingdom Metazoa; phylum Arthropoda; class Insecta; order Lepidoptera; family Sphingidae; genus Manduca; species Manduca sexta. The sequence goes on from NC_051127.1 coordinate 7,231,769, forward strand.
CCTGATGACGAGCTATTGACAGTGCCGCCGGAGGGTTTGTTTGCTCTCCGTCCGAGGTACCGTCGCTGGGCACTCACTCGGGCGACAAACCCAATATTAGCGAACACCGATTCACAGGGTTCGGGTTTTACGATCACACTTCAATACTTTTTTCTCCCTGTTCTCATTCCACTTCAATGTAGAGTTGGTACAATAAATCTTTCTAAACGTGTTGTGCAATAATTTGGTATACTTTTAATGACGGTCTGCCTTGCGTGAACATTAATAACAAATTCTCTGTAACAAACTACTGACAAGCTAACCGTGTTAAGAAAATCCAAGTATTGCACGACATGGAAATCGAATACAGGACTTAGCGATTTAAAGCCTATTAGACCTAGATGGTGGCTTTACATATAAAGCTATTAACTAAAACTTACTTAAAAAAATGTCAAATCATAACGGTATTAATTAATCGATTTAAGATTTTCACTATAAGAAATAATATCCCAAACTATATGGCATAAAATCGTGTATAAAACAGCCGCGTTTTCCCGGATCGGTCCTATAGTTTGCAAAGCGTCCGGCGTGGCTTCATCACAGCTTCCGGACCTTTTCTGACTTCGACAAAACCCGAAGTTAGGGAACCCGTTCGGGAAACGGTTAGTTTTCAGAAAATAAAAATATTTGCTTTTTTTTTCATGTTGATGAGACATTTTTATCTGGTCTCGAGATGCTAATTATTATAATTAATAATTACATTATTAAAATAAACACAAAAATTAACTCACCAGGATAGAAGTCATGCGACTTGGACATCTTCACTCGAGCGCCGGTGTCCTTCTGCAATTGGGCGATGGTCTCGCCACCCTTGCCGATGATGGCGCCGGCCACCATCGAGGGCACCAGCACTTTGAAGTGGTAAGTCGGCTCCACCGCTGCGGGGTAACGGTACTGTTAGCATTGTGGTGGCGTGGTGAGAGTGGTGCGTTTTGGTTCGATTATAAAACATTACTAAGCGGCCTTCTGATTTATTGCAAGAAGAAAAAAACATGATCGAAATACGTGAAGCGATGATCTTTATCTAAAAACGGCTTAGCATATTAAGGATTACAGGTATTAAAAAATAAATACATAATATTCTATTTCTACCTTTAAAGATGACCAAAATAGCCATGAAACAACCAGCTTGATTATAAGAACAACCAAAGAGCTAGCCACCGACAAGACTTCGTACACAATAGTCCTCCAGTGTATAAGGATAATGTTGATGAAATTATAAAGGATTTGACTGGAGCTGAGTTAATTTAATCCGTTAATTGATAGGGCTGGAAAGGGACTCGTAAAGCTTATCCTAATTTATAAAGCATGATGACGCAGGGTCTAGAGACGCTTGTCTGAACGGCAATAACGTTAAAAGGGATGTCAATTAACAAAGGGCCGCGAATATTATAGTGTTTCTACAATTATCACTGGAATGTTTAGTGAAGATGTTACTAGGCTGTGAAATTGTAGTGTTACACTTATTCTCCAGTTTTGTAAGTCATAAGACGATAAATCTGTTTCTCTTTCTGACTCAGAAGATGCTCTAGTTGCAGCCCTAACCCTATAAATGCATTTTAGAGGTAATGTAATAACATAAAATATAAATATTTACCACAAAAGAAATAGTCATTGGAGATATAATCTGATTTGCATAATCCCCACAAAAAAGAATATTAACATTGTAAGGAACTCTTAAGACCGCAATATTTCAATACAATAGTTTGAACCAAAACACATCACTCATAATAATTAATGAATGGGCTTTCATGTATGACAAGAAAATTAAGAAACGTCATGAAATCCCACGATGTGTTACACTGCTGGCCGCCAAGGAGTATGGGTATTGACGACCAGTAACATAGCAAGTAGTGTATGAGTAAGGCGGCAAAACGGACTGCAGAGACACTCGACTGCATGCATCTGCAATCATGATATCCTAGGGTCACCAACTTTTTGTACAGCAAATAAGGTAGAAGTGTGAAATCAGATAATTAAAAAATATGGTTTATGTTTCGAAGTCATCTTTTGTAGTTTTTGCATACATATAAAAAGATTTTAACTTTACAATGAAGCTACTATTTGCAGCAGACAGTACTGTCATAATGAATACTGCAATATAAGCAACCCTAGACGCGAATACAGCAGACTTGCAGTTGACGTCCCGACTGCACGGCAAACTCATGCAGTCCGTCAGTGCCGTGAGTGAGTGTGCAATGTACGTGCCACCTTCGGTTGTGCTATGAGAAGCTATAAACAAACTACGACTTGAACAAGTCGAAGAATGTTTATAGCTCTTAGTCAGTATGACGAGTGAATGTCCAAACGGTTTGGCGTAACCAGGGAAGGAAGTACCTTTATACTCAACCACTTATACTCGATATGGGATCTTAAAGTCAATTAGTTTAACTATGGGACTGATATTGTGTGAATACAAAGTTTCAGAACTATGCATCTCAAATAGTCACTAAAGATTATATTATACTTATTATTTATTTACAAAATAATCACATAAATTTCTTAATTACTTACTATATCTGGTAATTAATATATCGTATGTAAAAAAATGATTTATAGAGAAAATATTTATATGCTATATATTGTCACAAATATTACTCAATTTACTTTACAGTCATAGAAACAGTTAGAAAAAAAAGTCCCAGTTACGCCAACATTCAAACGCAAATCCATTAGTACCAACACATCAGTTGGCAACGCACTGTTAGGTGTGTTGTGTCATTGTTTAGGCGTATCGACATCGATTCATATTTTTAATTTCATGCACAGTTAATGCTATAACTAAACACTGAAGTACGACCAAGAAGAAAATTAACTAGATGATGATGATTTACAAAATCCAGAGCTAGCCTAAAATGTGACTGGCTATAATAACTGCACGTAGACCAAAGACCGTGAGATGACGCCGAGACCGAATTTACCAACACCAATAAGAACGAACAGTCCAAAAATAATGGCTCAGAAACCGATGGCTTCACTATGAACCTATGAAGACTTTGAAGTGGTGCAAATAGGACTGAATGGACCTTAAAAACAGACATTTTTAATGTGTGATTTACGTAATCAGTGATTCATATCTGATAAAAACATTTAACACAGAGAATCTGACTAATACTCTGATTAGCTAAACACCGATTAATGTTTGTTACTATGGCCGTATCTTAAATCTTCCAAACAGTTTTTCGTCCCTATCAGTAAATCATTAGATTGACAAAACAGTAATTCATTTCAACTGATTAAACTCTATAGTACTTACAATACCTATCTCGTAAAGAAAACAAACCCCAAAACTATCACGCAACACATTCAATATTCCACGAGTCGTGTCTTCCGCTTCAAGATTATTGTCACACACGCAACGTTCAAACACGGATCCTTATTCTTACAAACATTTACAATAAAAAAATCTTTGCAGTACCTTTGCCACTAGTAATTGATAGGGTCACCAACTCTGTACGTTTCTGAAATTAACTGCTAGTTTTAAGATTTACAGCAAAGGTGTTTGATACTCTTTTGTAAGACTTAACCTCCCTATATATGTTTTAGTGATATTTTAGGGTATAAGATTTCTGGTTCATTTTGTAGTATTAAATTAACTAATATTTCTAGCTGCCAGATGTTCTTTTTGGCGAGACGTTCATGTCACCCCCCCCCCCCCTCCGAGTAGTGCTTAAGTATGCTTTTTATTACCCCGCTATTTCATAAACTTGGTTAAAATGCGAGCATTCAAAAAATACATACAGAACTAAAAAAAATTAAAGAATTCTTGGTTTCAAAATTCGAAATTCAAAAAGGTAAAACTATTGGCATCTAGAGATATTCTAAATTTTTAAAATCCGTCCAACGTTAAAGTGCAACTCAATTGGAAATACGATCTATGAAGCGCGGTTGACCCGTAAGCGATTGCTAAACCGTTCGTCCTCGCTCCAAAGAAGCCAATCAGTCCAGATGGGAGGGAGCGGCGGGGGCGGCGGCCGGGCCTCCCACCCGCCCCGGCCCGGGGAGTGACCCCATTCAGAGCTCCACCTGTCACTCCTACCGGCGCGATACCATTCATGTCCACAGAACTGTCGCCCATTGTTGCTTTACATATAATATCTTGATCAGTATTCATATTGTAATTCCCATCCCGGCTTACAACCGTATTGTTTGTTTCAGACTGTACTAAGCCATCAGGTACGATTGTTTGGTTTATTCTAATGAGGTATTACATGTATTGTAATTAATGCGTATTACAAGTGTATTGTTGATAGTGACATCGTGATAGTCATTACTCTGTTATTGATAACATACTTAATATTATTCGTTTTGAAAACAATCTTATCATAAGTCGGAATCAGCTCGGTAAAATGTAGGATCACGAGTCACAACTCTACCTAAACATTCGATAGTACCATCGTGTTGTTTTTTAAACTAAATTGAGAGAAAATAAATTGTTGCTAGCTTAACAGATCTTTTGCGCAACACCGCATGTGCCAATATCTACGCAAACAGTAATAAAACAATAAATTATACCGAAACTCACATTTTTCATACTTCAAAAGCACAGTAAATCACTGCAATCAATTCACATCGTCCACAAAGGGAAGCAATTCACCAAACGACGTTGATTTCCAATAATATGCCTCCAAATCTGGGGAAAAACTGAGAGAATTCACGAACAATGCTCGCTTCGGTTCAGTTTCCGAGTCATTTCACAGCTTTAAGCTTTGGCACTGCACCGACGTGTCGTGCCAGGGCAGTGGCCGAGCCGTGCTCTTTTATATGAATTGAATAACGCTTGAGGTTTAGTCCCAGCCTGATAAGAATAAAAGAGTGGCGTCACGAATTCTAATTTCAAATTGAGTAGTATTTTGTTTATAATTTTCAATTTAATCATACGCTTGGGAATGAGATTTAGGTCATGTCCGCACTTGAGTTCTTATCAACAAATTCAGATAACGTTTTCGGCCAAAAAGGCTGTGCCCAAATTTTTATGCTGCAGTTGAGAATTCGTGACCCGCGAATTTGCCGCATCGTGGACCCCAAACCCCGCCCCTAATAACTGACAACGGAAAGGCCGTTGTTTTCAATTAAGAAGTTTATTCCGCTCCCTTTTCTTTTGTAGGGCGTTTTTGATATACATTCGGAACTTTTCTACGCTGATTATACGGACATGGATTTTCTTTGAAGTTGTGTTTTTGAATAAACAAGATATTTTTATTAGCTACATCGATTTTGTTTCATGGTGAAATTTCTATATAATTATGTAGTAAAATGGCGTCAAAGGATTTTTCGAGTTATTGAACATAGTCGGCGATCTATTTTGACTTCAATCAAAAAGTCTATAATGATATCATTTGGCACATGTTGTTGCGAAAAGTGACGTTATAATATTTCGTAAATACTATTTTACCCCCTTTGTCCTGACCACCATATTTCATGACAATTTCATAACTCAAACAGGATCATTAAAATGATTTAATACAATTTAAAATATTGTTGGACGCTATTGATCACCAAATATTTATCTTTGAAGCTAAACGCTTAAAATATTCACATCTTCATACTTATTCTAATACATAACAGTCTAGTGACTGCCTTGGGGTAGTTGTATTGCGATACGACTGCAGTGCTGAGGTCTCGGGATCGATCCCCGGGTCGGGCAAAGTGATATTGCGTTTTCTACTCAGTATCAGCCCGGAGTCTGGAATTTGGCACCGATAAGGCTGTAAGCTCGTTTACTACATCATGGGACGGAATACGCAAGCCCGTAAGTGGGTGTACCAGTTACGCCTCTGCCTACCCCTTCGAGGGCAAAAGGCGTGAGTGTGTGAGATATATACAGTCCATATCTACCGTCCATCCATCCTCCGTTCGTATTACTCAAGCCTGATAACATTTTTATTAAATGTTTAACAATAGCCGCCGGCTTCCATGCCGTAAATCGACTAATATTGATATATTGCTTCGGGCTTTTCTACACAAAGATACTGGTATTTAATAAAAAATATATGGTTCGGTCAATGACGAGACGAGCCTCTCGACGACGTATCTCGTCTAATAGTTATCGTCACTGTCATGAATAGAAGGAAGACGTACTCCTTTGTCCATAAACCATTTCTTTTCTGTGGGTTACAATAGAAGTGACAAACAGTACTTTATTTGTAGAATTGTATTATTTGCTGCAATATGGTAATGTTATATTTCATTCTACATGCTAGAAGGAACACCAACAATTACAAAGCACTGTATGTTATCGCACTACACATGACTTTTATACGTGGACGCTAAAGTGACCCCATTGCATCTGATGGTAAATGGAGTGGGGTCCAATAAAATGTCAAGTAACGAGAGATGATTACCCTTGACACCCGACACAAATATATACACAGGCTGTTCCAGGAACGCGGCACACTTACGTTGGCCTCTATGGTGTGTTTTAATACCACGTCACACTGATTCGACGTCAGTTCTCAGAATACCCAGAAATGACAAATCTGCAATGTCTTTCAAAGGTTGAAGAAGCGATGTAAGCTCTTATGTATAGCTTCAAAATAAAGAAAGAATCCACGTAAATTATTCATTGTTAAAAAAAAAAACAATTTCAAAGTTTATAACATTTATATGTTATGTAGAGTCAGCCACAAAAGTAGCTGAACAAATTTAAAACTTCAAAGCGCTTCTATCGACATTACTCCCTGCGATCAGAAAGAAGTTATTTGTTCTCCGCTGCTAAAAATACTGGTGGAATTAAATCAAATTCACCATAAAAAAAGCATTTTAATGACCTAGCAGAAAAACCACGAGCAAAAACTCTTCCTAGGAAAGAAAACAAGCTGAAACTTAGTTTTAATTACCCACGCCGCACAAAAACTGCGCCAAAGATTAATTTTCATTAACATTTTCCGGAGTCGTGGGAGTCTCCGGGAAGCCATTTTTCTAAGGGTGGGCGTCTCAGCTGATGTATTAATGTATGAATACTTGAAAATGTTATACCAATGCTAATTTGTTGAGTAAATTCAAAAAGGTAATCTTTCGCTAATACCTCTTATCTTTAATGAAAAGTTAATTAGTAATTTCACTTAATAAAATTTACATAGAGACAATATCAGACATTGATTAGTAATTTTGTCACATCAAGGACCTCAAAACCGTATTTATGGTACTCTCGCCCTTACAAACTCTAACAGAGGCCTTTCTACAATTATTAACGCCAATAAAAACTAAAAAGAAATGCATAGGAATGCCATATCCAAGCGAGAAACTTATCACTATGTCATTCTGATACATATATTTGTGTTCTATTGACGTAAACGTTCACAGAAAGGTGACTTGGCGACGACCCCAGGAATGAAACAATTCGCATTAAATTCTGTCGCTTCAGCTCGATCCCCCTGAATCCCGACGGTCAAGCGACCCCTCAGACTAATCCTGATAAGCTGAAGGTAAGCATGGCGTCTGGCCATTTACTGGAAGATTAGATTGTTAACTGTAGCTTAGTCAATTATGTATACTTGGTTTTCATTGAAACTGATTTATGTAGGTAGCCAGTGGAACTACTGGGCATAATGAGACTTAACATCTTATGTCTCAGTAGGGCGAGCGCAGTGGAATATCAAACAATACTTAGTAATTTAAGTTAGTGTTTCTACTGTTTATGGGTAATCGCATTGCTTACCATCAGGCAAACGGCAACGTCGTCTCGTCATTCTAAGCAATAAAAAAAAGGTAGAACAATGATAAAATTTGTGATAAGACTTTTCCTAATTAAGTATGTTGGTGGAAATTGGCCAGTACTCATAAGATAATATAGAAAAATAATATATATCATTATTATATTGCAGCAAATAATACAATTCTACCAATAAAATACTTTTATCACTTCTAATTTAACCCACAGAAAAGAAATAGTCAATGGACCAAGAAATAAATCTCCACACCAAACTACAACTATAACCGCACAGGGTTATAAAAACACCTGCAATGAAACAGACTATGCTTCTGCTACATTCCGTGCCAAGATTCGTCTAAATCTCGTTTATTCTATATAAAATTTGGCGAGAACTGCAAGTCCCCGCGACCATCCCGTATTGGTTGGTTGCCAAAGAGGGATCTTCGTGTTCTGAATTAACCTTCGTATTATAACTTCTGTAATTGGTTTGCATCAAAGTACTCAGTAGGAAAAAAAGGAACTATTAGGAATGATGAAATAGGCCTATTCGAAATACTAGTTTTTTAACAAAGCCAATCTTGCTAAATATATCATAATCTCAGAATATTCTTAGAACATAATACATAAAAAGAAAAAATGTTTAGACTTATTATTCGGTAGATGACTTGTACGCTACACTCATAATGGCAAGGAAACCAAAGAGTACGAATTACATTTATTTTTTTCATTAATATTTGACAGATCTGTTACTCGAACCCTGATCCTCACAACACTCAAGTACGCTACAATCACACTACAGCGATTTCATACAACACAACATTGTTTAGTTGGCAATGTTCATCTTTACTAAAAGTAGATTGAGAATAGATAATTATAAATAGGATTCTAACTTGTCTGTTATGATTTTAATTACTGAACGGATTTAGATGAAATTTGGTATAAAGATATTTTAGACCTGTAGTACAAACTACTTTAAAGGCTGAACTACTAAACCGATTTGGATGAAATTTGGTACGGAGCAAGTTTGAACACCAAAAAAGGATGCAGGCTACTTTTTTCCTTACAAATAGAAATACTTTGGACAAAACCACGTGCATAAGCTAGATCATAAGTATCGTCACTCCCACAGGCTACCGTCAACACAATAAATTACGATGACACTACTGTATGAGCCGACCTTGTTCGCTCAACTGGCCTGTTCCTTCGGACACTATTATTTTATATAAAGTACGGAAATTTCAATAAAACACACTTGCGGAAAGTGGATCGTTGTCATTGTGACCTGAGGTCGAGTTTTATTAATTTGACGTAATAACAATTTGAATTATATAAAAGTCCTATCTCAGTTTTACGATATTTTTTTGGAAATATTGTAATTATTTAAAATAAAAACTTCCATTGGAATAGACAATTCTTAACTATATAGAATTTGGAATTACACTAACAATTAGATTTGCTTGTTTGAAATTTCTCAAAGTCAAACATATTTTTCTATCATATTTAAATTAATTGTCCAACTATCCATTTAAAACTGTGGTCGGCAATGTTTCAAGACTCGTAAAAGAGATAACATGCTACCTATTTTGGCTCACTAAATATCCCATTTAAATAGCTCCAGATATGGAAAAGAGGGCGCATTATTATTTTGGACGAGTTCCCAGTACGAGTACAAACACCTCGCAGCACAACTATGTAAACACTAACAATGGCTAAACTGTGCACTTCAAATTACCAATTAAACCGTAATATATTAACTACACATTTACTACGTTGCTGACAGCACTTGTTAACTTAAATAATAAATAAATAAACTTTGGGCATTAACAAAACGATATCGCAACAAACTATCTTGTATTAACTCTGTATATTCTACGAGACGGTTCTACAAATAATTATAAGATGTATAAGAATGAAAGTAGATTGAGTCAAGGGCGATGATTACAGATAAGAAAAATACATAAACAAATAAGTCAAAAAGATCACTCACATGAGTTTTAAAAAAAAAAAAAAATTTACTTAAATGAGTATTGAATTTTTAACATAGTCACTTTTTTAAAAGGAAAGTGATTTAATTGGCATATTTTATTTACAAATCACACGTATAAATAGACATTTGAATACAATGAGTATTACGTCGTTTTATTCAATAACTACTGCTGTTGTGCATTGGTATTGATATAAAAACAATATACTACAGAATGTGTCTGTCGTTAAACAAAATATTTTCATCTTTATCTCTTTATTATTACGTATACCTACTTATATGGATATTTTAATTAAAAAAAATCTTTATCTTATATCCGTATTTCATGAAATATATATATTTTGGCTTTATATTTATATGTTTGTATTGTTTTAATCCATTGTGAACTCTAATTATAGGGAAAATTATTTATATTTTTAAAGTCAATTAAGAACGTATAAGGCTTCCGAATTACGATATTGAGGATTTAAGTATTAAATGGATAATTGTTCAATGGAATATAAAGCTGAGACAACTTGATAGCTTTGTACATACAACTGTCATTTTTATTTCGTTTGTGTTATACTTATCCTATATTTATGTGATTTAAAAATCGGCCATAAAAATAAAAGCGAATATTAAGTATATTACAAAATGTATTCATAAAACTTAAAGACTGTTAAGTAACGCTCTGAATGAATAGAAGAAACTTGTAAAAACATATGAAAGAGTATTAAACTTAACGGGTCAAAGCTAAGTGCTGTAAATCTTAACTAACACCTTCGCACCGTGGTATTAAAACTTCGTTCATTTACACAAACCCTAAACTCTGTAGAGCAAAGTAAATAGCGAGTGTCGTGTGTAATTAGTGAGTAAAGCCCGCATTACACGTGCCCCTAGTTCATACAGAGGCGAGCTGGAATACCAGATACTAAGTAGGAGAAATTTAATAGTATGTAAGAAAGTAAGTTCGAAGATATTTGGGATGGTGACTTAAGAACTGACATGTAGATTTATTATTCCCAAATATCAATACTTAGCAATACCTTAACCAGATAGGAACAAACACGAACATATATTTATATAGATATATTAAATACCAAAAGGAAATTTGATTTTATAAATACAGGAAAACCGCAATGCAGTAAACTATTCCGCGAATAGTAACATCTAAAGAAATCCTTATGATATGAAATAAAAAGGGTTTTTGTGTCCATGAACTTATATACATAGCAGTAGTTTTTATGTCGAAAACCCACCCATAACACACCAGCAAAGAACTGTAATATAAATATTAAACCCGCATCAAACTAGAACTAAACAGATATAAATATAATTCTAAACGACATAAATATGGTAAGAAATAAGTAAAACTGGTATAAAAGCTAGGGGTCGTTACGTATACTTTCAGGCTGGCTTCATTAAAAAAATCAGGCCGAGCACGTCAAAAACGAATAGTGCATGCCGGCATACAGCATAGTGCATGCCGGCATAGAGGCATAGTGCAAGCTGGGCGTTTCATCTGCCACTTCCGCGGGACTTCAAATTACGGCCAAACCCTACGAAACATAAATATATTTCAGATCAAATGATCTGATATATTTCCTGTACATTTAGTTAAGAATTTAGTGCCAATTTAGACATAAATCTTGATAAAAAAGACATTAATATTTATCACTTGTTTTGTGTTTTCTAAAAATCTACATTATTAAGTAAATTATTAAATAAAAAATCTAGTGCGAGCCAAACAGAAAAGATTCTCAAGTCCCAGTAATTTTATTTCTAATATAAACAAATGAAATTTACTTTATAAACCTCTCAGCCAATTTCGCTTCACAAATTCCAAATTCCAGGACACTTTAAAGTCCCAACTGAACGCCTGTCCAAACTAGGACAACTGTAAAGTAGGTCGTGCGGCAGCCCTACCTAGAGAGCACGTGTAGTGAACGATGGCAACATGCCATTCCATTGTGACGTCATAACTATATTTCTATTAATGTAATTATAATGTGTACGATTCCATATCGATTATCTATTGAGGAAAAAACCAGTTGTGAGAAATCGATTATTGGTAATTGAAATTCTACATTCTTTGGAAGTTATATTTCAAGTTTACATTATATTGTTTCCGATATTACGTAATTATTTACGTTGTTAATAATAAATATGTAATGTGTTTAATAGCGTATGTCTGATGTAAAATTCGATGTTTAATCTAGATAAAAGCCTAGGTCAGGTTTCAGGGTGAAACTCGTCAAATATTATGTCACGCGACTTAAATGTGATTGATTAATATGTGTGTAAGATATAGCTATAATATATTACAATAAAATAAAGTTACTTGACATTTCACAAACATTACTTCTTATTTCTAAAGGAGTAGAAAGAGGCGCATTGCACCCACTTCCCGCCGTGTGTATTCCATCCCATGATGTGATAGGGGGCAAGGCTATCGCCATATCACGCATAAATACCTGACTCCGGACGGATACTGAATAAATATCCAATATCACTTTGCCCGGCCCGAGGATCGAACCAGAGACTTGAGCATTGCAGTCGTATCGTAATGCAACTACGTCATCGGGGCCTACAAACAACAATAACTTGTACATAAACAACTTTCATCTAATACCTACATAAAGAACAGCTTTAATCCCTTAACATCAAAATCCCTTAATTCTAAATGGCAGATAGATAATATGAACTCTAGATACAAAGTAAATAATGAAGATAACCGAACATCTTGTTTACATTTTATGCAACTTGCACCTGTGTACGCTTGCGAGGCACGAGCATAAAATTTTATGACATATTAGATTTTTCATTGTACCCTTACTTTTGATACTGACTCCATTTGCGTTTAAAACCAGTAGCTTTCTATTACTAAAAATCATTCCAAAATCCAATCACTAATGGCCGAAACTAACTTGTCCAAAAAAAACAAACACTTTAGTTTTGTACTAGTTTATGTCCACAACTCCGGGGGATTGAAAACAGTTAATCCGTAATAAAAGTCCTGTTTTATATTTCCCCGGTATGAAAAGTAGTCTATAGTACTCAGGACTAATGTACCTTTCTATTAGTGAAAGAATTTACACAATCAGTTCAGTAGTTCCAGAGATTAGCCTCTACAAACAAACCCAAAAACTTTCCCTCTTCATAATATTAGTATAGACAAAGAAGACTCCAGAAGTCTGAAATGAGAGATGTAAGATAAGAGCCAGAACTCCGTACCGCATACCCGCGAGTTTGAAACTCTGCAAGACAAACGCAATGCGACAATACTAACTGTACAACACTCTGCATCTTGTAAGTTGGTAATGACGCAACGTATAATCACGTCGGAGGATTACTCGTACTTTCTCCGTAACAGTCACGTTTCGCTCAAGGACCAGGTTGTAAAGTTTATTTATTAGGCATTAGGTCTCCCTTATGCGGATACGGGTAAGGTCTAATTCTAGCTTGACTAGTACTGTATTGTTCTATTGGAAGGATATGGTTGTTAGTAGACATTTTTTTGCAATTAAAAATAGTTCTTAAAGATCAGTTTTTGGTCAGCAGTAATGCTTATAATCATGGGGGGGCTTACCCGACTCTTTGAATTAAAAAATTTTTTCTATCTGTATAATATATAAAATAACATATCTTTAGAATCTATACTAATACATAAATCTAATGAGTTTGTTTCTTTGAACGCGTTTATCTCAAAAATCACCAAACCGATTTGGATTTACATTTATTATAATAAGCTACATTACTTGAATGGTATGAAGTATTTCACGCGGTCGGAGCCACAAGCAAAAGCTAGTAACAAATAAAAACAATCAATTATAAAAACGCAAGTCATCATTTCTTTCACTATTCTTTATTCTTTAAACTTAATACAAATAACAATACGTTGGTTCAAGGTAATTAACAACTGGGTCGGTTGATAATATAATCATTTCGATATGCCAATACCGAATCAATCGACCGTTTGATATGAAATTTGCAATACTGAAACCGCATTCAGCCATCGTAGGTTTTGAACGAGCGCAATATGATTCAAGTCTCTAAGTGCTGTTTTGAGCTGCAATAAATCAAATCTTCAAATCTTTCATTTAAAGTCAATTGTAAAAGGTTATGAAACTGCTAAGGAGCCGGCTTCAATTCCTAGAACGAGTACTAAATACATGTATTGTATGGGTTTTTTTTTGTACGGACATGCCAAAGTGACCACTGCACCTGATGGTAAGTAGAGCGGGGTCCAATAGAATGTTGACTAATGAGAGGATTACCCTCGACAGCCGACACAATTATGCCGGCTTGTTGGAGCCGGATATATACTGACTGATCCCGGAACGCGACACACTTATGTGGACCACTAGGGCGGGTTTTAACACCTTCGGTGGTCGATATCCGGGCTGATATAGATCCTACCACCAGCAAAAATGTAGGTAATAAATTAAATCTAGGCGCGATATTTTCTAAGTCGCATCTATCATAATATAACGGAAATATGTTTACAAGCCATAAACAAGCTTAAATGCCTACACCTTCAGATAAAAGCGTGAACATATCCAATTTTCGGCATACAAAGAAGGATGTGCCTAGTTGAATTCGTTACGAAACATAGGCAATTTAAGAGCAAAGTAAAAGGATCCTCCATGATGGTCAAAGCAACTTGCCAAATACCGTCAATTGGGCCTAAAGGTCTATAAATAGTGCAGTATTGGTAGTGAACGCGACTGTTCCTTTACATAGAGAAGCACCTTCTTGCAATTTCGCTAACAATAAGTCACTGGGAAACAGTGGCGAAGGATGAAATTATCTGAAAGGAACCCGACACAACATATATTTAGTAATTTTAAGTTTTATTTTGTTCTATGTTTTAATAATGTTTATGATTGTTTTGTTTTTTGTTTTATACTTAGTTGTTTTTTTTTTCATTTGAAATTCATGATAGTTACCCCACATTGTCGCATTGGAATACTTCATTAATGATGTGTGTGAGAAAAAAAAATGCGGTTTGCAAATCGTTCTAATTAAACAAAAAAAAAAAGCTTTGTTTATCACGTAGGTTAACAAAATTGCACTTATGACACGTCAAAACAATGTATAGGAATAATTATTATTATTTCTAAACAACAATTAAAATTACTTATTATATAACTATGGACATTTTAAATTAGGGATAAAATTTATAAGGAATAACAAGATACAACCAAAGTAGCTAGCTCGGGCTGGCAAGTGATAATTGAAGTAGTAATAATAATTAGATAATTCATAAATTACGAAAGAGAAGCCGGCTGGAGTCGATTATATGGACCCTTGACCACTTTTTATTACAATCAAACGTTATTTAATATGTAAATTGATAAATTTCAATAAAGCTTTTGAAATCTAAGGAAAGGATTTTATCAGATACTATCATTTTTTTCTTTAATTTGAACGCTATTTTCAAAAGTGTTCCTTATCTATAGTCAAATAAAAACATAGAAAACACTGTTTTAAACATTACTGTAAGTATTTTGCGGACTAGCCACGTACAGGGGAGAGGCAACTGTAACAACGCGTGCGAATAGTTTGAGATAAGATACCGCATTTGACTTCCGCTTCAAAATATATGACCCCAATCTATTTAATAAATGTGAAAATTTGCGCCGGGTTTTTTAATATATGTTATAAGTTTACATTTAAGCCGCTGAATAGATTTGCATGAAATTTAGCACACATATAAACTAACTCCCGAATTTAGATATTATATCCTACCGTTTATCTCAGAAACTACAATAAAAATCCACATTTCGATATTTTTAATGTAACTGACTTATCTTTATAAAATAATTAATTGAAAATAAATTGTATTGAATAACATTTCCTCCCTTGCGCGAACATCACAGAAACAAAATAAAGTTAGCATAATAATTCCCTACATCCGGAACGGAATACTGATCCTCACGGGCCAAACCGAATTACGCGCCGGTCACCGAGCCGGGCGGACAGGTGCCACTAACTAGATTACAGGGAGCACCGGAAATAACTGGACGGGACTTCCCCGATGATAAATTTTATTCCACGTACGAGCACTACCTTGCTGTTGCATTAACTCTGTGATGTAAGCCAGATCGCCCTATTCCGTCTACGGGGGTATATCCGTCTTTTTGCAAATACGGACATACACGATACATACTACAAAAAACTAAATCAGAATTATTTTAATAAACAGGCATCAATGTATATTTCAAATTCTTTGTATAATGTATGTCTACACTTCAATGCTATAAATAAGTTATTTTAATAACATTTCCTGTGCAAATTTTGTTATGATATAATTTTTTCAAATAAAGCAAAATATACTTTATTATCTCGCTCTTACAGTTTATGTTTAGGTCGTGTAGGTAGGCAGTATTAAATATTACAAGTTTCGGAGTGTACGTTCCAAACACCCTAAGTGATTAGTCTTTCATCTCCTACATATATAACATGCTGTCCAATTAGTATTAAGAGCAATACACAAGATATGTTCACGGTAATCAACCTGATAGCCATGGTAAATAATATAGTTGTCATTGAAACAGAAACGCTTCACTACCTACAGCAGTACAATCGATAACATATTAATAACTCGACGGCCGAGTGGATCGATATTCCACAATGTTAGGTTAACTGTGCGAAGGATAAATCGTGTTACAATGGCGAATATTCGAATATATTTACTCCAATCATTATATACTTATTTTTTTAAATTAAGCATTAAACTGTAAAATTATTTTGTTTTAAAAAATCTATAGTAGTTTTTCTACTCAAATTCTTTTACAATATTCATGAGATGGTAGTTGAAATTTATTGATCCACCTTAGCCATTCGTGCTAGCCACGCCACTACATGATGTAAATGATGCAACATTTAAAATTTCGCCAGAATATCTAAACACAACACTAATATAGCCTCCAAATACACGTTTACCAATACAAGAAAGATGGATTGCGGCCGTTGACCCCTTCCAAAATCCCGGGCCGCCTAATATATCACGCGTCCCAACTGCTCCGGGGTTATCGATGTTTGCGTGAAAAATGAGGCGTCACGCACGCCACCATTGGTTGTTACTCGCTAATTACTTACAATGATTATATTCACGCGCGCTCGGGCGGAATAGATACGATCAATAATTCGCTTTGTGTTGAGAAAACACGGACATATAGGGCGTAATAACGTCCACGAAATCACAGAATTTTCCTTAAAGATATTAACAGTACAATGTTATAATTGGGATATATATATATAATTGGTAAAATGATATTGGCTATTTCTGCTCAGTATTAGTATATAAGGAGAAGAAATGGGACTAGGGAGGGAGGAGGGGACTATTATGCCGGCATTCTCATAGACAGTTCAAACCGCAACAGTCGCCCCGATTTGAGGGATTAACTAAAGCAAGTCAATATGATTCTAAGAGCTTCGAGAGAAACAAACTCGATCGTACACATATTTTGATATAACTGTTCTTGCAATCAGGAACGCAGTGATTTCAAATTCTAGAATAAATAAATATTAAAGCATTACTATCTCTAAAAACAGACGTTGAAAAATATAAATCATAAAAACACTAACAAACAGAAGCTACGATTTATGCTTTAAAAATCCATATTTTGGTATAGCGTCCACCATTGGCTACTCCGCGCTAAAACTTCGAAACAAGTGCTTTACGAACCAACCTGCCCAAACAATGTATGATGGATGTTTGAAAACAGTTTAGTGGACTGATTTTGTTGACGTAACCCTGTTAGAGAACTTACGCAATTTACGGAACTTATATTTTACATGCCGACATAGCGTGGGATAATCATCTCTAATCAGATGCTTACCTGGACCCTTATTTTGTATGATAGTGTAAACGCGTAACGCGGCCGTGTCATGTTATCTTCGAGAAATGTGCGTGGAATGGTATTCTGTAAGCCAAATTTCTATAGTCCTAAACATGATGCGTTGTGTTACGTGCTTTTTACGCACTGTTAAAATAACGTGCGGGATAGAGAATAAGGCCCCTGGACTCCACTTAACTTACTATCAAGTGCAATAATAAATAATAATAATAAACGTTTCATATTAAAAGGTACGTAATATTGACACCACAATTCTGCGAGTCTTTAACTAAGCTTAGCTTGTATCTCAAGACTTCCAATGGATGTATGAAAATTCAATGGAGTCACTCTGTAGGGCCTATATAAAACGCAACTAACTTGATAATAACATTTTAATTTGTAATCAGAAATATAAATTGATATTGCTCGGCTTCAGCCGCGTGATAAACCTTTCCTGGTTTCAAAGTCCCTCTGTATTGTCAGGGATAAAAAGCGTATATTATCTAATTCCAAGACATGGTCTGCAAGTCGAAATTCAATTAAATCTGTTCAGCAGTTACGGTGTTAACTTCTAACAAACATCTATCCTCAGAAATGTATACATATTACTAAGATATAGTAGTTATAAACAAGACAAAAATAGGAAGATTCAATTTAAATTATTGTATGAACGTTTATATCAACAGAATAATAGATCCTGAAATTATAACAAGAAGGGTATCAACAATGGCTTGTAACTCGTAACAAGCTGTTCTTGGAAGTTTTGAAACCCATCCGGATGTTCCAGTGTTGGAACTGGGACAAACAGGAGGTATACGATATTGCTAAACTTCAATTTGCATTGAAAATGTAATACAATTCCAGAAATATCGAATTTCCCTTTCGTGCTAAACATTGAAATAATTGAAAAAATATAGTCTTTAGTAATGATATATGGATATAATAAAAAGGTAGAAACACCATCTGAAAGCGAAATCTGAAGACCAGATATTGTCCTAATTGGGTTTTCATAAACTATGCGTAGCCGAGAAATACTAGATGTCTTTTTTCTTTATACTGGTTTAAATACATCAAATATTTCACATCTGCAACGTCATGGATGTATGTGTGCGTGCGGAACACATTTTTCATTGTATTATTTGGATATATCATATCTATACTTTTTAATTATTTGTATTTACCACCAATTTCAAATTTCTGCATCATCCAATTAAGTATAGTGTCAATCTCGATCGGATTTGTGCCTCTATCTTAAATTTTTATGCTTATTGCTAGATTGCCAGTATTCACAATAAAAAAAAATTGGTATACCCGATAACCTACACTACTAATATGAATTATGATATCCTTCTCTCTATCTACTCTACTCTTGCATACAAAAACCTAGTTAACGCAAATGTATTATTAAACAACCGTTTCGAGCGTTCCGTCGGGAGCGCCCCTTCCTTCAGGCTCCAGCCAATACCCTCTTTACATAAACGGTAGCTCTACAGATTCCCTCCGATTACATTTTGCGTGTTTTTGTTTCCTTCATCTCGTTAGTCTGCAATGGCTTCGCGTTCGAATTTAGTTAAATCCGTATATCGGCTCGGTGTATTTTGGAGAATCTCGTTGAACTGGCGTGGGATTTACTCAGTGGTATAATGTTTAGATATGTCCTAGATCCGTACATATCTATTGAATTAATAATTTAAAGTGTTTTTGTGATTTCACAAAGGTTTTCTTAAGTGATAAGAAAAATGAATTGAATATTTTAATCTCGTAAGCCCTATTCTTCCTCTATAACGCTTACTAGTGAATCCATAATTCTTTTGGCATTCCGAGTCTTTATGCCGCGAGATCACTAAGGTGCCCACTACTACGTTTGCCGCTTTCTGCCATAAAAATACCACGCTATACTCTACACTACAAAGCTTAGAGATCCCAAACGTTCATCCTATTTTAGCTAAAACCATCCAGGAATCCCACAAGCACATCTATTGGCTGTAGATAATTCGCAGACGGAAACACACGTCTTGGTAACGCAACAATACACTGGACGGCGCCTGTTCTGTTCCACGTCAACATGAAAGCTGTTTCCTATATCGAACGTTTACGAGTCCAGTGTTCAAAAGACTGTGGGAACGTTTTATGGAAATGTACTATTATTGGAGTGTATGAAATTGAAAACAGGGATTCTAAAATAAAAAGGATAAATAGGGATGATTAAATTGAATGTATTAAAGTTAGTTCCGTTAAAATTTGTCAAATAAGAATAAATCTATTTCCAAATAACATGATACAAGTAAACTTATACATTAACGACATGTTATTAATAATCGATCTTTAGGAGACACTGATTCTTAATACCAATAACATTAAAGTGAATAAACCGAAATCCGTAAAAAATAATCCATTCGACAAAACAAAAACATTCTAATTATTAAATAACTTTCAGCAATGATCTTGGCAACATTGTATAATTGAAATGTGAATGTAAAATGAGCGTGTAAAACAGTCTAGAATCTAGTTATTTGGCGAGTCTATAGTATTACTCACTATGTGTTATTCCTAGATATTTATTTTTGAATGAACCTTACGACCGGATTTCGCAGTTTTATGGCCGTCGTCATTTATACTCGCAGTACACAAGTGTCAGATATTAGTTGTTACTAGCACGTGTTATGACGGTGATAGTACTTAGCGAGCAAGATCATAGACAATACCATTAATCTTAGAAACTGGTATGCTAGTTTTAGCACGGAATGTTGATACCTAGTATACTAAGCATAGCCAGCGTCTAGTACGTCACCAACAAGAAGTATACGGGCTTATATTGCTCTTATGCGAACTATGACTCTTTCACAGTATAACAATCTAGATTTTGAATAAATAAACACAATGACTTCATTTGTAAAAAAAAATTTACTGAAAAAACTACATTTATAATTCTTTGAATAAGTATGCACGGAAACCAAACCACCTGACCTCACCGGAATCAAACAAAAAACAATTCAAAGCAACATTCCAACCACAGCGCAATAAACACAAAGCATGCGTAATCGGCGAGCGGCAGAAACATTAAAAAACTCTTAAACCGCAAACAAAACTCCACTCGATGAAATTCAGGCGGTTCATTTCACGTTATTTTTTTATTGTTTAAAAGTTCGGTCACAATGTACCGTGTCCGGGACGGGTGGTGACAGAGCCGAGGATGTGCAGTAGGTCATTTTATATGTAGAAGTTCCAAACACCGGACTATCATACTTTACTCACATACTGAATTCACTCGTATATGAAAATTAAATTGTATATTTTATCAAATATATTTTGATGGCACGTGAATAATTACATCACTGAGCTTTTATTAGGTATTTGTTAATGTTTACAGTTATAAGACAACGTACGAACTAAAAATACCTTTAAAAGAATAAAATACAACTACGAACTGAACAAAATGCATGCCACCCAGCACAGCGCACGGCCCGCTGTGTTCAAGCATTATAATTTCTCTCAAATTTAGCACAATGTAGAATTGTTGCCAGGGTCGCTGCAGCGCTCGACGGCACTGGCTGGGCGCACAATTCCCGCTGAAGCACCCTGAACTACCCTACATCAGTCCTCGTGCTGTAAGTGCATGATTTAGCACTGTTAGGTAAAAGCTGCAACACAATGCGTACTTGTGTTTTTCCCATCGAAAGCCGGCTGTCGTTAAGCCGGTATTATATTAGTATTTGAGGCTTTAGAGGGTGCGTGAGGAGAATGAAGAATCGATTAAGCCGTAAATTTAAATTATAACTATTATCAAAGTTATAGAATAGTCACTAATATAATTACAGTGAAGCGCGGTTATGACATTGAAGGGACCATCTAATCTAGACGCTATATACGATAGTCGTTATAAATGATACTAATACACGCATTTGGCAGAACAATGCCATTTAGTAGTTATAATTGAAGGCTTTATTAGCTATTGAAGTCTATATTATCACTTCTACTAAGTTAAAATCGCACTGGTATGAGTATAAAGGAAAAAGTATTTTATTACCTATTCCAAAGTGATATAAGAATTTTACGACAATGTAAAAAAGTTAAATCCATAAAAGATATTTGAGATGATAAAATATAACCTACTTTTTACACGCATTTTCTAACAATTTCGTCTTAGTAGAAGTTACATAAAAATATTCCGACGACTTCTCTACACTGTACCATATTCCTTCAAAGTTTTTGACTTTTGTCCAATATTTTTTCGGCATAGCTACTCCGTTTCGAATTGATATACACCTTGAAACTTTTAGAATTGCGTAATAGTGCCATTATAGACACCTTTACAACAATAAATAACATCAATTCGTATTCAAATTATAATTTGACCCCTGCCTTTGTTATTCACAACATTTCTAACAAACCTGCTATCCGATCCTATTTTTCTAGCCCAAGCAGTGCGAAACTTCGATGTCAATCAAAAGGGTCGCCGTGTAGGGTTGTCAATCGTATTTGTAACTAAAATAATATATGTAAAGATTTATGTAGATTGAAATATTTGTTAGAAGTAAATCGCTTAATGGTTTTAAACGAAATTTGACCCTAATATTTTCAGTTTTGAGTTAACATTTTTTTTAGGTCATCTTACTGCACCTACACCGACTAGTCAATTTTGTGATTCATCATTCAGTTGCAGAAAAAAAAAACTAATATTATATACAAAAGCTATATACATTTAAGTACACATATACAACATATACAGTTAATACATTTTAATGTAATGCAGAGCCTATTGGTTTATAAAGATTGTTTAACCCATTTACCATCGGAATGTTAGCCGGCTAACATGACAGCTACATGACATTACGCGTGTCACGGGAATATAACCTTATTTTTTATTACATAATAAGGTTATTTTAAACTGATTAAATATTTTTGTTGGCAACCCTAACGTGAAACGAAAACCCTATACCGTTTGGTAAACACGAGATTTTCTTCATTTCCCCGATAATAAAAATCTCAAATTGGAAAAACAGGATCCCGAGATATTAAATTCCAGAACTTAAATGTTCAGTTATTTTCATCGCTCTATTTGTTGTAGTTCATTTTTACGGTTAAAGTGAACTTTGCTATTGGATGTACTCTACTGGAAACTGTTAAATCTCATAATGTACACACTGAAGGTAGGTTTTCTCATAACTGAGAGCCCGCCTGGGTAGGTACCACCGTAGTGTCTATTTCTGCAGTTAAGCAGTCGTGTCTAGTCACTTATATTCCGGTTTGAAGAACATTGTCGCCAGTGTAACTACTGGACATAATAAGATTTAACATCTCATGTCTCAAGATGGCGAGCGCAGTGGAATACCAAACAATACTTTCTAATTCAAGGTATTGGATGGTATTTCTACTGTTCATGGTCGTATCGCTTACCATTAGGCGAACGCCAAGCTCGACTCGTCATTCAATGCAATAAAAATATCTCCAGTAATCACACCCACTATATTGACCTTCCAATCGGAACAAAAGAGTACATAGACATTGCGCTAGTGTTTCTACACAGACGAAGTATTACTTTCAAGTGACCTACGGTACTACAGTACACATGGCGAAAATTTTGTACATAGCGGCTCAATATTCCATCCTCATAGCCACGTTCCGAAATCAGACGTTGCATGCACAAGACAAGCCATATCTTGCAATCGTGAAAGCTCTACCAATTTGCATCGAGCGTTATGGCTAACAACCCAAACATAACAATGATCTAAGGGCGCCTTCAAATTAGCCGCGCGGCTGCAGCGCGTCAGCATCGCTGTTTCATAAACCCATAAGAATTTCCACAACACAAACGATTCTAAAGTACCTTAGAGCGGTTTCAATTTGCCTCGCGGATAATTTGAAGGCGCCCTAAGGTCCACAGTACGCTCGTAAGACGTTCGTAAATCACGGACCATATCTCCCTACAATAATAGGAAACTGATTGCGAAACCAGTAGTTGAACCCGTGACCCCGCGGTGACGACAGTGCGTATCAGCTCGCCAGTCGGCACATGTCAGGCATAAATAAACGTCCACGGCGCACGCGTCTTATTATAGACACGGTTTCAAATGAAAATACTTTCAAAAATATAAAAAATTCTCCTATTTTTTGCGTGTTTCCACAAATAATAAACATTCTACAATATATTAATGCTTTCTGTTATGTAAGTGTTCTGCCTGCCGAGTTTCCAGCCTAATGCCACGGTCCACATTCCAACTCTTGCGCTTCCATTTCGGCCGTTCTAGCGCATTTTTTTCTTTTAAATAATTATCTCAACTAGCGATTCCATTAATTAATTAGTCGAATAAAAATAATTGTTATCTTTATAATTACCTTGATCCGAGATTTTATTATTCAAGGATATGTCATTTGATTCACTTTAATTTTGAACATGCCGTCGATGCGTCGCCGGCCATATTTCGAGAGATAACATAAATAGTGTATGGAACCTCGACAAAAAAATATTTTACTGTATTATACTCTATATCGTACTACAGCTATACTAGAGTTAATTTCTTAAAATTAATTATCGCAACAAATAAAACGATAAATACTGAATGGACTGAAAATCAAATGCCAAATTATATTATAGTTCAAGTCGTGGTTACACCTACGCTTGTACTTGACTAATTCACGATAATTAAAAGACAGTAAAGGCCACATGAGCGGCCTCAGCTTTAGGTTTATATGTTATAGCACAATTTAGTGAAGAAACGACCAAGTTGTACTTTTGTTGAGTTTTTAACTGCTCATAAGCAGAAGCAACATCACATCAGAGAACTGAATTGTGTTCGTAATCTTATAAGATATAACGCAATACCGCTCAGTATAGTATTCCCAAGATATCTAAAACATCTTAACCTAAAAGCATACGTAAATTATTATCATTAGCGGCCGCTCAGTCAATAAAACGTAGCAGTACGTAAGAATGAACGAAACATCAAAGCTGTTTATATAAAACATCAAATAAATTTATATAAACTGTGGAAAATTAACACTACGAACGTGTAAAATGCTCTAATTTCATGCACTGGATCCAAACACTGGTAATTGTGAATTGATGCCAATAAACGCCTAACAAATTGAGGTCGTTTCGAATGATAAGAGCGGCGCTCGTGTGGTTATCGTCACGTAATATTTTTTGCTTTCAAGCCGGCATGAATTCAGATTTGAGTCTGTGTTTCGTATTAGTTGTGCAAGCGATAAAATCTGCGTGAAATTTTATTTGCATAACCCCCACCTCGTGACATTTCTACATAACGGTTAAATCCGCGCCAATAACACCCAAGCTATTTTTACGTAATAACTAGTGTGAAAATCCTTAACTGGAATAAATAAAAAGCATTACGACCTATGTTATTTACGAACAACGAAGTTTTTTGTTACTGAAACAATTTAAAAATCGGTACAGTTTACCCCTTAGAAACCTTCCAAATCTTTACACGGCATTGTTTATTTCTTGGTTAGAAATCTCAATCCGTAGTCAGTGGGAAATGATACCGCAGTATGATCGTGTGCGTGGGGCCTGTGTCCGCTTCATTTGCGTGCGGTATCGATCGCGTGGGTTTATGGTAATTAGCTTGGGAGAGGGAGGGATACCCGGGGCATTGTGGCGAGGTCCTCTGGATTTATAAGCTTGCTCGGGACACTCATTTTATTTATATAGATGTACTCACGGAAATATATAAAGAGACGAGCATATTGCTTGCTTGATAACATTACAAGGCCTGTAAAAAGCAACAACCTAGAATCTAGAACTTATAGTGACAAAGGCCTTCATTAAGCTATTCCCTTTATCCCAAAATATTACATATTTCTCTCATAATACGATCACAATGAATGATACCCTAAAAATAGATTAAAAGATAACTCCAACGTACAATGTAATCCGGCTTCCAAAAGTTACCACGCCTTATCCACCCTAATCACTAAGAATTGACGTCAAGCAGTCTCGTCATATTATACTGACATGACGTCACGGATAACGTAATGACCGGGGATCGTGTGACCGCACCTTTATCGACCGAAGTGCTCTGGGGTTGACGGCGTGCAGTCTAGCCCAGAACCAACACAATTACGTCACACAATGGGATAAAGTTTAGAAGTAAACGACCTCGATACCAAGGGTTATTCATGGGTTCATGAAACCTTATTGCATACATTTCGTGATCTAATGCTTGTTAGAATCACTTTCGAAATTTATTTGAATCAACCCAAATTCATTCCATCTCTAAACCGAGGTTTGGTAAGTATTAAAGGGGTCTAAACAACGGTATAAAAGGGACAAAGGTAAAGATTTTATACGATACAGAAAAATACGATCAATTATAATTTAGATTTTTTTCTATTAAAATATACGTTAATTTATTAAAAAGAATGTTTCAATTAATTCTAAAAGATTCCTTTTTCCACCTCTTGAGTAATATTCGGCCTAGTTTAATTTAACTACAAACAAAATAAACCGTTTCCCTAATGTTTGTTAAGAAAACAGACCAATAGGGATATAACATATTAATTACTGCCCTTATTCTCTCAGGAACGTATACTATTTACTTTACCGAACGAATGACAGGGATTGTAGGTTGTTTTATCCCTTTTAAATAAATACAAATATTACGAAAGCTGATATAAAGTCGAGAAGCATAGACATGCTACGTCGCAATGGCGAAGCAATTTCGTTGTGCTGAATTATTTTAAATTGTGTATTAATAAATTTAGAGTTTCTTTTGTATTGTCTAACCGTATCGGTCCAAATTGGCCATCACAAATGTATCAACAAAATAGAGACTTCAAAGTTATTACAATAAGATTTAATCTACACTGATATCATGAACGGTAAAATTTTAAAATTTGTTTGAACATAATCTTCGATACTACTGGACAAATTCTAAAAGCAGTATCGCAATAGAATAGAAAGATGTAATAAATACCTTTTAATATGTATTCTTATTTAGATCCCTTTCATTCTAGTAAAGAACTATCTTCGATTCGAAACATAGGTTGTTTATGCCATCTTACCTCTTTACTCAACAAAGTCCAATCTACAGAGCGTCTTTAGATATTGTACTGATTGCGAGTGACCGGCAATTAACAGTGCCGCAACAGACACATTATATTATCCGAACATAAACATAACGTGTAATTTTCGAAACTGCCGTCCACGATGCGGGCAAAGTTGTGAAATGTTCTCTTTATTTCACCGTCGAGAGCACTTTGTAGCTTCAATGTGTATTGTCAAGCACAGTTGCGAGTGTGTGGGCGGCTTTAAATTACTAGCTTAAAATCTTATTTGGTAATTCCATTTGGAACGAGTGTGTAATTAGTGATGCTGATCTTTTAACGACCTAAAGAGGTTTGGTATTTTTCGAGACAAATTCAGGTGGACAAATTTCTCGAGATTCATGGTGTCATGGCGGTGATCACGCCGTACGCCGCCTCATCGAGAGATTGGCAAACTGAACATTTAATGCTCTCATGATTCGTCAACCTTATTACTGTCTCCATCAAATACTATATCGGGAAACATCGTCACAGGAACACGCGTTATTGCATCAAGCCTTATCACTACTGTCATTGTTTTGTAAATCAGCACATATTTATTACAATTATCCTAATACATTGTAAATAAAATTCGCTATCAACTTTGTGTGTGTTTAGTTTTCGTTTTGTGAAGTATTATAAAACGCCCCCAAATCCCAAGCAACGTTTCAACAACTCCAAACTAAATAAACTCGTGTGAACCGTTTCCAATCCAATTAAAAGCCAGTCCGTCGGCTGTTCTCTAACGAATTAGATAAATAAATTGAGCGAGTGTTGCGAGATAGCGATTGTTATGCCGGCGCGGTTAACGGCCCGACCGCAATGAACGTTAATTGAAAAAACCGCTGAAATTCCCACTCTTCAGGTTTGTGTTTCATATTCAATTTAAACATGCAACGTGGGTTACTGCCGACTTCGGTTGAACCACGTTTACTGCTGACTCTTATAATTATCTAACTACCTCTTAACACTAATGAATATGGCTATCGTGTACATTATAATGCTGGTGGTAGGATATATATATCCGCCCAATAGCCACCATAATACACAAGGTTAACCCGCCGTAGTGGCCCACGTAAGTGTGTCACGTTCCGGGATCAGCCTGTGTATATCCGGTTCTAACAGGCCGGCATAATTGTGTCGACTACTGAAGGGTAATCATCACTCGTCGATCGATATTTTATTGGGCCCCACTCCACTTACCTTCAGGTGTAGTGGAATCATTTTGCCATGATCGTATAAAAAAAATAGGTAAATGATGTATTTAAAATATGTTTGAAGAAGGTAATGTCTGAGAGTAATGATCATTTTATTTCGCGAGCCCCATTATCATGGAGTAACGTCATATAATCTGATTTCTGGTCGATTTGTTCTTCCGGGAACATATGACGAACAATACTTTGTAAATGTAATGCCAATAAATAAAATAATAGCAGTTCCCAATAATATAAAGAACGGAAACCATTTTAATAGCGATACAAAATTTGTTTGTTATAGAATCAAGATTGGGGCTTCTATCATATGGCTTATCCCTTTAATTTTGAGCATTAAGTATATAATAAATCAGCATTTGCAGATTATTTTTAATTATAAACTTAGCAAAAGACATAAAATAAAAAGAAACAAGATAGAATACTGAGTTTATCTTCTTAATTTTGTCAGTTATTCGATTGTTTGGCTAATTAATGTTATCAAATTTATTTTATCATCATATAAAGTGTTCCATGTAGGATATTTGCATCATTTATATTTCTTTTTAATTAGTGTTTTTGTAGTATTTTCATAAAAAACTATGTCTTGTCTCTACCTGATCATAGAAGGCAACTCTATACTCTGTCCATATTTTCAAGAATTCTCGAATTACCTTATTTTATAATTTTCCAATTACACAAAGACGGACTTACTGCAAAAGTCATTCTCTACCTCACCCATTCATTCAGGCTTAGTTCGTTCATTCTCATTCCCATTCATCCCTTCGTTCCCCGGTAACCGCACTTGGCTCTACATTCCATTCATTTAGTTTTGTCATGCGCATTGTTTCTGTTTGTTGGGGGGCGTCTACCGAATCTGGTATCGACTCGTGCATAACACTTATATAGACGATTATCAGCTAAACTCCAATTGCGTTATTTTGTTGCATGATTTGGTTTTTATCGTCGCCTATCTAGTCAACCTCCTTTCGGGGTATAATTTTAATCGTGTTAATGCGTACAAAGTGTTGCTAATTGAACCCAATATCCCCTACAACCCCTACATATTTGATGTCATTAGACTGAGGAGAAATAAATATGATGTTACCACGCCCTTTACAACGTCTAGTGATAAAAATTACAAAACTGCGCGGTACCATAATAATCTCGACCCCTCAGATGTTACATTGGTAAAGATGCTCACTACTACAAAAATCATATAAACTCCACAGGAACGGTACTAAATCATCACTTTCGCTCACGGAGATTCCTTCAAAGATTACCTAACAGTTACTAGGCGAAAAACGAAAGTGCGCCGCGTCACCGCACGCACCGCGCATTCAAAACGATTTAGCAAACAAATCTATGACGGATTACCTATAAGATTGTGCGTAAGTTCACGCTTCCTTACTTAACGCATGGGTTCAGAAGCATCGCCCATTCATCAAGAGGCCACCCAATGATATCTTTCCATTCCGTTAGAAATAATATGTTTAGCAGTGGCGAAGGGTGAAATTTTTCAGAAGGTAACCCGAGGCAAAAAAAAAATTGCCTTAGTTAACATATCGCGTCCAGTTAAACAGAAAACAAGAACTAAGACAAACGTAAATACACCTAAAAGGGAAGCCGGTAGGAATCGAGTTGTATGAACGCTTCGACACTGATGATTAGCCATTCATTTTATATGACAAAAAAATGACTTCGACATCGGAGTTCGGATACTGCTAATCTGTTGTCACTGTTCATACAATATTATTAAGTTCCCGCACTGCCCGATCCCTCTCGTTTATGAGTGCCGACCCTCCGTGCCTTGTCTCCATTTCGTCGTAATGAATTCTGGAATATCCGCATCAACTTTTTTCATACAAAAAGACTTTGCTATTGTGCCACTGTGACAAATTATTTCCCTAAGTTTTATATTAAAATATTATTAGCCAAATTCGATACAGCACCAAAATAAATCCAAACTCAAATACATAAAATCCAGTTCTAAATCGCTAGGCAGGCATTTGTGATCCGGATAAAGAATAATTGCCCAAATGATTAATTATGAGACATCTATTCTCAGAGTTAACTTCAACGATAGCGAAGCAGAGCTGAGCTTTGTATTTGAAGTTCCAGTTGGAGTTACTACTTTATGAGCAATCGCCAATTTATTTTCAAATTTTAAATCATTATGGCATTAAGAAACGACACATTATAATGTAAAAAGAAAGTTGTCCAATGAATTAATAAAAAGAATGGTTTTTTGCACACTTTCTGTCGTAATAATATTTCTAGATCTAATCGAGTTACGAAATAACCTAATAAGAACCTTACTCAGCGTGTCGTTAGGTTCACAATCTCATTAGCAAAATTTTCTCGAGGTGGCCATTAGGGTCATATTTTATTATAATCGTAACCCCGACATTTCAATATGCGAAATATTGAATTGTAAATCTGCTAAATGTAGCTAATGTATACAAATGTTATAAGGAAGATTTCTCGAGCAATCTTCATTATTAATTTTAACTCTTAAAATTTTGAAACGTTTCAATTTCTTATGCAACAAGACTCTGAATGAAGGAAACCGCTCATCTAATAGTAAGTACATTGGCTGTCTACTTACAGTAGCAATATGTAAGAACTTTACGATCTGAATAACACAATGGAATTCAAATTTGTATCCAACAAGACTCCCTATCATGGGAATATATTAATAAGCACAGCAAAATGTGCTCTAAACGCCTCTGCTTGTGGTAAAAAAAAATTTGTATCAATAAGGCTCAAATTATAAATTTCATTAATTCCCAAAAGATTCGCATTTTATACATCACTTAAGCTTTTAATTCTCAACAATCATAACTAAGAATGTTTCGTACCAGGTAAAGTTGCAGTAAGAACGAAATTGAAAGATGTTTTTGGGTCACGCGGACTCACTCTGCGGCACGGGGGCCGCATGCGTATCGGCGACGTCATTCCGTATAGATATTTTGCGTCACGAATGCTACAGTAAACGTGGCAAACAACGCCCCTTTCGCTTAATATATTCGGTATATTTATAAAGGAAATGTAATATTGGCTGTAACATACAACTTGAATGTGGAATAGTCAGATATACTATATTACTATATTTTCTCAAAGCCTAGTTGTATACAAAACAATAATTGCGCTATAGTATTTTGGATTGACTATAACAAGCCCTTTTAACGGTGAATCGAACCAGGTTTCCTATATTTAACAATACTTTCCTAAGATTTGTATATCAACAATTTAGTTCTTAGCGTACAACTGTGTTGAAAAGCAACCTTAAATCGCTGCAATACTTATTTACCGTCTTTTTCAAATTAACCGCTTGTTCAGACTTCAGATCTCTCAATTTCAAATGCTAAAGGATAATTAAACAGTTTCCATATTTCTTCATTTCCTTTTTCCTGACCACGCTTCCCATACAATAAATATTCCTATATCTCCAGCGTTTGATCCACAAAAGGAATTTGCAGAACTAACACGCCTTTGCCGTGTACACCGACATCAATGGACGTGCTTTTGACGCTCTGGCCGAAGCTAATACTAATGAAAAGCGCCTCTGTTATTCGCTTTTAGATTCACATTTACACACGCTCTTTATCCCTGAAGGGGTAAGCAGAGGCGTAATTCGTACATCTAAAGATCATAGCGAATTATTTGTTCAAGGAGGTCTCGAAAGTCGATAAATTTCATAATTACAAATATTAATAAATATATTTTGATAATATGTTAAAGGTTAATCTACGACCGCATTGAGACCGTATTTTTTCATTAATTTTACTTTTAGTATAGAGGCGGTATGTCACGTCCGTTTAAAGTTGCAATTTTCTAATTAAATTCAAGGGTACGCCATAGGCTTCTAATAATTATGAAATATAAATTATTCTTTACACTTTTGGAAGTTTTATGCTTTTATAAGGTTTTGATGATACATATCTACTTGATTGGATATTATTTATTTGATAAGATATATATCTAATATTTTAAAATTGAATATATTTCTTTCCTGGTTTCCTAAGTATAGCAACCCTTAAGACAAAACTGCTCAGGGATTCGAAATCTGTATTTTAAAATATTGTTCGTTTATAGACATACAAAAAATACCAACAAATATTGGTATGGCAGATCGCCATTGTTCTTTCGCCACGTTTCAACATTATTCGCTTTTAGATATATCCGTCTTCTATGTATTCCATAAAGGAGTGGAGAATTGGCACCCACTACATATAAATCACAGAGATTATAATAGATTGCTATTTCCACGATATTAATACACAAATGTTACTTAATTTACAATCATTAGCCTCTTATGCATCCTAGAAGGTTATTCGCTTCAAATTCGATAACTCGAATCAAAAAACACTTTTGTGATTTCCCATTTCTAAAATCAAAGAGATCATCATGATTCACAATCCAAATGTGTTGCTGCTAACGACAAAATGACATCAAATAGGTTGGTATAGCAAACAAATCATTCAATTTCAAGCAAATCATCACGAGTTTGAATAAAATATGTTGAACCATTGTAATGCATCGCGTCAACTATTGCGCGTCGCCTATTGTGACAAATGCATTCCAAATGACCATCGACATATTAGATATTCGTTTACGTTCCTACCATTCTACACTGCAAAATAAAACTTCGCATCCATACGTATTGAGTTCAATATCGAACGTGAGCGAATATTATGAAATCCATTACTAAAATCGGTTTTTATGTCTCTCCGATGGCGAATAGATATGCGAACGCTATTGCATGCAAATTGTGTTTTTATTTTATCAAGTTTTATGCAAAAAAAGTCGTTTTGGATGACGCTTTTTACGCAATAAATTATACAAACTCTCTTTATATGTTTTTAGCGTATATCAGAGATGTTATCTAAATAGAGAGGCAAGATCCGTTGCGGTCTCACTCTCTATCAAAAAAGAGAAATGTTTGATCTTTATATTACGTATTTTCTTTTGATATTAGCTATTTCTTTAAGCCCGGTGTCGAATCATGATCCTTTTAGTATTTTAGGCATATACAGCAGTAACAAAAGGTTCATGTACCATTCCTGCCAGCTTCCCTTTCGTAATTTAGGTAAAATTTAATATAACGATTTCTTATGTTTACGCGAATGTTAGACATTAAAATTAACGTCGGGAGAAAACTTAAATATAAAAAACCGCGAAAGAATCCGAAAAGTAGTTTAACTTTAATTAAATTTAATAATTGAGATAATTTACAGACCGCATTTATGCATATTATTAATACCTATAAGTTATATCAGGTTCTGTTTTGGGAAATTACATCCTTCGCCACTGATATGGAGATAACTTCACATCAGATGACGGACTTGATCGAACGGTCAATACTATATGGTACTAGCGACTCGCTTCGGTTTCGCGCAGGTATTTCTAATTATAATCCATAAATATATGACATGGTTGTCAAGTCGCTACTAAGTCACAGGATTACCCACTGGGCTAATCTGAAGATTACATAAAGATATCATTAATATAGCTCAGGCCGTTTTGGAGTCCATAGGGGATGTCCCCTATACATGTGTATATGTCCATATATAAATCATCTAAAACATGTCAGAATGTACCACACTTTTGTTTCTAGACTAGTTAATAAAAACAAATGCAATTTTAAACTAAAATAGTAGTTAATACACAGCACACAAATCCACTCGACAACCATAACGTAATTTTGTATTACAAGTAGTGTTTATCGCGCACGCTAGATAGCACAATATTATTACAACCTTCGGACGCGTTGTAAACTTCGTTTTATTGTTTTTATCGCAACGCTAAAAGCGGTGGTATACGGCTCCAACAATGCAATTGGCAAAATGTTGTTTTTAATAGCGTTTTTTGCATGCCAAGTGATAACACTGCATTTAGACTGTACTCTTCGAGGCACGGGAAAGTTATATTCAAACTCAAACTCAATTATTTTTTTCATTCAAATGATAATAAACAAGCTATTTGCATTAAGATTTCTATGTTTACGCGAATGTTAGAAATTGAAATAAAACTATTTTACGGATTTTATCGCGGTTTCTATATTATTATTTTCTCCCGATATTTCGAAGACTGCAGCAGCCTTCGTGGTCACGGAGCGGACTATAAAAAATACTTTTATTTCAATCTCTTTTGAATCGTCATTAATCTACCACCTTATACCTACTGCAAATGATACTGATGAACGATGACACGTGACACAATTTTAAGACTCGGTTATTTAATAGAAATGTAGAGAAGCGATTAGGAGGCCCGCATAATTGTGGCAATCATCAAGAGACAAGTGCAAACTTTTAACCAGTTGATATTTCTACTATACTGCGCTTAGCATCGTGTGAAGTCTCTGAGGTTCAAAATGTCCTGGACGGTTCAGAGTCAGTGTTTAGTACTGTATAGTACAAAGAACAACCATTGAGTCTTGCTTCGTCATTTGCCAAAATATCCTGGCCTGCATTTTGTTCCTGGCATAATTAGGTCTTCAATACATAATGTTATGAAAAACATTAATTATTTTGCAGTTTATTTCCTTATCAACACGATACGATCCTAACATAAAATGATAAGGCACTATCAATACGTTATCAGGTTATTTTACCGCTGATACCACGATATATATTATACAATTCGGGATTTACAGTATTAGGAAATTATAAAAGCATACGTCCATAAATTGTGTTTATTTCTTCTCTATGCAACTAAATGATGAAATAGGCATGTCGCTCGCGTGATTGTTGAAACGAGTATGAAGCTCGCGTGATGGCAAGTACCTCGCTAGGTCATAAACCAACACAAAACTTATAGAAATTTGTACTTCATGGTTCTAAATAAATAAAATAAAATACTTTGTTCATCACATCGGCGAACATAGTTGCACTTATGATAAGTCAAGGTACATGAGAATATTTAATTATTACTTAATTAAATTAGCTTATATAAACAAAGCCAATTTATATTGAAAATAAAATAAATGAAAAATATTGTAAACAAAGAAGCCAGCTCGGGCTGGCAGGAAAGAAGTTCTATACCGACTTCGTCATGCTGTCATATTAGATGTTAACTTTTAAACAATGTTTCGTAACTTTAATTGCTTTGCAGCGACTGCAGTCCTTCGGAATATACAATAATCTTTTGAGACTGCTTGACGGCGGAAACACATAAGCTGTTTTCCTATCTAGAATCTACTATACGGCAAATCCAGTAATAAGTTAGTTCACATGAGTTACCAGATATCATTTTTTTTAAGTTCAGCAACAATGTGAACTAAAATTTAAATTTTAAAACAGTTCTAAAATTTTGTGTTCATCAAAACTCGTCTTAACTGTAAATAGTATTGCAGCGAATGATGTTCTCGGCCAATGTGAGGTATAGTGCGCAATGCGGTACTTTAATTCAAATTTCTTGAGGATATTACTATTTATGTAGTAGGAGTGGAAAGTGATACACATCATGTCTTACGATCATAAATAGTGGTAGGATATTTGTATCCGCACGAACAGAGCATCGTATACAAGTTGCAAAACCCATAGCCCACGAAAGCGGGTCGCGTTCTGGGATCAGCCTGTGAATATCCGGCTACAAACAGGCCGGCATAATTGTGTCGATAATCTCTAGTCATTCACTTGTACTCGTCATATTTAGACCCAACTCCAATTACCATCAGTGAGATCACTTTGCTGTGCCAGTTTTTCCCTAATTATATTTATTTTACAATTATTCCAATGGCAATTCTATATTAACGTTGCATACTTATGCCGCTTCAATTAGATTTCCCATATCATTTCATGAGCGATCGAGTTAGGCCTCAAACACGGTAGCGATAGTCCGAGCATTGAGTAATGGTTATCCATGACATTTGGCTTATAATGCTTACGTCATTACGTCACCGCTATCAGGAAATCGGCCGAGGTTAGGCAAAAAATTGACGATTCGATAACTGTATGACCGTATAGTAAACATAGTAATTATATGCGTTGTTAGTGTGCAATAAATGCTAGTGACTGTACAGTTTAAAAACAACTAAATAACAAGATTTAATTACTGCATCGGTGGGGTCTCGAGTACGAATCCTGGGACGGGCAAAATATTTCTTTCTATTTAGCATTAGAACGGATTTTCGTAACGTGAACCGTTAATTGAAATTAAAAACAAAAAAAAAATGGAAATTGGCCAGCCCTCTAATACATAGACTTAAGATAATTTGCGAAATGTACATGTATTACACTTCTGTTAACAGGCAACATGAATTTTTCAATTTGTTAAACTACTTACATGACTAACTCTACTTCTCTTACAATTTAGAATACAATACATCAACCGAGCAATTGACACGTTACCTACAATACAAGCGGAAAACTACTAAACAATTTCAATGTCAACAATGATTGAAGATGATCAAACAATGCATCGGTGCACGCTGCGTTTGTTCCGCGAGCGTTCTGTTTTCCACCTCGACACAGTGTTCGCTAGGAAGCTGTTCACATCACTCGTCCCGAGGACATTACTGGCACAGTTGTGCACAGTTCATTCTGTGCACGGACGAGATCGTCGCTCCTAATGTATTCCGTGGAGGTAATTATCACCTGTGATCTTGTTTAGTTATCTACTTGTCCTACAAAAGGAAACGTTCTGAGATGTCATGTGCAGGTTGGCTAATAGAAAATACTGTAAGATTTCAGTTTTGTTTGTATTCTTGCTTTACTAATTATCGGATATTTCGCAAGACGTTAAAGCGATGCGAAATGTGCTTTAATAATTTTTCGGTGTAACATAAAAATCTTTACTTATGATGTCGGCATATAAAGAACCAATGACAAGTCAATATAATGAATATTACGGATTTTCTCAATTAAATAATTGAGATAGATTATAATTTAGAGATCAGCACGGGCTCGCAAGTACAGAACACAGCGGAAACGGGATTGGAACTAGAGAAGTGGCACTAATATTAAAAAAGAGAAAGAATACTCTATAATTGTAATAAACTTGAAATGGGATATGTTTGAACGGACATCTATGCTTTGTACGTATGTTTCGGATATAATTCAGTCACTATTATTAGATACTATATTATGTTTTTTGCACAAATTAAATTTTATCACATGATTTCTGTCTTTATTAGTAAACATTTAAAAAAAATCCGGAATGTGAACATTTTTAATCTCATTTTCATGGAAATCATGATATAGAAAAAATATGAAGTATTTTACATTGACGTTTTGCTATTCCACGGTAGAATGAGTAACCATCATATAAGCGCAAAATATTTGTAGACAATCTTCCCAATGTCCGCTCTATATTATTTTAGACCTCTATGGGCGCCCTTACTGCCCTCACAATTACCACGGCAGTATTATAGATATATGGAATTTCTAATGTCACATCCAGATCAACGAGGCGGCTGTGATTGGAATACACGATTAACCTGTTCGACTTGTTTATGTAAATAACTAGTTAAACTACTGTAAAAAATAAATACGAGCTTTTATATCAATTGTTTCTATTTTAAGAAACACTTGAACACATACGTTACCTTTTGTCAATAATTTTATTATAAGTTAAAAAGCATTTCTCAAACTAAATTTACGCGGTGAAATAGTTTTTACTTAATATTATTACGTTTTGTTCCGCCTCATTTGTTTTTTTTTTTTTTGTTGCTCTTAATACATTAATTCTATGTATAATTTGATAGAGCGAATGTATTCGGACCAAAAAGACACATGAAACCAAAAAAGGGTAAAACTATTTCGTTGCGTATGTTTATTTTGAGAAATATTCTAAAATAACGCAACGACACCTATCCACATCTCTCATATTATTTTTCTACCGAATTTCGCAGCTAACAAATGGCTAACGTAATGGAAAGACCTAATCTAATAGGGAACAAACAAAGCGGTGGGATAGCATAAATAATAAAAATATATTTTTTTAGTATTTTTCAAACTCAGATCACGTGCAAAAACTAACTTCATAACGCATTGAAAACACCACACAATATTTCAACTTTATTTCAGTCATGTATTTTCTAAAACAACATTCGAAAATGGACATCTATTGCAGAACAATTTTTTCAATTCATCTCGTGTTTTTTATTCGTTTCACCGTTTATCCAATAGTCATGAATAGCAAAAGCAATTAGCGCATGTTTAGATAAACTGTATACAACTACTATTTAAAAAAATAAACGAATATCCAGTCACCTTTTAATTATAATGTAGGTATAGTATTCAGTGTAATTGAGTATGATTGATTCATAAATAGAATATATTATATAAATATTTATTTCATATGAACATAGTAAGTTTATATAAATGTAATAAGCATGCACGCACAAGACTTCTCTACCTAATTTCGCGGCATATGCGGCATTAAAGCGCCTTTAAAATTGGAAAAGAGATCTTTAAAAAGCTCGAAAATATAGTACAGACTTATTTAATTATTTGCCTTCCATAAATTTATTTCCAGAGATTTTTGACTGCCCTTTATTAACGATAGTGTGGTTCAAATTCCAAATATCGACTAAGAGACATAACAATTTGAGGTCATTAGGTATGCTAACCAGCTTTAATGAAATACACGGCTGACCCCGGAACGCGAGCGTGGAATGAACGGAACGCGACTCTATAATCTTAATCCATACCTCTAGGTTGAAGAATCAATGAACTCAAAGTTACATCGTTACGCTAAGTATTTCGATATATCGTATATAGTGGCTGCCTCGGTGGCGTAGTTATACCGCATGCGTGGTACGGCAGCGCTCGAGGTCTTGGGTTCGAATTTCAGGTCGGACAGTGATATTTGTTTTTTTTTCTGCTTATTATCAGCCCGGAGTCCGATATGGCGATAAGCTCGCCCCCTATCTCATTATAGGACGGAACACACTTGGCGAAAAGTGGGTGCCCTGGTTGCGCCTCTGCATACCCCTTCGAAGATAAATGCGTGATGTGTGTGTGATATATTGCTATATCAAGCAGATACCGATTAAGGAATTAACATATTAATCTCAGTGGTATGATTTTTCACAATGCGTACTATCTATTCAGGTATAATATTATACATTCTGATTAGTTTATTTATGTAAAAACATGCTCAATTGGTAAATTACCGCACATAAAGATATGAAGGCGACGGTCGCCGGTACGTAAACAAGCACGTTACCGGTTTTCGTGCATTCCACGCGCTCGGGGATTCATAATGAACTCACGAGGAAAATGTTTTATTCTTTACCTACAATTTGCATTATCGGAAAGTAGATATTTTGACAAAATTTTACTTATATTTGAGTGGGTCTCTAATCTTCTAGCATGCGAGAGCCTGTATGGGGTCCAAGTTCTGTCTATTTCAGCCACATGTCGAACTTTTGATTCAAAATAACAACTCCAAACTCGGAATTTATGTCTGATAAGAATAGTAACCCACCCCCTCCCTTCCTCTACCCCATTATCACTCATGTTACAGGAGCCCAGATATCGTATCCGCCCTTTCTGAAATACACGCGGTCTTACACTATCTACAGAAAATGTTCCAAAAATATATCAACTTAGAATGAGAACTTCATTATCGCCGTTATGGGGCTTTCCTCGCGGAACCACATTTCCTGCTTGTAATGACAGTAAAACGTATGTAGGTTACAATCTTCCCTTAGTAATCACCTCTTAATGTTGGTATTAACTACACGATTACTTTTTGTAGGGTTACGATAACACAGTATGGTCGAGGCGTGAATATTTTTGTCTTTGATAAAAAAAATCCCAAAAGAATGTTTACACTATTATAAAGCTATGGTGTTTTGTTGTATGAACGAGCGAATCTTTGGAAATATTGATACTGAAAATTCATTTTTAAGTAGAGAGATACATTACACATAAGTATTATGAACTTTTATTCTAAAGTCCGACCTTAATGGAGTTGAGCTGCGAGCTGTAACTACACTGGTATAATAACTAGCCTCTCCCACACTGCGGCATATAAAATCTAAGCAAAAATCCATTCCACCGCAGTATGAAGACAAAGTGACATACTATTATTTTTTCCTTCATTCGGTGGCTTACCAAATATAACAAATAAACTACACAATCGATTGGATAGGTGATAATTTCTATATTACTAAGTTCCCCTTATGTTTTTTCTAAATATAGCCTTACACAACACTCGAACGTTACGGCATCACGACTTGACAAATTTAATTGCTCCCGAGCGGCCTTGAGATATCGCCGATCTAATCAACACTCTATACTCACGTGTTAAAGTGTATTGTAGCTTGGTGCGCGAATTCATGATTCAAACTCGACAATGACCTTCGGTCTAAGTGGACCTTCACATAGTTATTGTGTGAAAAGTCTAGTTGTTTGTACATTCAAAGTTGTAGGTCCCGTATTAGAGTTTGATTAGGTAGTTAAGTGCTATGTGCCTATTTCTACTGCCGAGCTGAATGAGTGAGTACTCAAATGATCCATGGTGATTACTAGACATCATAATGTTTCATTAGACGTCATGTCTTTCACAACAATCGACAATTAACACATTGAACGGCTAATGTAGAAAGTTTTTGGCTATTACTTTTACAAGCATTATAATTGACTTCGATCTTAGATTTCGCTAGCCGTCGCTCGCAACTTCGGATGTGTGAAAAGGTTTTGCCCAAGGTAAAATTCCCGCTTTATAATATTTTCCCGAGATAAAATGCAGGCTATATTTGGAGTTAGATCTCTAGCAATATATCGGTGAAAACTGCATTCACATGCAGTAGATTTGCGTAATGCGTGCTGTTTTGGCTCCTGTTGCAATAAAGAGCCCCATCTCATTTATTTTTCAATATCTATAATGCACAAACATCGGGCTGTTACAATTTTATTATATGTAAAGATTTATTAAATAATGTTATATGTCATTTGACGAATATTTGATGATTATTACTTAACCGTGGAATCACTTGTAATGACAAGCTGATTTCCGTGCTATGCATTTAGTTATGCTACAGTTGATAGCCAGTAGCTGACCATTGTCCGGGTAACTTCATCCATTTGTATAACGTTTAAGTTGTACTGCGTCAGTGCTGTGGCGCATTGATGCCGCATTGTCCTTCAATTCGCTTCACGTGCTGTGTTTTGATTTTTTAACGATTCTTAACATTTTAAATGCTATGGTATCGCTTAGCTGACTCTTCAGTAGTTTGTCTTTACCTGAACATTGAGTGCCCACAGTAAATAGTAATAGTTACTTATATATATCGCTACATTTTATATTTCGTAGTATTTATTTATTGCTCAATATTTTATTGGTTTTGAAGTAAAGGACGATAGAGATGCTAGTTACAGCATTTGACTACGTTACTTTGGCGTTTAACGCTTACAAAATGTTTTTATGTTCGTGTGACTAAAGAACTTTGTTTCTTTGACTGTCGCAATTCCGAGGGATCATTTGTTAATTCATTAGATCAATAAGCAGTTTTAGAGTCGTTACGTTTCGACAAATCCGCATCTGTTACACAGTTCAATTACAATGTAGGTTAACTGACTCATACAATTGAATGACCTTAAAACCCATACACGTCTCGCCAAAAATTCAACATACCCACGCGGCATACACTACATACATTCATCCACAACCACACAAACTTATCAACATACACATTTAGTTTGACAATAGTGAGAGCCTCAAAAAAACACATCTAAAACACCAAGATGGATAGAAATGAGTTTGAAAGCTGCGATATCGCAACTTGACCTATTGACCCGGCCACGTGACACATGGCAACGGAAACATGGTATAGTGCCAACTAATTACTCGTGGTGATGATGCAAAATAAAATGTTAATACCGATTGTTAGTCTCTCTGGAAATAAAAGTGAAGCGTAAAAGCCAATAGTATTCGAAGAGACTGCTAAGATAGTATGGTTTGTACATGGTGGACATCGACGATGGGCCAAGCCGGTGAGTGTGCTACGGCGTACATCGAGGCGCGATGGACGACTGTGCCGATGAACGATACGATGCGACGCCTGCGCCCCGCGCTCGCCTGCTGATGCCGCCGCGGCCGCGCTCTACCCGACTCTACTATCTACATTCTGCACCTAACCCACTTCGTAATTAGAGTCATCGAATAGCTCATTCTATACTTTAAATACATTGGCATCGATAGGCAAAGGAATCCCACTCCAAACAGCTCTATCAATGATGATTTTTTTTTCTAACAAGAATCTTATTAGAGCGTTATATTTTCGTCCACTCGTAAAATAATTTTAGAATGAAACGTTCATATGCTATCAATTTCATTTTATGCGCTAATAAATATTATTTTTCGAAATCGTTATGACATAATGCTGCAGCTCTCGACATACTTAATATGTGTGAGGCGTTTTGAGCTAGCTTGTTATTCAAAACAGTAAGCAAATTTTTATACTTAAAACTTATCTCTTTCTTATCCGACAACCCTAATTAGGCACTATCTGATACATTAATGAGTAGCAACTCCGATAATGAGTGTGACCGATCAGAATAGTCGCGGAAATTCATTTGATTGTAAGTTGAACACGAAATAAGAAACAGCAGGCGATGAGCGAGTGATGAGCCGCAGATAGCTCATCACCAGCAGCTCTACACAAACGTGCGGCGCGCGTGCGACATCAGCAGGGGTGATGGGAGCGGGCGAACGCGCGCGGAGGCATGCGCGCTTCACAACCACAAAGCCGATGGTATCAGATGCGTTGACATTCGACTCACCGAAATGAGACGCTAGAGAGCCATGGCCGTTGGCCAGAGGCAACGCGGTCACCAAGTCTTGCACTAAAAAACAACCACGAGTTTTTAACATTGCATAAAACACAAGTGCGGCGCCGCGGTCGCCGCAGCGCCACGCCGTGCCGCGCCGCTTATCAGCGCGATAACAGTTAATTCAAGCGACTTATCAAGTGTTTAATGCAATAAAGTTTACAAGAGCCGCTCATTTGGTGGTGCGATGGCGCGGGGCTGCGCGCGGTGACCTTCCTATCGGCCGATATAGGTCAGCAGATAGCGGGAGCCGGCGAGCGCCCGATAAGGATCTCGCGGTCCAGCGCCGCTGACGCTGTCGCTCTGTGTCAATGTTATTGCATTGCCAAGTACGCAATCATGTGAACGCGCGGCCGCGGTCGCGACCGACCGCCGCTAGAGCGTGTACTGAGTGCTGCCGCCTGCAGCGCGCCACTCACCCGAGCTGAAGTGCGATCTCTTCACATCGCCGTTCTCCGAGTCTCCATCCAGGGGTCGCTTTCTGGAGTCCGAGATCTCCGGACTGGGGCAAGTATCCATTCCTGTGTCAGCGGCCATGTTGAATTTCAGGGCAAAACTTTAAACTTGTCTAGCATAATTCCCATTACGTAATTGCTTCAGAATGCGTTTTTTGTTGCGGCACTTTGCATTATTATAACTGCTTACGACACACTAAACACTTAAACAACTAAAATGAGGGGAATTTAAGTTTTGAATGATCTAATTACTAAAATAAGGAGAGAAGTGACACTATGGTTGTTACGTCTAAACGTTTTGTGAACGTTTGTCGATACTGCGGCTGTTTGTTGCGCATGGCCAATATGAACATAGCTGCGAGTGTCACATTGCTGTGTTGGTGCACCTGTGTTTTGACACAGACCAGCTGATTACTAGTGATGTTCAACTACGTCATTCGAATAATAGGTTCGTGTAAATATTCATTCGGAATAATAATAAAGTTAATATTATTAAAATAAAGAAAATCAATATTTATGAATACATTTTAAAAGTTTCTTTAAGCTCTAGAAAATTATTACCAGTTAATACTTTGCATAAATTTAATCATATAAAAATATAAGTGACTAACTTTGCCATGCCTATGACGATGTTAGAAAATTCTGTTTTTCAATCCAATAAATTATGGAGGGTATAAGTAAAGGAGCTATCTTATACAGGGAACAACTTTAAAAACTTTCCAGTGATAAAGAGCAAATAACAATTCAAAAATACACCACAATAACACTCACCTTGTAATAGGGTATGGCGTGAATTTGGCGCTATCATAATTTAAAGCTTTCGATGCTCATATACAGAGGTTCTACTCGTTCTTCCATATACTCTCCTACAAGAAATCAGTACGAAAATATAATCGATGTTAATAAATATTAATGAATTATTGTATCGATTGCGTGATATAAGGGAACGACATTACTAATGACATAATGCGCCAAGGTCGTTGAGCAACCAATCAGCTATCGTAGCTAAATTCTGTACGAACAAGGCGTTATTTTAGCGGGGAATTCAAAACTGACACACTAAAATATCGATTATATTCACAAAGTCGACACGTATTTTTAGTTTAAATGAAGATATTTTATGTGCGTATATCGTTACTAGTTTTGGATAGTATATTATTAAACATTATTTATTCAATAATTCACAATAAACCTAAAATAACATTTTATGCACATTGTCTTTGTTTACCGTTTCAAATATGGCGCCCTGATGTAATAGGTCGTAGAAAATAGGTAGAGCTAGGACAATCTAGGTCAAGGACTAACGCAGCGTTTCTCTCTCACTCGCACATTGTTATAGAGTATAGGAAAATAGGTCATAGTGGGAAAAGTAAAACTTTTAACCGTAAAATGCCCTATTTCCTAGATTAGTGCCTTGATCGAGACCTAGGTTGTCAATGAATGGCTATTTCGGTGAACGATGGTACTATATTTAGTATACCTGGTATAATTTAATGTAATTTGACCGCAATGTTTTTTGTAAATCGTCATGATAGCGACATCTATTATACAAAAGAAGAACTATCATTTCC
The DNA here is from genome assembly GCF_014839805.1 of Manduca sexta. Classification (NCBI taxonomy): domain Eukaryota; kingdom Metazoa; phylum Arthropoda; class Insecta; order Lepidoptera; family Sphingidae; genus Manduca; species Manduca sexta. The sequence goes on from NC_051127.1 coordinate 7,276,313, forward strand.
GAATCATAACAATTAAAAAAATAACTTTAACAAACCGAAACTAATTTTATGTACATATATATTTTAAATTGTATAATTAATAAACTTAATAATTCGGCAAACTATCATGACAACATATGACTCTACCTCGACTCTACGTAAACTATGAACTACCTATTTAAGTATTTCTTACTTTTCCACTTCCAATTGCAATTGCAAACCGTAATTTGAAGTCTTCGACCCATTGCTGCACATTGCTCTTCTTGTTTTCTCGGTCCTAGGAGTTTTAGGGTAGTTACGATTGATTAATTTTATCACTCTACGAGTATTTCCTCATTACAAACCACGACAGACAATAAAACGAAACTTTGATGTCACCAATAAAAACAATTGGTTTATTTATATAGTTTTGTTGTGTAAGTTGTCGATTTTTTTATTATTTACCGATGTATGTACCTATTTAGAATATTTTTCGATCTTGTAGAGAAACGAATCCCAAATTCATCTTTTAATTAGTTAATATATTAGTATTTCCACTGTCAATGCGAATAAATAAGTTAAATTCTAACCAAGCATAAAACAGTATATGTAATGGATGTTGTACATCTCAACGATGATCTCACCGCGTTATCTCATTACAATAAATGCATTTCATTATTCACGTGTCTGTTTTATGCGGATGTTGTTGTCTGGGTTTGGTTAGGATATTTGCTTTTAGTTTTTATTATTAGTAAGGATTTCTTTCTTACGCTAAACCAGCTGTTTCCAAAAATGAGTGTTGAGAAATTGATTTCTATTTGATGCCGAGGACCCGCAGCTTACTCCGTTTATTTATTGGTCAGATTACTCTATTTAAATGTAATGTTCATCGTTGGCCCAGTTTAAGTAAAGATTCACACTTTACTACGTGTCAATCAGACAAGAGCTTATACAACTAGTCTACAGAGAATTATAATAAATAACTATTTGACCACCAATTATTTATCTTTGAAGCTAAATACTAAACGTTTCCACATCTTCCTATTTACTTCAATGTATAACAGTTTAGTGACTGCCTTGGTGGCGTAGTGTTACGGTTATGACTGCAATGCTAAGGTTTTGGGTTCGATCCCCGGCTCTGGCAATAATATTGGGTTTTTCTACTCAGTATCAGCCAGGAGTCTGGAATTTGTGCCCGATATGACGATAGACTTGCCCCTTGTCACATCATGGGACGGAATACATTGCAGAGAGAGGATGCATCAGTGGGGCCTCAGAGGATATAAGGCGTGTGTGTCCTGTTGATAGGGTGCTCGCATATATGTTGGCATATAATTTTGAAGTTATCATTAAATAGCAGATATTATAATACGTTAGATAGCAATAGAAACAATACTTCCCGCTAGGTAGACCACTACTTACTATTTATAATCAGGCGTCACACATCGCCGCGCCAGGGATCCACAGTCCATCTGGATGTTGAAGTATAATTCTTTCTCCCTTAGGCGATCATCAGAAAAAACGACGCAAGGCGACGGATGATGCAAGAGAAGATTTATATATTGGTACAGTATATACTTTACCATATTTAGGAACGATAGAAATTAAATAAAAACGATCACTACCATCCTTTCAAATGCCGTATTCGGCTCTTTTTTACACAAACTTCTTTACTACTGTCATTCTCCCAGCCTAGTGACGGTGTTAATATACTGCGTAGAATGAAACTACTTCCATTCCCTTTGAACAGGTTCTGTATTAAAGATTTTATACTCAATACAGAGGTCATTGAAAAGGTGGTAAATTATGTATTTTCTTATGGAATATTTTAAATAAAACACATGTTATAAAACTAGCATTTATATAGCACTGGAGTATAAAACATTTGGCCAGGACATGCGGCAGCCTGGCTAGCTACCTTCACACTAGTATTTAGCTGTGTGACGATTAAAACATCTCTAAATTTTGTACCAAAATTGTTTTCAGGCAATATTTAGACTATTCACTGAAAGTCAAAATAATCAGTAGTAATGTAGTCTTGTAATGTTTTTCATAAGCATTAGACGCGACAGACGTTATACAGGCGTTAGGGAGAGTCGTATATTACTTGGAAATGACATTGCAAAGTTATACTTTGTTCATACTTATAAATTTTAAGTTAATTTTTGCTAGCTATATAATCTTTAGGCAATAAACAAGTTAATCAGGTATAATATGTACTAAGTTAATAATCAATTTTAAATGCAATTCTCGAATACTTTAAAGCGTTTACTGGATATAAAACAAATAAATAAATGTTACTTTACTAAACACAGTTTTATTTATAAAACCCAGCTATAAAATTCAAGATTTTAGTTCCAGAATACATTAATTGAAGTATGGAGAATTATATTCAGTTATATGAAACAAACCACACCCATATATTTATAGGAAGGCATAGACATCTTTGTCTCATCATCATTAGCGGCAGGATGTCCACTGTTGAACATGGGCCACCCCCAAGGATTTCAGATCGATGTATTGTAAGCGGCCCGCTTCCAGCGACCTCCTGACTTTTATTAAGCCTACCCACCTCGTGGATGACATCCTTACCCATTCCTTTATATTTACATGTTTTGTAAGATGTATGTTCTTGTGTACATTTATCGTTATTTGTCTTTATGGGACCATAACTAAAACTAAAATACTTTTGTTTAGCAAAAAGATATTGATCAAAGATAAATAATACAAATCCAGCTATCGGCGTAACTTATATAATGAATTTAATTTTATCTTTGGAACAATAGCAAAATGGATGTACACATGACGTATAACCTATTTTGATTGGTCTACTTATGGGCTCGATCTAAGATAGCTATTGGGATAGATTGATGATTTCAAACATAAGTAGTACTTCATCCCTAATAATAGGGTCTTAGCGGTGGACAACACAGGACTGAACAAAAATCACAATGCAAAAGCATAGCCTTCATATATTTATATATTTACATTAAAATATAAGTAAGTAATGCTATACGCTCCAATGACTATCTGCAGGATTAACAACTTAAAATCGACTTTACTCTCATCTTGTTTTTAATGTGTTTTCAATTTCTTTTCGTTTTACAAAAATTGTTTCTAGTATAAAATGTAAGTTTAACTATCGTATTTTATGAATTAAATCGTAGAATAGGTTTTTAATAAACAATCTTAATCAATGCTTAATTTAATCAGTATTGTCTCTAACCCCAAAATATATTTTGTCATACAGATGGAAGAGACTTAACAATGCTTACTTTAACCATTGATTAACAAAGTTTATTCTAGGAGTAAATCCATGCATTCAACATAAAAGCATCGGACTCAGAATGTCGTGTTAAGCCTGGAATACATATTGCACTCGCTAATAAGGATTATGATTTTTTTTTCACTACACAATATCGATACCAGTAAATCCACCCTTTGCTGTGTTAAAACACGTATATTCCAGGCTTAATATTATATCCCATCAATACAGATTCCACTCACGGTTTTCAATGACCAATCTGAATCGCTTTTTCAGCCGCGAAAATTCACCAATCATAAGTCTTTTTTGTCATGCTCACAAACGAATTATATTGATTGGTTGATGTTCGGATCGATTATTAAGATTGGGATCGTTCATTGAAAACTGCCGAAGATTGTATCTCGAACTAAGTACTGTGGTTGGGCTATCGCGCCGGCGCCGGTGGTGGCATGGCGAGTGGTGTGGCGGCTGGTACGAGGTGGTAGGTGAGCCACCACGAGAGCAGCGGCTGCGTGACCGCCACGAACAGCAGGAAGTACACGCGCCGCTTGGTGCCGCCAGCTGAACTCTTGGATGCGCTCCAGTTGTCCGCGTACGGGCTCGCCGCGTACCCGTATGAAGGCTGCTGCTCGGGACCTTGAGAACCTGATAGCAGCTGTAGGCGGAGGGTTTTCACCTGGAATGGGGCAGGTGTCGGGTTTATTAAGATGTTTTTTTTGTTTTAGCGCGTTTTTTGCTACCAGACCAATACGTAGTTTCAAGCATTAGGTTCAAACTCAAAAATTCAACTCACTGACTAATAGAATTCAAGTAAATATTTTTTAAATATGAAATAGACATTCACATATACTTGGTTATAGAAATAGAAAACTCAATACAGAACAGTTTAAATAAAATTGAACTCACCAAGAAATAAGACAGTGCGAAGCTGCTATACACCAGACTGCAGTAATAACCAGTCTTGCCAAACAGCAGCCCGGCCAGCAGCCCACCAATCATTATGGTATACTTGTACCCCGAGAACGCGAGCAGGTCCAGGGTGCGGAGGTTAGTGTTCGTGTTCGTGATGTACAGGGTTACTAGGTACAGGATCATCTCGAAGATAATGTATGCTAGTGCCGATGATGCTTGGATTCCTATTTGTTCTGGTGAGAAGCGGTGTTGGAGACCTGGAAATTGTTGACATACCATATTTACTTTAGAACTTAATGTTTTCCAACTTGATTGTCAGATGCAAGGTTGTCATGTGGGCATTGCAGTCACTGGGCACATTGTACCAAATGGTAAGTAAAGTGCCATTTTGATATTGACTTAAGTATTTTTATTTTTATGTAAATTAATGAAAAAACAAGCAATCTGCTTGCCTCAATAAATAGCAACACCAAATATTATATTACTGTGTATTATGTGGCATTGATTTGTATGTGAAGTCTGCCCACCTGCAGAAGAAGCCCAGCATGAATTAGAAACCCTCTGAATAGTAAAGTAGACTCATGCTCAGCAGTGCGCAGTATATAATACAGGGCTAGTATTAGAAAATACTGCCTGACAACACAATTCGATTGTTAGCTTTATATCTTACACAATGATATATTGAGTTGTTTATGTAATCATTTATCATTTGGGTTGAACTTCCTGCTGATATATTGTCAATGAAATTGTGACATTATAATATTGTCTACACAATAAATAATTTTTATGTAGTGTAAGATGGCAAAGATATCAGCTATATAATTCAGTTTCTAAATCTGCAGCTTTGAAGAAAATGTGTATAATTTTATTACCCTACTTATTTCTGCATCCTCTATTAAAAAAAAATATTGATAGTGACAATCACTTATAAATCAGATGACTGATTAACATGTCCTATTTTTGCACAAATAAATCAATTATATATTTTTTTTTGTTACACAGGCACATTTTCACGCATTCATGCCTGAAGGGGTATGCAGAGATGAGATGCAATCAGGGCACCCACTTTTTGCCAAGTGTGTTCCGTCCCTTGATGTGATAGTGAGCGAGCCTATCGCCATATCGGGCAAAATCCAGACTCTGGGCTGATACTGAGCAGAAAATATAACTTTTTATATTTATTCCTGTAAAATAATAATATAAAGAAATTCCTCACCAAGCATGAACCCAGCGAGCAGCACATAAGTGACATAGCCCATGGAGGGTATGTAGAGGTCCGGCGCGTTGATGTCGTAGCGCGGCTGCACCGGCGTGTCCTGGTCGTACTTCACCATCCACTCCTGAAATTAGTCATACAGTGATTTGAATTACTAGTCATACGATTCTATTATTCTTCAGACTATCTTAGCTAATACTTGTGCTCTCATGAATGATTTTCCCATGATAAAGTCTCGGGGTAAACATAGCCTATGTACTTCACCATTCCATCTGTACCTAAGATTAGATATAGCCAAAATATTTTAGTGATCGTTGCTTCATTAAGTGTTGGATAAAAGGACAAATAAACACTTAATGTCTGTAATCCATTGATGATTCCTCTTGTATTACTTATGTTTATTGACAGCACTTAGTATTGGGTGAGACACTATTTTAGTTGCCTCCTGTTCTATAAAATATATATATATATATATATATATATTGTTATACCTTATGTGTGTATGGGAACATGATGAGCAGCAGTTTCCTGAGGACGTATCTGGTGTCGACCGCGAAGTAGTACCGGAGCCGCGACACGGGCACGTACTTGTCGAGCTCGCGCTGCACGACCGCGCGACCCTGAGCCGCCAGCTGGTTGCCGTACTGCATCGCCATGTCCTGACAACACATGTTGCTAGTGAGAGCACCAGACTATCAAACTATCCCCCCAGGATCAGAATGCACGCTTTTGCACAACGGGACATTTGCCGCAGCCCTATGCACACAGTTCAGTGTGTATACCTATCGGTTGTATATTCACATTGAGGCTTATAAGAGCTTGCAAACATTTCTCTACCTTCTCCCCATCAACCATACTAAAAGAGGGTCTCTGTCCTTCCCCCATCTCCCCAAATTCCCTCCCAACTTTTACAGTAGCGTCCCACAATTCCCACCATTGTACTACCGATAGTTACAATGGTGCATATGTTACTATGTAACATATTAAATAGCGGATCTCACCAAAAACCAGACCAGAAATATAAGATGGTCCTGGTTTCTATACAAGCCTCTCGGAGTGACCTTAGAGTGCAGAAGATTTAATTACTAGCCATTATGAGATTTAACGTCTAATGTCTCAGGGTGACAAGCGTAGTGGAGCATCATGCATTATTTTGTAGTTCAAAGTTCTGTCTAGTGAAACCACTGTTCATAGGCTGTTGTATTGCATAGCTACAGACTAGTGACATACGCATCTTGTCAATCTAATTCTATAAACAAAGGGTGCCCTAAGGACAGGTGGAAAAGCTTACAATAGCAACCTTCGAGTCCAGTGTACGCAATTATTGTTTCATAATATAGCTTATTATGCAGTCAATATCAGGTCAAACATTCAAAATACAAAATATTTTGAAGGCTGATTTTGGGTATCCATTTATCTATGTAACTATTCTAGAACTTACCTGAACAACAGGTTGCTGCAGCATCGATCCAAGCTGAGCTGGTGACGCCATTGGTGACTGTACAAAACCACCCATGAGACCATAATCTGAAAACATTGTTTAAGAAGCTGATATATATATATATAGGATTAGACGCGTATTTAACTAGGAAAAAAACTGTTAAATTGATAATCTTGGTTAATATCAATTCTGAGATATATTTATACAAAGTTTTGCTTGTGAATCAATCTGCATCAGCATCTTATTAAAAAATATCTTAATCTTAATAAACTATAATAATCTTGTTCATAATACATATATTTTTAGATGATAACAATTTGCCTAAATGTCAATCCAAGAAGTGCACTCTGTGCACATTTGAGCAAATCCATTGAGCTAAACCAGTGTTTATTTCACACAGACATCTTCCCATACTTTCATACATCTAATATTAGCATAAAGTAAGGATGTAAATAAACTTACTAGCTCCAGGTTGAGCTCCAAAGTCATTGTGTGTTTCTAACTGGATTCCTTCCTGATAAGGTGGTGGTGGTCCCGCAGGAGGGTAGCCTGGACTGTAAGCGGGCCCTGGATTGAATGCAGCACTTGGTGCAGGAACCCCCATCGCAGAGACATCGCTAACTCTCTTAGCCTTGCGGATACCACCAGATTGGCCAACTAGAAAAGAAGTTGTTAAGAAGATAACTTACTGCTTAAAAGGGAAAATTTGATCTTCACTTAACATACATTTTTAACATTGATTTTGATAATATGCAGTTTTATTATTGCAAGAAGTTTATGTTAGAATAATACATACTTTTCTAGATTTTTTTGTTTAAATTGAACTTAAATTTGAACCTGATCCTATACCTTACCCTATATTTACCACAAGATAATAAAAGCAACAAAATAATAGAGTAATTAATTGTTTTGGTGAGTTAAGACTCCATGATAAGTAAACATTGTTAAGTTAGTACATAATACAATGTTGTATTTTATGCACTAGGCCTTTCTTTATTTTGTAAATATTTTGAATATAATTTTAAAATTTTAGAGCTAATTGAGTTTTTTGACCTTAAAGTTGAAATAAAACTGACACCAAATGTATTCATATTAAAACATAAGATATTTAATTCCGTTGCTAACCCTTATTAAAATGATTTATAATGTTTTTGCATCCTAGGTAACCTATGCGTTAAGTATCGAAAAAACATCTTAAGTTATCACGCAATGCAGTATTAAATCACTACACTGGAGGTTTATGGAACGGTGTATTGATTATAAGTTTAAATAATCGTAATAAGATTCTAAATAGAACTTGTAAGCACAGAGACACGAGTAATTTGGTTGTTTTGTTACAATATTGACAATCATTTTGCTCACGACTTCAACCAATATTAAACTTCTTACCGTTTCTTGATGCGTTGAAATTCATGGTTTAATGTATTATTTCGTTTTCAGGAACAAATTGACATAATAAACATTTAATTAGCCAGATTTTTAACGATTATTCTTTTAGATACACATCACCAGCGACTTGTCGTCTCTGACGTTACGATGACAAGCTGAGATTGACTCTTGCAAAGTCGTTCCAAGTTGTTCCATTAATATTGTTTTTAATAAAAATCTATCATATTTTGTGTCTGTAAAAAGTAAGAATTCTCTGTAGTCTTAATAAGCAATAATTTTGTGTATATTGTTTCGTATAGGACGCCATCATCTCAAAATAAATGAACGTTTGATTTGATTAATTAAGACTTCTAAAATATTTACTTTGTGAAAAGGAACGTAAGTTTGGTGGTTTAGAAAATACAAATTTTGAAAAATATACCTAGGTAACCATTTCATGATATTTGCTATTTTAAAAAAATATGTATTTGATTTACAAGAAATATCCATTTATATTTATTTTCGTAGGAATACAATCCTCCCTTTTACGAGTGATATAAATTGTACGCTGACAGTCCATTCCTTGACATTTGTTGGTAAAATCTTGAAACCTGTCACTTAATTGAAATTTCATGTCATAAATATTTTGCCGTCGCGCACTATCTGTGAATTTTCCTTTATGTTCTGATTATTAGTGTCTAAAAATTCCTAATAATGGCGTTGACTAACGTGTTGTTGTTGAGTCAAATAGCTGGATATTTGGTTGGGCTGATACTTTCTTTATGCATCGTAGTTCCTATGAGCATGCATCAAGATGAATTCAAGTAGGTGGAAATAAAGTGACCTTTCTTTATGTCCCTTTATCTGTATGTACTTAGGTCGGGCTACAATTTTTTATGATGGAACAAAAATATTATTGGTCTAGAAATTTCATAGTTTTTTTTAACGATAATATTAGTTTTTCTGGCGAATGCAAATCAAGGTGCAATAACTGAGATTTTATAGTCGAGCTAAAAATTTTGTTTAATGTATTTCCATATGAATTCTAGCCAGATAGTGTATGAATCATGGTGATTGCCGGCTTGCATAGCACTATCATACAAAACAGTTTGACACAACTGATCAATTTATTTTATTGTTTAATAGTTTTTTGAATGATAAGAAAATTTGATATGTTGTGTTGATATACTACATATTTTATTTTTTATACCTGAACATTCTGTATGGTTTAAATATAGCTTTAATAAAAGCTACTTATTAGGAATCTTATAAGACAGATCTTATATTGTAGATGATAGACCACCAAGCAACTATGATAATAAAAACTATTTTAATTCTAATTATAACATTGGATGCTGTTATTATCCTTATAGAACACTATATTGAGCTACACCAAATGTACATAGGGAAATATAAAGTATAAACAAAGAATACACTGTAGTCCAAAATATTTTTTTGAGATTACTTTATTTAACTGATTAAAATATTTATAATTCACATGGAGGGTAAATAATTGTTTATTTTAAACCTTTTGCACCTACAATAGGCAATATTATTATTGTTCTTGTGCTAATTTTATAATATGATTTGTGATTTTTGCTACTAAAGTTTAGAGGAATGTCAATTCTTAATTTTAATAAATAATTAAATATTTCACACATTGACTGTGGTGCCATATCAACTGTCTACCACTACAGTCCATATGCATGGAGGTATTGTCCAGCACTGGTGTTGCAGTGCAATTTAAATGATAGACTTCAACAATAAACCTATTGTGTGCTCGTGGCATACATGTTGTGCCCAATAAAGTACTGTTAAATGGGCTGCAGTTTGTGTGTTAATATATTGCTTTTGGTGATACTGATTTGACTAATAGGTACTCTTATATGCCAGTGTGTTTGTGCAGGTAGAACATTGTCCACTTCTTTAACCAGCGGAACTTGTGTATGTTTTTTATATTGTTACCTTTGTCATGTAGTGTTTTACTATCGGATTTTGGGAAGAGTTGTTACTGTATGCAATGATGGAACAAAATCATGCAACTGGTTCATCCATCATTTGGTTGTATATAAAAAAGTATTTTAAATTGTGTTAATTTTCATAATATTTGTAATATAATGTCTGTAAGGAAATATTGATGGAAATACAAACTTATTTTTATCTGTTTACATCACTGTTATTCAATATGTATTTGAATTTAACAAAACAAAATTGGTTATTGAGGAAACATTTTATCTATTAAATGTAGTTCAATATAAATGCTCACAAACAGCAGAAATACCATGGGGAAAATTAATTAAAAAAACAGCATACACTGTATTTCAACTGGATATGTTAGGGTTAACTTTTCAGACAGTGCAGTCATTTTTCAATGTTCATAGAATGAATGTTTTGTAAATATTTGAAAGATAAACAAGATATTTGTCCCCAGTGGCCACTGTTTGCTGTTCTCACATGGCGACTGGCAGGACAGTGGGCAGCTGTCCGTGGAGTGGGCGTCACGTGCCTACTGCAACTATGTCATCCTGGTTGGCATCATCATGTTCATTGTGTGCTCTGTGCAGATATACAGGTATGTCTGAATGCAGCCATGAGCATAGAATAGATAGTATGCATGTTCTATCTGAACTTAAGTAGCAGCATTATATAGATGTACTCAGAGAGGGAAGACGGGGCCGGTGGAATGGTCATTCTGCTCTCTCCTAGATTTTGTAGTTTCACAGTGTTATATGTATCTGTGTTGGCAGTAACTTTAATTAACAAATAAACTTTTGTTTTACCCCCTCTGGACCCAAAGCCAAAAGGGTATTCTAGCTCCACAACTGTTTGCATGGTAACTAACTTATTGCTGGCCCTGATAAGTCTTATACTTTAAACCTTTTATAGGCTGGAAGTTTTCAGTTTTTTTTTTCTTATAAATGCTTGGCAAAGTGGCTTTACTGCACCTGGTGTTAAGCGAAGTGAAGCTTATAGAAAGTGTAAGAATAAATAAATACATGAATATTATTAGGTTGTCGATGCTGATGTACCGCGGGGAGGACAGTTCGTTCCTGTCTGCCTTCATCGAGGCGGTGGGGTGCACGGCGCTGTGCCTGCTGGCCGTGCTGGCAGCGCTGATGGTGACGCTCGGCTTCATGACCTGGTGCACCAACATCGTGCAGAGGTTCCCTAGGTACACACCTGCCATTACTATTGTGGTCCTGTTCCACGCAGTAAGCCAGTATTTCGGGGGCTGGTCGGAAACCCCCGACGCCTATGTTACTCTACAACACTGTATTCTTTCTGTATGTGTTTGTATCACCCGAAATTAGTTTGATTTTAATATATGGATATAAAAATGGGTTTTTGTACATAAAATCAAATACATGATTTTGGCTTATAATAATATTATGTCGATGATCAGTTGTGGGCTGTGGCAGCCTTTTTCATATTTCACCCAATTTTAATGAATTCAATAAGTTCTGCAAAAGTTCAATAAGTTGATACAAATTAATAGTAACAGGAAAATTAATTTTTAAAATTATTTTACGTAACTTGTATGCAGGTATTGGTTTATACTAATTTCTATGTAATGGAATTTCATTTTTATTTTTATTGCTTATCATCACTCACATTCCTTGCATTTTCCTTATTCTGGTATGGAAATATGACTACCTATATAAAACATGAACATGATAATAGTGTACTCGGTTAACAGCCGATTTCAATAAACAATCTCAATCTTCAATGCGATTCCGAGAAGGAACCAATTGAAATAACTCATTTATAAGCATATCAAAAATACTTTGTTCTGATTGGTCCATTCTTGAGATAGATCAAAAAAGCGATTGGGATTATTCATTGAAAATGGCGGTTTCGTTCGACGATTTTAGTAGCGAGTTTTTTCTGGATGTATGCCGACTGATAAGATTGACTATGGTCGGGACGATCCGTGTGTTATTACTAAACGCCTTTTTCAATGAATGATCTCAATATTTTTTGCGATCTATCTCAAAAATGGACCAATCCGAACAAAGTATTTTTGACATGCTTACGTATGAGTTATTTTGATTGGTTCATTATCGGAATCAGATTGAAGATTGAGATTAGGATCGTTTATTGAAAGCGGCTGTAAGTCTACGATAGCATTATGACTAACTTTTCCCTTTATTGTAGCTGCGAGGACGCGGTCGGGCAGAAATTTGATACAAAGGATGAGATATCTACCGACGGTTTCTACATGGAGATAGGAACAGCGCAGGTAAGCAACTTGTACCAAGTGTAATTAAAATTTTAGTAGTGTAGTCATAAATACTAATGAACGTGAGCTCAGCTTGGCACCTACATGAGTTATTGCGAATTTTAGTTATAATATAATTTCATGATTGCATTATCTATATATATAAAAATCAATTGCTGTTCGTTAGTCTCGCTAAAACTCGAGAACGGCTGAACGGATTTATCTTATCTTGGTCTTGAATTATTCGTGGAGGTCTAGGGAAGATTTAAAAGGTGAGAAAAATTCGAATAATTGCCGGGAAAATCCTCAAAACAGCATTTTTCTATTTCCCATACAAACGTTTTCTAACTAATACGTAGAGTCAATTTGTAATTTATTACCACTGCATAAAGTTCAAATTCGCGTGCGCGTTGGAGGATCTAATATCGCGTTCTGAAACTCAACAAAAGTGAAAGTGAATCGCGAACGCGACAAAATTGCATAGTCTCAAAATACATAGTACATAAATAGTGGTCGGCTTCGAGAAACTCAATTTTAGCTAACTTCAGTTGTTAATCTGTCCGATTATTTTTTAATAAGACTATATAGAAATCGAAAGATAAATCTTAAGTTTTGTCACAAATTAAATTATGAATCTTAAGTTAAATTTCTGAACGCAATCATAATATTTGACATTAGATTTGACAACCAACTAATATGTCAATCCATCCTGTCGCATTTCAGAGCACGGAAAAAGTATTATTACGATATTATATCTATCTTTGTGGTTACGTGCGCGAGAACTTTCTTTACTTTGGTGATCCTTTGTGATAGTGACATTCCAAGTAATGTGCTCTTTTTGTGATAGTGACACTTTACTGCTAAATGAGCGGGAAATTTTCTCACTTTGATTAATTACAATTTACGATGCCGAGGAGAAGACGACCTGACTTAGGTCGTCGTAGTCAATCAAATGTGCGAAGAGCTACCTCACGTGCTAACCGCACTGATGACCAGAGACAGACAGATCAAGAAAATAGTCGTATTGCTATGTCAGAATTGCGTTCTTTAGTGAGTGACAATGTAGGAGATAGGCTAAATTATTTATTCAATAAATGCTTTTTTTATTAAATACGGATTCGATTTGTTTGTTTTAAAATCATTTTATACAAAAGATTAGGTCTTTTATTTATCCATGAGGTAGTATGAAGTCTGCCGGGTCAGCTAGTTTCCCAATAAAAATAAATGTGCTCCTTAAGATTAGTGACATATTTAATAATCGTAGAATTGACTTGAAAATGCCATTACAACTTTAATAATTGTAAGTAGTATGATCAAAATCATTTGTGTACAGTTCGGCGCGTGGGCGGCGTTTGCGACATGGGTGGGTCTGGCGGTGTTCTCGACGCTGAAGGTGTGCCGCTACCACCAGCTGCAGAACATCCAGGTGTCGATGTTCCGCGAGCGGCAGCGGCTCGTCAACGACAGCGGCTCGCCCGCCGCGCCCGCCCCCGAGCTGGACGGACGCTCCACGCCGCCGCGGGGCTGAGCACCGCATCGTACCGGACTACACACGAAACAGCCAGTCCACATCGACTAGTAATAACTCATACGTCGCTAATCTTTAATGGTAAATATAGACTACCAAGTTTTCCCAGCATTATATGGCGCAAGAACTGCCAGATGCGTTTAATTACGACAAAATTTGGATAGATCTATACGTATGCGACTTGTCGCAAGTATTTCTAGCTTCAAACTTGCAAAAGTTACCGTTGCAAGTTTTATTGCTAAACAAATTTCGTTCAAGAGTTACCTCAACACAAACATCATAATTTGTCATGAGTAAAATAACTGACTGTTAGTGTCATTGAATGAATTGGTGGTACCAAACAAGGTCTTGGAGTTTCTCGTGGTGGACAGCGGCTTGGGTGTCCTTGGCATTATCATTAGCTCGTTTTCTGGCTATAAAAAAATATTACAAGTTTATCAGCATTACCTGTTTCTACTTTGTCTCTTTTAATAAAGAATGTAAGAAAGTACTGACGTAAAGTAGGAATAAAGGTTTACTGTTTATTATTTTTTTATATGCGCTTCCCAAAATATAATCTTGTCGAATGTATGATTTATAGTTCTAGGGAGAATAAATATTACGAAAGAACAAAAAATTCCCAAAAAAAATTTAGAACCAATTGTTTTAATTTCGATGTAAAACTGTAAATTGTTAAAGTTAGATCGAAAATAGGGTAAACACTAATTTAATTGTTTTCTTAAATAAATGACATTCAATAACTTTCTCATTTAATAAAACCAATTACCATTAATGAATTCTCTATATTTATTTGCATTATTCTTATATTAGTGTTTATTCAAAAAAGGTGAAAAATGACATCTTTTCATGTTAATATTTAATAAGTATTCAGTATTCGTTCCTTAATATAGTAATTTTGGATCAAAATGTACAATTCTGTATTAAAAAAAAATATATAGTGTTCGTCTGCACAGAAAGGGAAATGAAAAAAGGTAAACCAAATTTATATGATTATGTAAAGATCTGCATCATGCTAGTGTATGTGATAATGTTTATTATAATTTCAGAGTTTTATTATTGTTTTTTATAAAGCTACGTAGTAAGAAGTAATGTTTTTAGTTTTAGTAAGACAACCTTTTTACAAATCAACTCTGTTTAATAATATAATGAAATTAATCAGTGTTTAACAAACACTGTTCTTTATTCTTGAGCCAAATAAGCAAATCAGTGATTAAACAGTGTATTTAATAAATTGATTAAAATGTTTATTGGCATTGTATGGTACTTCAATTTTATGTCAAAATTTAACTTCTCGGATCGATTTTGCAAATGGGCCAATCAGAACGAAGTTTGATTATATCACTCGCATATTATTTATTTTGATTGGTTATCTTCGTGATCGATGTACAGTCAGACACAAAAGTGGCTGAACAAATTCAAAATTTCACATCGCCTTGGATATATTCATAAAAAAAAATGTGTATAAAAAATATGAAATTTTTAAAATGTTCAGCTACCTTTGTTTGACTACATATATTGATCAAAATGGTTATTTTTTTTAGTAGGGGGTAAATTTACAAAAAATCTTTTTTTTAACAGTTAAGGCTATGCGTTTCATTCGTATTGTGTGACATGTAGTTATTACACATTTATTATAAAAAAAGGGTTCTTGGCGACTCTGAGCTTTGAGAATGGTTATGCTTTTTAAAACAGCGTCGTTTGAAAGCTTTATTTTGTATGAAACTATTGTTGCAATAAGTTTAATACAGTTTATTGTACAAATATATTTATTGTTAGCATTTAGTCATATAACTATAGATTAGTTGATCTCGTAAGAAAATTCCATTTTGTATACGATAGGCCCATTTTTACTCCACATATAATTTCAATACGCACTGTAAATTTAAATTTAAACTTAAAGATCATCTATCCTAAAAATGTTCACTTGCATTATCCAAAAACCACTGTTCATTTCAACTTCGGCTGTGAAAGTAAGAAAAGGTGTTAAGTGTCGCTCTTTCGTGAAAAAAGATAAAAAATCTATGCAACTGGAACACATTTTTGGTATAAACAAGAATAGTTATAAAACACTCACAAATCATTGATTTTTTAAATATTGATGTGATCTTCAAACTTTATGTTCGTATTGTATCAGTATTTATAAATACGCACAGTGAAAACTCCTTCTCATATAAAAAACTCACTGACCTAATTACTTTATGCATGGAATTTTAGGTCACGAGTGCAGTGGCATCGAAAAATGCTTATGATGGAATATAAAATTTCATTGTCAACTCTGTCCCACACTGCATTTTATTGTTGCATGGACTGAAATATCATTGTATACATCTAAAATAAAAATAGAAGATAAAACATGTAGCCATTCATTTGTATATAATTTAACCACAAATTATTTAATAAAACTACTGTCTTAT
This sequence comes from Manduca sexta, assembly GCF_014839805.1. Classification (NCBI taxonomy): domain Eukaryota; kingdom Metazoa; phylum Arthropoda; class Insecta; order Lepidoptera; family Sphingidae; genus Manduca; species Manduca sexta. The sequence continues at coordinate 7,292,634 of NC_051127.1, forward strand.
AGAAAGTTATTTATTTATTGTATGACAGAACCCACTTACGCGCTAGAACTACTCGTTTCACGAGTGTACACATTAAATTATCAGCCGTTCCCAATATTTATTTATTTTTGATGCAGACGAAGTATACAACAATTCACTTAAAATCCGCAAAGTAAATAGTGTCTCTTATTATGTAACTCTGGTTACCAGCAATCAGTTAGGCCACAAAGTTTTAAACAAAGAAAATACGCAAGTATTTAACAGGGCCATTTTGACTTTGCTTTTTAGTATATGACAATTAATACTTGTCTCTACCTCTACTAATATTGTGTCAAAAATCATTATCATTTTGTCGTTTAGAATGAATATGGTGTATACGTGAGTGTATTTCAGACTGAAAATAGATATTGCAGCTGCATCTGCGACAGATTTTCTTAACGTAATAGTTGTGACAACAGTAGTAGTTAATAAAAAAAAAAATCAAAATTTCGTAACCTTCACATTTCTAATTTACATCTACGGTTTGAATAATTTATTGTGAAGGGAAATTTTCAAAAGATAAGTATGGTTTAATTTACTAACGCGATAGCAAAATGGCCCTGTATAAATTTTTTTAAAGTATAAATCAATACATACAATGATTATGTTTAGTACAAGAGCAACAAAATGCTTTAAACCTTATATATTATAGAAACAAAAATAATTAACGTTCAGTATTACACGCTATATTTTCATCTGAATTATTATTATATATCATAAACAAAAATATTGACGCCATTACACACATTGGCTGATTGATTGTACAAACTAGCAGGCGAAGGAACTGATGCTTACTTCCTTATTTTAGATTTATTGAACCGCACATGAAACAAGGGTCCATATTTCCGAGGTGATCTATCTAATGCATTTGAAATATATTCAGTAAATACACTATTTGAAGACTCACACTTTAGATTACAGAGATAAAATATTGGGAACGGCAAAGGCCTCAGTCACACCCATTGGCGTTGCTACGGATTTTTTGTAGGGGGAAGCTGGCAGTAACAAAAAAAAATCCGAATTCAACGAAAGGTTTGCTTTAAGCGAGGTCTCTGTAAGCGCGTGGCTTTTTATAAGGTAGGCAAAGAATTTTCTACAATGGACACAAACCAATATTGCGACAATCCCCTCTAACTACGCCCGTGGTCACCAACAAATATTGTTTGCGCAATTGCGACGCTATATTTGTTTAAAAATGCTTTAGGACTTAGGCCTAGAATTTGAGAGTTCACATTACTTAAGTAACTAGAACGCGCGCCATGCGATACTCGACCCGCTACAATGGATAGGTCGTTACTTATAAGTAATGACGTTGCCGACAAAATCTTACAAAATAATACTGGATAGAGTACACAAGTTCCAGCAGTAGGAATATTACGAATACTATGACATACCTTATTTTATAAGTAGTCCTAATACTAAGTTACAGCATACTTAGGCTGTGAGATCAGCGATGGTCCCCGCGGGGCACAGAATTACTAAAGCTCCTCTTGGATTAGTAATAAGTAAATACAGTCCATTACTGTTTGGGCGATAATATGAGTACCTATATTGTATACTTTAATACTATGAGTTGTGCTGTTACTGCTTGCTGCAAAGCTTCGGTACAAAACATGTGAGCGATACATTCGTGTGACACTTCTAGTAGCCACTAGCTTGTGGTGCGACTGGACCATCAATAATAATCAACACTTCAAGTGAAATAATTTAGAAATAAATAAGTAATAATATCACAATCACGATCACTTTGAATACAAAATCTATCTTCCAAAATAATTATCAATTTTGTTTTTATCACACGAATATATTACTATCAATCATTAATAAATACATTTTTATACTAGTACCTATGTAATGTATGGTTGATAATAAATATATGAATATAAATAGTTGAAGTCGGCAAAATACTAGAAATGTAATGTAATTGAAGAAATGAAATTCCTGTTGATCGGTATTATATTTAGACTGCACCAAACTTACTATCACGTGCAGTGTGTCCGAAGTGCCGCGGCAGAATTAAACATTGTAGACAGGTACCTTAATATATTCATTATCCATACAAAGTAAGAAGTAGAAAAATTACATAAAAAATACGTCAAGTCATTCTCAGCAGGTAGTAAATCCGTACAATAATTTATTTTTCTTTCTTGATCCGTTTGTTGGGAGAATGTTTGTTGGCGACGTGCACGTTGAGGTATCGCTGTTGCGCGAACTCGAGTCCGCAGTGCGGGCAGGCGCAGGCGGCGGCGCCGGCGGCGTGCGTGCGCGCGTGGCGCAGCAGGTCGCCGCGCACGCTGAACGCGCGCGAGCACGTGTCGCACGAGTGCGCGCGCGCGTCGGCGTGGCGCGCCGCGTGCCGCTTCAGCGCCGCGCGCCAGCGGAAGCGCCGCCCGCACGCGTCGCACGCGTGCGGCGCGGGCCGCGCCTCCGGGCACGCGTGCGTCTGCGAGTGTATGTACAGGCTCGCCCGCGTCTTGAACCGCTTGTCGCACGACTTGCACGAGTACTTGTACTCGTCGGCGTGGATGGCGACGTGCTGCGCCAGGTTGGCCTTGCTCGTGAACTTCTTGCCGCACACGTCACACTCGTGCTCCTTGGCGGCGCTGTGCGAGTGCTTCATGTGGTAGAAAAAGCTGGACGGCGCGGTGTACGGTTTGGAGCAGATCGGGCACGAGCGGGACCACTTAGCCTTGATCGAGCTTTTTGTGTCGGCCGTTTCTGCTTTCGGTTTGATGTCTGGTTGGTTTTTAGAAAGTTCACCTGCTTTTGACTGCGATATGGGACCACTTTTATTGTTCATATCGCTCTTATCTGCGAGATTATCTGATGATTCTTCGTCATCCGGAAAGATGTAAGGTAGCATTGCTGGCGTGGGATAATTAGGTGGTGGGTGACTATTTTGATTACGATCCCTATTTCTTCGTTTGTTTGACATAGCGTGTTCCATCATGTGTGTCCCGAACACTTTGCGATCTATGTAGATGTGGCACTTATCGCAAAAGGATACCAGCAAGGAATGCGCGCCTATCAGATGGTCCTGGTACACGTGTTCTGCCACCTTGGCCTTGCAGTATCTGCAGGGCTTGGTCGGCTCCGCGACGGCGAGGCAAGTTGAAATCTCCGCATACTTGGGTGGGTCACGTGGCGGCGCTCGGAACGATGACATATCCTTGAACCTGCAACAAAGCGGTTCACGTAATGATATGCATTAATGTTAGTTCAGGCTGTGATCTATTCTTCTTCAACTACTTCGAATGCTCTGTATTGTTGGTTTCCACTTTCCATAGATGTTGATGCAGGAGCGTTAGGTGTCCCGATGGGTCCGGGCATGCGAGGTGAGCTGGCTGCGCAGGCGGAAGGCCCGGCCGCACGCGCAGTGGTGTCGCCTCTCGCCGCTGTGCACGGTGACGTGCGCCGCCAGCTCGCCGCGGCGCTTGAACCGGGCGCCGCACTGCATGCAGGGGAACTTGCACTCGTCGTGCGTCTTGCGGTGCATGCGCAACGCTGCGCTCGACTTGGACGCCTTGCCGCACACGTCGCAAACGTACTCCCGGCTGTCCGAGTGCGACTTCACGTGATCCTGCAGGTGACTGCTGCGGGAGAAAGATTTGTTGCAGAGACCACACACGTGCGGACGTTGCTTGCTGTGCAATGCTTTAGTGTGTCTGGCCAGGTTGCCGTTGTCGTTGAAGCTGAGGCCGCAGATGGGGCAGCTGTATCTCTTCTCGCCCTGGTGCAGGCGCACGTGACGCTTCCACGAGCTGACGGTAATGTTCTTGTCGCAGTACTTGCACTGAGCGTATTTCTTGCCGTCCTCACCGACACTCACAAGCGATGGTTTATCTATTACTAGTTCTTCTTTGACTTCGTCGGGTTCTCGAGTCACCTGATTTGGCGCTATAGTAGCTCTGGAAGGATTGAGGTCTAATTAGGGTGACAATAAACATATATAAGCTCTTGCCTTTGTTCCCAAAGGGTAAGGCGGAGGCGCTAGTATATCTATCGTGGGCCATGACAGGGTGCGTGCCTATCCAAATAAAACTAATTTATACAATGATAACAATATAATTCGGTTTTAAAACAATTGTCTAACTAGTAATGTGTGACTTGTTCGTAGACGAGCTGCGTGGTGGGTCGCGCGTCCGCCTCGTGGACTCGCTTGGCGTGGTAGCGCAGGGCGCGGCGCTGCTTGAAGGCGAGGCCGCAGAGCGAGCAGGCGTGCGGCTTGGCGTCGGTGTGCAGCGTCACGTGGCTGTTGAGCTCGTGCCGCTGCCGGAAGCCCTTGCCGCAGTAGAGGCACACGTGCGGGCGCTCCCCGGTGTGCTTCAGCTTGTGGCGCGCCAGCCCCGAGCGCAGCCTGAACTTGGCGCCGCACTCGGCGCAGTGGTGTGGATACTGCTCGATGTGGGTCTTCAGATGCACGTGCAGGGAGCCGCTCTGCGTGAAGCGCTTCTCACAGAGGACGCACGCGTACGGCCTCTCTCCGGTGTGGATCCTGATGTGCTGCTTGAGGTTCTGCGAGTTGGCGAAGCTCTTGTGGCACCGCAGGCACGTGTGCCGCCGGATACGTTCGTGCGTCTCCGTCAGATGTCGCTGCAAGCCGTTCGGTGCCCGGAACTGCTTGCCGCAGATGTGACACACGCACGGCCGCTCTCCAGTATGGATGCGCTTGTGGAAGAAGTATGTGTGCGGGGAACTTAAATTCTTATCACATATTTTACAAGTGTAAAATACTTTTCCGTTAATTTTCTTTTGTACTTGTACAAGTTCAAGTCTAGTTTCTGTGTCCATTCTATCCTTTCTCATATTATTATGCGTTAAATCGTCGTAATTTTCTATGTTTGTTTCATTTGTTTTATCTTCTACATAAGAGTTTTCCGATTCCTCCACATCACTGGAATCAGTGAAATCTGGATACGATGATTTGTGTCTACTTGAGAAATGATCCGTGAAGTTCACAAATGCTTTGTAGAAGTTGTTGTAGAGATCATTGGTCTTCCTATTGGCGATGGTTGCCAGCGGTTCATCCTCGTCGTCGACGGAGCGTGCATCGTCTCCGAGCCCAGAGGCATCATCTTTACCTTCGACTAGGTTGTTCGTGCACGCTTTCCATCTGCAACAAACAATCTCCATTATTTTGCGTGCGTGCGCAAATGGTAGTTTAAATGTGTGCGCTTTCTGAACTTCTTCGAGCAGATATCACATTCGTATTTTCTGACGTCGAAGTGTATTTCTATGTGTCGGTCGAGCGTGTTTTTAGCTCTGTATGCCTTTCCGCAGTAGTTACACTTGTAAGGCTTGGCGCCCGAATGTATCCTGGCGTGTGTGTCTCTGCCGGCGCGGGTTGGGAAAGCCTCGCCGCACTCTGAACATACATGGTTCAACACTCCTTCGTGAGCTAATCGTTGGTGACTCCTCAGATTCCCTTGGTTCTTGTAGCTTCTGTCACACTTGTCACACGGATACTCGGGACCTCCTGAGCTGTGGCTTTTCAGATGTACGAACATGTTGTATTTATTGGAGAAAGTTTTGTTGCACTCGGGGCATACGGCTGGTATGTATTTTTGATTTTTAGCGCTCTGAAGCTTCTTTTTCTTTTGCCTTTCGTTAGGAGGGTGCGCTTCGCTGATGTGTTTTTGTAAATCATTGTTATCATCGGTAACATATCCACATGTTTTGCACACATTGCTTTTTACACTTCGATCCACGTGATCCTTTTGTAAATGGTCTATGAAATGTTTTTTGTCTTTGTAAAGTACCTCACAGCATACGACACCCTTCTCTAAAGTCACGTCTACGTGTTTATTAAGATGGCACAAAAGGCGCGTTGTTGACGTGTAAATGTTTTCGCAGAACGGACAAAAATAATTCGGGATTTTAGCATCTGGCTTCTCTTCCTGATCCGACTCCATTTCCCGATCTGACGCCTCTGATATTAAAGTTTCTTCAAATGTTATGTATTCTTTGATAAATGTTTCTAGATCATTCTTTGTGGACACTTCTTGCGAGTGTCCGGTCTGGAGATGATCGGCTAACATGGCTATGGTTGTTAAAGATGGTATAACATTACATTTCTGACAGACATACTTCATGTTCGAATCATTTTCATCAGTGTTCAGTGTGTGGAAATAATCTGTCAAAACATTTCTGACGTTATTGTAAAACTCTATGGTAATATCTGACCTGAAATTGTAAACAATGATTTGGGGAAATTCCAAAATTGAAAAATTTAAATCAATTAAAAATACTCACTTTTCTTCAGGAATCTTGTTCGAATTTTGGCAATTTTCTTGTTTCGTTGTTGTGGCCTGGAATGAAAAGGATAAATGAGTGTTAAAATTGTTTCGACACGAATAATCATGGTTCCTATAATGAAGATAATGAAAATATCTTTTCTGTGGACAAAGCAAAAAACTCTTCACAAAAAAATTACAAACTATTTCTTGACACAAATATGGAGTAATTATTGTCCTATTTGCGTTTTAATACTGGTATCTTGTGTGTGATCTCAAAATCACAAGTAATAATATCTAGCTGCACCTCTTACCATCTAGTAACTTACAGATCACATTTGCTTATAAACGATTTAATCCAAAAATGATTTGACATCACATCAAAACAGTCTGAAACAATCCTTACTCCCTCCCCCCTCCAAAATCCGTTTCTGCACACAACAGCACATGTGGCATCTGACAATATCTTACCTGGTCAGCATAAGGTACAGGCATGCGCGTGCGCAGCGCAGCGTCGGCCTGCACGCAGCACGAGACCAGCTCATGCCACGCCAGCAGCGTACTGGCGCACTGGTAGCACACCACGCGCGGCAGCATGTCCGTCTCGCTTACCTGACGACAAACAAAATGAAAAATGTACAATTTTGCACACTAGCACCGCGACCAGCTACATAAACCATACTCATTAGAGTTCAGTCTCAGAAGACGAGGCCTAGTCTCGGTAATAGATTGGCATATAAAACAGACCAGGTACTATTATTATACTCAGGCTATACCTTCGCAAACTCTATAATAATGAAGAATGATGGATATTTTTCTAAGAAGCTTTCTTGTAGCTACAGCGGTTACGGTAGCTACTGTTACTGCGCCATCTCAAAAATCCACTCTGTATTCATAAAATTAGCTAAATATTAAATTAACCTCCTGATAAGACACGATTTTGATCAGGGTTGTTTGCGTGTTTATTTTGTCTTTAATGCCAACGGTAGGTATATCATACGTGTATTTGAATGTTATTACATCATTGTATAGCGTTTTAAAGTACATAAGTCGAAAGACATTTTGAATTACCGCGTAGTGCTTTATTGAGTATTTGACACATTTTGGTAACATGATGCGTCCCATCATAGTGTCATTTACTTATTTCACGTCTATTAATTGTTTCAGGTTTGCCAAATTAAATCAGTATGGCGGATCACGCCTGCACTGCTAGCCGCACCGACTGGTCAACGCCGTTCGGACACGACGCGTGCGGCCAATCACGGAATGCGTCGAATCGCCGTGATTGGTCAATGAGATAATCGCAACACGCTACGTGCGTAATCCATGCTCGGATTCCTATTTATTTACTACTCGCTTTGATTAAAATTTTCGGCCGATCATGAATATAAATAAAGCCGAGATTACATTAAATTTTGGTTTCATGATAATACGATAGTTTTAAACAAGTGACAAATAGTAAGCAATGAGGGGATTCTATAAAAGTAACAAATAATTGGAAAGGAAGATTGTAATTTAATAACTTGTCCAGATTCCGACAGCTGAACGCCATTTTGCTGTTCGCTAGTTTGCAATTGATATTGCGAATGTTCAAATAAATATTTTTATACAATACGAATACAATTACAAAACACTCATAAAAAGCGAATGATTTGTTTTAATATACTAATCGTGAAATAAACTACTCTAGATTTTTTAAATTGGTGCACTAAAAGGAAGCTATGGTATACAGGGGGTCATATTGTCATTGCTTAACATACTTATTTTCTTAAAAATTACAATAAGTTATTCGAGAAATAGATTTAAATGAAACAAATGGAAGTTTGGAACAAAATAAAAGTTAATAAAAAGTAATTTTAATTTTCCACACCCTAATACCATCATTACTACTCTTAAGAGAATTCGTCATAGCATCAACAGCACACTTTAAGACAGAAATGGACTACACATTCGCCATATTCGTACTAAACTACAAAATCATGAAAAACATCAAATACATTTTTTGCAAAGAATTATCAGTGTGTGATATTTTCAACATGATATCAAAAACTTTAATATTTATTTGTTTACTTTGACACACAAGTATTGTTTACTACACCCTAATACACTGGCTGGTTACAACCAGAGACTACAAAGGATTTTCATCCAACCACCACCAATATATTGCTTTAATAAAATAATACTGGACACATCCATGACATGCAAAGAAATTTCAAAGTCATCTGACACATATTTTCATAACTTAAAACAACTTACCTGAATAGGTAAATGCTTGCTTATCTTGTCAGCCAGGTTGTTCTGCAGCCCTTCACCCTCAAATATAGGGATGACAAACTCACTGACTGCAGCGCAGGTCCTACACACATTCGAGAAGTCATGAATACCTGCAAATAAATTAACAATTTTAATTATGTACAAATAACACACCTTTACCTGGCATTTGGTTAGAACTTAGAAAGGCTATTGCATTTGTTGAGTAGAGAACACACAAATTATCTTCAAATGTATATGTTATTTGACATATCAGAAGATGAAACCTTCCTATTTCAGTAAAAAGAAGTGATCTAGCTTGTGTATCTTCACTATGGACACAAAAACCTCTACGAGATTGTAATGAAATTTTTAAGTATCTTCAGATTGGGCTAGCAGGTGATTTTGTGAAGTTTAAAAGTAATTGTATCATTAGAAGTTATCTGGCTATAGATAATTAACACTAAACCTGCAAAATGGTTTACTAGTAATGACATAGGTAATTATCAATTTTAATTTTAATGGGAAGTGCCTGCAATAGCTTCATACAGTTGTTACTGGTGGAACGTCTCTTGTATGGTGGCTATTTCTACTGCCAAGCAGTAGTGTGTAAGCACCACTATCTTCAAAGAACATTGTAGCCAGCGTAATTAGTGGGCAATTTGAGACTTAACATTAAAATTTTCATGGTGACAAGTGTAGTGGAGTGCTGTGCAGTACTTTGAAATTAACAGTTTTGTATGTTGTTAGTTTTTAACGGACGTCTTAATGCTTACCATCAGGCGTGCGGCATGCTTGTTTTGTCATTCCGACTATATAAAAAATATCACATGCATTATGGTCTCAATAATTACACTGGCTGTACAATGTGTAAAATAAGAAGGCAACTGCAGTATTTGTACACTGGTGTTTTTGGAGGTGGACTAAACGGTAGTAATATTCAGGGCATTTATAACACCTACCTCCTAATAAATATTTAGTAAAGTACCTACCAATTTTGTATGTTTGCTTATTGAAACACTATGAATTATATATGGAAATTACATTATATTGAATTTAGTCAATAGGCATGCGATAATTTATCTGTAATAGACTAAGAGAGATTGCAAACAAACTAAAAAGGTGGAAAAAATATCTTGGGAGTCCACTTACTCTCGATGTCCATTTGAATCGGTTCTTCTGACATTTCGAAAGGCTTCTGGGTTGTCGGAGACGGGTGACTATTATCCGAATTCATAAGAAATATTTGTTCAGTCGCCATATCTATAATTTAAATATTTTATCAAATGCAACTAAATTGCATACAGACTAACAGAAAATGGTGACCATATCGATCCAATCAAACCTCAATCAAACCAAGCAAACTCAAAATAATATTTAGTTTTCACAGAAAATGATGCGTTCTGAACAATGATTCGAAAACGCGTTCCTCTCTGTATTTTGTTATAAATGTTATTTATTGTTGTTTCGACTTTTTGTTGGATAAAAGAAAGATGTAAACTATATATCTATTTAATTTTCTGTACGCATAATTTTATTGAAAATTATATTAATAATATTAAATGAACCTAAATGGTATGAATCTCGCAAGTCGCAATTTTTTTCAAGTTTCGCATAACATGAAGTTTTTGACTGCACCACGAAGCTTGAATCAAATTCTGCGAATATTAAAAAAGGCGGGAAACGGTGAATAAGCAAAGGCGCCCTTTTTGAATCTATACTATTATATAAAGCTGAAGAGTTTGTTTGGTCGCGTCTCTGCTTACCCACTTCGTGATAAACATATGATGTGTATCCATCACGTTGACCTAGTGCAGGTCATGTAAGTTCGAAAAGTCAAGATGTGATCCTTGGGTATCGAATCTACGAAGCTTTGTTTCAATAGTTCGTTTCATTCCCAACTAGACTATCGAGCATAGTAGATCTATCTTTTGATCAATATTCATAGTGTGTTTATTATAATTATTCTTTCATCTGCATAGTTTTTTTTATTAAGCAAGATGACATTGTATGGGGAAGAAACAACAAATAAAACGATCTACTGTATATAAATAATTTAATTATTTTGTTTGTAGTTGTCTCGAAGTCGTTGCACGGCGGCGCGGCCGGCTGTAGCGACCACAAGCGGCGCTACCATCATTGTCTTGTTCTTGTACGTCTGGATCACTTGCTGCCAAAAATATATAGCAATATTAATTTAAAGAAGTTCTTGGGTTCGATTTACAAGTCCGACAATGTTGGGGCATCTATTCTGGTGTAATAGTTAACTACATATGGCTGGGTGCTTTGTAGTCATTTCTGGTCTAGTGACGGTATCTAGCAGATCCGTAATATTACATATGCCTATGTAGTTTTCATTGCCTTCAGAACAATAAATTACATCATTTAATTCTATAATATTGAGCATCATAGTAAAAGTATAAATAAATTTATTCTGGTTCATGATTGTGTACTTTGGTGCGCTTCTTTCTACCTACAGCGTTGGCGTTAACAATTGCAATATTTATTTATCTATTTATAGAACAAAGTCCCCAAAAGCTGTTTGTCTGTATTTGATCGATTTTATTAAAATCTACTAAACGGATTTTTGTACAGTTTTTACTAAAAGGTAGTGCAATTCTTTAGGAAGGTGTAGGTTAATAGTACCTACATTACGAATTATGTAAATTGACTGAAATATAACGATTAATATTGAAGTGGTCCCGTGGTTGTGTTGTGGTTGAAAAAGTTTGTGAGTCACACAGATTTTCATCATTTTCATTTATAAATCATATTTGCGCGGGCGAAGCTGCAGGCACAGCTAGTCATCTATTTTAATATAGCACTCTTACCAAAACAAGTTTGATCAGGAATACGGCGAAAGTAAGAAACGATATGGTCATAAGCGCGCTTTCTGATGACGGAAACTCGACATGTCCTCGTGCGGAGTCGTTTGCAGAACGTGCGCGTCGTTTCGCACCATTTTCTGGATCCGTGTCATCGTCAGGCCATAACATGTCAATTCTGTTTTCTGTAACAAGAACAATTTGTATGAACTAAAAATTCACCTGCATACACAAGAATATAGAGAGTGAAATAGTTTTTGCAAAAACTGAACATGTTCTTGCTGAAGGTAAAGAATTAATGAATGCAGATCTTAGTAGCTTTAAAAATTATGGACAGTCTTCTAAGAAAGTATTCTTGTGGCTACAGCGGTTAAAACCTACCTATGTTATCCAGCATTGTGTTCTTCAGCTCGTGTAAATATCTCATTTTACTTCTAAGGCTTTTGTGAGAGTTTTTGGAAATTATTTCTGCAACAGTTTTCATAAATTTTACCAGGACTTCTATCGTGTTTGCTTTATTATTCACCGATTGAGTTTCTTCAGTACTATCATATTCATGACTCTCTTTTTCTTCTTCAATGTTAAGAGTAGAAACATTATCGCCTGATTCTAAAGGCTTCAGCTTCTCATTATTTGGATTACGATATTGGTAATTTATTATATCATGTCCTGATAAAGCAATGTCAGGTTTCCTTGAATTCTGGTCCAATTCTTGATGTGTAGTTGTTTCTGTAGCGATCTGATATTCTTTTTCGTATTCATTATGATTAATTTTATTTATTTTGCCTTTAGAATGAAAATTATTAATGTCTTCGTTTGTATTTTTCGTATTTAAATTCATAAAATGGTTGCTTTCGTTATCATTTACCAGACTATAATTTTTGATAGTTACTTTCGTGACTTGAGTATCAAATTCATTGACTGTTGTATCGACATGCTGCTTTCTATTCTTGTAGATTCGTTGAGGTAATTCTTCAGAAGCGTTCTCCAAAGATATTTCGAGGTTTGTGTACAATTGATCACTAGCACTTGTAGTTTCCATAACTGTTGGTGATTTCACTTGCGTGTTTGGAAGTTGGACCCTTCTTATTACTCCCTTATTAAGTAATTTTTCAACAGTACCTATAAACTCTTTATTCCTTATGCCTGCCGTTACATCACGTGTAAAAGTGTTTCTATCGTCCATTCCATATTTGTTCCAGGCGCTAGATGTTTCGATGCGAGTGATGCCAACATTTCGATCAGTCCACGTATGAGGGGCAACAGTTTGATTGGCGTACTCTTGGTGAGTCCTGATCGATTTCCTGTAGTGATGCTGTGATATCTCCACCCACTCGCAAGAGGCTTGTGCGATTAATAACAGAGTCATCCACATGGTTCGTCTGTCATGTTTGTCTCAGTTGTGTACTGTACTGTGACGTCGGCTTCGTCTTGTGTGACTGTTATGTCAGGGATACTCAACTTTTGGTGTTTGAATGTCAGTTTTGGTTGTAGTATTTATATTGAACTAAATGTTAAGATAACCCAATGGGTCGTCATTCAAAGCTTTCATTTAAAAAGCAATAGGCTCGTACCTTATACATCGGATTTAATATTTTTGGCATAATACTATTTACTACATCTCTGTCTATACCTCGAAAAAGAAAACAGGCGTTTTGTAAACTTTTATGGTACTTATTGTCCAAGAGCTGGGCATGGTATCCTATTTAGTATGGATTGAGTTCGGCCTGTACAAAACTGAATTATAAATAGAAAAAGTAAATAAGTAACCTTGATTGTGTTTATGATAACATATCCCAAATGTTTCCAGTTGGGATGACAATTTTCCGGTGAGCGACGCCGTTGTGCCGGTGAGTTGTGACGGACGAAGCGTTAAATGTGTCTCAGTAACTGTTAACGACTTTCAAGGTTAGATACAAATACAACAGTCTAGGTGCCGGGTGGGATATAGAGGGATCAGGTTTAGAGACTTTTAAACTGGAAATATTAATTCTCCACTTCCCTTCATAACAAAGCTTGAGACAAAAATAATGAACTAAGGAGGCGTTTTAATCTCAATTATAGGGACATTACAACTAGATAAGCCACTTGTAAAGCACCAAGGATAAAAAAATAACTAAGGGTCATATTACATGAGCTGTTAGATTTGATTACAATGGGCATGGTAAAAACGCCGGAAAGCACGGAAATTCCGTCTAATCTCTACAAGGTCCATGTAGTATACAACCCCCAATGTTATTTGCATACTGTTTACTATAATGTTGCATTCTACATGCCAGAGACTACACTCCCAAAGTACGTGATGAGCAGACTGTTCAAATGCGTAACCAAGTGTAGAACGTGGGCACGTAGAAGATCAGGGATTAGTTTTGTCAACACTTTCAGTGCCAAATATGGGCCGCTCTCAATAAACGACCCTAATCTTAATCTGTGTTCCAATCCTGAGAATAAACCAATCAAAATAAGTAATTTTTAGGCATGATAAAAAATGTCTAGTCTATTTTCGTGATGCTTTGAATAAAACGATTGGAATCGTTTATTGAAAGCTACATCTCGCGGTGAATAACAGGCATCAGAAGACGAAATGAAACGCATTCTGTTGAAAACAATATTTATTTATATAATGATTCGCAACCTGTTCACGCGTAGCATGTGAGGTGCACATGACACGCGGTACGAGCGCTCGTACTGTTGTTATCCCAATTCTTACGCAAAATCTAGACTGTTAGATGTTAAGACATTTAATTAAATTTTTTACTAAAGGCGTGAGATGTCACGAGAAGATTGGAACTTAGGTGTAAAATGGAAAAAGATTTAGTTTTTGACTTGTTAACAAACTTAATGAAGGTACTGTTCTAATATGTCAATTTATTATGAATATATATTAGCATTTTGCTAATAAGTGCTATGCTGTGAAAGGGCCACACTTGATTTTTCTCGGCGCAGTATACCTTGACGTGCTCACTGCAATTTTTTTTACCGATAAAATCGCATGCAGTCTCGGTAATACAATAGGAATTATATTGCTAGTTGCTACATCCGTCTACCACGTTGTGAACTCCCGCCAAGCCGAAGCATGGATAAGGAAACGTTAAAAAATATGGAATTAAGATTTACAGCCAATTCCAACAAATTGGAGTTCGAGAATAATTTGACGCGTTTATTGGAAAAATAATTCGAATGCCCTCATCGCTCAGTTTCTATGCATGTCTATACTGCAAGGTTGAAATACAGTTCAACTATCTTATATGATGAATGGGACAATCCACAGTACAAACGCGCATCACAACAATAAAATCTACAATCACCATCATTTACACTTATTATGCATTTAATTTGTTCATAATATAAATAAATTTATTACATTAATTACAGCTAACACTTATTCCAACATGTATATGGTTTTAATATTTTGACACATTATGTTGTGGTAAAGTGGGGTGAATAGATATCAAGGGGCGAAGAAAAAACTTTAGACCCCCTTTTTAAACACATTGGTGAGGTTTGGCGTCGGCACAGTTCGTATAAACTAGAAGTGCAGAAAAATAAAAGTTATGTATTTTATATGTTACAAACATAATAAAATCGATGGTCAAATTTCGACTAGTGGGTACAAACTACAGGAACAATCATTTTACGTATCTATTACAGTTGAGTTGGATTTTTTTTAATAATTGCCAATCAAATATCGTTTTTTATTCACCCCTTGAGTGTCACCCCATGTAATGCCACGTTTACCGCAGTGATGTGATAAAATTAATACAACAGTTATAATATTTTAACATACCTTTAATTTGACAAAAACATAATTTGCATTGCGCTATTGCAAAAAACGCATTGATAGAAATAAAAATGCACACCACGGCAGTAAACGAGGGTATCTGTATAAATTTATTATTGTTAACATAGGTTATTACATTATTATTGTATACATTTTATCAGTTTGGTCCAATGTTTGTGTTGGTAGTCGCGCGTCCACTAGTTGGCCATACACAGAGTGTTTCTATTTGCAGGTATTTACCATTACAGGGTGTGGACAATAGTGGAGGCTCGTCTGTGCGGATAATGATACGAAAATGATAAATATCATAATACTTGTATTGGAAATTAAAGCTTCAGAGAAATTGCAAGACTGTAGCACGATTGGCTCCAATTTAAGAGAACGTGTTCACATGTTGGATCAAACAGAGGGAAGTAACCGTTTTCATTAATTCTATCTAATCGAACAAACGTAGACGTGTTAGTCTGATAATCACGATACAAGGTTAAAAGGGGTGAAGTAAATTAGGCAGCCAGCATAATTCATACAACCGAAAAATAGTTGATAATTTTGTTAGTAGCCATTATAATTAGATTGTATTTGACCAAACGTCTCTGAAATTGGAACCAATTTAATTAACACAGGAACCCCTTTACAGAACACACATATCTAATATACTTTTTCTAAATGCTTTGACGACCCTTTAAGGCGTCTTGTGACTATAGACAGATAAATATATATAGAACAGTAAAAAACTAATTAAAACATTGTAGATGTATATTCAAACAAACATATTAAATATATTTTGCCGAACGATTATTATCTGCAATGGGGTAATCGTTTTGTAAGAAGATCACAGAAAATGGAAGTATGCATAAAAAATTGTAAACAACAATAAAAATAGATAAATACAAAACAATCACAGTGTTAAAACATTATTGGAATGGCGAAGGAAATGCCTATTTAACGTATGACAACCATTGTTGTAGAGTGAGGTATCAAAATACCTCAATCGTAAATAGAATAAAAATTAATAAAAATGTCATTAGAAGCAGCAACAATATTTCTATACATTTTCGAGTATTAACACAGAGTACAACAATAATAAAATATTTTTTATTGGTTTATAAAAAATCAACAATATATATATTCATGGAGTATAATTCAACTGCCGCCATTTTGGAATTGCGATTCTAAATTTGAATTACATTTAAAAATAATTCAAAAATGTTGAATCGGTTTTACTTTTCAACGTATGCTTCAACGGTCACTCGACACTACTATTTTAAAACGTATGTAAAAAACAAAAAGTACGTCTGTACGTGGTGTAAACTGTTCAAAAATGTTGGCACTGCTTTGTGACTTACACGTGGTAATTATCTAATTATGTATAAATTAATTGTGATGTTTATACACTTGTCACTAATAAAGTAGTAAATATGCTATTTATATTAAAAATGTCAATCTAATCTCAAAATATAAAATCTTTTAAGGCGAATTTGTGCGTGATATCTCTCTATATAATGTATTTTTCCTATTTTCCACCAACTAAATATTTACTAGTGTAACGTTACTCTGATTCAGTTATGAAAATCGACACAAATATTCCAAGGCGGGCGATACATTTGTAAGTTTTACTAGCGTAAGTTTTTTGCGTAAGCTACTTCAGAAAAAAATTGCAATACAAACAATTAGGTTGGTTAAAGTAACACACGCTCTTATTTTTCGAAAAAATAAGAGGTAAGTAAAACATAAAAGTGTATTTCCCGTCTGATGAATAACTACTTTATGAATGAAAATAAATAATTTGTAAAATGTTTTGGATGTTGATGACTAAATTGATAATTTTTATTATCCTTAAGCTTGTATACATCCACGTCTCTACACATCGCTTGACGTTAAAGTCATTTTCTGGTGAATATGTTTACGTTATATGGAATTTAATGTATTTTTTTTAAAGTCGGGCGTGGCTTTAGTCATTGGCGACCGTATCGTCGATGTTATTTTATATTTTGGCATTTAATTCGATTAAATTAATCTGTTTTTTTTTGTTCTGGCTTCATGGTTGCAGTTTTCAGATTATTTCTAAAACAGCAACAAATATTACAAACGTTAATCAAAATTCACTAAACTTCCACACTTATTACTACAGATATGACAGGCTGGCGGATGTGACGTCACGTGTCACGTGTTGTATTTTTTCTTCATATTAATGTAGAATTTGGCAGACACTAATAATATGGATCGTTTTGATTTTCTGTACGTCACATGTCAGCGGTGACGGTAAAAATTTAGTAAGTAACGTACACACGTGACGTCATCAGTGCCGAGCCACTTTACGCACATTCTCGGACATTTCCTAACTCTATAATCTATTTAGGCCGTCACTTCAGGCAAAAGTCGTCTGACTTTAGTTAATCTAACCTTCTTGTACATGTTAATCAATAAAAAAATATTTTGATTGTAAAATTTGCAAGTTTTTACTGATTAAAATGTCATAAGTAAGAAAGGTGTTTTATAGCCGTTAAATATTAGCCCGAGATAAACTCTACAGTTATGTTATTAGATAAAGTAATATCTTTCTACAGCAACTGCATTTAAAACGGGACAGCCACCTGCAATATGTATATCATACCTTAGTATTAAGTTAAAGATACTTTTACTGTTTGAAATAATTATTTTGATATACCACATACTTGTGTTAAAAGCCTTTTGTACATGGGTTTTGAAATAATGTATATTTGGAATATTGTAATATTTTTCGACATCAGATTTGAATAACAATGCTTTTTTCTGTTCCCAATATAGTCTGTCCGTATGTGTACACTACGTGAAAATCCGTTCAGTAGTTTTGGAGATGTGTGCTAATAAACAGAGAAAAATTAATGAACCCTTGATTTATTCCTATTACTCCCGTTTAGTCACCTTTTTCTTTTAATAACTTTTCTTTCAATATACAGACACTGCGTTCTGCTATTTTATTATATATAGATAATTGCAGATGACTGTCCACAACAGCTTTAAATATTTCAGGTCAATTCCTAATAAATTGACAATAAAACGGATTAATAAGTGGTATTCGGAAGACCAAATTGTTACAGCATTTGTAGGTAAAAATATATCGAACATGAGAACTTTAATATTGTTACAAATATCACTTAAGACTAGGCACAGACCTTATTAAGCATTATGTCTTATGTATTAAACATTCTCTCGAAATATGTTAACATTAATACAACATTTATGATACAGTGTTGCCATAGAGTATTAGGACTCGTGCGGTGTTGCCAGCCAAAAAACATAAATCCTACCACGATATGTAATTTCTGGCATTACCATTCGGTTAATTTAAATTTTCTTTATATCTTTCGGCTGGCAATAAATAATATCTACTCTGCATATTTCAAATCACTTGTTAAATTTTAGATGCATTATCATTTGTTACGTCATTAAAATAAAAAAAATAGTAAGGAATTAAAACTAAAATACTCTGACAACATACTCATAATCAATTATAGTCCGCACACAAATCCTGGTCACCTCAAGCACGCTTGGAGTGCGGAAGTACAAGGATCGGTGTGGCAAATTCAAGTGCCAACAGGCCGGCATAATTGTATCGACTGTCGAGGGGTGATTATCTCTCGTCAGTCGACATCCTATTGGATACCTTTCCACTTATCATCAGATGCAACGGGGTAACTGCCGTGCCGTACCACAATAAAAGATCACCCTAAACAAAAAGCGTTTTGACCTCAAACACAGTGTATGAGGTGACTAGTTCTTGCGTTCCGACTATACACAAATATCGTCTCATACTTACAATAAAAGCTGCAAACGTTCGCAACCATTCATAAAAAGTATAAAACGAGCGAATAAATAAAAAAAACGCTAACCTGAGTGGGAATGCTGTTCTGACAACCGTCAAGGCTCGGGCGACGCCGGGGGGCTTGTATTAGTAACTATATCTTTAAGGTCATGAGAGGTATATTTTTGGGAATCTCTATAACCTTTAGCAGACGAAACAATGCAAATAATTCACTAAATTAATAATCTCGGTAGATATTCAAAACTTGGCAACTTTAAACAAATGCATTAATAGATGGTGTTAAAAACTTGTTATTATAATATATTTATTTATGTATTATTGTTATATTTGCGTTATACTATTTAATTCTAAACATTAGCTGCCTTCTTGTGATATTTAATTAGGAGGGAGTGATTGGTAGATAATTTGTAACATAATCAAAGGCAATTATACAGTATCTGATTGGTTGGACTTCTAAATTTGTGCCGAATTGTCGTTGCATAAAGGTCAAAAGACACAACATATTTTGCATTAAACAAATAGATGAATCCAGACAGTTTGTAACTGTATTGAATTTTATGACCATAATTATATGAGTGTAACTAAAACGAACAATATTAATTTTTAAGTTGCAATAATAATTAGCAAATTATAAATGTAATATGGATAGTAATTGATACCAGTTAGTTAGAGCACGCTATACATAGTTATTTGTGTAAGCACGGCCCGGTGCGAGCGCGCGGTCAGTGCCAGCGGTGGTCGTCGCTGGCGTGCGTGAGGTAGCGCGCGCCGACGCGCTGCTCGAGGCGGCGCAGGTCGAGGAAGGCCTGGCGCGTCTGCAGCCACGCGTGCGCCACCGACTTGTCCACCGACAGCCGCTTGCGCTGCTTCACTTGCAGCAGGTTGTTGATCAGGTCGATCGCTGGGGACGACGCACAACACAACATTATCTTTATACACTGCTTATGCTTAAGTTCATGTGCAATATTGAAGGCAACTGAAAATATTATGTATTTATAAGCGACTACTTGACCCGACAGACTTTGTCCCGTCTTAACTATGAATTTACAGCGCGCATTCTGTCAATCGCTGACAGTTATTTCACATAACTGAGAGTTATATAAAATTAATATTTTCGTTAAGTTTATTAAATTTTCTAATTTACCACGCAATTTTTTGATTTTTTTCTTTCACAAGAACCTTCTCCTGACAATAACAAACACAACAACAACAAAAAATAGTGATATCGGTCCAGCCGTTCACGCGTGATGGCTCGACCAAGGGAAATAGGGATTCATTTTTATATATATAGATAAATGTTTAGTAAAAAAAACAATGTCTGCCCACGCCGATGGTCTTAGAATACGAATGGCAATTTGAAAATTAATCCCAAAAAAATATTACAGTAGAGAAAAATGCATTAAACCACCTCATCCTTTAAGAAGTTGTCGCGAGCGTGACTCACCCTCAGCGGAGATCTCCCTCCACGGCGTGGGGGGGTACATGAAGGCGGCGTTCTGTATCTGCTCGTTGATGTCCTCGTCCTCGTTGAACGGGAACGTGCCCGAGAGAGACACGTAGATGATCACGCCCACAGACCACATGTCTAATGAACGATTGTAGCCCTTGTTCCGAAGCACTTCCGGCGCTGTGAAAATACATAGCATTACGCATTTTACCTTTTAAGAGAGAGATGTTTACAGGTCATTTCATCTACGACAACGTGCGCCAATATTTTTTAAGCGGAAGTATTGGGCGGTAAGGTGACTGATCCAAGCACTTTCTCCGACGCTATCCATCGTCGTGTGCGTGTGCACGTGTGCTGCTCACGCGCATCGTAGGCGATGAGGGACAGTAGTGGCACGCGAGTTTATGGATGACATGATCTACATAATATATTATTGCGCCAGTTGTGTGAATTTATATATAGAGGAGTGTCTAATACTGTTTTCTGGACACAATTCGAGACTACGGGCTAGTTCTGAAAGACCCAATATTACTTAAATTCGGTGGTCAAACACGAAACCTTAGGACAGCAGTCTTACTGTTATATGACTACGCCACCAAGGCAGTCTTTAAAACGATTATCAAGAAAACTTGCAGAATTTAGTTTGCTACAAATGTTAAAGCTTACAAGACTTGCGGCGAGTCGCATGTGTATAGATTGAAATATTGCTGTTAGAGTAAACGCATTTGGCAGTTCATGCGCAATACATTGGTGCGAGAACTAGCTAGCTGGGTGAGCAGGACGCTGTGAGTGGTGAGCACGCACCGAGGTAGGCGGGCGTGCCGACGACGCTGCGGCGGAAGGACTTCTCGCCGATGATGCGCGCGAACCCGAAGTCGCACAGCTTCACCTGCGGGAACTCCTCGTCCGTGGACAGCAGCACGTTCTCCGGCTTCAGGTCGCAGTGCACGATGTTCTTCTCGTGCAGGTGCTTCAGCGCCACCAGGATCTGGAACAGCAGTCGGAAGATGATACATAGTTGAGATGATTAGAGCTGAAAAGAGGTCACTTTTCTTACATTTAAATAAAACTTATGGTACCAGAGGTGACGTTAGCACAACCATTCACTCAAGCAGGTTTAATGCGTATACGTCTTGTCCACGTGTCCATCCGTCCGTCTCACCACCTGTATATTCGTTAATTCATCCATCGCCCTATATGTCCACCCATGGTCAACTTGTCTATCAATCCACAAATTTTTCCATCTCCTGCTTACTTCTCCATAATACGTGTTCCTTACTAACCTGTGCGACCAGGAACTTAGTAATCCGCTCGGTCAGGCGTCCCTTCTCGTGCGAGAGGATCATCTCGAGCATGTCGCCCTTCAGCTTTTCCATCACCACGAAGATCCTCTCGGGCGTTTCGAACATGCGCTCCAGGTTCACCACGCCAGGGTGGGAGAGGTTCTGCAGGATCGCCACTTCATTCTTCAGCTGGGCCTCTTGTTTCGTCGGGAAACGAAGTTTGTCTATCACCTGGAATTAAAGAATAAGAATGAGATGAGAAGGTAGAAACAATCATTCACATTACTAGTTGAACAAATTCAAAATTTAATTTCCGCTGTATACTTTTGTCTTATTACCAATATTTTTTTTACACAGAAACAAAAATTTCAATTTAACTTAACATGAATATGAGATTTGAAGTTTTGAATTTGTTGAGCTACTTTTACGACTGACTGTACATAGTAATCAAAATGATATTCGGAGATCTCCAGTCACCCTGCCTCAAGGACTGTAATATAGTCTCGTGGCCGAGGGTACCTTGATGGCGACGGGTCGCTGCGTGCGGCGGTGCAGGCCGCCGTACACGATGCCGAACTGCCCCGAGCCCAGCACCTCGTCGGGGTGGATCTGGTACAGCTGCGCCATCTCCGTGCCGCGCCCGCCCGCGCAGCCGCCCTCCGCGCCCTCCGCCTCCGACCCGTTCGCGCCGCCGCACCCCACGCCCTCCGCTGACGACCACACATCCAGGTTATGGTGAGATGCAAGTTTTAATAAAAATAACTATTTTCATAAGTTTTTAACACGATTTAAATACAATATATTTTGTAAGAAGTAGGAAAATAACTGAACCAGTAACAACTTATCAATAAATTGTATAACATTTTTGTGTCAATGGATTTTGAATTTTATTTCAATAAAGACAATGTCGATAACAGTTTGACAGTAAAAACAATTCTGCGCTGCGTTCCGCCATGTATGCGCAGCTTTTGAACAATGTAGTGTCGGTGCTGAGCACCCCGCGTGTACCTGCGTGGTGCGTGACGGGCAGCAGCGCGTGTCGCACGGCGGTCTCCCACGAGCGCGCCACGTACGCGCCCACGCCCGAGTCGGGCGGCGGCAGCGCGCCCGCCACCCCGCCCGCGCCCGCCGCGCCCGCGCCCGCCGCGCCGCCGCACGCCTCCTCCACGCCCACCATGTAGTCCACGTTGGCCGTGCGCAGCTCGAAGCAGTGCATCACGTCTGCCGGCACATAATGTAACAGACATGTCATGTCATAAAAACTTCATTATTTGTATTAAAACTTACGCGAGACATTATTATACTATTTGAGAATCAAACACGCTTTTACTTACGTTATAAAGTAGTATTTTATAACTTGAGTAAAACCGTGTTTGTTTTCGACTAATTCATTACATATAACCAGTTTCTTAGTAATAAATAGTACCTAATACCTAAATAGTAATAGTATCGGCTCGACCCCTGTAATACTGGAGACAGTATTACAGGGGTCGAGAGATTATGAGAATAAAAATTACTTAAAAAACTTTTTTTTTGGCATTTCGTACTGTCAATATCATTATCGAAGGACCTAAAATCATCGAGAAATAAATGAAAAATCAATAGAATCCATTCAGTAAAAATTCAAAACAGTTATTTAAACTCTGTTGGATATTTTATAATGATAAAAATTATCACAGTAAACTAGCGTATTCATTAATTATTCTTTTGCGGTTATTAAGCATACTAATCATACCTGAATGCGGCTGCCTGGCGGTGTCTATGGCGAGGATCTCATTTAATGGGATCTCCTTGTAGTACTTGGTGCCCTGTTCCGACGTGAACAACGTTATCGACTTGCTGTCCAGCCGCCAGTACTGACGTTTTATCTGAATGGAAAGACGAAGGATAATATAATAAACACCATACTTACTATGACCTATGTTACTTGATAACCTCATCAAACCCATCTCAGCTTTGAAGTTAAATGAATTTTAATGTTATGATTTTTCCAAAAGATTACTAAAAGTAAATGAACTCACAGTTTTGTCCTTATTTGTGAAGTGAACCAGCCATCCCTCCTTGAGCCACTGCCCCTCCCTCTTCTTGGTGTGTTTGACCGACTGCACGATGCGCATGAGTGGAATATTGGCGCTGGGCGACGACGAAGAGCTGCAACGTGTGCGCACGTCAGATCCTCCTGGGCGGGGGATGGGGGTACGCGAAGGGGGGGAGCGTGTGTGTCGCCGGTGGGGGTCGAAAGAGAAAGTTCCGAAAATATACCTACTTGTGGTGTACATAATAAAGAGTTATTTATATTCAAGAAAGTACATTAAGTATGGACTTGCAATGTTAGAAGGAAGTAGTACTCAAGAACTTTAAACGATAGGATGTAGGGATGGCGATTATTCCTGAACATCGATTTTAAAAATCGATTCATAAAAAACTCGATGTTTAACAGATCGATATTTTTACCTGTCTTGTTTGAGATTTTATTGGTAGTCTTAAAGGTACTTCTTATCTCAGTAATACAGTAAATTATAAAGTTTGTGAAGACGTTTGGATGTTTGTTACAAGTTATCGCCAAAACCGTTAAACAGATTTGGAATACAATTTGGCGTATCAATAGACCGTGTCCTAGATTAACATACAGGCTATTTTCACCCTGGTAATCTGATCCTGCAGCATATATTTAAATCGAATTTTGTATATAGGTAGCACTCCTTTTTGTTTTGTATATTGTGGATTTACATTAATTTTATCATAAGATATTGATCCACTGGATCACGGCCATAGCCAAGATAAGGTGTGGGTTAAGAGGGTGTCAAAAATATTAATTGGAAAAATAACAGATTGTCTTGAAAATGCCAAAACCAATCAATTAGTACTTGAAATCCTTACCCTCCTGGATACGCGTATGCGCTGGATCGATTCAACCCTAACATCGATTGTAATTTAGAATCAACGTGTTTTTGATCAATAAAATCTATTATTTGATTAATCGTTCTCAAGTTCAGTTGGCTGCTCTAAGACTTAATCAAAGTCTAGATAAGTAAGATGAAACAAGAAAATTGATAATACATATATAAGAAAAACATCACAGAACAAGAACACGTAACCAAACTCACAAACCCAACACAGTAAAATCCCAAGCCAACATTACGACCATACTCAAAATACTTATAATATTTTTTTTATCATTTGAAAAATGACAGTATGGACGACGAATAAAAAAAAATATACATGTAAATCCTGTAAAAAACCCAAGCTAACAGCACAAGTTTGAAGCAGAGACAAGAGGCGACCCGCCACCCCCGCGACACACACGCCCCGCGCCCCGCGCCACTCACCTGCTGGGCCGGCTGGCGGACCGCTCCGGCAGTGTGTCGCGCTGCGGCTCGTCCGCGTCCTCCTCGCGCGGGCGCCGCAGTTGTACCTGGAACCAGACGTTGTTAATTGAATTATTAGATTAAAATTAAAGATTTCCATTTTATGCTTTACTTATGATAAAGTCAACACATAAGTATATTAAGGTTTGGAAAATATATTTATGTCTTAAGGTGGTAGCTCAAGGTCCATTTTCATACATTTTGTTTCGGCTTTAATCTGGGTAACTAAACAAGTATTGGCAAGTAAAGAATTTAAATTCACGTCTAGTTAGTGATTAGTTCTCGCAGTTGAAAGAAAAATGTAAAAATAATTAATAATCATGGATATTTCGGCCTTTAAAATTTAATATGACGAAATTTTAAAGGCAGAAATATCCATGATTATTAATTATTTTTACGTTTTTCTTCAACTGCGAGAACTAATCACTAACTAGACGTGAATTTAAATTCTTTACAGATTAAAACAAATGTAAGATAGGATATCAATTCCTCGGTTAAGTAGAGAGCAGGTATATGGATCGTGGACTGGATGAACCTGGATGCGACTGCTAGATGGAACAATGGTTTAGTTTTACTATTCGAATAATGTGGTCGGAACACTTTTCATTACTTACACATGTTGGACAAACTATTCATTTTAATATTAATCAATATCAGTCGAATAGATAGACACATGAAGTTGTAGAACTTGAGCATCGAAAGCGGCACCTCCTCAATTTAAAACTCTAAATACCCTGCCAGCGACCAAATATGCCATGATGTTCATCGTCATGTGTGTAGAAGCTTGCATTACCTCATCTTCCGCTTTGGACTCGGCGGCGTCAGGCGTGGTCTCGTCGTCCGACTCGTCGGGCAGACGCGCGGTCTCCGACAACTCGCTGCCCGTGCTGCTGTCCGCTTCACCTGGACATATATAACTAACTTCAGATTTTACTATGGAGGTAAGTGGACTGTCAGTATTTCCATCTTCCGATGTTATTATTTGATTAATCGTATCTTATTGGTGGTGGTGGTGTGCAAGCCTAGCGGTTTCCACACGGTGTGGTGAAGTGACATTCGACCCCCTAATAAGGCACTCTCTGATAGAAATGCTACCCTTCTCAGAAGGGAAAGTCCGAACTCAGTAGCGAGATATCAATAGAGGTCTTATGCAATGGATATCTTGCTTATATGCCATTTCAATGTAGGATCAGCGAGACACGCTTCTTTAACGCATGCATAAACGATTCGTGCAGCTGTCTGCCTTAGCTCTACTCGGAAGATCAATATTCGAGTAAACTGTACAACATAATCCCATACAGTTTAGCCTGATCGGGAATAGAACCCATTAGTTAAATGCTAGACTACTCAACGAATACAGGACTATAGTCAGACCGGGGCATTTTAGCTAACCGTGTTTGAGCAAGCGAGCCTATATACAGGCAAATATTATAGTAATATATAAAGTATATGACTCACCGTGTGGATCCCGTATCTCCCCCCCACAGTCCTTGGGCACGAAGGGGAGACACTTTCTGTGCGCGTTGTAGTGACAGTCCCGACACTGCAGCCCCTGCTTGAACAGGCCGCGCAGCAGTTTCTTGCAGTGGCGGCAGACTGTGGGCCGCGTGTAGGAGTGCACCTCGAACGTGTGCGGGATGCCGAGCGACGCGTGGCCCAGCGATGGCAGCGGCCACGTGCTCGTGGTGCCTGAGATGGAGCCCGAGACGGAGCCCGCGCGGGAGAGGAGAGCGGCTGCGCTTGCCGCCCAGCTGTAGACATCAGTTACTCTGCTATTATTTATAAGTATTCAACTGGGCAGTAACGACTGTGGCGAGTGGTGGAGTCATCTCTTGTCAGTCGATCTTACACGCGGAGGTCACTTCACTTACCATCAGGTGTCAGTCACAAAAATTGTTGAACAAATTCAAAACATCCAAGCCTGTACAATTTCTGGTTATTCTGATACTTTTTCTTTCATATGACATTTATTCACCCTATATGACCTAAACAAGTGCTCTTTGTATATATTATTTTGTTTTTTTGTATAAGCACAAAAGATTATACGCGAAGGTTGGTCGACGCCCGCCCTTGGAACGTCTTTGGCCACCATATAACAAACCATACAGCCTTCCATGAGCATCGCGTGGTGCTGCCCCATCCCCTCTCCCTTGAGAAAATCCGCAGCTACGCGTATGTACGTCACATATAATGTTCATGAAATAAATGTAGCATCAAACTTATTCGTTATAATTTATAACACAAAGACATAACTAGTTATTTAAAACGGACAAAAGTTAAGTGCTCTAACGCATGCGCTGTATTTGAAAATACCCAGTAATGTGTGACACATCATCGTGCCATAGGTGAATGTACCCAAGACATATTGTCATTCAGTTGTCGAGTAGAACCGCTTCCAAATAACTACTATGACTCGTTTTAACGCTTTACTAGCTTTGGCTCGCGGCTCAGCCCGCGGTTTTCTTAGAAATAACGAGACGAGCAATCCGCTTCTCTGGTGGTAAGATACGACTACCCATAAACTGTAGCTACACCGCCTAAACTTTGAAGCTCTTTTCGTGGAATAAAGCCAGTGATGTCTCGATGGTCGCTTCAACGATGTCAGCTCACCTTAGTTTAATAATATTATAATGCTGTTTAGGTATATTAGGTCTCTTACAAGTGAAAGGTTTAAGGCGATACCTCAAGGTCCATTTTCATACATTTTGTTTCGGCTTTAATCTGGGTAACTAAACAAGTATTGGCAAGTAAAGAATTTAAATTCACGTCTAGTTAGTGATTAGTTCTCGCAGTTGAAAGAAAAACGTAAAAATAATTAATAATCATGGATATTTCTGCCTTTAAAATTTCGTCATATTAAATTTTTGTGTTAAGGCGATACGCCTTAACACAAAAAATATGAAGAATATTATGCAAAGTTCACTTATTGTTGTTTTGTGTTTGTTTAAACGCATTATACTTCTTTAGAACGATGTATTATATTTATAGGAGACTGGTTGACGTCATATTTTTGGAATATCCCACTGTATATTTTTCGAGGATATTAAGTAGCCTTATTTTCTTTTTATTGCTTTGAATGACGAGACGAGCTTGCCGTTCGCCTGATGGTATGCAATACGACCGCCCATAAACAGTAGAAACACAATCCAACACCTTGAATTACAAAGTATTGTTTGCTATTCCACTGCGCTCGCTATCCTGAGACATGAGATGTTAAGTCTTATTATGTCCTGTAATTAGACTGGATGCAATGCCTATATACTTTAATAAAGAAACTGTCTATTCCTGTGCAAAATTTAATTTAAATTTATTCAGCGGTTTCGGCGGTTTCCGGAGGCTGAACTATGTTGTGTAGGCAGCGAATAATTCAAGACACACATTAATTGGCGCATGAGTTTAATATCCGACGTTTTGATATGGACTTACGATTGACCACAGATAATCTACCGCGGTTTACAAAAAATATTTCACTGATTTGCATTTGTTTTGGTTTATTGAACCCGACTTTAGGAACCAGATTGATGCAGGCCGTTTCTAACAGGTTGGTCTGAAAATCTTTGTGGTAGGGCTATGTGCGGCGTTGTACTTCCAAAAGCTGAAGGGGATGAACCTGACTAGTTTAAAACCACCGGACATAATGTTGAAAAACCGGATATACCGTCATTCTCAATAACTTTTTTCCTTTTCAATTAGAACAAATCCTTTTTGTTACGATTACAAATGACCTACTTTGATTGGTTTAATCTATTGACCGGATGGAAGATTGTGACCATTTATTGTATCCTATATACATCCGGTTAAAAACAGGCCGGCATAATTGTGTCGACTGGCGAGGAGTAATCCGTCTTCAGTCGACACTCTATTTGAACCCTACTGCATCTACCACCAGGAGCAGTGGGGTCACTTTGCCCAATGAAAAAAAAAAAGAAAAAAATTCATGAGCAATATTGACCACTTACCATACAGTGATCCACGTTCATGGAGCAACTTAGAGACTCAACACCTTGGATGATGGGTATCATTACAAAATAAAACTCATAAAATGTTAACAAATTACATTTATTTCATGCTTTTCCAATATTATATAAATCTTACCCACCACCCAAAGTGCTGTAAGTCTAAATGTTATAAAAATAAAAAATAAAAAAGTAAAAAAGAATACAATGACTCGTTATGGACGGAATCGATGTATACAATATTAATCACAATTTTAAATTGTAATAAAAATACGAGATTCTGTATAAAAAAAATCGTTAAATGTTATTTCATGAAATTGAGTATACATACATATACTACTTATATTTTTGTTTAAACAAAAATTTAGTCTGATATAACAAAAATATTTGTGAAATAACATTTCAACAATTACTTAATATTATTTGTGTATATTTTATTAATAAAAATATTTGCGTAAAATTTAAAATTTTCCTTGAAAAAATAACCTTTCTAGAAGATGATATAGTCTAGTAAAAATATGATTCGAGATAATGAATATTATGTAAATGTTCTTTCGTAACTGCTTTGTAGTTTTTATGATGTTTACGAAAAACTATTTTGAGTTAGTATGTTATTCATATCATCTTCAAATTAGATAATTAATAATTTTTATAACTACTTATTATCCTATTGTATTATTTCTTATGGAGCGTGGGTATGTTTATTGTATATTTTGAGATGGAGACTTTCTGTTATTGTACTCTTTGAAAAAAATATATTGCCTGAGCTGCATTTTTTTTAATTACAGGCTTTAATGGATTATATTATTCATAAGAGAGGGGGTCAATGGTAGTGTTCGCGTTTACTAATGAACACAAACTTATTTATGTATAAAATAACAAATTTGTATTTCCATAAAAAAAACTACGATTTCAATTATTTTAAAATGTGGGTTATGTAACTCTTGCGCGTGAGTCAATCATTGAAAACCATATTTTGTCAGTTTTGACAATCAGAGAAAAATTGTATAATTTTAGATCATTGCAAATGTTAACATTTCTTTATTTTGGTTCCTATTACAGTGAATATGAAGGAATTTACTACTTATAGCAAATAATACTTATTTCATAATGTAGGAAGCCGTATAGCCAAGTGGCATGCATAACTTAGCATTTTGGTCAAAACATTGACATTATAAATCTATTTCAAGTAAGTATAGAATCGTTTGATGGTAAATCGTAAATGCAGAGTTGCGTCAACATTCATAGCTAGACCCTAAAGAAATGTTTATGTTAATACTTATATAACTGTAACACCTACTCATTTCATGTTATCCAATAGACATTTTTAGAGACTTTACTCTTAGGGCGCATCCAAATTAGTGTATGTAAATTGTAGCGCTGCAAAAGCGTTTGATGGCGCCCTTATCCCGTAGTAGGTAGTCTGTAGTGTAGTCAGTGTTCGAGTATATCGGACTCTTCGTCAGTGCGTCGCGAGTCAATTTTCCGTGTGACGAGGTCGGCGAGGCGCCTTACCAGCGAGTCGTCGTGCGAGGCGTGGCTGGCGGTGGAGGCGCGCGAGGGGCTGCGCGTGTGCGAGGCGCGCCGCGCGCCCGCCGCGCCGCACGCGCCCGCCGCGCCCGCCGCGCCCGCAGGTGCCGGCGACGCGCAGTTGGACGGCACCTTTACCGCGCAACGTTTGTGGTAGTTCTGGCCGCACCCTGCCGACATAGGGGTTAACAAATCATATTCCATGCAAAAAACTACATTAAAAAAGAATCATCATAGATAACTGCCGTCGTGGTGTTCTCAAAAGCGGTTCATCCGTTTAGGAGCCACGAGACACATGTTGAACTAATAACACATTTGTGAACAGGGGCCGTAGACCTTTCTACAATCCTTAAAGTTAATAGAAAACAAAATAATGTATAAAAATGATTTAGGCTAGCGATAAATTGATTGCAAGGGCATAAGACATGTCATTCCCATATTTAATGTCTGTTTTCCGTTAGCGTTAACGATTATTGGAAAGAAACTTGTTATATCAGTTGTATTAAGAAAGAATAAGAAGGAACTTGGTGTCGCTGATCCAATGATGACCACTGAATTAGTAGAATGTTTGTTTTAGTAACCCGGTAGTAATATAATCGTTATGCTATAGTTTCTACCCTCTCAAAACAAGGGAGTTTTATGAGAAATAAATGCTTCTGTATATGTGTGAAATTCGGGAGATCCTTAAACTCCGTGCGTGCATAGTAAAACAACCAAAAGCACTAACAACAGTCCGAAGTGACTGGACATCTCAATGAAAATCGGCAATGCATTCATCGGCAGTCCAAGCATCATGGCCATACTATGGTTGGTTCTGCTCCCTTATGGCGCGACATGCAACTGCCCAGCGTCCTATCAGAACACACACATGCACGCACGCACGCATGCACGCACGCATGTACGCACGCATACGCACAAATCCTTTCGGAGAACGTAGATATATTTAATTGCAACCTGCCCTACTTGATGCAAGGTGTATAGATGATTTCATCGACGAAGACGCGCCCCACTACCTTCTCCAGCCGCTTACAGTGTGCGTGAGCAGTATATGCACACGCACACTACGATGGATAGCGTCGAGAAAGTACTTGAATTAGTGCACTTACCGCAACACCCCCGCTCAAAAGGTGACGGGGCGCGTCTACGCAGATGAAATGACCTATATGACAAACGCATCCGTATTTTTTATATAATAACCCCTTTGCACCTGATGGTAAGTTGATTGAGGTCCAATAGGATTTCGGCAAACGAGAGATGATTACCTCTCGACAGTCGATGCAATTATGCCGGCCTGTTTAACCATTACACAGGTTGATCCCAGAACGCGACACACTAAAGTGGGCCGCTATGGCGGGTTATAACACCTTGTGTACGGTAGTCGCTATATGGTCGAATATAAAATATATCCTACCACAAGCTATTATGACCTCTGAAAAAAGTACCGTGTATCTAGTATTTTGGGTAGATAACCTGCACAATAACATTAGTTCGCTTGACACGTGGTCTCTGCACGCGCTACCCACAGCTCATTGTGACTATCTTCCGTATCAGCATGATGATTAATTAAATTGAGTAATTACATTCGCATAATAGATTTATCGTCAAGTCGGAGTACTTAAAATTTCGTCATATTAAATTTTAAAGGCCGAAATATCCATGATTATTAATTATTTTTACGTTTTTCTTTCAACTGCGAGAACTAATCACTAACTAGACGTGAATTTAAATTCTTTACTTGCCAATACTTGTTTAGTTACCCAGATTAAAGGTGAAATAAAATGTATGAAAATGGACCTTGAGGTATCGCCTTAATAAGAAATAAATAGCAGTAATATTGCATAACTGTTATTATTCTGTAAAAATAATTATGAGTGATGATATTTTTATTTAATGATATAATATTATGTTCGTTGTATGCATATAATGTTGTAATAGTAATATTAAAAAAACTGTGAGCAATTTGTAAAGATTTATTCACGTAATAAAAACATATTTTATTGTGATTATTAAAAGTTATATTTTGTATTTCATAAAAATATAATTATTAGTATATCATAAAGAATGCTGAATTTATATGGATTGTGGAATTATTTAGGCAACATAAAAACCTTGTAAATTAGATACTTAATCCAATTTAAATGGCACCTCTATTAGCCGACAATTTATGACCGGATAGTAACCTTTTATCTCGGTAAATGATCGT
This sequence comes from Manduca sexta, assembly GCF_014839805.1. Classification (NCBI taxonomy): domain Eukaryota; kingdom Metazoa; phylum Arthropoda; class Insecta; order Lepidoptera; family Sphingidae; genus Manduca; species Manduca sexta. Next base: position 7,325,333 of record NC_051127.1, read on the forward strand.
TTCCTATGACGACATTTTATTCCATGACAAGACATAAACGCGGCCAAAACCGCATGTAAAACATGACCATAGACTAGTTAGAACAATTTTTTTAAATCTTTTGTGTAAAAAATCGCGCAAAACTCTTCACCCAGCTCAAAGAAATCAGCTTATTTCCAACGAAAAAATAAGAATCGGTTCAAACATTAATGTCCCTCAAACAAACACGCAAATGTTACCTTATTATATTTACACGTGTTATATTTTTTACTCAACAGGTTACTAAAGTCACTGATAGGTTAATATTAATTAACATGATTTGCATGTATTTAAGTATGTTCTCACAATCTGACCTAATATATCGCATTGGCACGTGTAGTGTACATGAAGTTCGGCACGTATCGCCACGATATCGAAAGCGTGTACTTACGATTTTGAATTTAAATAATGACGGATTAAGGTCGTGTGCACTTTGGAGTCCATCTTGACGAAATAAGGGCGCCAATTTCAAGTGCAAGAAGCTTGGAGAGTCACTACAATTTAGAATATTTAAAGATTTTTTTAACGTTTTCTCGATTTGTAAATAGCGGAATAAAGCTGAGCGCACTTAGGATCCTTGTCGAAATTAGGGCTTTAATGATCGAAGTGTCAAAGAAGTTTCTACATTATCTAATATGCCTGTTTTATATGTTCATGCTTCAGAACATTTACCTCTTGATCAATGTATTTCGCGATTTAGTAACACGAAGTAATTAGGTACAGTCTATATGACTTTGCTTAATGCACTAAATATACATACGTCTGCTCCAAAAGGACTTGGATGCCTTAAAACATTGGTGTACGCAAAATAAAATGACTCTCAATTGCAGCAAATGCTACCACATAAAATTTACTCGTAAGCGAAATAAAATTCAATCCTCATATAACATAGAGGGCTCATCTCTAACTGAAGAAGGAGTCATTCGCGATTTGGCTATTCATATAGACGGTCAACTTCGTTTTACAGAACATCTGGATAAAATAATATGTTCAGCATATAAGTCCTTAGGGTTCATCCTACGTTCCTCCAAAGAATTTAAAAGGCTATCAACAACAATACTACTGTATAACAGTTTAGTACGAAGCAGCCTTGAGTACTGCAGCACTACTTGGAATCCGACTTATCAGGTTCACATAGCGAGAATCGAGAATGTGCAGAAAAGACTGGTATGTAGCCTGGCATCTCGGGCTAAAGTCAAAACCACTATGCCATCGTATGCTGAAAGACTAAGGTATTTCAATTTAATATCTCTCCAGTCTCGTCGTAGTTTGTCTGAGCTTGTCTTTCTGTATAAGCTCTTAAACAATGGTATTGACTGTCCGAACCTGCTTGCCAAGATCTGTATCAATGTACCTAGTAAGATTCCGCGTTACTCTTATCCATTGTTGAAAGTACCTCGAGCCCGAACAAACCTCGGTAAACACTCACCAACTGCTAGGTTGTCGCATGAATACAACAAAATTACAACTTTTTCGCCAGAAATTGACGTCTTCAGAAATAGCCTAGCAAAATATAAACATCTCATAAAAGAAGTCCTTTTTGATGTGTGAATGTTGCGTACGAATTAAAATCCAAATTCACGTTTTAAATTTAAATTGTAAATTTTAATTACATTAATAAATATTTAATAAAGAAAGAAGAAATTAACAATTTAATATTGATGGAATTATAATTATTATTTATTGGATAATTGGAATATAAATTAATAATGTTGTATTTTTTTTTTAATATTTTGTAAATAATTGTTTTTTAATTATATAGTCCTATAATGTTTTGTGATAACATTTTATGGTATTTTATTTATGACATGTGATTTACGATATGATGATGTTACTTCTTAATGTATTTTTTATTATGATTATTCAGCGGTCGATTTTTATTTTTATTTTTATTCTTAATTAATTATACAAAATATGTTGATTTGTGATTTACTATTTCATTATTCTTTGTAGGAATTTTTAATTAGACTAATGCATGCTGTATCTTCTTAGAATTAAAGATACACAAGGTCTGTATATTTATGTTACTTGTACCCAATGAACCATTTATATATTATGTGTAATCTTTTTTGGAGATCTTGAATAAATAAATAAATAAATAAATAAATATTTCAATTTACATCTCACATATTCTCTCTTAAACCCGTCTTATTAGATATAATATACTATTGCAATGATTTAATTTAGGTAGACGTGTTAATTAGAGGACGGTCCATGTTAGACTCTAATATATACCGAACCGTTACATACCTATATACTTATAAATAAATATTAATAATAACTCATACTTACACTATGCACTACTCTATATTCATTGGGTTGACTCTTTGAGTCCTATTTACATTTGTTTGGTTCTCAAACAGAATACGAGTAGTATTTTGAGTCCTAATTAGGTACATTTTATTTAGGTTTCATTGCATTAATGGTTTGAGTCTTAATTACGTTTTACTTTGGACGCGATAAGATTCAGTATTTTGAGTCTCATTTATTTTTGTTTTGATTCACCATTGGATCAGTGTTTTGAGTGGCATCTACATTATTTGAGGGTAGTGTAGTGCATGCGGACACAGCGGTGGGGGTCATTCGACCACCGACCGTGGCGGAGTGAACTTGTGCGTTGTGTGATGCATACCTATACCTCGGATTATAAGTAAAAACGTGTTTCATTAACGCCAGTCATCACAGTTAGATACGGTACCTTCACACTTGAGCCCCTGTCGGACCAGGCCGAAGAGCATCTCGCCGCAGAAGTCGCAGAAGGTGGGCGCCTTGTACGAGTGCACGGCCAGCGCGTGCGGCCGCAGGATCGGCAGCGAGTCCATGCCGCCGTCGCATATCACCGCTGTGGGGGCCAAACACATGGAATCTCAATAATTTTTAGTACTCAGACATGTAGATTATTGTACACTCTGCTTCAGAGGTATACGCGGATAAATACCACTTGTATGAATTACAAATTTATTGTATAAATTCAATTGGAGGTGGCCACAAACGTGAGGTTTTCTCAAACGGAATGTAAACTTGATGTAACGTTTTTAACGTTTTATAATGTGATTTATAGAACGTTTTATTGGACCGTATTACTTACCATCAGGTCTAGTGTATAATTTATGTAAAAATAAATCGTTTTCGTTTACGATGGTATGCGGTGCCGCCTTATTGAACACGCATTATTTTAAGACTAAGATAACAGATGTCTTGAAGTTCCGCCTAATTTTAAAATCTTCATAATATAGTTTCATGAAAATATAAAGAAAAACCTTTCATAAGATTGCAATATGTATACCCAAGGCGTGTATGTTACCAAAACCCAAGGTAGATACTGACGGTTGGCGGTGAGGACGATCTCGACGAGCGTCTCGTCGGTGACGTCGGAGGCGGAGTTGATCAGCTGCAGCACGTTCGGCGAGCAGTAGTCGTGCCGGAACAGCAGGATGCGGTCCGCGAGCCGGTTCAGCCCGTTGTCCGGGATCTGTGTATCATCATCATCTTAATCAGCCACATGAATTCAACTGCTGAACTTTATTTTTTTCCCTTAGATGATGGTAAGCAGCATTCGCGGCTTATAAATTGTAACAATGCCTGAGGCTCAGCCAAGCCGTTGCCTACCGACTGGTAGACACTCTTTGAATGCCTTCCCTTTCGTTTTCCAGTCGGACCTATTAAAAGCGGCCTGCAAGTACCTGAGAGTTAATTTTATGCACTAGCTTTTGCCCGCGATTATGAAGTCCGTTTCCCAGATTAAAAGAAGCTAAGGCATAATTTACCTATTAGCGATGTATCTATTAGATTCAATAGTGAGTTCTTGTTACTTATGATTAGCATTTATATTCGTATTCACAAACAATACTATCACGATGAACAGTGCGCCCGAACGGATAGCATCGGCTATTTCATAGTTTTGTCAACAATAGTGGTGACAGTTACCTTTTCATGTACGAACTTAACAGCGAGCTCCTTGAGGTAGGCGAGCGTGAGGAGATGGTACGGCGCGGCGGCGGCGTCGCGCACCACGCCCAGTTGGAACATGAACGTCACCTCGTCCTCCATGGCTGGCTGCGAGCTCCGGCGCGCGCGCTGCACTCGCGCCCACCTGAGATATCAAAAGAAACGGATTTGTAACAGACTTCAAAAAAGGAGGAGTTTCTCAATTCTCAATATATTTTGTGTATGTTGCCAAAACAAAAATTTTGAAGAATTTTTATTTATTAAATTTGCTTTCAGATTGGCACTATAGATTTTTTTCTAAATAAGTTCAGTAGTTTGGTTTTTAAACTAAAAAGCTGGAATACCATGTCGTTCAAGTAATCGAAATTGCGAATTTTGCTTTCCAGTACCGTTGTTTAGTTGAGTTTTTTTTAACTATGGCTCCAGGTAGCTATGTATTTAGGGAGTATAGTTTTTCATTATGGACACATTGTGCTCCACTGCACTTGATGTTGAGTAGAGAAGGGACCAGATAGCGTGGCGACTGACGAGAGATGAGATCCCTGAACGTCACACACGTGGGCCGATATTTTTATTTATTTATTTATTTGTAGTAAAGTATAAATCAATAGGTATTTTGTATCCATCTTAATAAATATCAATGTTTATTCTAGTAAAGTTTGGCATTTTCTTTTGTTCATCTGTTTCTGTTAAGATCAACATATTGAAAAATATAATTTATCTCAAACACAAGTTGGTAACACAGATCACATAAGACCTTCAATTTCTGTGTTTTATTTGTTATTTCTAATTTTTGCATGTCGTCTTCACATCTAGAGGTTTGGAAACATTTTATTTATTATGTACCAAATATTTGTATTATATAAATGTCATGTGCTTATGGCCAGTTTTGTGGTAATAATAAATAAGTGTTGTTACTCTCCAGCACTCGGAGCATTTCACATCCCAAGCTTACAATATGATGGTGTTGAGCGCATGTAATGTTGAGATATTGACCCAGCGTGGCCGATCGGATATCCACGAAATATAACCATGATTATCAAATGTGTACAGTGTTGGAACTGGATAGGGTGGTCGTGGGGTTTATCAGCAATGCACCAGACGAATATAAAAGACGGTAAATTGGTGCAATATCAAACAGGTGTTTATTTTTTTTTATTGCTGCAATGACGAGCCTAGCTTGCCGTTCGCCTGATGGTAAGCGATGTGAGCTCATAAACAGCAAAAACAACATCCAACACCTTGAATTACAAAGTGTTATTTGGTATTCCACTGCGCTCTCCATCTTGAGACATGAGATGTTAAGTCTTATATGACCAGCGGTTACACGGGCTATAATGTTCTCCAAACTAGAACACAATAGTGACTACACACTGCTGCTTGGCGGCAGAAATAGGCACTGCGGTGGTACCTACCCAGACGAATCCTCAGACATGAGAGACATATAGACAGGGCCCTTATTCTGTATGGTAGTGTTAACGCGTAACGCGGCCGTGTCATGTTATCTTCGAGAAATGTGCGTGGAATGGTATTCTGTAAGCCACATTTCTATAGTCCTAAACATGATGCGTTGTGTTACGTGTTTGTTACACACTGTTTAAATAACGTGCGGGATAGAGAATAAGGCCACTGGTATTTAAGTGATAGTCGATATGTTTGTGTTTTCGAGAACGACTAGCGGATTCGACGGAGGTGACCTGGACAATCACGGGTCGAACCTGGCGATTACGAAGTACTTTCGTTGTATAATTGCCAAAAAACATGTTTTGTAAACTATTTTGTACTTTCGTCCTATTGATTTGATAACATTGGAAATGGGGAATCCCGCTGGCCAATGTTGCAATTTCTTTTTTATTATTTTTACTAAGAAAGTAGCGTTGAATCAATTACGTTTTCAAAAAGTGGAATGTATTATGTTTGTAATAGAAATAAATAATTTTCTTTAATTTCAATATCACGCAGTAGTCTATGGTTCATTATCCATCGTACTGGTCAGGACATATAACAAACACACCTAAAATAGTTCTTTTTTATGTTTATAGTGGTTTTGAATTCAATTTTTTGTAAAACTAAATGTAATATTATATCATAATAGTAACTACAGTTTAAAAAAATATACAATTATTTTTATTGATATAATGTTACCAGGAAATCGAACTTAGAATCTCATCGGTTTCCTAACACAGGCTGTCAACGGACCAGTGCGACGACATAAATTGCGTAGATTACGTATTATATACTCCGATTACGTATTATTTTAAGACTTGAATTTTGATATCTCACAAATGACCTTCGCAAGTATTCTAGAGTTACCTTCCACTTTCAAAATACGACGAGACACAAATGTGCATTACAATGACTTGTATAATCAGCTCATATTTGTCTAGTAGCAGCATAGATTGTGAAACTGAAGTGCTGGGTTTCGTTCCCGGTTGGGCCATTCAACTTGTCATAATTATTTTTCGTAGCATATAAATTTATTTGCTCAATAGATATCAATCCATTTAATTCATACAATATTTACATGCTTAATCGAAATTTGATAAAAATAAGCTTATAAATGGTATCAAAATTAAATAAATGAATAAAATGCTTTATTCATCACGTAGGCGAACATAGTTGCACTTATGATAAGTCAAGGTACAGTCAGCAACCCGCCCTGTGGAATGGGGGCGTTTGGAGAATTCCACCACGGTATCCCCTGCCTGTCGTAAAAGGCGACTAATAGGGGCCATCGGGGGGTCGTCGGCGGGCGGCTGGGGGCCGTCCGCCCTTAGTGTACGTTTTGCACATCTCGCACATTGTGATGACCCCTGAGATGGACGGCAGCGTGGAAGGTAGGCCTCATGCTGCCGTTGACGCCGAGAGCGTCCTTCGGTTACGCGGGGGCTTCTGAGCCCCCCCATAGGAGACGGGCCGCAACAGGCGGCACCGCGCAGGGACGACTGCGGACGAAAACTTAAACATTTCAGTCAGAGGAAGCCCACAGTCGTCCCTAATGCGCCGAAGACGGCCACCGCGGAGTTTTAGTTGGTATGCCGTGCGTGTATATAGGTTAGGGACTCGGCCCGGCGGTCGGCGGTCACCCGAAGGTCAAGATCAAATCCGGGTGGCTCAACGTCGGGCCGTAAGGCACGGTGACCCCAACATAACCGCTCAGTCGCCCCCCCCGAAGGCTGGGCGGTAGTCATAAGGCACTTTCTCCGCGATAACAAAAAAAAAAAAAAAAAGGTACAGTTAGCAACAGAAGTCGTTGAACATAATTTGTTTCCAATATTTCCTAATCATTATCATTTACCATAAGTTACTGATTACATTAAATTCAAAATAACTTGTCATAATTGAACGACAAAAGTAGCTGAACGCAGACAAACCATTGAATGTCAAATATTACTAGCGAATTCTTTTTATGATCTGTAATAAATACAAATGTGTCTGAAATTAGCACTTTCTTTGTTTTATATAAGTACAAGCTTTTTTCCTATTCATTAAATTGAACCTATCAAGCTTCAATACACCCATCTCGCGAAACGCAGCGCACCGCGTTTTGTACTATCAAAACATTGCCGAATTAATACAACAGTCCAGAATATCAATTAAACTGTTATTTTATAACATATTAGCTGTGGCTCGCTGCTCCGCCCGCGTGAAAAGGTTTTTCAAGGTCAAAAGTCTTGCTTTATATTCACCCGGGATCGAAAGTAGCCTATAGCACTCAGGAGTAATGTAGCTTTCTATTAGTGAAATATTTTCAAAATAAGTTAAGTAGTTCCTGAGTTTAGCGCATTCAAACTAACAAATTCTTCAGGTTAATATAATAGTACATATTGAAGTTAATAACCAGAATTATATATTTTTAAGTATGGGCAAAACATCATAATATATTAGTAAGTAATATTATAACATTAATAGGAATAGGTTAGTTACATTTTAAACATCCTATTTTATAGAGCACTGGCCGGTTTAAGAAACAAATGTGTAAATTCAAAATTATTCTGGCAGGAGATTCTCTTCGAAGGATTCAACGTAAACGTCAATTTCTTTTTCATAATTTTTCAGCCAATCCTTTACTTTGGTGTCCATATTGAAATGATAATCTTAATCTGTACTCTTCTTTGGTAAGTGATTTTTGGTCCGTTTCAGTGTTCAGGTGTTTTGTAAATTAGTATCTGTTCATCGACTTTTGTTGCTGATCGTACATTAGAATATTAAATTATCACTTAATTAGATTAGCGTATATAAACAAAGACAATTTATATTGAAAATAAAATAAATGAAAAATATACTTAGTAAACAAAGAAGCCAGCTCGGGCTGGCAGGGAAGAAGAAATAAAATGATGTATATATATATTTTTAAATAAGCAATAAGGGAGAAACGCGTCGCGATCCTCACCGGTGAGGACAATAAAAGCCCTAACCTAGCTAACCTACCAGCCTTTCATTAGCTACCTAAGCGATGACGACGCGAAGAAGAAAGGCAGAAAGAAACTCCGGCTTTATTTTTTGTCATCAATTGTCCATTGAATCTTTTATAATATTATTTTTAAATACATGTTTTTTTTAATAAGTCTTTTGTATACAAAGTCTGATTAATTACATAAGCTAATACAAGCACATCACAGTGAAAATGCGGAGAAAATCCACATAAAAGTATTTAACAACAACTAAAAAGTAACGGAAAAAAAACAATAATACTAAAACATTTATAAAAACTATAAAACAGTGTACAGCGTGCAAACGCCTACATTTACAAACATAATTTTGTTGTTTTACATTTCATATTTTGACATAGATCTTGGTCAATATAATTTAGATTATAAATTTAAAGGCTGGTGCAACAAAATGATCGGTCGGTCATCTATTATAAATTGGTAAGTCAATGATTATATATTTCTGAAGAGAGCGTTAGACCGTTGCACAAGCCCTCACAGCATGTGGCCGCTGCAGAAAATGTCAACGGGTTTAAGAACAAATTTGACAAATATTTTGCGTTGAAGTGAAACCGGGGTCCAGAATTGCAGGATACGAGCATATCAGTTAATCAGACTGCCTGTCTGATAACAAATAATAATAATAATAAAAAAACATAAATGGTCTTGTTGAAATTATAGATACCGAACTAGTTACAAGCGGTGATCATTTCAATTTATTGTTGTGCAACATTTGCAAAAAATTATCAACATTGACGTTCAGTGTTGACGTTTTCAATATTAAAATTACTGTGAGATATTAGTTTCTAACATATATTTCCTCACAAGTCATTACAGAAGATCTTTATATCTCAATCTAACGCCTTTTAAGTGTATTGGTTTATTGACAGCGGACTGTGAAGATCTGGATAATATAATGCTATGGGTTTTTTAATATAATTTGCATGCTATAACGTTAATGTCTCAGTATGACCAACGTAGTATAATAACGTTCAGTGCTTCGTAGTTTAGAATTCTAAGTGATTGCTAATTGCTATTGTGGTGGTTCATGCATTGTCGTATCGCTTATTATCACACTTGCACCTTTCTTCAATTGCAAAAAATAGCACCTATTCCATATGTCACCCAAAATCAGTTTTATCTCAGTTGATGTTTATTTTCGTCCGTTATCATATTAATTGTTGTGTTTACATAGAGAAGTTTTAATGCGCCAGAGCTGATAGATTCACAGTGGCAGCAGTAGGGCGAGGGTTATCGTACACTAATAATAGCGCTTATATGCATTGTTAACGCACTTTCACCTTGTTTTCATTGCAATTTCTGGATTTGGAAATGAGGAGTGAATGTCAGATATAATGTATTTACTAGTTTTTGCTCACGACTCCGCCTGGGTGTAAGTGTTTTTCTGCTATAACAGTCCGGCTATATATTTTCTCAAGATAAAAGAGGCCTATGAGCTATCCAGTCTGTAATCTAATAAATAAATTCGTTGGACGTAGGCCGCTTCCGGCACGACAACGTGGATACTTTTGGGTAAAGCCTATGTTCAGTAGTGGACATCCTAGGCTTATGATGATGATGATGAACGTCCGACGTGAGGGCTGATCAGTCTGTACCTACCCGCTGCACTTTTCCTGATAGAATAAGTGGATTGTAATATTTTCACACTGTTCTAGAATTTCACCACTGCTGAGTACGACTCCCTCTATTACTTAGAGGGTTTTATGTTCTCAGGTCTGCGTGGCCGTGGGATCAAGTCTCAGGACGGAACATTTAAATGAGCTTTATTTCGAAGATAAACTCCATATTAGAAGCCCGATGTAGAAATATTCTGCCTGATGTAAGGATTGGCTAACCCCTTAGCAAATCCGGCGAAAGCTTAGTGCACCATTTTCATCTCTGCCTACCTCTTTGCCTATGCAGGCGTGGCATTATCTATGCACGTATAATGTAATTCTAGTCTTTCTTTATTTCCACTGGTTGATTTGTAGAAATGACACCGCATATTGCGGGCATCCAAATCTACTTAGCGGTCGAGATTAGTGCACGGACTCCAATTCCGCGTTTTTGCGGGGTTTCTTTTGTATAATCCTGATAATGTATAAGTTTGTTAATATATCTGGATGTTACTGAGAAGTCGTATATCAAGAGTAGGATTAACGCTGTGAGCAACATTTTATCGATAACTAGCTGACCTGAAAGAAGTAATTCTTGGTTAACTTTAAATATTGAATTCGAATTAGTATAATTAAGAAATATATTATTCCAAAACATAGTGTTTATTATAAGCTCTATGATACACGCATTTTGTCAAACGCTCACAGTTATTTCAAACAATTGACAGTAAAATTAATTTTGTTGATAAATTAACCTATTTTTTACTAATGTTCCACGCAACTACCTTAATTTTTCTTTCATAAGAACATATTATGAGAATAATTAACAAAACAAAAAAAGAATTAGCGAAATCGTTCCATCCGTTCACGCGCGATGCGATGACGAAGGGAAATAAGAGATTCATTTTTATACATTTAGATAAAATTACTATGACATTTATTCCGGAAAAAATATCCAGACAGAGCCGCGAGCACCAGCTAGTGAGCGTGAGTATTCTCAGATAGCCCCATGACCCTACAATAATGAAATTTATTGGAAAAAGCTTGTTTGTGTTGTTCTAGATAGCTTTTTGGGTTAAATGACAAGCTGCGTATTTACCCAACCGACAGATGCTCGATTTAATATTATTAACTCGCGGAGGAAAACGCAGTCTAATCACGTCAACGTCTACTTGTAAAGAAGGTACAGTCAGTCACAAAAGTATCTGAACCAATGCCAAATTTCAAAAAGTTGAAACTTTTGTTTCCATTTCAACAATTGTTTTTCGTCACAAAAATTTACTACAAATGGTTTGCTTTACTTTAGATAGAGAAAAATGAATATTTCCATTTACGTTAATGTGTAGTTACTTTTGGAGTTGACTGAACTTGGATTATCAACCATGAGCCCGGAGGTCGATTCTCAGTTTTCGAAACATTAATTCGAAAATATAAACATAATTTACGCGAGATGTGTACATACCTATTACGTTTTAGAACGGATTTCAAGCTGTGCGGAGCGCGCCAGCAAGTATTGCATAGATGTACAATTAGTTTATTTATCCTAAGCTTAAGCAAATGCCTAAGCCTACATACATATGTAACACTTAGAGTGTTAGACCAACACGTACATTTGGTTGGGTGAGAGGTTTCTTTTACGAACATGACAAAGTGAACGAACCCACTGCAGCCGATGGTAAGTGGAATGGGATCCAATAGAATGACGGCTGCCGAGGGGTAATCATTTCTCGTCAGCCGACACAATTATACCGGCCTGTTGTAACTGGACGTACACAGGCTGATTCTGGAACGCGACACACTTAGGTGGGCCACTACGGCGGGTGTTAACGCCACGTGTACTATGATCGCTATCCGGGCGGATATAAAATATATCCTACCACCAGCGATAGTCGGTGGTGCACACGCGCCGCTGCTAGCACGTGGAGTCGCGGCCTTGATCCTCTAATGGACATCGTGCGGCCGGCGGCGCTCACCGCAGCGTGTTGCTAGCCTGCTCGCGTTCAGCGCTCGGGCGACGCGTGGTGTGCAAACTAAACGGACTTTATTTAACCCATAAAGTCTTGTATATTATTTAGATTCCGTCAATATAAACTCTACCACCAGTTATGAAAGCAGTTCTCACCACAGAAAAAGATATAAAGCAAAGCGTATGTATACATAATAATTATAATTACTTAGTTATTTTGTTTAGAGCAATTTATTTATGTATTCCCAATATAGGTAATTATTTTCAATTCCCATACGAGTACATACCCTTTGAAGAATCATGCAATATCTAATACCTAGTTGACGTAGTAGTAGTAGGTAAGCGAATTGGGTACACAGTCTGTTTAAGCTGCAGCCGAACGAGTATAGCGCTTGTGGCAGTCATCGGCCTCCTCAACTTTGTTACAATGTTACAGCCTTGCAAGGGATTGGTCGACGCGGTACGCGATGCACCTGCCATAGGTACAGACAGTAATTGACGATGTCATAACCTAAGCCCGTTACCAATTAAAATTAACACAGTGTTACTGAAACGACTGATACAATTCCAAAGAAAATCATAATATATAAAGAAGATAGACTGAGATCTTGTAATAAGCTCTATTGCACAACTGACGCTTAAAAGTTGCATGGAATTTACCTTTTATTTTTTTATTTTAAGGCGTAAACAGTTATCCTTAAAACATTTGTTAATCCTTTGGAGCGTAATTTTGGGATTGAGTATATTATTTTGATTTGTAATTTTTAAATCATGGATATCGCTATATTACTGAACATTTTGAGAAAAATTTAAATCACTTCATGTTAACTATATGATAGTTTAGATTCTATACATCATTTTTGTGCAACAAAACGTTGACACACGACATATTGCCTAGATTTCGCTCGACGCCTTCTTACGTGGAATAATATTCTGTGTACTTTGCCGACAAAAAAGTAACTTATATGTTAATTTAGAATTTGGCCTACCTCTTGAAAAAAGATAAATATTTATTTAACACAAAGGAATTTGCTATACATAATGAATATACAATGTATGAATTTTAACACTAATGTACGTAAATAATAAATGTATTGACAACGGTGTCCACACTAGGCAAGCCTGTCTGTCTGTCTATCCTGGGCTCCCGTGGGATCACTTGGAAGTGCTTGTTACCACAATTATACAAAGATTTCTATGATAACATAAAAGGAGATCATATTATACATTACTAAATTAATTTGCATCATACCTTGAATGCTATTATTATTGCATGTATATTAAATTTCATCAAAATTCGGAACGAGTTGCAATTGGAAATCTTTTCATATTATGATAATTGATATCAATTTCGACACATAAACGAACGGAAAACCAAAACCAGGTTTATCCAGTTCCGAAGCCTCGTGGCATCAATGCAATGAGTCATACAGATTTGTCGTCCGGCTGTGACGTATTTAGATAAACGTGATAAGAGAACTAGCCAATAACATTAATTAATTCGACTGAACTTGAAGCCAATAATATTGACTAGGCGTTGTTCGTGGCTTGGTTCGGAACATCTTTTCTGGTGATAAGTAGCATGTAATCTTATGTTATGTCCAATTTTATGGATATGGTTCAGCGGTGTCTGGATTTACTTTTAACCATCCAAACATATTCAAATCCTTGCGGATCCATAATATTATTTAGAATTAAGATAAGTTAATGCTCTTATTCTCAATATGCTAGACAGAGATTCGCGAATTATGTTTCAGAATTTAAAAACTCAGTGGTGTATCCGAGAAGTTATAGTAAACACGCTTTTAAGGGCACAGGGTCCAGTCCTGCATTCAGATCTAGGTCAGGTCGCAGGCTATCTGAGGCAACACATTACTTGCCTCGTGTGCTGGTCCACTTACGCGGTAATCGCAGTTTTATTAAAGCTTTGGGGTCGAGAAATAGCCGCCTTTATAACATAAACAACTTATTAAAAACATATTACATTCCCATAGTTTATTTATAAACATTCATGACCTAATAAAAGTAGCAGGAGGTCGCTGGATGAAGGCCGCTTCCAGTACGGTGATCTGGTAATTTTTGGAGGAGGCCCATGTTTAGCAGTGGAAATCGTGCGGCTGATGATGATGTCTCTAAGAGTGGGCAATGGTCCTGGTAGGGCACACTGCACGGACAGTAGACATTGGTGTGATTATTGCAGCCTGATGATGACAGGTACCACGCGTATCGTCATATAAGACAAAAAGTCCAATTTCGGACAACTTAGGTACGTGTGTTTTTATCGTAACATTAATTTCACTGCGGGTTTTCATATCGATCCAATTTCCATAGACAGCAGATATTCGCATGTATATTGCAATCACATGATAGCAAATAGCATACCTATCGTCGTATCAGACACAAAGTCCGATTCCGGACAACCGCGTGTTTTTATACACATTAACTTCACTGAGAGCTTCGGTGTCGTAGTTGTAGAGCTGAAATCACTTCGGAGTAGACACTACTCGGCAACAACTCACCTTGAATTGCATGGAACCTAACATTACTGGTGAAATATGAGTGGGAAACAATTGCATTACAGCTTAAAAATGAAGATTTCTGTTTATCACGGAGACATCCAAATATTTCCCATATCCAAGGGTAAGTGGGGATGGTTATGTGAAACACGGATTACTTCTAATCCGCGGTTTAAACTCACGGGGCTTCCGATACAGTACTCTTACCATGCATAGTTGCGTTGTAATGCATGTTAATAGTTTCGTTAAACGTTTTTAGGTAGGTATATGGAAATTTTAACAGCGCTCCAGTGAGTGTCTTTGAGACAAATACGGTAAACATTGCGCGCGTGTAATATTGGAATAGTAAATCATGTAGCCGAACATTATTTATCAAGATGTATGGGAATCGGCAGCACGAACTTGTTTTTTTTTTGACGTAGGTATAGTATCGTCTAACATCTGTAGATGTTAACTTACTTATACAAATACTTAACTAGAATTAAAATCTATATAAGTCTGTTTTTCAATAAACGATTTTATTGCATTTCAGTTCTTTATAATTCGTGTTGGCAGTGCAGCCTCACTTGATTGGCGATTTTATAAGTTAGCCACGGTTATAAACAGTTATACTACAAGAGATTTATGGATGCATTTTAGGAAATGGCATGACCCCTAAGAATCAAATCCACGGCCTTCAGCATTATTTTCTCATTATTGATAATTTCGAATTAAAACTTATCACGTGTCATGAGAGACCTCAAAGTAGCAGATCGCATTGGGTTACCGGGCGTTTTTGACCCAAAACCGGGGGCCATAGATAAGCATCGACTAGTGCCACGAGAGAAAAAATAAATACATTTTCAAAATAACACATAAGCTTTAATTACACATATTGATAGAATATAAATATACAGAGATAATAATATTATATCTTCGGGCAACAGAGTGATTATTAAAAATGTTTATTTTTATGTTCTTAATTGGAATTTTTGATTGCTGGGTAGAGCGCTACTTAAACGAGTTCTACATTTTAGCCACAATGGTACCCTAATGGTCGTCAACTGTCATCTCACACTATCAAGATTTTAAGTCTCAGGTTTCGGTTTCCTGGCAGTTTTTTCTACACTGTTACAATAAATAATTGAATAAAACAAAAACAAACTACCGGTGTGATTACTGGGTTTAGTGAGATAAAAAATAGTTTCTAAAGTGATTAGTGTACGATTTGAAATTTAAACTTTGAGTTGCGTTGTTTCTGTTTAGCGGCAGTTGCGACGCGAGCCATCGAGCCAGCCTACTCGTCTCTTCAAGCCAAGGACCTTTAAGTCAACGAAAAATTGCGGCACGTGCCAAATTTGTTTACATACATTATTATAATCAAGTTTATTAGTTAACTAATTATTGTTTATCAGAGCGCTGCGTCCGCCGAAACCATTAAAAACTAATCAACCTTTAATTACACATTATTATTATACATTAGTGATAAAAATACTGCGAGTAAAAAATGAATAATATCTGTATTTAATAACGGTTCTTTATTATTTAATTATACATTTTATATACAGAGAATTATGAAGGCGGACTTAATGCAAAAGACGTAGTCTACCGGTCGAAACATACATAGTGGTGCAGGGGTAAACAAGGCGGGTGCATCTATAAATGGTAAAGTTCTGACTTTAGTTTTGAATGCCATCAGTGAATTCTATATCATAAATCGACACCCTGGACTTCACTCCACTACACACACGTGCAGAGTGGTCTTATGGTGTATCCATACCTTAAAAAATATTCTCAGCCATATAACACATCATTCAAACTCTAATATTAAAGCTGAAAAAGTAACCACGATTATATATAAGTGTGGACATCAAACATGTTTCCAAACGCCTATTAGGATCCATTTGTAGCGAATAGGGAAGTGAGTTAGTAGTTACTAGGGTCGGCAGAGACTAGTAAACACGTACGCGCGACACGTGGAAACCGAGCGATAACCCCGCACTCGTGGCGGCCGGCCTGGCTCGTTAGGGTTGGCACTTGTTGCGAATGCTCGGGACTTACTAAAAAAATTTAGAGTAAGATAGAAGTCAATTGTGTAGGAAGTGTTTATGACAAATCATCTTTTTATATATTATTTAAATAGGTGTAGCGCGCGGGTTATCCCGTTGTTGTTATGTTAAAAGCCTTTCCCATTACAAAAGTCCCTAAAACAATGTGCGACGCCAGCATCATATATTTAAAAAATATCCATTATTTTCTAGAGCAAACTGCCTGGATTTTATCCAGGCAGTTCTGCAGGCAGCCTCTGTTAATTCAGGATATGGTCTGCCCGTGGGCCAAATTTCATCCTAATCCGTTCAGTTGTCCCTGCGCTTACTTCTAACGGACATCCAAACATCTAAATATTTGTACAAACGTTAGCTCTGTAATATTAGTAAAAGAAGTAGGATAAAAATACACTCAACTAAATGCCGATTCATAAGTCAGTATAGAAATCTTGAGTTAATAATACCTCTTTAATGATATTTCTAATTGACAACCCTTACTTCCGCAGATGGCGTCAACAACCGCGCACACGGCAACAGAGCCAATTGCATCTCTGTTGTTCCGCTTTTCTTTCTGTCGGCTTTTGTACCTCCGTAAATAAACTCACGCCACTCCAAACCGGAAAATTTTTTTCGCAATGCGCAAACGATACTCTTTTGTGAGTAGTGTGTTTATGAATAAAATTAGAACTATTTATTTGGGGAAATATGTTTGGACGTTAAACAGGTCAGTATTAATATAACCCATTTTTTTCAGCAACATGCTTTCAGAAGGTGTTGGGCCTATCCTATGTAGGTGTGGATTAAGTTGAGATCAAGAAAAATAAGTTTTTTTTTCAAACTTTATGTTAGCTTTTGGCCGCGTATTTGCTCACGTGGAACAATTTTTCCGGGATAAAAGGCTCGCTATATATTTTCCCGGGATGAAAGTTCGTAAGCCTACGTTCTTTCCAGGGTCTTAAATTTTATCCATACCAAAGTTAATCGATTTGTTTTGGTACTATTATCGCGTTTAGGCAAAGGCAGACGCTGCAGGGAACTTTGTTTTGTAATATATACCTAATGATCACACAATAGCTTGGGTTGACCTAATGAGTAATTCTCTGAATCACTGTTACAATATGTTATATCTTTGCACGAATTACATTATATATATCACACGATTCTATGTCCATTTAAGTCAAAGTTTTCAATAATCCCTAAAGAAAAATAAAGAAGGAATCATGAATTATTGTCTTTGCTAATTTATACGAAAATGAAAATGTTAAATTTCAACATAGCACCTTCAAAAAGTGAGCCAGCTAATTGTAACCATCTTCGCCCCATTTTCTTCCCCAGTGGGAGATCTCTCATATGCACATGTAAATACTCGGTACAACTCTGCCTGTTTGCTGTTTGAAAATAATTGTACCAATTTACTTATTACTAGACCCAATGAAGAAGAGAGAAGAGAAGCGGCGATAGCCTAGTTGGGTGTGGAACGGACTGCCAAGACGAATGTCCGCTGGTTTAAATCGCAAGGGTACACACCTCTGACTTTTCTAAAAAATCATGTGTGTATTCTTTTTACTTAGCATCTTATGTTTGAGTGAGGAACTCAGTGCAATGTTATTAATTCATTTATTTAAAGTTTTCACTGGTGTTGCTAATATTTGTGGATAGTTGTAGCTATTAACATTAAGCGACCTCTGTCTTATATTATTTTTTGTTATCTTATATGATATGCATAATGCAAGGAATAGCTATATTTTTTTTAATGTTCCGTAATCCAAACCGAGCTTTAGTAACCGACGCAGCACGTTCAAATCTGATGGTCTAGAATAACAATGAAATATTTACATTTACGAAATTGCAAAGCGATGCTGTTTATCGAATTGAAAAAAATGTTAAAATGTTTGAAAGACATTGTATAGTTCATTGCGAGATTCTGCAATACTTCTGTAAAACAAGGAGAAATTTTTAACAACAGCTTAAGAACTTTGTACGGTTATACCGTACATATTTTCATACGCACTCAGCACTTTTACATAGCACGCGTCAATTACTTATAATTGTAATAGTTCCTTAGTTCACAATCATACTGCGTCCGCATCGCACATATTATCACCATTTTTGAGCTCAATACATCAGTCAAAAAGCAGTTTAAAATGTTTTAATTATACAAGCCAAATAGGTCTTCGGACAGCACCCAAACAAACTTTATCATGTAAAAAAATTACTTATGTTTTTTTATTTCTTTACACGACGAGACGACATGTCGTTTGCCTGATGGTAAGCGATACGACCGTCCATAAACAGTAGAAACACCATCCAACACCTTGAATTACAAAGTATTGTTTGATATTCCACTGCGCTCGTCATCCGCTCGGTTATAATGAGAGTTGGGACTTAACTTGAGTATTAGGGTAATCTGTGCAATAAGTACAGCGACAATTATAAACTCAAACAGCCCCTGATTCCGTTCGCCACATGGTTTTATATCAGTTGGCAGATAAAGTACCTCATCGTGTTAATGACAATTCAAATTGGCACACAAAATACCATTTCAAACAAATTTAAAGATAATGTAATAATGTCTCTGGTGAAGTGCAGAGACCCTTGATTGTAGACCGATGAAAAAAAGGATTATGTAGTTTATTAAAGGTACGGCTCCAAGTGCGTCAAGATTTACGTAATCAAAAGTAGTTTTTCATTATAAAATGTCGCCTATATCTAGCATATTTATTGTCAAGTCGGTCAAATTTCATGCAAATTCTGAACTTTTATCAGACATCTAGAAATCTGCAAAGTTCCTCAATTATAATATTTAGGATTTAATTTATTCCTTATTTAATATATTATACACACATACTCACAAAATATGACATAAACCAGTACATAATAATATATAATAATAATATGACCACTCATATTAGGATTATTACTTATTTATCCACGTAAATTAACAAGATTATTACATTACAATATTATAATTATAAAAATCCGTCAGGTAATTTTGAGTCTATCGCGTTCAGACAGACATAGGCGGCGGGAGACTTTAAAGACAGGAGATGTAAGCTATACGAAATAACTTCCGCAGCTCATTATTCAAAAAAGGATAAATTCGAAAAAGGAACCCGAATAATTATTGACATAAAAAAGTCCGAATGGGCGCCATTGTTAGGCTAAGTATACACGAGCGGTCCGGTGACCCCGTGCCCCAATTTTGCATTGGCGTGTCCGTAGTTATTGTGATTTATGCGCCGGTAACGACCGTCGTCCTTGAGTTACACGCGCGGTCTGCCCGTATGTCCGTTAGCGTTATTTATTATGATTGCAATGCGCTTTGTGCCTTTCGGCGGGCCAGACTGCCCCGTGCCGTCTCCCGGCTCAGGGTCGTCTCATGTCTGGCGGTTTTAATTTCAATTGGTTGGAATTGGAGGTAAATGTATATGGACGTGTCTAACAAAAAACCCGTGGTTTTTGCGAGGGTGTTAATAATAATCGGTAATAAAATTTTTCTCGATCGATTTAGATGAATATCGTTAAAAAAAGTTTTTAGAATGCCCCTTTGAAAATGCAGCTTTGTTATTTTTGGTCTATATTTGTAATATAATAGTGCGTGTCTATGGCAGTCAAGTGTACTTGCTTACAATATTAAGTTTGACTACCTGAATTAAAATATGTAATTTCGCGTAGTAAGAGTATAAAAAATCGCTTCATGGTTAAGGCGGTTATAAATTTGCCAGAGAATTGTTCGACTTATATGATGGCAAACGGACTCCTTTAACAATATGCATAGGACGCAACGGAATAGGCGGTCCACAGATGCATTAGTCATTCCCGTCTAAGCATATAAAGACAAACACACATTTTTATAGTTATTCAAGTAGAGAATAATTCAAAACGCCTAACTCATTCACTAGTATTGAATAATACACACTTCTACTCACATATGGGACCACACTACGGGACATGTGGCAGTGCTTCATTAAAATTACGCACACCAATTCATATTGGGGATTGGGACTAAAGATTTTTTTTTAATGGATCTTTATTAAACAACTATTGACAAACATATCTACATAAGCTAGCTGACATATCGACAAAAGTGCAAACTATCGATTGATGCAGCACATTTCTTGTTCGTCTCACGGAGTGTAAACTCATGGCATTGACATATTTGCATATGCCAGTGCAAATATGTCAATATTCATGTACAAATAATTATATGCTTCTTGAACAACTATAATTTTTGATACATGCTGTATATCATGAAATATGACTATACTATTAAATATGATCAAGGAAGCACAACGAAAATGTGCATTCGCAATGATTGACTGCCTCAGGGAGGGAGGCGAGCCGGTCATGTTTGAAAGTTGGAACTAATTAAACTGTGATTCTGTATTAACTCGTACTACCACAACAACTTACAATTGTATAAGGTTGTAGCATGTTTGTAAAAAGTTTGATTATTGGAAGACATTTGGCATACAAGCAGACCACGATCTGGGTAAAATGAATGAAAATCATACTTCAGGCTTTTATCCATGACGGGGTAGGCAGAGGTGCAACCAGGGCACCCACTTTTCGCATCATTTATCACGCAGAGCCGCGAGGTAAAGCTATATGATCGTAGATGCAATATGACATTAGCATCTGATGATGCATATGATTTAATATGATTAATCAGTTTTTATGTTACCTGATTTATTATCATGAAGTGGCAGTGTTATGCGGAACTTTGTGATTAAAGTTTGTCAATAGACGTGACTCTGTCTAGTGTCTACATGCAGTCGCGACGGTGACCATTAAACAAGCAATTAGCACGTGACGAAATACATAAAAATATTTAGTACGTTCAAAAATTGCTTAAAATTGTGCCAAAATAATGTAACGAACGGCAAACGCGTGGTTCTCAGAATGTCACATCGTAAACCTTATAAAAAATCAGTTAACATCAAGTGCAGTGAAGCCACTGCTGTGCAAATGTCAAAGAAAACGTAATATGTAGCAAAATGACTTTTGAAATCAAACTGGCCGGCCGCCTATTGTTCCAGAGCCGGTCTATTATGCACTGTACTGCCGACAATGTTGTAGATAATATATGACACACGACTTAATCGCGGTTTATTCTTATGTCAAAATTATGTTGGTAATAAAAAACAGAAAAGGTAAACTTCATAAATATTATGTAATATCATTGTAATATATTTCAATATTTAATAACCTAATTAGTGCTGTAAATATTCATATCTCGTCACTTATTCCCTTGAAACACTAATTACAATTAGATTAAGCGTATAAATAAGTAATTAGTGAGGTCGGAGATGATTAGGGGTACTGCAATTGAAAATCATTATTTATAGACTTCAGTTAATGACAACATAACAGGCAAACCATAACGCACGTGTCTACTTAAACGACAAAAGTTACGCAACTGTCGACTGTAAATGCGTTAGTAACTATCAACCCACAGGAACTATCTAAACGAGTTAGTCACTATACGAAGTTAGCCGAACCGACGCGACGTCCACCGTCGAGCGTGCCACGTGCACGTGCGTATCCCCTGCACGGGCTCGAATTGGGGGGAGTGGTGGGGAGGAGGGAAGAGGGGAAGGGTCACACCCGCCCCCTCCCACTAACCGGAACCTTGGCGAGACACTTTTTGTTTAACGGCACGTGTAATTTTGAAGGTAATCGAGATTTCAAAAAAAATCTTTTCCTGGAAATTTATTGAGGTTAAGCGTTTTATTGAAGTCAAATATTGCGTTATTTCAGCCATTCATGTGTATTGATTTACAGACGATTACTGCACGGTTGTGTTCCGGTTTGAAGGACATTGTATCTTAAGGAGATCTTAAGATGTTTAATAATTCAATTTCTAGGGTATTGAGGGTACTATAAACTATATATGTCAATAGTTAATTTGTTTTTGTATAATTTTATTTTCGGATTAACTTGTCAAATATAAATATAAGTAAATGTTAAATACATTCGTTCTCGTATCATCCCCGAGACTAGCTCGTATGTATTCATAATAAAATTGACATAATTACGTTAAATTACTTTACAAATTCCATAAAATCTTACCTCTATCGTTGTTTATCCTATTGTTCTCTTATCTTCTAGAATTAATCAGGAAAATTGTTGCTATTACGATTATGTATCTTAATTCATGATCAACAAAATCTTAATTGGCTTGATAAGTACATCAAATTGCATAATACATATAATTTAACAACAAAGTTACAAGACGTTATCACACAACTTTATCAATAGGAGGGAGAAGATTTAAAGATGCTGTAGCCTGAATGAATGATCTAGCTAAACCGTGGTGATGCCGTTGGGGTTACGTTTCGTTTGGTGAATGAGATCTCCCGAGGCCCATTACCCTAAATCTTCCTAATCTTGATTCTTTTCCTATAAAGATCGGCAAAGTATCCACGAGCGGAGTCGAGCCGAAGAGTCTCCACTGATCATTGAAGTTTGAACCGGCGGTTAAGGCCGCGCGTACACGTGGACGCGGCCCACTTACCGCCACTCCTCGCTTGATTATTTTTATTTATTTATTTCCACATACAACTATTTTACAGGTAATACCCAATACAATAGCGTAGTACAATAGTTATTATAATATTTTATTATTACTTACTATTACATAAGCGGCCGATGTGAATTCCGTCAAAGAGCATGAAAATATATCAATCTGGTTGGACAAAGCATTGAGCACACGCAGCGCGCGCGTCAATGGTGCATGCCGTAATAAGTTGGTGCGAGCTCGCGGCACCGAGAACAGTGGCGGTCGCCGCCGCCGCCCTACATACCTATCCGGGACACACAGCCCAGCTGCTTGTAGGAGACTAGGATTGTGTATTTTACCCCGAATTACCTTAAATTATCTCCACTTAGGTAATGTTCAGATAAATTACTTTATAATACTAACCTATATACGTTACAATGCATCGCTGTTACAATAAAGAGATGAAATTAAACGGTCCAAAAAGGGGCAAATAAATTGAACTAAATCGATAAATCATTTCATTGATCACATGGCGACGTAGTACATGGCTGTGAGGAATGAGTATTCGTGTCCGATTCTTGAGTCGAGAAATTAATTTGTCAACTTATATCACGAGTAGTTAGGCGACCCAGGGCCGGCGCATATATGGCACAGCGCGGTGCACTTTTTACTGTCAAACTATTATCGACATTATCTCTATTGTAATAATATTCAAAATCAATTAACCCAACAACCTTATGAAATTTAGTACCAGTAATGACGGATTCTAACCTACCTACAACATTTTTATATTACATAACCTTTCGATATGATAGTTTTGTAACATATAATTGCATTTAATCTCTGTACACTGGAAATTGGCGCCAAAATATTAATAAAAAAATTCCAAATGAATTATGCATAGTAATACTCAAATATATTGCGGGTGCGCCCCGGCCTGCGGCGTTCAAAATAAACACAATTATAATGTATCAAATGTTATACCAGATGGATTATTGCGCCTCGCGGTGGATTTGTCAATGCTAACCATCATACAGGACCATGTGATATACAAAGTATAGTCGGGGTGGGTCAGCTTCAATAAGAGTCTATTTATTGCAGCGTAAACTTTAATGCACATAATTATAAACTTATCATAAGTACACTCGCGCGCCATGGACTACGTGACTCTCTGGTGGCGCGCAGGCTCACCCCATTCGTCGGGAAGATGTCACGTGCGGCGCCTGGATACACCTTGTTTCGGATACTCGCCGTTACGAGGTGTATCGTGCAGGCAACGTACCGCGACCTATACGGACGGGGAGTCTGCTACTAGTCACCGCTATAAAAGCTATTTTTTATACTGTCAAAACAAAGTGACGCCACTACACCTGATGCTACGCGGAGTTGGTTCCAGGTAGAATGTCGACTGACGAGAGACGACCAACCCTCGCCAGTAGACGCAATTATGCCGGCCTGTTAGCACTGGTCATACACAGGCTGATCCCGGAACGCGACACACTTATTCGGGCCACTATGACGGATTTTAATACTATGTACAGTGGTCGCCATCCCGGCGGATATAAAATATACCTTACCCGGTGGCAAAAGGTCAGTTCCTAATGCCCCATCACGGGTTATTGCAACGGCAATACGTCATAGTATTGACGGTTCTGAGTGACCTCGCTGTGGCGGCTGGTGTAAAGTGTAAACAGTACGTAGAGGAACTGCCAGTGACCGAGAACCACCCGATACGCTACATTGTATGGCGAAATAAATATATATGAATTACGAAGGTTACGAAGTTGTAAACATGCAAGCAATATAATTATTATCCCCCGACGCTATACGGTGTTATGCGAGGGCATGTTAACACATTTCCGTACGTATGTTGGACGTTTTGGTTTCTAAATACAATAATATATCAGAAATCATAGGCTGTAATGAGTATGGTCAACGGTGTACAGGCGCTTTTTAAAGAATTTAGAATTTTTTTTCAAGGAATTGAATTTTGGGTACACAAAATACGATAAAAGAGAATGCTTTGGTTATGTAAGAATGTCCGATCTGCATATTTAAATTTTAAATGACAGTGAAAATTAGACACAAAACAGAAGTTAGAACGAACTTCTAAATAAAACAACATTTTTTTATTGTGGTGGTCAAGTTATCACTAGTGTTTGGCGCCATATTAATTATATACATCGATATTTTGTATTTATATTTGAATATAAATTTGTCAGATATGTCGATCACGTTCCCTAGTCTCAATGCTAGACTCCTGATGGGAATTATGAAGCTAACAACTATAAAAATGGCGAAAATAGGTAAAAAAAATATTATTTTATTTAACGAAGAAAACAAATCCGAAACGATTTGAAAAACATACTAAATATTTTTCATGAATTATTATGAATTACCCTTTTTAGGGGAAAACCCTTAAAAAATTAATAAGAGCATATTACATATGCCAAAATTTAATTAAAATATGTTCTATTTAATTTAATAACAAAAAATATACAATGTCTGAAACGAATTTCTATCAAATGAATTGAAGTAATTTGTAAAAATATTTTATAAATCCCCTACTTTAATACTTTAGGATCTGTGAGGAAACCGATAAACCGACCAAATTCTACTTTGGAGTAGATAGTCGATTTGAATCTGCTAAATAAATAAACATAAATAATTACTAACGTTTATGAGAATGGTCGACATTAACATAAAACTACTTAATGGTTTTAAAAAGTTATCAAATCGACCGGCTTCCTTGCCATCTCATTTCTATATATGGATCTGTGTTTAAATATGAAACTAATGTTAGTTAATGGAAATTGCACTTTATCATTAATTTTATTATCATGAATATTAAATAAATGATCGAAACGTTAAGTTATATTGTTTCGCGATACATAAAATGTGAAAATGTGTGTTAAACGGCATTTAAGCGGCATTAGCACTTCGTTTTCGTTTCGCACCTTTCGATTATTATGTAATTATACGTTTATTAAGTTACTTTTGTAATACAGTGTATACTCAGAACATGGCCGTGTTACGTGATCTTCGGGATATTAGCGTGGAATGGTATTTTGTATGCAAACTTCTACGCCTTAAACGCGACGCGGTACGTTACGTTCTAGTTAGACACTATGAAAATAACTCGTGGCGTAGAGAGTAAAACCCTTTGTTGCATTAAACAATTATTTATTTATAGGTAATTACTTTCGGGTTTCGTTCTCGTGATTAGTATATAACACACATACCGCTTACTTATTCGCATTGTATTTTAGAGACAAAATAAAAAACGAATATTAATATTTGTTGGGTAGATCAGAGACTTGCTGAGCTGTTTTTAATGTTTCGACAGTTGAGTTGTTCTTTCAAATAAACGGAGGGTTACAAATCTCTTCGAACGAAACCCTTCCAGTAATTATGATTGCACTTCACCATAGGTAAGTTCGTTTAATCAGTCATTAAACTTTAGAATTCTCTGCATCTATACAGGGTGTCCCAAAAAGTAGTGTTAAGCGGACGTCCAGAGATAGAACACCCCTTGGGGTATCCGAATCACCCCCATGTATGTTCCGCGATTATTCATAGTTTTTGAGTTATGAATATTTTTCTGAATTTTTGAGAATTTTCGATTCGATCGATTAGATGTTTTCTTTTTAAAAAAGTAGAAGACTTATTCGTGATTTTTTTTATTGTAACTACATTTTCATTAGTTGTAATTTTTTGCTTAAAACAATCAGCTTCGTAACTTTTATGAAAATGTTGGTGTAAAGTGAAAAACTTACATGTTATGAATAACAACTGAAATTTTGTTCTTTAAATTAATAAACTAAACAGATGACTTCGTGGTTCTAAGGCAGATCAAAAACTTCTCCAGACTCTCAAATTACATATTCATTTAAAAAACATAGTCCTTCATGGGGGCTATTTTGGATAAAATCAGCCTTAAAAGACAGCAAGGTGGAAAATTCTTAAAATTTGCCATTAGATTACAATTCTTTTTTTTTGACTTCTCATCACTCCTAAGTTTAATTAGTTTGTAAACTAACCGAAAATGACTGCAAGAAAGCTATAAGTTAAACATTTGGCATATTCTTGTGTTTAAGTTCAATTAAATTTGCATGATTCATTCTCGTGGTTTAAACGTTGTTAACGTGGGTGTAACTCTTTTACCTGCGATTACAATGGGCCGAGGGGATAAGATACCGAATTATTGCTATCTCATCATTTAAATAGATGATGTAGCTACTAGTTACATAGTGTTTTAGGCACTTTTGTAGCGGGAAAGACTATTGAGGTGGGCGAAGTCGCCAACAACTTGAAATTGCAAAATATTGAATGATAATTTATGTGTGTTTTGTTCATGACACGAACATATTTTTTTTCGAAACATAGATGGTCATTTAAGGGGGATGATCGCTTAACATGTCCCGTAATATTATGTAACATAAGTGTACATTCTATTAACAATTAAATATCATTTTTTTCTTATAACGCATACAGGTTTTTTCGAAAGCTCAATAAGGAAAAAAAAATTAATTTAAAATTTGGGTGTAGCTTATCATGGCTAACAAAAATTAAAATGGTATGGAAATAAAAATATCAGATATGTGCATAATAATTAGCAACTATATAAGAATATATCGGTAATATGATATTTCACCAATAGTTCTTGTTTTTGTTTTAAGTGGTGGGTCAAGACTGGGCCTTTCACCTGAGTTCAATAAAATCTCGTAAAAATATAACAAAAGACTGAAAATAATAAAAGTCACATATAATTCGACATCGAACACATTCAATATTAAAAACAATGCAATAGACTTTAACTTTTTATCACCGCAAACGTTGCACGGGAAGGTAATTGTAGGTTGTCAACATAATCATCACCTACTGGATATCCACATCTGGACCTAGGCCTACCTTAAAAATATCCATAACAACTTATTGGAAGCAACTAGGATACTGAAACTTCCTGTGATTGTTGTACGTAAATTATTCCAAATATTCCATTTAACATGTCAACATTGTTTCTATGTGACATTAAATTGTAGTCTAGTATGTTAATAATTTAGAAACGTGTACAAACCTCCAAAAAGAGACATATAACATCAGACATCTAGATTACATTAAACAAGTTAAGTGGGGTCAGTTCCGCATAAATTTCGTATTTCGAGACCGTGAACAAACTTAAATGAATACTAGCTTTAAATAGCAGCCTCGCCTGCATAGAATATAGTATAAACCTGTTTTTGATTTTGTATATTTTATAGGTATCAGTTAATAATACAAAGCTGAAAGCCCTCTGTAAAACAGATTCAGAATTTCATAAATGTCCAATATTTGCTATAAGCGAGATGGGTTGCGTAGTTTTCTTGCTATCTTTTTCTTACGCTCATATTACTATGCCCGGTGACGTCACGCTTCAGTAAGTGCATCGCTGTTTTGTTATTAAACAGTTACAATATATATTTTTTTTATTTTATGCGGAATTAATTGATCCTTTCTGTGAAACATTGTGACTTATAATTACTTTGTTACTATTCAAAATTGAGTCATATTGTGTGATACCCAGACGGCTGTCGCTGACCAAAGCCGTATCATCAGGCGTGTATATCGATACTTATGTCAAATAGATTACTGTAAAAAGGACAAATTTTTCGCAATCCTAACAATTTTTTGAAATCATTAACCCCAGACCTAGTTGCGTCACGCGGTTGCAAGTATTATAATGCATTTATGCCCGTAATATAAGTTGCATGATATAGAAAATGTCTGGAAGAGCTAATGGTTCATATAATCTGACACACTGACAAATAAAGTTGATCCATAAATATTTGTTTTCCTGTAATCATTACAAACGACCGTAAGAGTAAAATTGGTGTGGTCCCAGCGTTAGATGTACAGATATTCAGGTGAATACCTTCACTGATAGGAACCAATCTATACATATTATACAACAAAATTCCTAAAAGCTATCTGTATGTGATCGATTTTCTCAAAATTTACAGAACGGATTTTTGTACGGTTTTTACTAAAGATAATGCAATTCTTGAGGAAGGTTTAGGTTAATAGTACATTACGGTTTTATGTAAATTGACTGAAATATAACGATCACTGTTGAAGAGATCGCGTGGTTGTAAAAATCTAGTGGGTCGGGAATTACGCGGGCACGGCTAGTTATTATATAACTAAGCACTTAACTTCGACAAGTTAGCGATGCGCGTCCCTAGATTGGGTGTCAAGTGTCGATTCAACTTCGTTAGATTGACACGATTACATTTTTTTAGTTAATTAAAATCGCATTAATAAATAATTTTTTCGTAACACGTTCCACACATTTACTAGTGTCCAAGGTTAGGAACACTGGTCAGACAAAATATTTTAGACTGTATTACATTCTATTTGAATTACCATTAGTCGCTGATAGATAACGAAAGGCTAATAATAATAAATATGTAGGTATGCTAGATAACATTTACACTTATGTGTTGCGTACAGTCAGTCACAAAAATATTGAAGGAATTACCTACATATGCTAAAATGATTTCATATTTTTGCAACATTTACGCGAACACAAATTTGTATTTGTTTACGTGTTATATTTAAGACTGCACTAATGGGAAAAAATAATTGTCTTCAATTTTTTTTATTGCAGACACTAAAGTTCATCAAAAACTACTTAATAAAATTAAAACTATAATCGATTGTCAAACAGAAACGAAAAAGGAAATTGTCTATTTTATCTGCATATTTATATAAAGCTTACACAAGGTACCAGTGGCATATAGTGAAAGGTATTTTATTTGATAAATTTGCATTTGGTCATTTTTGTGGTTTCTCCTATTGTTTTTTTTTATTATTCAGACATTTTAGTATTCAAAACTAGTCAACACCGGTTTTGCTTTAGGTCTAACTGCGTCTACGCACCTATTTTTCATAATAATTAATATGTACCACTTAGAATATTAAATTATATGTCATTAAAAATAATAATAGGTTTTTATTTCGGTAATAAAAATATTTGAAACGCATTAAATCATATCGTATAACCAATAATTTAGTTCACAGTCACTTGTTATTATGTAAATTCTAAAATTACAAGATTAGGTAAGTGAGGTGTTTTTTAATCCTGTCATGGCATCATGGCCGAGCTTAATTGTCCGTACAATGTACTGCATATAATAAATAATATATAATAATATCAGCCCTGTATTATATACTTGCCCACTGCTGGGCACGGATCTTCTTTACTACTGACAGGGATTAGGCCTGAGGCCATCACACTGGCTTAGTGCGGATTGTTAGACTTCACGCACCCTCAAAATTCCTTTAGAAAACTTCTCAGGTGTGCAGATTTCCTCATGTTTTCCTTAACCATTAAAGCGACATACCTGAGAATTCTGCATAATAATTTTGAAAATATATAAAATCTGCCAACCTCTACTAAGCCAGCGTGGTGGATATCATAAAGCCTCTCAGTAGAGGAGCGTGCAGCAGCGAGCAGTATATTAAACAGGGCTGGTGTTAGTATCACACTGAGTATGAAGCTTGGCATTACAATAACTTTCTTTATTTATTTAATATCATACTACTTTTACATTTACATTATTGTTATACTTATGATACTACTGAGGGATCACGGAGTAATCTCGAAAATTTTGGAACCGACTCTTAATAACGGATAAATAAAGGAATGTTTTATTTTTACTATACTATAAAATGTAAAAGCAACTAACATTAAATTTATGTAATTATTTATATAATGTTATGTTTGGAAAGCTTTTTCGTGTGTCTGGGTATTATCACGGTTTTTGTATAGCTTTTACTTTATACCTAAATTATATTATGAAATAGTGAATTCGCCTATTTAACTTAATATGTACAGTCAGTAAAAAAACTTCATATCGACCATAAAATTTTGTGTTCTTACTAACATTTTTTCCTTACCTGAAATAAAATACGGAAAAATAAAGTGTTTACTTTTAGATAAAGATTAAAATTAGACTTAAAATGTGAAGTCGATTTCAAGTACTAAATTTGTCGTGATATTTCGTGGCTGATTGTGTAATCATTACCGGCTTGACCGGCCACCACACGGGGGCACCACCCCGGTAATGACACTTTTATCTCGCCGCAGTTTTATCTTTTATGCAACGTTACAAAAACAAACGGAAAAAAACCGTTTAATTAAACGCCTGCGAGTTTATATCGTATGCAAATCGAGCGGAGTGCTAATAGCGGCTTGGTGTAGGTTTGGGCTGGCCTTGCATGCGCTCACATCTCGCACATTGGCAAGCGACATTGACATTAGCGCCAGTGTTCCGTCTCACCGGGCCGCGAGCCGCGGGTCGCATGACATGTCATCCACTGATAACCCCAACATGTGTGGAATTGTACATTTTTTACACCTATTAATAAATCTGCTCACATTTATTTAGTTTTATTTCTAGTATTTTGATTATTTATTTTTAGTAGAAACCGGTAATTCTATATTTGTTGTGTGTAGCGACTGAATGTTTTTTAAATAATATATCTTTCCTTCTACTGGTTTAAAAGTCCTACTGTGCACTTTTTCTTTACTCAGCGTTTAGTTTTAATATATTAGCATACTTTCGCATCAGTGGTTTAAACCATTATTATTTTTAATTTAATTTTAGGAATGTAGAATTTGGCCATTGCATGATTGTTGTTCGTGCCTTTTTTTATAGCAGACGGAATAAATGACATGGGAACGAAATGGCATGTTACCACTGCCACCCATAGCACATTTATTCAGCGTGACATTTATACCGGGTAAGATCTGTCACGCGGCCGAAGTCCCAAGCTAAATCTAACAGACATCAGTAGCAAAGGGTTCATATAAACAGATTCCTACCGGCTTCCCGTAGAATCTAATTATCATTAGAACGATTTAGCAGACTGCATTTATACATATTAGTACTCATATGCAGTGTCAAGTTCCCTTTCGGGAAATTTCACTTTTCGGCACTGCAGTGCATGGCATAAAATCCTAACGAGATACAGGATTCGTTTAAACAAAATTAAAAAAAAAAAATGTTTACTTATGAAGGTGCACAAACTTATAACAATATACCGTCAAGTATAAAAAATGTAAACTATTTCAACACATTCAAAGAAAATCTTGCTTAATATGTTATAGACAAATACTGATGTTTTCAATACCAATAATACGATGAATGTGTTGGAAGAGCATCTTTGTGTGAATACTG
The DNA here is from genome assembly GCF_014839805.1 of Manduca sexta. Classification (NCBI taxonomy): domain Eukaryota; kingdom Metazoa; phylum Arthropoda; class Insecta; order Lepidoptera; family Sphingidae; genus Manduca; species Manduca sexta. The sequence goes on from NC_051127.1 coordinate 7,357,577, forward strand.
ATCAATATTGTATCTACTTCTAAGTAATTAGCAAGTATCCTCATGTAAGTGACTTGTATTGTCTTTTTTGAGAATAAAATTCTTTAAACCCAACATTTTCGGCCACGAGTTTCTGAACGGAAACAACTACATTGCTATTTTAGTGCGTCTAATTCACCAATTACTGAAAGGGCTGAGATAATCCTTTGCACAAAGCGCGTGGGGCACCATTTAACCTACTGCGATCCGCAATCCGTCTCCGTGACCGCTGCGATAGCGTTCGTTTTGGCAACAGGCTGCTGTTGCAGTGACCCGCGTGCAAACTGATAATGAAGAAAAACGTACTTAAAAATAATTGGTAATTCCAGTTAACAATCGTCCGCAATTATGTTTTTATATTATGTTTATGTCATAGTATTATCGCTGCATATCTAGTGTTAAACACGAGATAACGGACAGGTAAGTTCAGGATGTTATGGATACAGTATTGGCTATGCAATTTGCATTTCATGAAATTATGTAATTTTATTGAAGTATATCTAGCGGCGATACCCTAGTTGGGAGTGGCACGGACTGCCAAGACGAATGTCCGCAAATCCCAAGGGCACACACCTCTGACTTTCCTAAAAATCTACCAATCCGCATTACGTCAGCGTGGTGGACTAATGCCTAATCCCTCTCAGTAGTAGAGGAGGCCCGTGCTCAGCTGTAGGCAAGTATATAATACAGGGCTGATATTATTATTATATATTCTATAGACACGAACGTCCATATAAACTATTTGTTCAAAATCTGAACTAAAATGGCAACAAAACGTCACTGCTATAACCTATTTATTCACTGAACAACAAATATTTTTTCTTATTTGACTAATATTTTTTATTCATATCCAGGTTTACATTTAGACTCGCGTTTTTATATTATGAGCGCCACTCCGTGCACAACCACAAGCATCAATATTAACACCATACTAAAATCATTTTGAATGGATGACAGTTCAATTCAGTAGACCACGGTGAATGTTCGGAACGCCAAATCTATTACGTAGTACATATATATATCGATGTGTAATTTAGAATAAGTTTCCATTTATAGCAACATACAAGACGGCAAAAAATCGCTGTATCGGCTTGTTCTGACGTCAATTGGTATATAATATTTACAATTCTACCGATAGTCGATGCATCTTGCGATAGTCGACATTTTCGGACGTCCCGTTACCATTTACAAGGCCATCACACCTACCACAAAATTAACACATTTCGGATTAGTACAACACAAGTTCAAATTGCTTAGGATTAAAAAAGTGGTCTTAAACCAAAACATTCACGCGAGATTTTATTTTTTATCGACATCAGATCAAAATAACTATGATTTGAAATAAATATTCAAATGATTATCATCGCGTTAAATTTTACGGCTCCATTTGAATAATGAAGTGATTACATACATACAAATGTAACACTATTCGAAATCGAGTTTTGTTGAACATTTATAATGACTATTAAAAAGTAAAGTTACAATATCTACCTACATACACACTGACAAGCAACTCGATGTTTTGTAAGCATATTGCGTATTCTAGCAGTCGCTTGTCAGTAGCCCGTGGAGGAAGAGCTTTAGAGCTGTCATAGGGCACATCCAAAATTTTATAAAATACTAGCTTTTGCCCGCGGCTCCGCCCGCGTTAAAAAGCTTTTCAGCCTAAAGTTTTCCGTTATAAAAGTAGTAGTTTCCCGGGAGCCTATGTTCTTCCCAGGGTCTCAAACTGTCTCCATACAAAATTTCATCTTAATACGTTGGGTAGTTTTGAGTTTAACACGTTCAGGCAGACAGATGCAGCGGGGGACTTTGTTTTATAATATATTTTTTAGAACTTTTTAAGAAGAACAATCCCGTCATACATTATTGTTGCATAACTTTAACCGTTTACGCAGCGCACGCAACGGAAGCTCTCAAAACTAATATTTTTTCCCCGTTTTTGCAACATGTTTCATTACTGCTCCGCTCCTATTGGTCATAGCGTGATGATATATAGCCTATAGCACTCCAGGAACAAAGGGCTATCCAACACAGAAAGATTTTTTCAGTTCAAACCGGTAGTTCCTTAGATTAGCCATTACTGCTCCGCTCCTATTGATCATAGCGTGATGATATATAGCCTATAGCACTCCACAAATAAAGGGCTATCGAACACAAAAATAATTTTTCAGTTCGAATCGGTAGTTCCCGAGATTAGCTATTACTGCTCCGCTCCTATTGGGTATAGCGTGATGATATATAGCCTATAGCACTCCAGGAACAAAGGGCTTTCCAACGCAAAAAGAATTTTTCAGTTGGGACCGGTAGTTCCTGAGATTAGCCATTACTGCTCCGCTCCTATTGGGTATAGCGTGATGATATATAGCCTATAGCACTCCACGAACAAAGGGCTATCCAACGCAAAAAGAATTTTTCAGTTTGGACCGGTAGTTCCTGAGATAAGCCATTACTGCTCCGCTCCTATTGGGTATAGCGTGATGATATATAGCCTATAGCACTCCACGAACAAAGGGCTATCCAACGCAAAAAGAATTTTTCAGTTTGGACCGGTAGTTCTTGAGATTAGCGCGTTCAAACAAACAAACAAACAAACAAATTCTTCAGCTTTATATAATAGTATAGAAGTATAGATCTGCTGGTTAGAACGAAACGACAATATACGCATAGCACTGCCCTAATATGGCGTTAGACTTGTTGATGCGTTTCTAAACATGTTAGGTATCCATCTGCCTTGGGCATCTATACATTTCCTGTATGTATTTTTGAATATGTCCTTTGGAACGCAATGTTCCAAATTATCTATACTATTATAAAAAGTTGAAGAGTATATTTGCTTGTTTATTTGTTTAAACGCGCTATTCACAGGAACTACCGGTTCGAACTGAAAAAATCTTTTTGTGTTGGATAGCCCACGTATCGAGGAAGGCTATAGGCTACATATCATGACGCTATGACCAATAGGAGTGGAGCAGTAATAAAACATGTTGTTGAAACGGAGAAAATGTATTCCTCTTGAGAGCTTCCGTTGCGTGCGCTGAGCAAACGGTTAAAGATATGAAATAAATATGTATGACGGAATTGTTCCTCTTAAAAAGTTGTAAAAAATATATTGTAAAACAAAGTCCCCCCCGCATTTGTCTGCCTGTCTGAACGTGTGAAACTCAAAAACTATCTAATGGATTTAGATGTAATTTTGTATGAAGTTAATTTGAGACCTTGGGAAGAACATAGGCATTCTATACTGAGAAAATATATAGCGGGACTTTTATAATGGAAACTTTATCCTGTTAAAACTATAACGCGGGCGGAGCCGCCGGCAAAATCTAGTATTAAATAAACCGTACGAGAAAAAATGTCCAATTAAATGCAGGCGTGATAACGTTTACATTTTATGATTGCAAATTGATATCGATAAAAATAGAATAGATTTATGAGATGGTTTTTTACGATTTCTTATATTATTAGTAGGTGCCCATTCAAAACTTCTTTGGTCCCGTAGACATAAAAACATGATAGATTAGCACGAAAGGTACGTGTGAATAGCTGATTATTTTGCTAAAGCAGTAATTAATCAAATATTTAAAAAATATACAGGATAATTTTAAATAACACTTTACAATAAGTAATTTAAGCTGTAGATGTAAAATAAGAAAGTGTAAGTTTCGAACAAAATAAATATTAATAAAAAGTAATTTTGTTTTACGCGCCCTAATGTCAGTACTACCACTCTAAGAGAATGCGTTGCAGCGGCAACATCATACTTTCAGTCAGAAATACACTCACGCACACGCCATATTCGTATTAGACTACAAAATGATCAAAAAATCAGAAAACTAAAACCAGGATTTTTGGTGAAAATATTCGTTATTAATGGGTGATTTTGCCACAATGTCAGCAAAGGTGAAGACGAGTATGTGGTTTCATTCAGTAACGCACCGTCAAAATGATCCTGTTTATATATGTATGTCAACGCATTTTAAAAAATCAAGGACAGTCTCCAAGAAAGTTTTTTTGTGCCCATTATAGACATATTGCCTACAGCATGGATATACCGGCATGACCGAGTGACCATTACGTACATATTTCCTTTTCTTCCACCGTGCCTACTCATTTTCCAACCTACGGGAAATAAAAAAAGATATTAAAAATGAAAAGCGAGCCTTACGCGACCGTGGCCGTTCAATCGATTGTTGTTATTGTGTCGGCAATCTCTGTCGAGTCGGCAGCCGGCGTCGCGTGACGTCACATATCTTCTGACTTTTACACGTGTATTGGAAATTGTTATTGTCGATATTGTTTCCCTTTGTCATGTGAGTATGTGTATGTGTGTGTGCGTGACATCGTGCGCGTGCTAAACGCTGATATTGTTTTCTGAAGGAGTCTTACTTAACGAGTCGCGAGGCTAGTATTTAGGAGAATTACTGCATTTAATTCAAGAATTTTCCACACAAATAATAGGCTTGTATGTGTTATGAAGAAACGCAATTTCAGTATTTAATGTTGTAAGTAGAAAAAATAATCTTACTTTAACCTAGGTATACGTAAAACTAGGTTTGCTTTTTAAGGAAACTGCCGGCATATTTAATGGTTTTTACACGTATTTTATAGTCATTAGACAGATATAACATATTGTTTTTTACACAACTGAATGTTGTGATACGTAAGTGTTAGCATTAGCGTCTTTTAATCATAACTCGTACTGCTTAGGTCCTCATCAGTCGCTCGCAGAGAGAGACCTACTACTTAATTTGCGAAGCAAATCTTCTTATATTTAAAAAATAAGTAATTCTCGCGACTTTACTCGCGAGAAATGAATTTCCCGCTACAAAAACCCTAGAACACTGAACGACACCGGCGCCATCTATTTAAAAATAAACACATAGTTTTATTGTCATGGAAGCAAATTACCGGGATAAAAGGTAACCTATGTGATAATTCAGGACTTGTTCTACAAGTGTGCTAAATTTCATCCAAGTCACTTCTAACAAACATAGACAAATTATCAAAAAAATGCATTTATAATATCAATAAGCATAAAACAAGGTTTTTTTAATGATTTTTAAACATTTTTGCAAATATTATTACAAACTGAGCGATATATATGTGCTGATAAGAATATTATCGTATAAATCGAATCTAGAATTTTGAAAAGGCTGTTTATGAATTTTATGTAGTTTTTTGTATAGTTAATTTGTATTTTTGGCCTTGAAATGGATTATCATTAACCCCGATCGCGTAGTGAACTCACGGTAGATTGTTTTATAACATCAGTAGCCAACTAGTGACATGGATCATTGACGTGGCAATGGTCCTGGAATGGTTTAACAACTTAAAATGTTAAGTACAATACAATCCAAATGCGCAAGAAAATTATGTGTATTTCTATTAACTCGGTTCCCTCACGTTTACGCATGCGTTTTGATTAAAACGTGCCCTTATTGTGAAACGTGCCAATTTTCTCCACTTACTCCATTAGCGCATTCCTTAGTAATGACCGTTCGCCTGATGGTTATCAGCTATCGAGAGAAAAATGCGTACTGCGATAACACACATTCCGAAATATGTAATATAAATTATGAATAATATCAGCCCTGTATTATATTATATTGTCCCACTGCTGTGCACGGGCGTCTACTACTGAGAGGAATAAGGTCTTAGTCCACCACGCCGGTCTAGTGCCGATTGGTAGACTTCACACACCTTCAAAATTCCTGTAGAGAACTTCTTAGGTATGCAGGTTTCCTCACGATGTTTCCTTGATCGTTAAAACATGAGATAATTCATAAAGTATGTTCCGTCCCATGATGTGACAGGGGGCGAGCCTATCGCCATATCGGGCACAAATTCCAGACTCCGGGCTGATACTGAGCAGAAAAACCCAAATATCACTTTGCCCGATCCGGGATTCGAACCCAGGACCTCAGAGCGCTATTGTACCGGACATTCAATACAACTACGCCACCGAGGCAGTCGTTTCGTAGTTTTTTAGTAATGCTTAAAAATATCGAAAAAAAAAACAGTTAATCGCGTTTATCTCGAAACTAGAAATTTTGAGTTATTTAGTTCTCCACCTACAGCGACGATATGCTATAAGTTATAATAAACATTGCTTTCTATCAAAAGTCATAATTCTAGATCACAAGGATTTCTCCATAAGTTATTTTGTCGCAAGTGTCTAAAGACGCGGCACAAATAGCCAAATCTTTTAACTGCGTTTATTTAGAAGTTCAATTATCTCCCAGCTCCGAGGTATTGCAGATACTTCCACGCGTTCTTGACAGACAAAAGAAAACCCAATTTTATATACAAGTGTGCGCATTGAAAAAGCTTTGGGAGCGCGCATGTCAAGAACACACGTCTTCTATTCGTTCCAACTACGTGCATACTGCAAAGCATGTTACAAGTTGCTAGCTCGGTAGCGGTCGCCGAATTGGATGTGAAAACACTCTGGCTCAATATACCTAACATTTGGACCGTATCTCGTTATTTATGAATAGCGCAGTTAAGTTATAACTTGAGAAGTTAAGAGCTACTAGATATATAATAATATTTAATGAATTAATTATATGGTTAATAAATTCGTGACATTTTCGTCGCATTTTAATTCTAAGATATGTAACTGAGATATCTGATATTACTAACATACATATTTTATTAATGTTTAAAAATCACAACGGCAATGAAGAAAATTATACAATATTATAAACTCTAATCAATATTTATTGAAGTTAATTAATCAGCTCTTCACTGCTAAACGTAGGCCTTCCCATGGGAGTGCTAATATCGGTATTGAGCTGCCGACAGACACCTCTCCGTTACCCGCCGCCTTTTTCAAGTGGTCTGACCATAATTCAGCAGGGCGTCCTACATAATTGCAGTCTCTATTCCAGGAATTGTTTGCGCCTACTATCCAGACGGACGATGTCCTGCAAACATGGCTGATATAATATTTATTTGGTTATCTGTAACTATTGCGCCATACATGTTGCGTGCGAACTTAATTTCGAACTTCGTATCGAATTTTCAGTATAGCCACACCGTGGCCGAGCCCGGTTTATATAGGCGGCAGCGCGCGACTCCGCTCAGTGTGAGAGCGGGCGCCAGTAGACATGGACGCGCGGCGACTAGTGTGCTACTACGTACTGGCTTTGCTCTGCGGTGAGTGCGCCGTGCTAGTGACTGTGCTGAGTGGAAGCTCGTCATCAGTGCCATTTATTTACACTCGTATTTTCAGGTTTGGACGGATGGATTTTGAGTGGACGGTTTTATATTAGTGGAGGGCAGTTTAATTTCGAAGTTTGTTGATAGTTAAACGTAGTTTAATTTCACACATTTCGAAAATGTTCATTTGAATTACCATTTTAAGAAAGAGCTGAAAAATATTTCGGAATTATAAATTTTTTGCAAAATAAACTGTATAATAGAGTTTTTCCTGTTTTTCGGTTTTTTTGTATGCACAGATTATGACCTAAACAATATTGTCGTTTACTTATTCATTGTAATCTGTTTTTACCGCTCCGTGTCACCTTAACTTTTTGCTGATACCCGCGAGACTTCAAAGGTGACATATTATCACTTTTAGTTTATTACATCAATGCTTTTCATCCGATGAGAATCTATTATAAGGGAATAATGTTTTAAATTAACTATTGTTTATTAGTTATTTAGTAACAAAATAAAAAAAAGCTTCACGAACAAAATTCGCCTGGACGTAAATTGATTATAATTGCTTTATTAACATTTATTGTTTTGATGAAAGTTAACAATCTTAAAGAACTATGCATTATTTTATTGTTTCTTTAACTGACTAGTAAATTAACACCGTCCTTTTAGTATTTGCTTCTTTTTTTTAAAATAGCTCCACACAGTCCTTGGTGATTTTGCCAATGTCGAGTGGACAGATGATAAAATATTAACATAACTTTACTACAGTTAATAACATTCGAACCGAAGTGTATCGAATTGGAATTTGAAATTTGATTGAAACATCTACAGCGAAAAAATCTGTTTATGGGATATCAGTTATAATAACTTAATAGTACAATCTTCGATTCCCGGGTAGTTAACAACTCATAACTCTAATTTCAGCTGTTACTACGTAGAATTATTTACATGAAACATTTCGTTACAAACTGTATAATATTATAATAATAAGCACTAAATTATATTTTACGATTACGTCTAAGTTCATTGACTAACTTCCAAGAAGCAAAGCTCTCAGCCAGCTAAATTATTAGCGACGAAATAACCTATACAATTAGTAAAAATGCCTCTGTTAATATTTTTGCGATAATACAAACAAGTTGAATTATTTTGTTTGTATTCACGTATTTCGTGTTTTTAAATAAAAAGAGCATATATTTAATCTGTAATAAATCTGACGTAACTAGATTAAATGTTGGCACTAAAGATATCTTTAAATGAGTCTGCTCCGAATATAGACTAAAACCTTTAACATCAAATAAACGCTGATTGCTTGTTATCAATAGCTGAGACGAGTTTAGTGAATATCATTAAATACTCAATCTAAATTAATTAACATTGACATTAACCGGTACTAAGATGACAGTATTTGTTTAGCGACAGTATGATATGTCGCCTTTGTACCTTGGTTCAATTCTCAGGTGCGACAGTTTGCTTAAGTTTTTCAGCGTGTTTTTATTGTGATTTATATTTATATTTTACAAGTTCTCCGACAATTAGGTGTTAAGACCTAATATCGAAGTAAGCTTTGAAAAAATTGTCTTAACCGTAAAATTTAGCATCGCTATTTTAGAATACGATGCGATCTGAAGACATATTTATTGTAAATTCGATCCTAAGATTTGCCACGCCACCGGGTAAAACACTACCACTAAATAAGCTGATATCACGAATCATAGTAACAGAAGACGTTCAATTTAATTTCAAGTCTACGATGGGATATTTTCTTTCACATTTATTCGCACGGATGAAGTATAGGTATCACTCCTACAGGTTTAGAAACAAACAATATAATGACAGTCATTGTATTACGTAAATTGTCCCGATTCGAGCCCGCAGTCTTCATACCAGCGTCCGTTAAATCGTGTCGTGAGCACCAAGAAGCTCCCTTCGACCCCATACCATCTAACAAAAACACACATCACTCCTGAACGGAAATCGAACCCGCGAATTATACTGTTCCGTCTCTACGTCATACCTATCACTATAAACAAAAATGCAATAATTATATCATCACACCGCGCCCGCAGCGAGTGCGGCTGCCACGCACCGAGGTTAGTTAGATAACAATATTATTATAAACAACGATATCGAGTTACACGTGTTCAATGTATTTATGTCATATAATATATATGTCATATTAATAATAAACACAGGTTTTTTGTACCGGTGCAGTGCGGTCGACACACCATGCGAGCACGTGAGCGGTGCGGTGCAGCTGTACACTTTAATTTGAAGCTGTAGATAATTTTTGTTACCGAGTGTCGAGCGGGGCAGTCGAGGTTGTATGGAAACACTGCTGAGACGCGCACGTGACATGCGTTCAATATTAAATCACTGAATTAGTTCATTTTGTAATTATGAGTAAATACTCAACAACAACAAAATAACAAATTTCACTAAATGGTGAAATTTGTTTCTACTAAAAATTCATATTATTTTTTTTTATTCGAAGGAATGTTTCAACTGTCCCATACTAGTCACCAGTGGCGAAGGGTGAAATTTTTCAAAAGGTAACCCGATGAAAAAAAATCTGCATTTGTTAACATATCGCTGCCATTTTAATAGAAAACAAAAACTAAGACAAACGTAAATAAACCTTAAAGGGAAGTCGGTAGGAATCGGGTTGGATGGACGTTTCGCCACTGCTAGTCACACGCTTATTATTAGATTTTTTAGTTTTTATTATTTTCCGAATAGATTTTAGCCCACATCCAAACATTATGTAAATTTTAATAAGATCATTAACACTATAAAAAAGCTCAAAAGAAAATGATTTGGTTTTGTAACAAAGCTGGTAAAATATAAACGAAGTAAGTGAACCTGGTTCGATGCTGTAACATTTTTAATCGTTTGGTTTTAACGACAGATTTATTCTTTTTTAACTTATCCATGATTCAGGATTTACTTAAAAATATTTGAATAAGCTTACCCAATATCAGCTGAAGATTTTACCTGAGAAAAGTAAGTGACAGTTAAATATCAATGGACATCAACAATATAATAATATTATATCAATTAGTAATGTTAAGAAAATGTTCGTAGCAACGCCCTGCGTGGCGTAGCTCTACCATTGTGCTACGAATATTGCTACGACATCAACGCGCTCTACGCATTATAAAACTTGTAGTAACGCGCTTTTCTATGTTATGTATTTTTAAAAAAGCTTATAAAATTGCAATTTTGATCTGTAAATGACCTCTAACTACACCGGCTACGTACGAACGTAATGTCCTCTCCGATGCGTAACCATTCTCGCGCACATACTTTTGAAAGGAACAGAAAAAAATATTAAATTTAATTAATTTAAAAACATTGTTAATCATATTAAAAATTATTTTTTTAAATTCCGCCTAACTAGTTTCTGTCAGTGTTCACATGGATACGATATATTCACAAGTTAATTAAATCAGAACCAAAGCTATACAGAAACTTTTATTTATGTGCGGATAGTCAACAAATATTCCAACATAAATAATTATACATTTTTTATTCCGGAAATGTACTCACACAGTGAGGCTATTATACCGGGAGTTTTTGCATATTTATTTATGGTTTTGGGTATAGGCGGTGTGAACTAGCAAATCTAGCAACGAATACGTGGGAGATGTTTCTCATTTAGGCAACACGATGCTCGATATGGCGATATGGTTAAGCTCGTGTTATGGCATTGGTAATTAAAATACCGTGGGTGGACTAGTAACACGTGACCATCCTTTTTGGATATGTATATATGGCGTTGCCCATCCTAATGGAAAGTGATAAATCCATGCTCACCATATATTTATACTTATTTTAAAACCATTGAAATATAGTTGATAATCCCAATGAACCGAAGTGCGGTAAATGAGCACGTAAATTAACCAGGCTAGTGACTATTGCTGGGGGAATTCGCGTTAAGACTCCGCGTTATTCCCTGGAGCCGAAGCCGGCCTGGTATAGCGGCGTACTGGTTAAAACCCTATGGTAGCCTTCGTAAACGTATTAGAGGCAGCTTCGGGCTACCATAAGGAATACCTTATAGTGGCGAAGGGCCCATATAACCCATTCTTGTCGGCTTGACTTTCTTAATTTAAGTATGTGAAATGTATTTATCATTAGAACGATTTGGCTCGCTTTTAAGGATATTGGTACCTAAATGTTGGGTCGGGTTCCCCTTCGAAAAATGTCACTCTTCGCCACCGATACCTTATGATATATCTGAGGTAATAACCTCAGATCACAACATCAACAGTAAAGTGTCTCTTGTCCCTGAACATCCCTGAATAGTGAGCGTACCTTTAGGGAAAGGAATGAGATTGTATTTTCGCTTTCCTAGATGTCAGTAATCGCACGAAATGCAACAACAAAGCTGTTATTGGAAGTTACGCAGCTTCGAAACAGTTAAGATTCGTCGTTTGCTTTTACCACAAGTAATATGTGCACGTAACATAAGTCAAGGTGAAAGCTGTCTTACACCAAACGGTTTGGGATAGGTCCGTGCCGTCACTCGTCACGAATGCATAATGCAATTTGGTAACAACCAGTTCAACCAGTCGCCCCGCGGTGTTGGCGCCGTTGCGGAGTGAACGACATGTGCAATAGTTAATTATTAATTTTAATGTATTATATCGCTTCGTTGGTATTATGAATGACTGTGGATTGGTATGGAGTTTGAAGTCAAGTCAAGAAGCTATTTCTAATTTCTTTACAAAATAAGCGCCAGTTTGATTTTGATTTTATGCCAACCATTTAACGTTGTTTGCGATGAAATAAGTATCCACCAAGTCAAAATGTCATAAATTCTATGCCATGATCCCACACAAAGTACGCAACAAAGTTAGCACGTAGTAAACATGTACTTGTCCTTCACGGTGAGCGTTCAATGTGGTAGGTAGGAAGTGCTATGACGCGAGCAAACCCGTTCAACCTGTTACTAAGCTGCCAAATATTTAGAAAAAATATTTCAAACTAGTTTTATGTTGAGCATAACTCTTCGTTTATGACATAACATGTTTTTAGTTACGTTAAAATATTCATATAGCGCGTAATATTTATTTAAAAACATTTGTTGGTGGTAGGATGTAATTTATATCCGGCCGGATAGCGACTCCCATACACAAAGTGTTAAAACTCGTCATAATGGCCTACGTAAGTGTGTCGCATTTCGGGATCAGCCCGTGTATATCCGTTTCGAACAGACCGGCAGAATTGAGTCGACTGCCGTGGAGTAATCATCTCTCGTCAGTCGACATTCTATTGGACTCCACTCCACTTACCATCAGGTGCAGGTGGGGTCATTAAGCCGTATAAAATAAAAAGTATAACAATGAGATGAATGTTTAAAATTTTATTATTCATGGGCACACCAAAAATGTTCATTTGTGTATCCGTTCGCGTATATAGGGGTGATGTTACTAGTGGTGGCGTTTAGGGGAGGAAGGTCGAATCGGCCAACTGCCCGAGGCCTCGCGCTATACAAGCGGCTTAGCGCGGTGTCTTGGCTAAGGACCTTTTCCTTAAGTTCACTTTGTTAATATCTTACTAAAGAAAATGTTTAAAGCTGGGACTTTTTCGTTTGCTCCCATTTGGTGCCACGTGACATTTGCAGTGGCGGAGGTAATGTAGAATGAAATATCTGTTTTCAGTGAGCGAGCTAAGCGCACGCATCCCTAGCACGGAGGAGGTGGTGGTGAGGACCGAGTCGGGATGGATCCGCGGTCTCAAGCGCAGAGCGGAGGGCAACAAGTCTTACGCCAGCTTCCGCGGCGTGCCTTACGCGAAACAACCTCTTGGAGAACTTAGGTTTAAGGTGAGAATACTACTAATGAATTTTACTGTAAGGTCAACTACAATTTTTCATGGTAATGGGTACTCTGTTATTCTGGCATCAACAAAGTTTTGCAGTTACAACTATGTACAGTCAGCCGCAAAAGTAATTGAACAAATGTTAAAAATTCAAATCGCCTTAAAACTTACGTGTTGTAATAAAAAATCGTTTATTATTTAGTAAAATAAACTTCTAAGGATTAATTTAATGTGAGTTTAATATGTAGAAAGGTTTTGAAATTGTTCAGTTAGTTTTGTTGCTGATTGTACATTGCACAGTGTAAGTTTATTATGCGCAATTTACATGAATACTAAGTAGAAGTATGTTTTGCAAGGATTTCAATTTAATTTTTAAATTAGTGGGCGACATCTTCACCCTTGGAGTCTGCGTAGCAAATCCATTATTATATAACGTTAATAATTACTTTTTTGCGTGAACACTTCAACGCCAGTGAACTAACTAATGGAGCCTAAAAAAAGCCGATTTTTCAAGGTCTACGGATAATAAATTTTTAATTTATAATATCGACGTATAATACATTATAATAATGGTGATGAACAACTATTGCAATATCGTCGCTGCTATTGCACAACATTGAAACTCATTTTTTTGTACAATATATTATAGCATATAATTCAAGTAGCTTTTGCTCGCGGCTTCGCTCGCGTTAAGGAGTTTTCCGGGATAAAAGTCCCGCTATATATTTTCCCGAATAGGATAGAAAGCTTCCCATGGTCTTAAACTACCTCCATACAAAATTTCTTAAAGATCCGTTCAGTAGATTTTGAGTAAATCGATCACATACAGGCACAGCTTTTGGGGACTTTGTTTCATAATATGTATAGATAAAATCCAAAATACACTGCCTTATATTTACACCGCATCATACATATTTCAGGAGCTTCAACCGTTAGAGCCGTGGCAAGACGAGCTGGACGCGACGCAGGAGGGCCCCGTGTGCCAGCAGACGGACGTGCTGTACGGACGCATCATGAGACCTCGGGGCATGAGTGAGGCGTGTATCCACGCAAACATACATGTGCCGTATTACGCGCTGCCCAGGGACGCGACAGATAAGAACCGGTTCGCCGGCTTGCCCGTGCTGGTGTTCATCCACGGAGGCGGCTTCGCGTTCGGCTCCGGCGACAGTGATCTGCACGGGCCCGAGTATCTCGTCAGCAAGGATGTCATTGTCATCACGTTTAACTACAGGTACGTTTATATAGTATAAATAGTCTATTTTTTATTTTATTTTTGCTTCATCGTTTACGGATTGCAATTGTTCCCATAAAACATTTTATTTTGGATTTGTCTTTGAATAAAAATTCCGATGTTAGAATAGTGATCCCATGTCGAAATGATAATTATTATTGATTAGAAATTGTAATTAAACATGAATTCATCAATTATGTTATTATCACTTAAAGTGTGTATAATAATATGGCATTGTGTATTTGTGTTACAGGCTGAACGTGTACGGTTTCCTGTCGCTGAACTCTACAAGCGTGCCGGGCAATGCCGGCCTGCGCGACATGGTGACGCTCCTCAAGTGGGTGCAGCGTAACGCGCATTTCTTCGGAGGGAGACCCGACGACGTCACCCTCATGGGCCAGAGCGCCGGCGCTGCTGCAACTCACATACTCTCTCTGTCCAAGGCGGCTGACGGATTGTTTAGGAGGTACGAATATTTATAAATTCATTCGCATAGACCCAATATATGAAAAGAATTTACTACTGGTTGATATCCCGTTGAGATCAGACAAAACACGTTCAAAATACCTGCTTTGAAATGAAAAATAGAACATTTTCAATATTTATTGCCCAAAGGTCAAACGCTTGTCTACTGATTTAAATAGAGAAAATAAAAATAACGTTTGTTTTATGCTTTTCAGAGCAATTTTAATGAGTGGTACCAGTTCATCTGCTTTCTTTACCACGAACCCGGTATTCGCTCAATATATAAATAAACTCTTCGTTACGAATATGGGCATCACAGCCACAGACCCTGAGGAAATCCACCAGAAACTCATAGAAATGCCAGCCGAAAAACTCAACGAAGCCAATCGCTTCCTGCTGGAACAGTTTGGACTCACCACTTTCTTCCCAGTGGTAGAATCTCCAATAAACGGTGTCACAACTATTTTAGATGAAGATCCAGAGCAGTTGATAGCCAAAGGTCGAGGGAAACACATACCCTTGATAATTGGGTTTACTGATGCCGAGTGCGAAATATTCAGAAGGCGATTTGAGCAGATAGATATAGTCAGCAAAATAAAGGAGAACCCTGGAATACTCGTGCCTCTTTCCGTTCTCTTCTCGAGTGCTCCCGACACGGTTGCTGAAATAACGAAAGCGATGCACGAGAAGTATTTTAAAAATTCAGTAGACATGGAAGGATACATAGAACTTTGCACCGACAGTTATTTCATGTATCCAGCGATTAGTTTGGCAATTAAGAGAGCCCGCAGTAACGGAGCGCCGGTGTACCTTTACCAATTTTCATTCGACGGGGACTACAGTGTCTTTAGGGATGTGAACCACCTGAATTTCGAAGGAGCTGGCCATATAGAAGACTTGACGTACGTGTTCAGAACCAACTCGATGTTGGGTGGCCACGCATCGTTCCCACCGCATGACAAAGACGACCATATGAAGTACTGGATGACGTCGTTCATCACAAATTTTATGAAATACAGGTAATTTGTAATATACATTTTACTCCTTAATTTCATTTTTCGTGCGTGATTATTGGATTTATATTCATAATACCATGTCACATCAAATAAAATTTACAGGAATTATTTTTGTTTTAACGAATAATTATTTTTTGTATTTTATTTGAACGAGGGCGTCAGTGCCAATTTTTACGTTACGCAAATAACCTTTATGCCACGTTTTATTTCCAGTTTTACCCTTACCAAAATGTTGTAATTGCAGCAACCCAGTGACCGATGCCAAGCTGTGGCCGGAGGTGCGAGCAGACAATCTGAGGTATCAGGACATCGACACACCCGACGTGTACCAGAACGTGAAGCCACACAGTGAACAGAGAGACATGTTGGATTTCTTCGACAGCATTTACAACTGGAACGGCACTTCGTATTGCATCAAATAGACGGTTGTGGACTTACGATGTGTGGGTTTAAAATGCCGTGGATGTGTGGAGCGCGTTGGCATCATTGTATGAGTTGACGGTTGCAGCTATGGCAAACAGGTATCGGTTGACTAAGTTAATGCGTGATATTTTAAAATTTATTTCGCGTGTTGTGCAATGTAGCGTCATGCATACTTATTACACCTTTCAATGGTGTGACTCTGTAGCAGCTCCGGTCCGTTGCTGTTTGCTTAATGGTTAAAGACTTTTGAGTGTATATACGGGAGCTTTTTAAAGCTTTTCAATTGTTTCCGGTAATGCCGGTACCAATGGCGTTATTCATAGTAACATAGACTTTAATATAACATAGAACGCCTTCAAACCAAGCTGCAACTATGTAGATGAACCTTTTTAGTGTGTAATTATTAGGTTAAAATATTTTTCGGACTGATTAGGTAACGGTGTATGAAAATGTATTATAATTTTGTACATAAATGTATATTATAGGTATTTGTTTTATTGTAAATATTCGCGCACTTTGTTAAGGGCCGATATATATAATATTTTAATAGAATATGTCTGATATGTGTGCAAATCTTTAACTCGATATTTCACGACTATGGTGCAGATTACATCAAAATCAACTTTAATCCATATGCATTGAATTTCTTTTACGATAACATGCACATAAGTTTTAACAAAATGTACGTAAAAACAGATTAGTTTGTTTAAACATTAGACATGTTTTATTTTATAATATTGAAGACTAATATCAGCGCGTCGTAGTTTGAAAACATATCACGGCAATTCCCCGTCATTTCTGCATTAAAAAAGCAATAAGTTTCGTATTTACATAAATAATTACGGATCTATTGCGCATTTAGCGAATGTGTTTTAAAATATTAATATTGTGCAATCGACATTAACACATAATTAAATCTATAAATACTTCAAAACATAAGATCGCTGTTTGTCAGAATACTGTAACTCGATCATCGCCTATATTTTGACACGGTTATACTCTCAACATGACAATTAACTTCCTAGATATAGAAATGTAATAAAATAATACAATTTATTTGCTTATTATTTTTTCGCGAATGACTTAGAAATTAGGTTAGGGATTTTTATACTAACTTAATATAGTGTTATGAAACTTTAACAAACAGGGGAAGCATTTATTATATTAGTAATTGAATAAAAAATATTTATTAGTTGCTGCTGAATTAAATTATGATCATCATAAAGTAATTTTGATACGTTCTCTGGGCCAATACCAATTTCATATTTGTAACGTTCGCTATATAATAAGCATGTATGCTCGCGTCCGTTTATCGTTACTAGTTAATTATGATTTAGATGTTTCTGAACAATCAGTTTTAAACATGCGGGAAATGATGCGAAATAAAATTTACACTATTCTGAACATGTGTACAATATTTACTTCAATTCGTGTCATGAAATTGTGTAATTTTAAGTAATGTTTTATATAAATAAATGACACAGCTGCTCCCCTGCTCGTAAGCGGCACAATTGCACATGAATAGTAGCTACACTACGAAACACTTTGAATTTCGAAGCACTGCGTTGCATTGCAGTTAGGTCTCTAGTCTCTACTTGAGATATTGGTGTTATGACCCATTAATCATCATTTAACTAATACCCCAGAATGGCGCAGTGCCCGTTTCATTTAGTTCTTTTTAGTTCAAATTGCTAGTACAGTAAAAAATACATATCAATTTATGAGTTTGAATATGTAAATATTAGGTAGGGATGAGTTTTCAAAAATTCTCAGTGTGCCTACGCTGGAACAACTCCTGTGCCAAATTATATGCTTTTAAAAGCATGGGGTGTTTATTACGCAATGGTGACATATATACAGTTAGTGTAAAAACTTTGCAGTTTACTTATATTTCGTTGGTAGCATACGCAGTATGATAAAATACCTGCCGTGGTAGCTCTTCGCAAGACCATTACAACCAAATAAGGTAGATCTGTTGAATGGCTACCTCTTAAGAACGCAATGTGACTAGTTGATACACAATATTGGAACAGCATTAATTTACAACCTGCTCTAGTGTAATCACGCTAAATCATAAACAAACATGTCTAAATAAGTTACCATGTAACTTTATATATACTATAATGTAATACGTGACATATTTACCTATATATTTCGTGAACTGTAATGTCATACCCTGTTTGTATTTAAATATTAAAATTAAAGTGTACAGGCTTAGGACGCCATAAACATTTGTCAATATTCGTAATAATAGGATTTGATATGTGACATACTGAATAATTGTCTTTTGTATGATTGTGATTTCAATAATTGTACGTAATAATAGTGGAAACTATCTTAAAAATAATAGCATTTATATTAAACTAAACTAGAATGTCACACGTACTGATAAACATGTTTTAATAATAAGCCGGTGAGCTTATATTACCAATATATTTTAGATGTAAATAATAAATATATTATAACAAAGTATATTTAGTATTTTTATTTAGCTTATAAACGTTTTACCCTTCTTACAATATAATTACTTTAGATTCCTAGCTGAAAACAAAACTTGAGGCATTTTTTGTTATTTTGAAACAATATAGAATAAATAGCTTGTTATTTGGTCCCGTGTAATTCCCCTTGATTTAAGGAGCAGTTAACGTAACATAACACAGATGCTAGGTTCACATTTCAACAGAGTTCAAGAAAATCGTATTTCTAATTTAAACAACTTTAAACTTGTTTTTGCTTATATCAGATAGCAACAAATTAACAAAGGCGCTTTTTCCTTTTTTACAATAATTATTTTTTACAACAGATCAGCTAACGATCATAAATAACTAATGTTATGATTTATTTTCACTGGTTAACTCAGTGGTTATCCTGCCTGTGAGGTGTTCTCGAACACGGGATAACAACTAATGAAAATGAGTACCGCACGTAAATAAAAATCAAGATACCAGAGAAAATGCGTACAAGGAAATAGCTCATTATTCCTGGCCTTTTGATGAAACACGTACTAAATGATTCCGCAAATCATATATCGTAAATATGAAACATCCTGCACGCGGACTCTGTTAATTAATAAAAATGGTTTCCGCACGTGGTCCTGTGGCAAGCGTGAACAGAATCACCCGCTGCCCGCACCCCGAATGCGGACACTAAGAATCAATGCAAATGAGTCTTACTGTATAGATCTTGACATACAAATAAAACCTTTAGAATTAATTTACGGAGATCTTATCGAAAACTATAAGATATAAATATTTAGTAACAAAATGAGACAGGATAAACTCAAGTAAACTCTCCATACATATTCAAATCACGCATTTATCGCAACCAAATAGAAACGTTCGATTACGATATTGTTATTGAAGCTACGAAATCGTCTTAAAAAATAACTTATATGTTAACATTAAAATAAAACTATTTTTCGGATTTTATCTTCGCGGTCACCACCTTGGCCACCGAAGACTGCAAATTCTTCGAAACGTAAAAAAAATATAATATTAAAAACCGCGATAAAGCGTAAAATAGTTTTATTTTTAATGTAAACTTTTATTGCGGACGTACGCTCAGATCAATGAAGATATATGTAGATAATTCCGTCGTTATGTAGAAATGTGAATGAATAATAACCATAACGGTTGATAGTAAAAGTGTATGAATGGGGAGCATCTGATTTCACCACGCTGCGTAATCATGGCGTAATCAGCATGGCGTGTCACCAGGCACCGTGAATGAACTGTTCAGTGCTGATCGACATCTATGGACATTGCTATAATATGCAAATACGTGTTTTGCAAATTGAGTTTTACTTGACTTCGTAATATTTAAACCCACTACTAAATATGTACATTAGCCTACATGTTAAGAAGTTTATGATATTATACCGTTGATTAATCGACTAACTCAGTGACTGTCTCGGTGATGCTCAGTTTGTTATTGCATGCGCGGTACGACCACCCCTTTAAAGTCCCGGGTTCGAATTCGGAGTCGGGTAAAGCTATTGGGTTTTTTTGCTTCCAATAGGTCGATCTGGAAATCTTTGGGGTGGGGGGTGGTTCATGTTCGGCAGTGGACACCCTGTGGCCGATGATAATCATGACGATCAGCCTAGAGTCTGAAATTTATTACCGACATGTTGATAGGTTCGTCCCTTATCGCCCCATATGCTAGTATATATGTGGCGAAAATTGGGTGGGTAGTTGTACTTCTGCCGCCGAACGTAAAGGCAGAAGGCGTGATCCCTGTTTTGTTTTTGTATGCGACTAACTAGAGAAGTTTCTAGGCGGTCGCTAAAGTTACGCATAAAAATTAAGTCTTAGTCTTATTTCACTTTGGAGTGAAATAAGACTAAGTCAAGGAATGAGACCTTCCCATCAACTCGTAATAGAGATCACGTTACTTACAGTTAACATGAAATAATAATAACGATCCATAATTTTCTAACGCAAAATAGAAAACGCACTAACAAGAGACATGCGTGATGTTATTACGGGAAAATCCATGCAATCTGCAACAAACAAACTACGGGTCGCGGTGTGTATCTAAAATCAAATTCCTTATTACAAAAATATACACACATCGGAGTGACGGACTATTTAAAAAAATTAAAGGAGCACAAAAAATATTTACGCACATTTTACTACTCAATATGGAAATGATATAAATAAATTAAATATTGTGGCAAATAAAATAAAAATTTGGCTCTTTCAGACGTCACCATGTTCGCAAAGTTACAAGTTTTACTATATTTGGTGTGCATGACGAGAGCTGACGTGTTGGTCACCGTCCAGGGTATGCTGCGCGGTGAGGAACACGATGGGTATACGTCCTATACCGGCATCCCCTACGCGACTGTACCACGAAATAACGGCAGATTTAAGGTAAATAGAAATCATTATAATTTAAAGCAACTTTGTCAATACTGATCTGAAATCGCCATTACTTTAGGAACTAGTCAGCGATAAGATTTTACAAAAAAGAAAAATAGTATTACTTCATCGGATATTGTAATTAAATTCATATTTGCCACATATAATCTATACTATTATATAAAGCTGAAGAGTTTGTTTGTTTGTTTGAACGCGCTAATCTCAGGAACTACTGTGTTGGATAGCCCTTTGATCGTGGAAGGTTATATATCATCACGCTATGATCAATACGAGCGCTGCAGTAATGAAAATTGTTGCAAAAACGGGGTAAATTGTTTACTTTTGAGAACTTCCGTTGTCTGCGCTCAGTAAACGATTAAAGTTTCTCTCCCGGGAAAATATATAGCGTGACTTTTTTAACGGAAAACTTTATCCCGGTAAAACATTTTCACGCGGGCGGAGTCGCGGGAAAAAGCTAGTTATTAATAACACGTGTTGCATTTCGATGTTTTTTGGCGGTGGCGCGGCGGTCGCTTACCATCAGGTGAGTCACTTACATGTTTCTGCGGCGAACGAGTGTCGCCGCTGTAGTCGAACAGATGGATATGTGTTTATTTGTTATATGTTCCTCTTTGGAAGAGAAGATCTTCAATCAGGCAGATATTGCGGCTGACCGAACGCGGCTCACACAACAGTCGTCATTTGATGTTGGAATATATTCTGCGCGCAACGTAAATTCTGCTACCGCAACTTAGAATGGTTTATTGCCATCTAGTGTTATTATTGGGCGTTACATCAAAACTGTCTATCACTTTGACAAATGAGCGCTACGTCTCCTACTTGGCTTTTTCATCTTGTAATGCTAGTGATGATGACAAGATGGCGCTGTATGTCAATTGTGCCACCACAATAATAAAAAAGTATACTAAACATAGAAATAAAACTATATTTCAGATTTTATCGCAGTTTTTATACATTATTATTTAAATAAAATTAATAATCAGAAAAATAGTTTTATTTAAATGTTTAAAATTCGCGTAAAGATCATCAAGATATACTAATAAACCTCTATATCCGCAGAAAGCCGGCCTCGCCCCTTTTTGGCATGGCATCCGAGAACCTCACGATTCTCGTTGCTCGCCAACATCTTCATTGGAAGATTGTCTACAGCTAGATATTCATGTACCCAATGTAGGTTCGGTTCCTTGGCCGGTCCTGGTGTGGGTAACAGGGATAGGTGGCGGTTATAAGCCTGGGCAACTGGTTCAAAGGGATATTATTGTCGTCGTGGTTCACCATAGGTAATAATTGTTAGATTTATTATAAACAAATATATTTTTAAACTGGCAACTCTCTTCTTGGTTCGGCACTACGCCGTCCGGACGTTCTCTTGTCATTTTGTGGTGTGTAAAAAAATAAAACGTTATCGAACAATTCACGGCTAATCATTTAATATTTCGCTCTATAAAACCAACAATAATGTCATAGTATGACTAATATACTTCAACATGAATATATGATTATACCAGAATTTATTTTCAGACAGGGACCTGTGGGATTCCTTTGTTTAACTGAAGATAAAGTCCCAGGTAACGCTGGTGTTAAAGACGTGGTTCTAGCATTACGTTGGGTACGCGACAACATTGTTGCCTTCAAAGGAAATCCGGCCAGCGTAGTCATAGCTGGACAAAGCTTCGGTGCAGCGATGGTTGAAGCACTAACTCTGTCCCCCATGGCCCATGGGCTATATCATGGTGTAATACTCCAAAGCGGCACCGTACTTGCCCCGTGGAGTTTTAATTATGACGCGAAACAACGAGCCATGGCTCTCGCAAAAATGATCGGTGATGATGAAGAATCCACGACACTCCAGAATGCTAATATTGTAGACTTAGTCGACAAAAGTAATAAACTAGACATGTCTTATTTTCCATTTGGAATTTGTGAAGACAGATCTTTGAGGAATGAAGAAAGGTT
The DNA here is from genome assembly GCF_014839805.1 of Manduca sexta. NCBI lineage: Eukaryota > Metazoa > Arthropoda > Insecta > Lepidoptera > Sphingidae > Manduca > Manduca sexta. Next base: position 7,380,565 of record NC_051127.1, read on the forward strand.
GCTGTTTGAAGCACCTATTGATCTCCTTACCGGTAGAAAAGTCAACGAAGTTCCGATAATGATGGGTTATAACACAGATGAAGCGTATGTCTTTGCTTCGGCACTAAACGACCCCAAAGTGATGGAGAAGATATCGAAAGATATCAGCGTTCTTCTCCCAGTAGAACTAAAATTCATTAACGAAAAGGAAATGAATCAAGTGGCTCAACAGATAGAAGATGTGTATTTTAAAAAAGACCGCAGTTTGCCAAGTTTTCTAGCGTACCACAGGTATTACAATCCCTTCTTTATTTTTATTAATATATTTTTCACAATAATGTAGTCAGTTGATTCAACTGTTAAATTGAAGAGCCCGAGCTACAACTGTCTTTGATATGGCGAAAGTCAACAAGTCAAGTCAACTGCTTGCACCTTACATGGCTTTTCAAGAACGCACAAGAAAACTAAAATCATACAACCCACCATAAACAGAGACACGTACTTCATCAGCCACATCTACCGCAGCGCTCGTCTCCACGCCTCATCCTCCAGTCTTCCCGTATACTTCTACCAGTTCTCTTACTCCGGAGACGCTGGAGTAGTACCACAACGTGGTGTGGAGAAGACGGGCGCTGCACATTCCGACGAGCTCGCGTTTTTGTTCGGGAGTGACTTGGACGGAGACGATGGAGCGGCGCAAGAGCACCTTGTTAGACTTTGGACAAACTTCGTCAAATACTTGTAAGGGATTGTTGAGATTCTATTTTGTTTTTACTGTAAGACTTCAATCTGTAAAGTAGTAAGCGCTAAAACTGCTGAAAGGATTTCGGTGAAGTTTTGCACACGGGCAGACCGTGTCCTGTATTAATATAGAGATTATTATTTTATACTAGTAATTTACTCTCAAGGGAAATAAATGATAACTGTAATATTAATTTTAGGAAGCATTTAATAAAAAAAATATAAGTTTCTGAAATCATATCTTTATTTAAACAATGATGATGTTCAGTGTACAATCGGGATCGAGTAGGCTGAAATGACACACCCCTGAATTTTTATTGCAATACATAAAGTAGAGCTAGCACCAATCATACCACAAGACTCCGTGTTCAGAACATACAATTTCATATTTACACACATGTTCCAGGAATCCGAACCGAAAAGAGTCAACTCCATGGACCGCATTAGACCCGACCGGCCCTCGCGTCTTCGACATCGGAACCGAAACCAAGATGGTGGACTTTCCTCACACGAAGGTCACTCGTATGTGGGACGATGTTTATAAAGTATATTTTTATTCCAGGAATAGAAAATGAATCCACATAATTTATTTTATATATCTGTTAATAGATGATAATATACTTACATATTTTCAATATTAATTTATGTATTTGATTTATTTCATTGTTGGATAAAATAAATTGGCTTTTCTGACTTTTCCAACTTTGCTGTTAGGTGTCCTTTAATGAGCGATTGTAATGTTGTTTGACGGGTGCAGCGACATCATAAGAGAATGATCTTCTCGCAATAATCAAACGTAACACAAGTTTGGGTTTAGTATAAAATAAATAGTTAGTAATAATAATGTCGTATAACAGAAAATATTTCCTTAAATATTATAAACAAAGTCGCCCATCACGTCCGTCTGACCGCAATAAAATGAAAAACTACCGAACAGGATTTCATGCAGTTTTAACTGTTTATGTGAATAGTTTTAAGTATTGTACAATAGAAAAAAAATTAAGCATATATTATACTGTTTTACTCGTGCGAAGTCGGGAAGCGGCTAGTTCAATTATATTACTTACAACATGAATCTTGTCATGTGTTTTCGCTGAGGTTGTATATTTCCTATTGCGTGACCGAAGTTATTACACATAATGTATGATATCTTAAACACATGTTTACCTACATCAATTAACTTGAGGTAACGATGTACCTAACAACCACGAAATCCAATTATAATACACGTTAATTGAAATGACCGTTAATCTTTAAAACGGCTGGGTCGATTTTAATGGCAGTTTCATGGACTGAGCGCTGACGTATAAATAGTAAGTTAGGCTACTAAGAAATACACATCGCGTCTTTGTCCCCGAAATGGTAAGCAGTACCAGGGGACCCACTTGACACCATGTGCGTTTCATCCCATAATGTGATTGAGGGGGCAAGCATAACGCCATCTTTGGCAAAAAATCCAGACGCCGCGCCGGGCTGATTGATACTGTGTGAAACGACCTGGGACCTCAGATCAATGATGTACAGCGCATACACTACTTTGTACTCTTAAAATATTGAAAGCAAGAAAATTTGGACAAATTCGTGTTTCCTTTGAGCCTCGCACTTCGAGAATAGACTATAAACAACGCGAGTGGAAATGCGGTTAAAAGCTATTTGAAAATATGTTACGCCTCATATCTCTAGTAGGATACTAGGAAAGTGTAACGTGGTGTACTGGGTTCAAGGCTCTGCTTAGGATATTTACATTTTGTGAAGTATCAGATGCGAAGATAGACACGCCTTGTGTTGCCATGAGTTATGTGTCCAATATCCATTTCACGATGCGATACGAGTGTTATCGCTATTAAACCACATAGAATACAAACAAGAAAATCCTTATTACTCTTATTAATATGTATTTTTCTCTTTCTTTTTATTATGCGCCTGTCTCCGTCCTCTCTACGCTACCCTAGGTTGACTGGGAGAGTGCCCATGGCATTAAGTCCGCCTATATACCATGAGTATAAAGTATAAATTAAAAAATCCTTCGATATGTTTCAACAACTGGAAGGCACCATGATAGCACGTCAACAATACCAACATTGCCCAGAACTAATTTCTATTATCCAACCTGGTAATCAAACTTTAAACCTAACGATTGGCGTTCCAAATACGCTGCCCCTGGATCAGTGAAGCGAATTGATTATTTCCCGACAAATATTGATTGTTTCCCAAAGGTATTAAGTCTAATAATTGTATGATAATACAGTTGGCTGTTGCGGTCAGACCTAGCAGTACAAGTTACAACTATGTACTATATATTTGTTTTACTTTTACCGTATGGTAAGTTTATATTTGATTATAACAAAATATAATTTTATACAGTTTTTACGCAAAAAGTGCCATCTATCGACATGCCGCGGATACATATTCGTTTTCGCCTTTTTTTTTATTTATTTCTATTCGCTCTCGGGCTATTTGAGTTTTATTTTATTATTATTTCTAAATTTAAAAACAAATAGCAAGTTATACTTAAGGAACCAGATGTTTTCAGTATTATGACAATCGTAATACCCAAATATGGCCCAATATGGCGATAGGCTCGCCCCCTATCACATCATGGGACGGAACACACTTGGCGAAAAGTGGGTGCCATGGTTGCGCCTCTGCATACCCCTTCGGGGATAAAATGCGTGATGTTGTGTGTGTGTTGTGTGTAATACCCAAAGGCATTAAAAGTTTAATCGGTCTCGGTTTGACTCCAGACACATATGGCAGTCCTACACTACCCAGATACGGGTTCTCAATTCGTGTGATTGTATTTTTTTTATATGAAGTCTTTTGTGGACTGGTTTAGACCTATTATACCATAATTTAACCATATTGCCCATGTTAGTGTCAGCTGAGTACAAAGACTTCGTGTGCGAGGTGCGCGTGAAGGTGGAAGGTGGGTGGGTGTGCGGAGTCACGCGCCAGTCCACCTCCGGCGTGGAGTACGACAGCTTCCGAGGTATACCGTACGCGCGGCAGCCGCTAGGGGAGCTGCGGTTCAAGGTTCGCTTAAAAAAATCATGTCTTCAACTAATAATATACTATATTTTACTTAATAATACAAAGGTATTTCATGATATTTCTCTGCACTCGTTGCCCTGGTTTATGATAACGTATCATTTCACTGACCCGTTACACCTTCACTTACTAGTAGTGTCTCCAAATGGCTACTTGGCAGAAGACATAACAAAACACGTAATCTAAGTTTTACAATGGCATTCGATACTATTTCAATAAAAACTATCGTAATTACAGGAGCTGCAACCGGTAGAGCCGTGGCCACACCATCTAGACGCGACCAAGGAAGGTCCAATATGTACTCAAACCGACGAGATCTATGGCTTACAGTTTCAGCCGCATCAGGGCATGAGCGAGTCGTGTATATACGCCAATATCCACGTTCCTCGCAAATCTCCAGCCGAGCAACACGAGGCTGACCAACATGAGGCTGGTCTGCCGATACTGGTGTTCATCCATGGCGGTGGCTTCCAGTCAGGCTCTTCAAACCTGGACATGCACGGGCCTGATTACCTCATCAGTCGCGGGATCATTGTTATCACCTTTAATTATAGGTAAAACCTTGACGTGAATCTTGTGTCCCTATCCCACACTTGATTTCTACACGAGCAGCATGTTCTTTTAAGGTATTGAAGATTGGCATTAAATCAAACAAAGTGTTGCTTTACCTGGGAATTTAACCTAAGACCAATCAGTTCTCATGGAGGTAATATGGGGTTATAAATATAGTAATTACTTTAATGTTAGCCATCATTTCATTTCTTTTCGAGTAGAAAACCTAGAGAACACAAGTATTGACAGCTATTCAGGAAAAATTATTGGTACATGCAGTCAGTTGTTTTATTGTATTATTGATTTTATTTAAGGTTATAGCTTAAGGTCTATTTTTCATACATTTTGTTTCATCTTTAATCTGGGTAACTAAACAAGTATTAGCAAGTAAAGAATTTAAATTCACGTCTAGTTAGTGATTAGTTCTCGCAGTTGAAAAAAAAACGTTAAAATAATTGTGGGATCTACCCACATAACCACATATCGCTGTTAAGCATGCGAACTGGCTACAGTGGGTGCAATCTCACACCGCGTACATGGAGCGCAAAATGTCTGTCCAATCGAACAAACCAAGACGGTACGTGGCGTGCTCACCGGCATCGGACCTGAGGTGCAATCAGCCATCGGCGCGCTGAGGCGCACATATTTATAGTGTGCGAGCGGGCGCGCTATAGGTTCGTGCGAGAGAGATGGACTGCTGCCCGCGCGCACTCATTGGTTGTGTCAACCTTACTGGCGTTAAGCAATTGATATAAATATAGGGCACCTGTATCAATAAATCATTCATTATTAATCCGAGCTTCGAGTTTCATTCGTCTCCAACAATTACCATATTCATTCTGTGTCCCTACATTTGGTGACACCGACGTGATGGAGAAGACCGAAGCAAACCAGGAAACGAAGCTCGAACTCGACGTGGCAGCTGTCTCCATACAGTCCAGACTTCTACCTTTCTGGCGAGAAATTCCTCGGGCATGGTTCGTGCAATTTGAAGCCGTTGTGGACCCGCTGAAGACTTCGGATGATCAAAAATATCGCTACGTGCTGCAACAGCTACAGGCAACGGACCTCCAGCACCTCACAGATATTCTTTACAATCCACCCGCAACTGACAAATATAATACTTTGAAGACTCGTTTGTTAGCTGCGTACGAAGACTCTGATGTCAGAAACTTCCAAAAACTCACCAGCGGCTTAGAGTTGGGTGATCAAAAACCCTCTCAGCTGCTGCGCAAGATGCGAGAGCTTGGTAGAGGGATGATTACGGATGGCGGACTGCGTATTGAATGGATGAAGCATCTACCCGCCCAAGTACGCGTTGTGCTCTCAGTTAACACCAAGTCGTCGCTGGAGACACTGGCGGCCATGGCTGACAAGATGGTAGAGTACTCAGAACCCGCCACAGCAAAGATTGAAGCGGTATCGGGAGAAACAAGCGACCCGGGGGTACCCACACAGTTGGAAATATTGGCAAAACAAATTGAAAGGCTGACCTTGGAGGTTGCTGAACTGCGTGGACGGTCAATGCAGCGTTACTCACGCAAGAGACGCCCTGATCGTTCTCATTCGAGACCTCGACAACGCAGTAAGTCGTCTACCAAACCTGGCGACCCGACATGGGAGTGCCGGTTTCACTATCGTTTTAGAGTGATAAGGCACGGCGCTGCGAATCACCGTGCTGCAGAAGACAGAAGCCGTTAAACTAGAACAGACATCGAATGTGGCGGGCGTCGATGTCCCCAATACCACAAACCGCCTATGTGTCTACGATCGCGACACGCGAGAACGTTTCCTCGTTGACACTGGCGCCGAAATATCAGTGTTAGCGGCCACTCCTGGCAGAAAAATCAAGAGATCAAGTGACTACAGACTATACGCAGCGAATAATACCCCCATCAGAACATACGGAGAGAAGACGCTCAGGCTCAATCTAGGCCTTCGTCGTAATCTGTCGTGGACATTCGTTATCGCCGATGTCAAAACCTCTATCCTGGGAGCAGACTTTCTCCGTCACTACAAGTTGCTAATCGATCTTCATCGAAAAAACTGATCGACAAGGTCACAGAATTAGCAATCGACGCCTTTGAAGTGAAAACATTCGAGGGAACAATACACATCATTAACCATGACCAAGCATACCACGACATCCTGATCCAGTATCCGGACCTTTTACGACCGATGTCACTTAAACAGCCGGTAAAACATGATGTCGTTCACCACATAGAAACTTCAAGCCCCCCGCTCTTCGCCCAGCCCCGCCCCCCTTCCTCCCTGACAAGTATAAGGTGGCAAAGGAAGAATTCAACAAGATGCTAGAGATGGGTATCTGCACACCCTCCAAGAGTCCGTGGGCGAGCCCTCTGCACGTCGTAAAGAAGAAGGATGGAGGACTACGTGTATGCGGCGACTATCGAAGATTGAACGCTGTCACCCTGCCCGACCGCTACCCGATACCTCGCATACAAGATTTTACATATCAATTGCACAATATGAAAATATTTTCTAAACTAGACATAAGGATGGCATATTATTGGATCCCGATTGCCAAGGAAGATTCCCAGAAAACGGCGATAACCACACCGTTTGGCTTGTTTGAATTCAAATGTATGACGTTCGGATTACGCAATGCCAGCCAAACATTTCAAAGGTTTATGCACGAGGTTCTACGAGGCATAGACAATTGTTTTTGTTTTGTCGACGATATTTTATTATATTCGATGGACGAAGAGAGCCACAAAAATCTATTACGGCGAGTCCTAGAACGCCTCGATAAATATGGTATCACTATAAAAGTCGAAAAATGCGAGTTTGGAAAAGAAAGAATCAATTTTCTTGGCTACAACGTGTCTGCTGATGGCATACAACCCACTGATGAACGTGTCAAGGCCATATCCAGCTACCCAAAACCAAAAACAGTCGCCGAGTTACGCCGTTTCCTGGGCATGATCAATTTTTATCGTAGCTGTTTGCCACATCAAGCGGAGCTGCAAACTGAGCTTAACAAATATTTGCAAGATAGGAAACGCAACGACAAGTCACCGATAGAGTGGAACGTAGAAGCTAATGAAGCTTTCGAAAAGTGCCGACAAAGCATTTTGAAAGCCACGACTTTGGCGCACCCAGTCATCGGTGCCCCACTGGCAATAATGACAGACGCCTCTGACTGCAGCCTTGGTGCCGTATTGCAACAAAAGGTGGGCGATGTGTGGAAACCACTCGCATATTTTTCCAAGACGATGAGCCCAACACAGCGTCGCTACAGTGTCTATGATCGCGAATTACTGGCTATTTACACTGCGGTGAAACACTTTCGACGACTTATAGAAGGCTGCGAAGTGACCGTATTCACTGACCATAAACCGTTAGCTTATGCACTCAAACGTCCTGCAAGCAGTACCGACACGCCAAAGAGAGAGAGGCAGTTGCACTTTATCAGCCAATTTTGTGGAAACATAGAATATGTGCGCGGCGACGAAAATGCAGTGGCCGACGCATTGTCTCGCATCGAAGAATTACAATGTCCTTCCCCCATCGATTACGAAAAGCTATCTCTCGATCAACGCGGCGATCCTGAACTAGAGCAACTTGAAAAGCAAGCCAATTTGAACTTCAGTGACGTCACCGAACAAGGAAACAACCGACCAATCAGATGCGAGATGTCCACTGGCAAACCTCGACCATATCTGCCGCCAATATATCGTTTTGCTGCATTCAGAGCGCAACACGATTTGTGTCACCAGGTATCAGAGCCACACGGAAGCAGATCAGTACGAAATTCTTTTGGCCAAACATGAACAAAGACATCAGCAACTGGGCCAGAGCATGCCTTGACTGTCAGCGAGCCAAGATACACCGCCATGTAACCACACCTTTAGGCGAATTTCCGCCTTCTGAGCGTTTCGAACACATACATGTCGATATTGTGGGACCACTGCGATTGTCTAATAATTGTCGCTACTGTCTTACTATCATCGATCGTTGCACCAGGTGGCCGGAGGCAATTCCACTAGTTGACATCACGGCGGAAAACGTAACGAAAGCTATATACAACAACTGGATTACAAGATTTGGATGCCCGTCACGCATATCAACCGATCAAGGCCGGCAATTCGAGTCGCAACTTTTCAACTCACTGATGAAGAAGTTTGGCATCTCACGCATCCGCACTACAGCCTATCATCCACAATCCAATGGCCTTATCGAAAGATGGCATCGAACCTTGAAAGCAGCACTAATGGCCCGCGGTAACTCCGTTCAGTGGACGGATGAATTGCCTACAGTGCTTTTGGGATTACGCACCGCACTCCGCCCCAACGGAAAATTTAGCCCGGCAATGATGACATACGGAACAACACTCCGTTTACCGTCTGATTTCATCATCCCGACGGCTAAGTTAAGTCATGAGGAAAATGACTACATTCGTCGGCTTATGGACACCATGGCATCGCTCAAGTCTACATCTTGCTCTAACAGTACTGGACGAGAGCCGTTCGTGCACAAAGACCTGGCAACGTGCACACATGTTTTCGTGCGAAACGATCAAGTTGTTCCTCCGCTGACTCCGCCCTACGACGGCCCTTACGAAGTTATCAAGCGTTACGACAAATACTTTAAGATCAAGTTACCGCTTCGTTCAGCTGTGATATCGCTAGACAGGCTTAAGCCAGCCTACATCTGCACTGAAACGATCGAGGAGACAGCCGACCTTAGTTTTCGACAGTCTAACCAGCCCTACGTCACCAGATCCGGGAGAGTGGTAAAACCAAATGTACGCTTCGCTTGAGGGGGGAGTGATGTGGGATCTACCCACATAACCACATATCGCTGTTAAGCATGCGAACTGGCTACAGTGGGTGCAATCTCACACCGCGTACATGGAGCGCAAAATGTCTGTCCAATCGAACAAACCAAGACGGTACGTGGCGTGCTCACCGGCATCGGACCTGAGGTGCAATCAGCCATCGGCGCGCTGAGGCGCACATATTTATAGTGTGCGAGCGGGCGCGCTATAGGTTCGTGCGAGAGAGATGGACTGTTGCCCGCGCGCACTCATTGGTTGTGTCAACCTTACTGGCGTTAAGCAATTGATATAAATATAGGGCACCTGTATCAATAAATCATTCATTATTAATCCGAGCTTCGAGTTTCATTCGTCTCCAACAATTACCATATTCATTCTGTGTCCCTACATAATTAATATGCATGGATATTTCGGCCTTTAAAATTTCGTCGTATTAAATTTTAAAGGCCGAAATATCCATGCATATTAATTATTTTTACGTTTTTCTTTCAACTGCGAGAACTAATCACTAACTAGACGTGAATTTAAATTCTTTACTTGTCAATACTTGTTTAGTTACCCAGATTAAAGGTGAAACAAAATGTATGAAAATGGACCTTAAGCTATAACCTTAAATTAAACTATTTTACGAATTTTATCGAGGTTTTAATGTTTTACTTTTCTCCCGACGTTTCGAAGACTTTGCAGCCTTCATAGTCACGGGGGGGACTGAAGGCTGCATGAAGGCTGCAAAGTCTTCGAAACGTCGGGAGAAAAGTAAAATATTAAAACCGCGATAAAATTCGTAAAATAGTTTAATTTAAATGTCTAACCTTCGCGTAGACTTAAGAAATCATTATTGATTTTATTCAACTTTAGAGTCACTGTTAAGGACCCAATACTTGTTTTAGTATGGAGGATCGGCCAGGGACATCACAGTCGATTGTTTACTTTTTCAGACTAAATGTCTTCGGTTTCCTATCTCTGAATACATCAGAAATACCTGGAAATAATGGTTTACGGGACCAAGTGACGTTTCTACGCTGGCTCCAGAGAAACGCGAAAGCATTCGGCGGGAATCCTGAAGATGTCACCTTGAGTGGACATAGCGCTGGGTCCACATCCGCCCACCTTCTCTCCTTGTCTCCGGCCACCAAAGGACTTTTTAGGAGGTAACAGATTTGTTCTGGAATAGTAACTATGATTAATTAAGTTAATGGTAAGATGAAAAGAGTATGTTTCATCTCAAAAAAATAAACGAAAAAGGTCTTATTGCATATTTCTATTTGAGTAGATTATATGTTTTAGGTATTATTGTTTATTATGCTTTATAATGATTTTATAATTCATCAGTTACCCGAACTGAAGTATAAATGACAATGGGTTAAAAATAATTTTGCAGGGTCATATTAATGAGCGGGACAGCATTCCCGAGCTATTACAGTCCGTCGCCGATATACGCCCGGCTAGTCGCCACGATGTTCCTCACCAGACTTGGCATCAACACCACTGATCCTGTCGCCATTCACAAACAACTAGTTACCATACCTATTGAGAGAATAGTTGAAGCCAATCGAGTTGTACAATACGAGACTGGCATAGTCACCTTCGTTCCAGTCGTGGAAGCCAAACACCCAGGAGTCACAAGGATCATCGAAGACGATCCTGAAGAGCTTGTAAAAAGAGGAAGAGGTAAAGAATATCCTCTCATTATAGGCTACACTACCACGGAGTGCGAGGTGTTTAAATGGCGTTTGGATTATATCAAAATGCTGGATCGTATTGAAAAGAATCCACTGTTAATCTTGCCTCCGAATTTGATATTCTCAGTACCTCCGACCGAAGGTCTAGAGCTGGCCAGAAGAGTGCGCATGAGATATTTCCACGGGAAACCCACCTTGGACGAATACATAATCCTTTGCACAGACGAAATATTTAAACATGCTGTTTACAAATTGGCACAGTGGAGGTCAGAATCAGGGGCTCCCGTGTTTTTGTATGAATTCTCCTACGAGACTGAGTTTAACGTTCTTGCTAAAGCGTTATTTCTGGACGAGTATAAGGGAGCTACACACGGTGAGGATCTGAGTTTAGTCTTCAGATCTACTGCCTTGTTAAGGGAGAAAGGCGCGTTACTTCCGACGGACAATCGCATGAAGGATAAGATGATCACGTTCTTCACAAATTTCATGAAGTGCGAGTAAGTCATAAACATCACTCAAATACTTATAATGTTAGTATCATGTTTTCGAATTCCAATTTATTATAAGTAAAAAAAGCACCGATACAACACCACATGTTATTTCTCATTCAAGTGGATTCAACTGGATAGGTGAAACGGATATTTTTAATTCCGGGTGTAAGTAACTACGCTACGTGAATTATTTTCCTACATCTGATTATTATGTTATACGTTTCGTAAACCGTAATATTTTGATCGAATATTATGTTTTCCTTTATTCTAGCGATCCAACGTGCAGCAAGGACATTACAACTTCTCCGTGGCCTCCAGTTTTCAATAGCCACGTGTTAAACTACCAGGTCATTAACAACCCTGGTGAATACCACAACAGGGGTCCCACGCATGAACAGTGGGACATGATCAAATTCTTCGACAGCCTAGAGAGCAGCGTGTGAGTTCCCAAATAAATAAGGGACGATCTCGAAAAACAAATTGATTAATGAACCTAGTAGATAGTAGGAACTGGGTATTTTAATACATTTACTTATATTCCAGAAACACATCGAAGATGGAAAGTAATCCTACCATGGAAGAAAACGACATCCGCTATCCACACTGAATCAATAACCAATCAGTTATTAGACTTACATTAATTGATTCTCGTGATGGTTGGTGCACGACCATTGCAGGATTCTTGAGAATTTTGATGATAAGTAATTTTTAAACCGATAAGATATTTTGCCTGAAATTATATTATTATACAATATGCAATATATAATTTGGATATTTTACTTTGCTACGTCACTTGTTAATGATAATAGGAGATTTGTATGTTTCGATTATAATTGTTAATAGTAAACGCTAAATGGATTACGATGTATTTGGACACACAGATAGACTATGTCTAGGATTTATTTATATTAGACAAATATTTATGTCAAGATTTTAAGCAGGCTGAATAGCTATACCCTAAGGTATAGCTATTCAGCCTGCTTAAAAGTAATCTGGGCGGCTCAACGCCTGTTCGTAAGCCACGGTGATTCCAACGTAACCGCTCAGTCGCCCCCCAGGAAGGCTGGTCGTCGTGAGACACTTTCTCCGCGAAACCAAACAAATTCTGAACCGCTAACATCACTTATTTAGATGATAAGTAGAGTTTAGCCGCTCTATTACGCGCAATATTTTTGGTTATATTTTAATTCCTTACTTATGAGCTTGTTTATGCCATTGCTTCACTGTTCCGTGACTTTTTTAATGAGTATTTATATTTAACTTTAAACTACCATCAATTTAGTAAATTATCTTATTGTATATTCAGCGTTTCGTTTAGTTTAAGTTATACTTAAACATACATTCTAAAATAAGTGAATGTAGTTTAGTTTTTAGCAATAAATATCTGAAACCCACAGTAGTATGCCTTCAGAATTATATGATGATATATAAAATGTTATGCTGGTAGAATGTATTTATATCCGCCCTGACAGCAATCACTGTAAATGAGGTGTTAAAACCTGCCATAGAGGCTTACGTAAGTGTCGCTTTTCGGTATCAACCTGTGTATTACTCATTTAAGCGGCCGATTTGAGTTGGCATAATTGTGTCGACTAGCGAGGGATAATCAACTCGATGGAGCCTATCTAGATCCCACTCCACTTACAATTAGGTTTAGTGGAGTCCTTTTGCCGCGCCTATATACAAAGTTATTTGTAAATCATTGATAGGGACTATATTACTAACGTTATAAACGTTTCATAACTATAACATGTCTGTCAACCCGCATTAGGCCGAATCCCTCTCTCTCTCTCTAAGTACTGTCCCGGGCCCAGCAGTGGGACAGTACTTATATAATACATTGCTGATATTATTATTATTTAATAACATAGTCCGCCGCCGCATCTGTCTGCCTGTTTGAACGCGAAATACTCAAGAACTACCCTATGGAGTTCCATGAAAATTGGTATGGAGGTAGTTTGAGACCCAGAGAAGGATATAGTCTAATCTGTATTAGGGAATTATATCAAGCAGGACTTTTATCCCGAAAAACTGTTTCACGCTAGTGAAGTCGCGAGCAAAAGTATTATTATACTACCATTCTTTTAAATGTTACAATACGATATAAAATATATAAGACGCAAAGTGCCACTAAATGGAAATAACCGACACATGCATGGTAAGACGTTTACAAAAATTGACATACAGTATTTTTAGCTATCGTCTGGTTTACATACCTCTAACAAAATAAAAACATTATAAGCTCATACATAACTGTAATACACCGATAATGTGAAAGGGGGAAGAGGGGGGGGGGGGGGGCTATCGCTTTGTCGGACACAATCAAGTGACGGTGATGAGGTTAGATACTATAAGAATAATCGAATTACAGGTTTAGTGTTCTATAGTACATATTAATGATCAAAAAACGTAGGTAATAAAAACGTATAACGAATACAACTGCCTTAATGATACCTACATCAAAAATAATGAGAAAAGCAAAATTGAAACAGGTGTATATTGTGTAATGTTTAATTTCGCTGTGTCGGTGTTCAAATATTATACAGTTCGCGAATGCTGAGAGCGTGACCCATTTGTTTGTGCAAGTGTGTTCGATATTGTATAATTCTTTAATTTGTCTTTTTCATTTTAAAGTTCCTTTTTTGTAATTTTTTATACATATCTTAAAAAAAATACATAATAATATTAAATATATGAATCACCCTATGATAGGGAAGCTAAAAACCCAAGCCACCGGCGCGGCGGCTACGGATTCAAAGTGAGGAATCTCTTCACAATGCGCGCCGTGTTCAGCAATACTGCCTTCTGCATCTGGCCTCTGACATAAGGGCCACTTGAGAGCTTCTGAAGATGTAAGTCGGAGCTCTTTGGTATCAAGGGTTTACGCAGAAACGATAATCGGGACATTAATTGTAGAATCCATCCACATCCCACACGTCAGTAACCTCGTGTGCCAAGTCTTAATATGGAGGCATTCTGTCTTTTTCGGCCCTAACAAGGTTATCGTCATGCGGAATGGTGACATCAACAAGTATTGCCCGGCGCGACAATCGATCTACTATCACAATATAAGGTTTATTGGCAACAATAGTCCTGTCTGTGATAATAGATCGATCCCAATACAGCGTTGCATGATCTTTTTTGAAAAATGGTTGTGGTATACATATACTGGTAATATACTACAGTGTCAGTGTAATTTTGAGCATAATAAAACTTAACATCTCACGTCTCAGGATGGCGGGCGCAATGGAATACCAAACAAAACTTTGTAATTTAAGGTGTTGGATTATGTTTCTACTGTTTACGGGCGGTCGCATCGCTTACCATCAGGCAAATGGCAAGCTCGTCTCGTCATTCAAAGCAATAAAAAAGGCAAGCCTTATTGCCCTATCGGACATATGCCAGACTCTGGGCTGATACCCGACCCGTGGATTGAACCTGAGACTTCAGCATTATAATACAACTGCGCTTCGGTGGAGTTTCGTGGTACATGTTGTATTTAGTTGTATTCAAATCATTGTAATCCTCAACGTGAGATTAGTACTGTAAAATTTCATAAATGCCACGTATGGCAAAGTATTGCAGTTACTTATTGTAAACCTCCACACAATAAATAGTTATATAATAATTAAAACGATACGAATACTGTTTGAAAAGATGTATTTTTAAATAACATTATAATGTAATTCATAATTAAAATTTATGAAGTGCCCGAGAGTAAAATAATGTTCAGTTTATGCCTTTTTAGTTGAATTAAATGGATTATCGATTGATTGACGAACCATCACAACAATTCCTTGTCATCAAAATATGGAGTGTAAGTCAACTATTTCAAAAAAATATCCCGCCATCCCGCGTAACACCAGGAATTAATCTGCAATATAGTAAATCATTATGTTTATTTTTGGGCTTTATTTTAATTCCATTTTGAATAACATTTCTTATCTAAAACAAAAATAATATATATCTACTAAACCACGTGTTCACGAGAGGAAGACCTTCTAGAGACGATTATAAAATAGGTAAAATTAAGAGCGCATAAAACATTTTCTTCAATAATATCGTCTCCAAAGATTTGTTCAGACTAAACATGTTTCATTTCATTAGGTAGCGTATATTTGCATAAGTTTGTATAAAAACAGCCAGGAAGTAACGCTGAATTCACACCAAAATGTGCTACCGTCTGCTAATTGGGGTTGCGGCGCTCTGCATCCAATGTGCGTTTTAAATGTACCGTCAATTATGAAGTAACACAGTCCTTTATGGGAGATCACCCATAAAGGACTGTGTTACTTCAAAATTCGACTCTCAGAAAGTACAATCATTCAGGGTCTGGTGTGGCACCCATTGTCTTTCACATTTTTCGTAACCTTTCACACAAGACTAGTCTGTTAGTTCAGGATTGTAGGTACAATGTATTTATTATTTTTATTATCACATGATTACAATAGTAGTATTAGATAAAAAGTTCAGGAATACATATTTATATATCGATTGTATTTAACCGTTTCGATGTAACGACGTCGATTTTATTTTAGGTTTAATTAATAGATGGAGTCTAACCCCGACATTGCATAGCCTAATACATACGTTACTAATAATTAATAATACATTTTATTACGTTTTCAGTGAGCTATGCCGCCGAGTGTGACAAGTGCCCGGTGAAGGTAGAGCTGGACTCGGGGCCGGTGTGCGGGCGCGTACTGCTCGCGGAGAACTCCACGCAGTACCACAGTTTTCGAGGGATCCCGTATGCGAAGCCGCCAGTAGGCAACAGGCGCTTTAGGGTATACAATCTTATATTTTATATCCTCATTAATCATGCCTACGGCAGGAATTTAGTTCATGGATTAGATTCTCTTCAAATATTTATTATGTAGGTGAAGAAGTTTGTTTGAACTACTAAAATTTTCTTTCTTAAAAATCTTTGTTGATTAAGCATTCGCTGGACGTAATTCCATATTCTTACAATCCAGACACAGACAATAAAAGACTTAAGGCATGTCTATTTTTGAGCTGGTCACATATAAAAAAATCACTTATGCACTATATTTTTATTGGCGACGACACGACTCGAACAATAACGGATCACATATATATAATAATATAATTTCCAGGCTCCTGAATCCCCTGATCCTTGGACAGAACCATTAGATGCGTCAGTGGAAGGACCAGCATGTCCTCAAAGGGATATTTTCTATGGCATACTGCCAATGCAAATCAGAGGGCAGAGTGAGGACTGTCTCTACGCCAATGTCCACGTGCCAGCAAACGTAGACTGCTCAGGTGACGGTGATTCGGGCCTCCCGGTGCTGGTGTTCATACACGGAGGAGCCTTCACCTCCGGCTCAGGGAATAGTGACATGTACGGACCTGAATATCTGGTGCGCGAGGGTGTTGTTATCGTCACATTCAATTATAGGTAATTGGTGTTATAAATTTTTATACGTACTATTTTGTTTTAGTGGAGATGGGTCATACATGATAAAAAATATGCCACAATTATTTGCGCCATGGTTCGCATTTTGGGTGAGCCCAAGGACATCGTACATTTTTATTCATGTTTTAAGCTCTATAAATGAACTGTTCAGGTTGGGCGTGTTTGGATTCCTGTCACTTAACACAGAGGAGGTGCCTGGTAATGCCGGTCTGCGCGATATGATAGAACTTCTGAAATGGGTGCAGAGAAACATCCGCGCGTTCGGTGGCAATCCTGATAATGTCACGCTCATGGGGCAAAGCGCTGGGGCTGCCAGTGTACATCTACTGTCGATTTCTAAGGCCGCCAAAGGACTGTTCAAACAGTAAGAGAATTATATTTGCTCGTCACAAAAATAACATGGGTCAGGCTACACACACACACACACAGCACGCGTGCGCACGCACGCACACATTTTAAACAACTTTGTTCAATTGCACCAAAATTTCTTCTTTTTAGTACTACTATAACTAAGTATTCAAAATGTTTGCAAAAACTATCAATTCAATAGCAATATAAGAGGTCATATTGTGTTGTTTCAGAGTAATACAGTTGAGTGGTACAGCTGTTCCAAGCTTCTTCACAGGTTCTCGCGCGTATTCTGACAACGTCAATAAAATGTTCTTCACCGAACTCGGCATCGAGAGCACAGACCCCGCTGCCGTGTACCAACAGTTACTGAACACGCCTCTCAATCAACTCATTTATGCCAGCGAGAAAGTGCAGTACAACACTGGACTCTGTACCTTCGTGCCAATCATTGAAGACGAAATTACCGGTGTTACCAGAGTCCTGGAGGATGATCCAATAAATCTTATAGGCGAAGGTCGTGGTAAAGACTACCCGACACTGCTCAGTTTTACCACAGACGAAGCGGAAGTCTTCCGTTATCTCATACTGGTATTTAACCTCGTGGAGCGCGCCCAACAGAACCCAGCGCTGGGGCTGCCCCCGAGGATATCGTTTGGCGTGCCAGCAGAAGAAGCGGCAACGTTGGCGGCGGCACTTCAGCAAAAGTATTTAAACGGCACGGTGACATTGGATGCTTTGATAAGTGTACTTACCAACAGTTTATTTAATCATGCAGCATTCAAATTTGCGGAATGGAGATCACTGCTGGGTGGAGCTCCACTGTATTTCCATCAGTTTTCTTACAAGAGCGAGTTCAGTCCCTTAAAATATGGTTTGTGGATAGACTATGACGGCGCCGCCCACGCCGAGGATTTGACATACATCTTGCGAGTAAATTCAGCGCTTCAAGACTACGTTTCCTTCCCACCCAAAACAAAAGACGACAATATGAAAGAGTGGATGACAAACATGATAATTAACTTTATTCGCTGCAGGTAAATATTAGTATTAAATTTTATTCTGAATCTAGTACGCCATTTATTAGACAATTGTTCATGTTCTATAAACCTTTTATTCCAGTAATCCAACTTGCATGGCCGATGACGTTTCCCCATGGCCACCAGTGAGCAAAGACAACATCCGCTACCAGGATTCTGTCGGCCCAGCATACAAGCTTACCGAGATGACTCCGGAGCAAACAGACATGGTGCAATTTTACGACAGCATCGACGCCCAGATCAGGTGAGTTAACGATAACCTGGTAATGCCTTATCTTTGCAGCGAGTTTATAGGAAACTACTATTACACATTTGCGGATATATAAAGCAATTTATTGCAACTTGTGACAAGATTGGTAAGATATTAGAACAGCGAGTGATGTTGCAAATAATGGTTCATGCGTATTATGTGGCTTAAGAGAAACCTCGAAATTTGTATTAAACCAAGTGAATGTGATTTTTTCATCGGAAAATAATAATTCATATTATAATATAATTTTAGTGCGACACGTACCTACTTGGTAAATTTATTTACCTGACTATAATTTTCTTTTACAGGGAAATGACGGAGAAGTTGAAAAAATAAACATCTATTATTAGTTAAATTAAAGTTAGTTTAATCGTTCGACATTGGTTTAACTAACGACTATAACTGGACCAATGCTCTTCAACAATTCCGTATACATATATGTTATGTTTATATCATTGTCGTTTTGACTATATTTTATAATTATTAATGTAAATTAGTATTAGAAACATCAACACAAAGTAAAATAAAATACATTTGTTTTTACATCGTTTTTTTTTTCTTTTCATGGAAAACGTGATTTACTTATACCGCCCAGTAGGGCATACAATTATCAGAATATTCCCATAATCGATAAAAAATATCGTTTTTATTTTCCGATAAAAACCGATAAATATCGGTTTTTAAAATAAAATAAAAATCTTGTTTTTTTTGTCACTTTGCTATGGGCAAACGTGTAATTCATATTATATACTGCTCAAAGCAATCGGCCGAACAATACTTAAAAGTAGAATTAAACTTTCTGCTTAAGGTTTTAATTATAACTGGCCACTAAATAATGTAGATTTCTTTTTATAAAATTGAAAACCAAAGGAGGATCACCATTTTTGTTAGCAGTTCTCATTAAAGTGGCCAATAGAGTATAAACACCTTTTTATTTTTTATTCTGGCACGACAAAATGATTGCATTGCAAGTGATGGTGAGCGCGATGTCAAGAGAACGCTACGGCAGAAGGACTCAGGATTATAAGAAGAAGGGAACACGCGCCCGTCCTAACTAGCCAATAGAGTTGGCGTACCTATGCGTTCAGACCGTGATGATTTTAACTATCAATCTGTAGTTTCGCATGCCAGCGCGCGTGTTTTTTCTGGGGAGGTTCTAAAGATACATAGATACGGTTGGTAGAACACGCTAAGAAATGCGACATCTCACCGCAACTGCAGCGAGTTTAAGTTTCTCGTCATGTTTGTATCATCATGCGGATGGCCTGCCGCTGCTATCCATCAAGCAAGGCATTGAGCGAGTATTGGGCGTAACCGTCCCTGAGTGGCGAGCAGTATTCGATAACCGCGAATTCACGAGAGACTGAATGGGCTGACCGTGAGAGACCGCAGCATGCCTGTTCAGGATTCCAACTTTACGTGACGTGGCATGTACATATTACGCCTTCGATGTGATTACTAGGATTCAGATCACAGCGAATATACAAAGAGGATACGCAGGTCAGTCTGCAATGAGAGTGAAATACCCTGAAAATGGGGGAGAAAAGAAAACGAAAAGCTTTTCCACGTGATCGCACACACCTGCGTTTTCTTGGCATTGAACCCAACTAGGTTCTTGGAACCCCATATAGAAATAAGGCCAAAGTCCGGTTGACCCCAATGACAAGATCCTCGCGCCTTCTCACAACGAACAAGGAGGCTCCTAACAGTATCACCCATGAACCGTGCTGTCTTCTTCATAACAATGAATGTTGCCAAGGGATAACATGTCATTATTTCAGAAGAAATAAGGTACGAACTTGGGCATTTACCGTCATGAGCTGCGAAGCTTGCTCATCAAAGAGAAAATCCCCTGCCCCTGATTGTTTTGAGCAGTATATAACATACTAAAAAAAAAAAAAAAACCTTTTTAAAATCAACTATGGTATTTCTTAATTAAATAAAATTACCCTCTTGACTATTGACTATATTGACTCTGTAAAGTAATTCTACATTACTATTAACGATTTACATCAAAGTAAAAAATTGACGAGTACGAGTCCTGAATACGAGTGTGTAAGAACGGCTTATTCGAGTGTATTCATTTTTCATAATTCATATTTATAAGCCAAGTTATTCGGCGAATTTATTTGCAATAAGTGTAAAAAAGGCGTCATAGGATAATTTTCGATAATCGATATTTATCGGTATTTTTTCCGATAATTATCGTTCCTCTTAAATGGCCCGATAACCGATAAATTACCGATTATCGATTATAGGAATGCATGCCCTACCGCCCAGCCTTCGTGGGGGGGCGACTTGGCGATTATGTTGCGTTACGACCCAATGTTAGACCGCCTGCAGAGATGGAGAACGTCAGGCGACCGCCGAGCTGAGCCCCTAACACTATATACGCCCTATGCACGGCAATGCTGAATAAAACTGCACGGTGATCATCTTGGACGCAATAGCGACGGTTAGGGTATTCCTCTGACGGAAAGTGCCAAATTATCGTCTGCAACCGCTCTTACTATGTGAACTGCCCGGGAATGTGGAGAGGCCACCGCAACCAGTAGCAACACTACACTAAACTTTGTATTATAATATCAGCCCTATACAGCCAACTGCTGAGCACAGTCTTTCTCTACTACTGAAAGGGTTTAGGTCGTAGGCTACGCTGGGCTAGTAAGTGTTAGCAGAATTCAAATATCCGCGAAATTCTTTTAAATAAATCTCGGGTAGGTACGCAGGTTTCTTTACGATGATTTCTTTCACAGTTAAGCTAACGATAAGTGATAAACAATGTTCAAGTAACTTCGAAGAATGAAAGGAGTGTGCCTTTGGGTTTTGAGCCTGACATTCCTCTCGGCCGACCGCTCAATTCCCAACTACGTTATCATGCACTTTGTATTATTACATAAAAATCTAAGGCAACAATTAACACTCAACTACAAAAAAAAAAATGAAGTATAAATAAGATGAATATAAAGAGAGGGCCGCTATACACCGCGCAGTGTAGGTCGCGGTGGCCAACGAGGCATCGAGACACTGGAGACGTCCGCAATGGATCAAACAGGATCATTTTGAGGTATTGGTCGGCATGCTTACGTAAGGAGCCTATGCCGTATTGTTTTAGGAATTGATCTAATGGTCGCCCAATGATTTCGGTCCCCTCAGAAGGTTTTCTCGCTGGATCGTAAAATCGGTGACCTTAAAATAACACTCCAGTCCACCCGGAAATTAATAAAATAGTAGTAAATTCGTATGTTGTCTGTTTGTTTAACTCGCGCATCACGTACAACGCTTGTTAATTACGATGAATGTTTCCTTTTGTGAAGGAAATCTCCAGTAAATGATGCGGAAATGGTAAATATTGCAAATATAATCGCACGGCACTTTAACACTGGCACAGTAGTAATATATTAAAAAATAAAGAAATGTTTTTCCATGCAATTAATTGATATGATCGAACCGACCCATCAATCAACCTACTCTTTATTTGGTACTAGCTTCCGCCCTCAGCTTCGCCCGCGTGGATTTCGGACTTCAAAAATGGAGCCGGTCGCGAACGTTCGAGAATGTTCGTTTTACGAAGCTACTCGCTAGGTGATTCGCTAGCCTCTAGGTGCCAAGCAAGCCGCCTGCCTGTGCGTTCGCGACCTTATATATATACAAAAATAATCCTTATAGCATGATTCAGTATTCACGCATGATGGCTTATTATTAGCGTATCTCATGTATAACATTGGTGTTTCTATACCGATTTCTATGATTCTTTTTATGGAATATTTAATAATGTTAACTTTTTTAATTAGGGATGACTGAGAGTGTTATAAACGTAAGAGTAGAAAAATATAATGAGAAAGCTTCGAACTGCTAAGCTATCGGGAGTTACACGTGTTATTGTGAGTCAACCATAAAAGATAGACATATGCTGTCGTGGGATATTTTTTACATAATTTTAAGGAGAACATTTCCGTCATACATGATTTCTGTGTAGCTTTAACCATTAAGGTTGCACACGCGACGGAAGCTTAAAAAATGGACTAACTTCTCCCGTTTTCCCAACATTTCCCTTCACTGCTCTGCTCCTATTAATTGTAGCGTGATGAAAAGTATACTATAACCAGCACAGGAGTATGACAAATAATTGTACCAAGTTTCGTTAAAATCCGTCGAGTAGTTTTTGTTTCTATAACGGTTATACAGACAGACAGACAAAAATTTTACTAATTGCATTTTTGGCATCAGTATCGATCCCTAATCACCCCCTGATAGTTATTTTGGAAATATATTTCATGTACAGAATTGACCTCTCTACAGATTTATTATAATAGATATAGATAGAAGAAGATTGTAAGTGAAATTCTACACTTCAAATTTGTTACGTTGTTAGTACATGTTCATGTATTTATCTAGCTTAACTATCAATTTTAATTAGGCACTGACTCTAATATTCGTATCCAGTATATACCTGTTATGTGAAATTATTTTTTGGTTTTGAGTGGTTTTTGAAGACAGTTAAATTTCTTTTTGAATACAGAATCGAGATTGAAGCGAGTCTTATAAGTTTTGTTATTCAATAAAGCAAGTGAATTTAGGTCATAATGACAAATCTGATTGAATCGCATGTCTCCCGAGTTATCGCTATGTTGGAATAACGCATTTGAGATTCTGTAAAGTAATCTATATATATAAAAATGAATCACGCCATCACGCGTGAACGGCTGAACCGATTTCACTATATTTTTTGGTGTGTTTGTTATTGTCAGGAAAAGGTTCTTATGAAAGAAAAAAATTTTAAAAATTGCGCGGAAAATTAGAAAATTTAAGAAAACGTAACGAAAATATTAATTTTATATAACTGTCAATTGTTTGAAATAACTGTCAGCGATTGACAGAATGCGCGCTGCAAATTCATAGTTCAGACGGGACAACGTCTGTCGGGTCAGCTAGTTTAATATAATGATTATATCCAAGTAATATTGGGTACAGACGAATACGAGTGTGTAAACGGCTTATTCGAGTGTATTCTTTACTCAAAGTTCATAGTATTATTTATTTGCCAAGTTATTCGCCAACAGTCTAAATGAGACATTAGAGGATGTTTTTTTTTATCGGATATAGATTTTATTTTTCGGTATTTACCATTTCTGTTTAATGGCTTGATTATACTTAGATTTCCAGTTATCAGTTATTAATTTAATTCTTATATTTACTTGAATTTAAAATGGCTTGAAAATACAATTAAAATTTAACGAATAACATTAGTTGAGAATATTACAAGCAATTAAGTAGGCAGGTACCATAAATTGTTTGTCTTTTTGATGAATATGATAACTAATGCTTTGGGGAAATTATGTTTACAAAGTTATGTATGTGGATAATGTTATAGGTAGGTATTGTGATTATAATTTTAATACTTTTGTTGCTCTTACAATAAATGAATACTTGTATTTGAGCTTAATAATTAAATTTACATCAATCGGATTTAGCAGGAAAGAAGCTGTAGCCGTAGCCAAGATGCCTTTCTATAATTATTAACGATTAATAAATTCCAGTATAGAAGAAATTGCTTAAGGTCGTTTGCACGAAGAGCATTGCATTTATTTATAGGATCATCAATGTAATGTAACATTGATCAAATCGAAAACATTAGGTTACATAATATTATTAAGGCTAAATGTCATTACGAATTATACATGATCACAGCATTATATGGAAAATTTATGTTTCCCGAAATCTGAATCGTCACACGTAACGCAACGGCAAGCTATCACTATTCAAGACTTTCTACTTTAGTTTAATTACTTTCGAAGAAGTAGATTTTTTTACTTTAGGAATCATTTATATAACATTTATATTAAAATTCATCGAAATAAAACTATTTGGTGTTGGTAGTCCGAAAAGTCAAAGTTACGATATCTACCTACATTTAACTATATTTTTTTTTGCTGTTGACAGTCCAATCTACTCATTAATGTCTTGAAGTCTGGCAGCCGGTCTATTGGGTTCCGATTTAATTAAATGTAGAACTGGATCCCAGGCCTTGTGCAAGCTTCCAACCATCTTCTCTATTGTAATTGATAAAACGTTTGGAGGCGCTGGTTCTTTACTTTAGAAAAATTAATGGACTGTATTTTGCGGGGGAAAAATGTATCTGGACACGACACGCACTTGTAGGATTAGAGCTGCCTGCGGGATAGAAATGAAAATATAGGCAACTCCTAAAGGATGGGAGCACAGTACCTTACGGCGTCTGCGGCGGCGGTTCGGCTGTATGATGCTGGCGGCTTCGTGTTTCTGCTTGCGGCGACCACTTATACTAAACTTCACTCCCTATCTATGATAGGCACACTCACACGAAGTTAATTAAGGAAATAACATCACAGACGTTGTGAGTGTTTTTTGCACCCGCACCCCGTACGGCGCGCGGACACTCGCGGAACCAATTCCCAGCGAAGCGCTCTCGCTCGCTGGAAAGGTATGTGCGGGAAAGGGATGCGGTAAGGAAGTGCACGTGTCGTGTCACCTAATTATTAATAAAAAAAGACATCATTTGGATTGACGCGACCGGAAATGCGAAGTTAAAATTTATAAAGAATGAATTAGAAATATGGCGCAACCAACGTGAATGAAATGTAAGTATTTCATCAAATTTTCAAACTTGCAGTGCGTGTATATCGTGGTAAGGGTAACGTTTTCAATAAATTAATGTTAAACAGAACACGTTGCCTGTGCCAATTAACTTGACGTTACATGAACTGTGGAAAAGATAACGTCACGTATAAATGCATTGTCGATCGCCTGGACACTCCGCGCGGTCGCGGTTGTCCTTGCTGTGTTGTGCTGCGGTAAGTATAACCCTCTGAAGTTGTTGTGTGAACCGTGCTTCAACACAAAGAAGAATTGTAATTCTTTTTCTATTTTCTCTTAGTCTAACGGTAGCAAATGTAAATTGTGTTAGATTAAAAATATGTGTATTCCATTTTCCGGATGTTTTCAAGTTTTTAAAAAAGTTTAATAACAAGTCGCTAGTATGATGTCAACTTTTGCTGAGGAACAAACTTTGACGCCATAAAAATTGCCATAAAAACGAACTGAAATAATTCTGCAACATGCGCACAAAAGTGTGTGGCATGAACCTCTTATTGCTGTGAGACCAGAGCATTAGTATAATAACGTATCATCATAATCAGCCACATGAAATCCACCGCTGAACACAGGCCTCCCCTACAGAATACCATTCGGACCTATCATTAGCCCGGTAATGTATACCTAATGATAATTTCTGACAGCTCGGTGCACCAGCGCCAAGCGCGACAAGTGTGACGGCTGCGACGTGGTGGTGAAGCTGAAGTCCGGCCCCATCTGCGGCAGCGTGGAACTGGCGGAGAACGCCACCAAGAGTTACGGCTTCTAAGGCATACCGTACGCCAAACCACCCACCGGAGCCAGGCGGTTCGCTATAAGTCTTGTGATATTTTGTAGAAACGAATTAGCAACAACACATCACCACTTGGTACACTTGCGATAAAAAGTTATTTTGAATTTTGAAGAAGTGACCTTCAACTTGGAAGCTCGTTTTACTGGCAATTAGGTTATGCCGCTTAAACACACCAAGTACAAGTTTAATCTATATGACTAACAAAGAATCAAGAAATAAAATACGACTTCGAAAACAACTGCACACCAAAAATGTTTTAAGGTTACATTCGGGATAATAATAAGTTATTAAAACGCAGCAATGACTTGGGATTTCAACCAAGGCAATCGTACCGTAATACATACAACTACGCCCTAGGGCAGTCAACTTACTGATACCAAAGCAAAAAACTCTAGATCGATTGAATAATATTCTTCGAAAACATTAACGGTCACATGTAAATTGCACCCAGGCGTAGCTTACCTGCGGCGGGTCCCTAGTAATTTTATACTTTTACAACAGCCGCCCCAAAAATGTAAACCATGGCCAAACATACGGCTCACGGTCTTAGAAGGCCCAGTGTGCCCTCAACTAGACGAGTACTATGGTATCATCCCATTTCATCCTAATGGCATGGAAGAAGACTGCATGTATGCCAACGTCTACTCGCCAACATGTGCCAAACTGAATGGCAACAACTTAGACGAGGGGCTCCCCATACTGGTGAACATCCACGGCGGGGCGTACCAGTCGGGGTCCGGAAATCCTGATCTCCATGGACCCGGATACTTAATGTACAAGGGCGACGTGGTCGTGATGTCTTTCAATTACAGGTACTTAGTAGCTACGAATAGTTTTATTAACCATGAAAATTGTTGACCCACCGTATGCAATTTATAACCTTCGGTCTCGCGATTCCCTTAGAGAACTGTTTAAGGAGGTGAATATACTGACTTTGCCAGCTGAATACATTTTTCAAAATATTATGTATGTCCGTAAGAACCTAGGTACTTTTATAAAAAACAGTGACTTGCACTTTTTGAACACTAGAAATAAGAATAAACTAGTTGTTCCAAAGTTCAGGCTCTGTAAAACAAATAAATCTTATCTAGCGAATTGTATTAAATTCTATAATAAAATTCCTCTTGAAATAACCAATCTGCCCGGCTATAAATTTAAGTGTCATGTTAAGCGCGAGTTAATGTCAAAGGGGTATTATAATGTAAAGGATTACCTCGATGATCAGACGGTTTGGAAAAACAGTCCTGCACACCCTGTCCAACTCTATGTTAACGCCAATATTAGAAATTAACTACATAAACGTCTCATGTGTACCTTTCTACAATTTTGACATTATACTGAGTAACAGTTTTAAATTTCAGTTTTAAATTTCCGTTACATATTCTATTTTATATTGACTCATTGAATTATCAATGTATAATAGACCACCGACTGATCATTTTGTTGCACCAGCGTTAAAATTTATAATCTAAATTATATTAACCGAGATCTATGACAAAATATGAAATGAAAATATTATGTTTGTAAATGTAGGCGTATGCACGCTGTACACTGACTGTTTCATAGTTTTTATAATTTTTTTAGTATTATTGTTTTTTTTTTCGTTAAATTTTAGTTATTGCCAAATACTTTATGTGGATTTTCTCCGCACTTTTACGGTGATGTGCGTGTATTAGCTTATATAATTAATCAGACTTTGTATAGAAAAGGGTTATTAAAAAATATATATATTTAATAACAATATTATAAAAGAATGGACAATTGATGACAAAAAATAAAGCCCGGAGTTTCTTTCTGCCTTTCTTCTTCGGTAGTCATCGCTTAGGTAGTTAGTGAAAGGCTGGTAGGTTAGCTAGGTTAGGGCTTTTATTGTCCTCACCGGTGAGGATCGCGACGCGTTTCTCCTTTATTGCTTATTTAAAAATACATATATACATCATTTTATTTCTTCTTCCCTGCCAGCCCGACCTGGCTTCTTTGTTTACTAAGTATATTTTTCATTTATTTTATTTTCAATATAAATTGTCTTTGTTTATATAAGCTAATTGAATTAAGTAATAATTAAATATTCTCATGTATCTTGACTTATCATAAGTGCAACTATGTTCGCCTACGTGATGAATAAAGCATTTTTATTTTATTTTTTTTTATTTTATTGCTAGGGTTTGGGGCGGACTGTCGTGACGTACCGTTACTGTGTTAGTAAACCTGGTATTTTTTACTTTATTTTATTTGGAACTAGCTGAACCGACAAACTTTGTCCTGTCTTGACTATGTATGCACGCGCGCATTCTGTTGATCGCTGACAGTTATTTCAAATCACTGACAGTTATGTAAAATTAATATTGTCGTTAAGTTTTCCTAAATTTTATAATTTATTATTAATCTTACATAAGAGCCTTATCTTGACAATAACAAACACAACAAAAAAAATAGTGAAATCGGTCCAGCCGTTCACGCGTGATGGCGTGACCGAGGGAAATAGGGATTCATTTTTATATACATATATATGAAGATAAGATTACAAGCAACTTATACTACACAATTATATAAAACAGTTACAATAGAGTCGAGCCTAAAAGTATGCACTGATGAACAAACAGCATGTTTAAAGAAAGCTAAATACAAAAAATTACCTTTTAACAAAACCAAAGATTGAGAGAACGAGAAGAAGCTTCTAGTCACGAGTTGCCGTATTTGGTAGGAGAAGGTCATGATATATAAGATATGATTCTATTAAGGTTTAAACATGCGCGCGGAATGTAAGGGTTCGAGCGATAATTTGAGTTGGAAGATGGGACTGACAAAAATATCAAATGTTTTGGTTTTTCTTAGTAGGATGAAGCACGGTTATACTGAGTAAATCCGGAGAATTATTAACAAAATATATGAATTTAATTTCTTGATTAGGTACAGTAGTTACTTTGATGTTTCAGGCTTGCAGTATTTGGCTTTTTGTCATTGGATTCAGATAAGATCCCCGGCAATAACGGTTTGCGCGACATTATCTTCTTCCTTCAGTGGGTGCAGGAGAATGCAAAAGCGTTCGGTGGCAACCCCAGGGACGTGACACTTATCGGTCACAGCATGGCTGCCATGACCGTACATTTGCTGTCACTGTCTAAAGCCGCTGAGGGCTTGTTCCAAAGGTAACTACAATCGCAGATGTAATTTAGTATATGATGAATGATGTTGTATTAATAAATTATTCCCTTCAAATGCGACTAACTTAAAAGATGTTTAATCCAGGCTCATCATGTTAAGCGGTACGGCCATACCCATGTTCTACAGCGCGTCGCCAGTATATGCCAGGTTTGTAGCAGGAATGTTCCTCAAAGCAGCCGGCATCACTGCTACAGACCCCGCCGTAATCCATAAACAGCTGATAAAAATGCCGTTAAACGACATTATGTATGCAAATAGCATCGTTCAGTACAAAACAGGTATTACAACCTTCCTTACAATCGCAGATGTAATTTAGTACATGATAAATTAATAAATCATTTCCTTCAAATGCGATTAACTTAAAAGATGTTTAATCCAGGCTCATCATGTTAAGCGGTACGGCCATACCCATTAGGGTGGAGCGTCAAAGTATGGAGAAAAAAAAAAGTCATCAAATCGATTTTGAACACCTGCGGAAAGTTGCATATGGCAAAATTATATGTAAATATATTTTTATTTTATTTTTTTGACATATTTTTTAGCCCTCTACCTTAGGTCAAACTTTTTAAAAAAATACATTAAATAAGATATTTTTTAAATCAGTACAAAATAACATCAAAATCAGTAATCTTTTATATTTTAGCATAAACTTAAACATAAAATACTACTAATAATAATAATACAATGAACTGAATTCTTTATTGAGGGAAAAATATGAAAAATCAATATGAAATTGAAAGCCAAAAATAACAAAATCGTGAAAAATTGCGTAAATTATTCAGATTTTTAGGGGTACTTTAAAATGGTTTTTGTTTTAAAATATGGCATTATTGCGCGCAATTTTATGTTAGATAAACATAAAAATGAACTTCTTTGTATAACAGGATCAATAATCTTTTTAATGTCAGCGCTCAAACATCGGAAAAATTCTATTCATTTGTAGATGTGGGTTCGCCCTTGTTTAAACGAACTTTCTTTCTTTATACAAAACCAGACATGGAAATAAACTTTTAAAATGTATTACATGAATTTAATTAATTGATAAGAAGGGTTTGATGACTACATATTGTCTTGAGATTCTGTTAGTCGTTGTTAAACATCTTCAATGAGCTATTTTTCCTAGATTTCTGTAAGACAAGCCTTGAGAACATGAGCCGCTACTTATAGCTTGACACATTTGATATTTCTAATCTATACACAGACTATTTTCAGTTTCCTTCAGAAAAACAGGCACGTTTGACGGTATAGAAGAAAACTCAGTGACAGGAAGATCAGTAAAGTTTTCCAACCCTTTCCCTATTGGCCCGGCATAGAGTTGAGGGCCGCTGGTTGCTCCATCTAATTTTATAAACAATTGCCGAAAGGATAGTTCATTCGCATGTAGTAGACAAATAAACCAGTGCAGTGGACTGCCTTATTACAAAAAAGACTTGGAAAAAATACAAAAGATGTACTGAACAATTGATGACAACATAAGCCCGGAGTTTCTTTCTACCATTCTTCTTCGGGTAGTCATCACTTAAATAAAGTGAAAGGCTAGTAGATTAGCTAGGCTAGGCTCATGTCCTCGCCGGTTAGGATCGCGACGCGTTATGCTTTTATTCCACCTACCTGCCAGCCGAGCTGATTACTTCGGTTTGTACCTTGTATTCATTACAAATTTTATCCCTAATTTAAAATGTCCATAGTTATATAATAAATTTTAATTGTTATTTAGAAATAATAATTATAATTATTCTTATACATTGTTTCGACGTATCATAAGTGTAACTTTATTCGCCTACGTGATAAATAAAGTATTTTTATTTTATGCCAATGCGAAACGATTCACTCCACCTTTCTAACCAGTGTTTGTAGCAGTTCGGTCGCATCCAATAGCCAATGAATTGTTTAAATTTATATGATTTTTAGTAAAAACAAGTGTATTTAATCCGCTATGGCTTTTCCAGTACCACACAACGTAGTTATATGCTCTAAATAGTGTGATCCTGGCTCCATTATTAAAGCAATATGTTCTCTTGTAACCGCAATTATAGTTTATTTCCTTCGTATTGACGTTGTGTTTTTATTGCTTAGTTGTTAATTTTTCAATACGTACGGACTATTTATAGATATAAATATAGTGATTTAAGATATTATAAGTTACCTAACAATATAAGTAATAGTTACTTCTTGCTATATGATATATTTAAAAATATCTCGATTTGACGATTTTTCGTGACCTTCAAACGTCGGTAGAGGGCTAAAAATAGGTTGCAATATTTTTTTTAATATTTTTTTTATATTATTGAGTGTGATATGCAACTTTATAGTGCTATACAACATAGAAAAAATTAAAAAAAAAATTGACGCTCCACCCTAATACCCATGTTCTACAACATGGTACAACATGGTAGAACTATCAGACGAATTTAAAGATATGGTGAACTTCTTCGACAGCATCGACCCCGATATCGCGTAAGGATTTTCTATACACATGATTCTGTGAAATAACTACGTGCAGCCTGGTTGAGGCCCGAATATCGCGTAATGAAAGATGTCTAAGTGAAAGACGAGCAAGACCATAGTTGTGATTACGCTGAATATATTATATTATGTTGGTCTGCACAAGGTTATCTTAACCTAACTTCGGATTCTTAAAATTGCAGGACTTATAGGAAACCACGTTATATAAGATGGCTATATAGTAGAGATTACTTTCTGTAACAGCTCTCAGCACATACCTACTTAGCCATCTGTATTTATGTTTCGATTGGGATTTTGCTGAGTTTATTGAATCAATTTTATATAATTTTCTGCTTAACTTGAATTTATATATGAATCTATAGAATCAATTTTGCCGCCAGACAGCTGCGTGCAAGATTGTTATGTTTTAGATAAAGTCTTTCCCGTCCTCACACCCACCAGTACAACTCCTTTAAACCAGGATCAGCTGTGGCACGCATTTTATGAGACCGATCAGTGAAGCTCGTCGAGTCTCAGGGAAAACTAATTTGTCATTATCCCGCAACGAAATTAATCAAATATAAAGATAGGGAGGAGTTGGAAACATCAATTGTCCACTTCCCTCCATAGCAAAGCGGAGACAAATAATGAACTAAAGAGGCATTTTAACCTCAAGGATAGGGACGTTTATAACTAGATAAGCCAGTTATAAAGCACCACGGATAAAAATTAAAAGAAAGGGCGTTATCACATGAGCTGTTAGATTATGTTTTACATACAAATTCTTTTCGAGCATGGAAGCGCGATTGGTCATTGTAAAACAGAATATATATATGTGCAAACTTTGGCCGCCTCGCTTTGAAGTCCCTAGTCAGGCGATGAGATATTGGAGTGCTTTGCTCAGGATCAGCCAGGGCCTGGAATTCGAGGACTTGAAAAATGGGTGCCCTAGCCTTTAGTTGTACTTTTGCATACCCCATAGGGAACAAGACGTAACGTGTGCTAATGTTTTTATTATAGTAATGTATAGTGTTACCAATAAGTATGCGCAGTCGCGATGCCTATATCAATGTTAATAATTTGAAAACATTCATTCACAGGGCTCTCTCCGAGCGTTTGAACATCGGCCCGTCGGAATAAATGTTTCCGTATTATCAATGGATCACCGACTCACGAGAGGTGAATCGTGGAAATAAGAAGAAGGAATTCACATTTTGAATATTACTCGAATATCGTGTTCAAGAGTAACACTGAAGAAAATAAAAATAAAATTCACTCGGCACTGCGCTCCGGCTCATCATCCTGTCATAAGACGTCATGTTTTATAATGCTCAATTATTAGACTGGCTAAAATAATTAAACTTTATGTAATTTTACAAAATACTCTAGTTTCTCGTTCTCTTATAATTTGTCGTGACCGTCAGAGTTCATTCAGTTACGTAATTATAATACTGCATCCTAATACATTTGTCAAAAACTGTACAGTGGAATTTACATTATGAAAATATATCCTTATTTACAGTATGAACCTAAATAAATGTACAGATTATTTTTCTGATATTGAACTATAAGTGCAGCGAGTGGGAAAAGTGACTGAATAAAGTCAAAACTTTAATTTGCCTATACACGTTCAGTTTAATTGAAATATTTATATTCTTTGTGTAAAGTAAATCCATTGTATTTTATTGTTGTGAAGATTTTATTCTATGGCAATAACTAAAATTGTCTAGGGAATTAAAAGTTTTGAATTTATACATGCTACATGACTTCCATGGCAGGAATTTCGGGCCATGTCTTTATTTGTACACCTGCCATAGGGTGACATGTTTTCGCACGATTTGTATACATTCGATTGACGTGACTGAATGAACTGATGACCTATTGTTCGTCACAAAAGTCATGAAATCAGCTACAGCAGTACCACCAAGAATTTTGAACTACAAATTAGGATTTTGAAATACTCAAATACATTCGTCACCCAGAGACATTAGATTTTAAGTCTCATTTTTACACTTTACCCTATTTAAGATCGCTTTACCTTCTAAAGGCGATTTTAAATTTGCCGCCGCGGTACGTTGCGACAAATTGAAGGCGCCCTAAGACTTATACTTGAGCGTATGTCTTGGTAATTGTTGGAAACGTATTCAGCGCGGCTGTAGCGTTAGTACCTCTGCCTCCGCGTGACACTAAGCGACTCATTTGAAGGCGCCCTGAGATCCCAAACATCCTAGCGAAAAAAGAAACTTTATAAATGTTATAAATCGACGGAGGAATAAAACTCACTAAATTACTTTAACGTTAAGTAGTTATGTTAAAGTAAATTTAATTGTTGTAGCCAACATTTTAGCGCTAGTTAATCGCATCCGCCGGATGTACCCGGTATCTTTCGCAAGATATATAATATACTTGTTTTTACCTGGGGTTCCACCCGCGTGATACGTTTTACCGGGATAAATATTTTTCAATTAATACTGATAACTCTTGATACAAAAAAAAGTCTAAAAAGGTAATTTTTTTTATTTGTGGTCCCAGTTCGTGGTTAGGTTCCCCTACGCGAGGTCGTTTGGGTTAAAATATCAGGTACTAGCTACTTACAATAAAGTAAAAGGATACATATATAACATTTTTTATATATAACTTTTGTTTTTCTGTCATAGCTTATTTTATTATTATTTAAAAACTTTTTAAATCATACTTTTCCCCGTGAGGGGCATTGATAATGTATTTACCCCCACGCATTACAACCACTCTTATGAGCCTTTACACACCATAGCTGCTGAAAGTTGGTGAGGAGTTAAGTATCCCGCAAATTTATATGTTGTAAATACTAACAAAGTAATAGTACACGAAATCGCAAATCAATTGGACTTGTGAAAGCCGGGAATGAGCTGACGCAGTAGCCAATGTGCCTTTCTATAATTGTTAACGATAAACAAATTCAAGTATGGAACGAACTGCTCAAGGCCGTTTGCACAGGTTGACATAAATGTATGTTTCCCCAAATCTAAATCGTCACACAAAAGTACTTTCCACTACTTTTTACTCTAGTTTAATCGCTTCGAAGAAACAGGTTTTTTTGCTTTAGGAATTAGGAATTATTCATGGAACATTTATATGATTGACAAACTTGCTGCACATCGATATCGCGGTGAGGGTAACATTGTCTATTCATTAATATTAAACAGAACACGTTGCCTGTGCTAATTAACTAGACGATACATGAACCGTGGAAGAGATAACGTCACGTATAAATGCATTGTCGATCGCCTGGACACATACTACAGCACAGGTCTTTGAACCAACAATGACACTCCGAGCAGTCACGGTTGTCCTTGCTGTGTTGTGCTGCAGTAAGTCTAACCCTCTGAGCTTGCTGTGTCAGCCTTGCTTCAACACAAACGGGAATTTTAGTTTTTTATATCGCCGTTTAGTCTAATGGTTGAAAATGTAAATTATGTAGATTAAAATAACGCGGCTTTTTATTCTCCAGTCGCACAAAACATGTATTTGGGACTGGGATCTTCACATCATGCAAGTGACTTAGCAAACCAACTAAGTGAAATTATTTCTGCAACATGCGTCAAAAAGTGTGTCGCATCAACCTCATATTGGTGTATCATCGTCATAAGCCATATAAAATCCACCGCTGAACATAGCCTCCCCCCCCCCCCGTACATTTCGAGTCGGTATCTTCATTAGCCTGGTAATGTATACCTAATGATAATTTCCGACAGCTCGGTGCACCAACGCAAAGCACGACAAGTGTGACGGCTGCGACGTGGTGGTGAAGCTGAAGTCCGGCCCCATCTGCGGCAGCGTGGAACTGGCGGAGAACGCCACCAAGTATTACAGCTTCAAAGGCATACCGTACGCCAAACCACCCACCGGAGCCAGGCGGTTCGCTGTAAGTCTTGTGACATTTTGTAGAAACGAATAAGCAATAACACATCACCACTTGGTACACTTGCGATAAAAAGTTATTTTGAATTTTGAAGAAGTGACCTTCAACTTGGAAGCTCGTTTTACTGGCAATTAGGTTATGCCGCTTAAACACACCAAGTACAAGTTTAATCTATATGACTAACAAAGAATCAAGAAATAAAATACGACTTCGAAAACAACTGCATACCAAAAATGTTTTAAGGTTACATACGGGATAATAATAAGTTATTAAAACGCAGCAATGACTTGGGATTTCAACCAAGGCAATCGTACCGTAATACATACAACTACGCCCTAGGGCAGTCAACTTACTGATACCAAAGCAAAAAACTCTAGATCGATTGAATAATATTCTTCGAAAACATTAACGATCACATGTAAATTGCACCCAGGCGTAGCTTACCTGCGGTGGGTCCCCCTAGTAATTTTATATTCTTACAACAGCCGCTCCAAAAATGTAAACCATGGACAAACATACGGCTCACGGTCTTAGAAGGCCCAGTGTGCCCTCAACTAGACGAGTACTATGGTATTATCCCATTTCATCCTAATGGCATGGAAGAAGATTGCATGTATGCCAACGTCTACTCGCCAATATGTGCCAAACTGAATGGCAACAACTTAGACGAGGGGCTCCCCATACTGGTGAACATCCACGGCGGGGCGTACCAGTCGGGGTCCGGAAATCCTGATCTCCATGGACCCGGATACTTAATGTACAAGGGCGACGTGGTCGTGATGTCTTTCAATTACAGGTACTTAGTAGCTATATACGTATAATTTCATTAACCATGAAAATTGTTGACCTACCATATTGCTAGGGTTTGGGACGCACTGTCGTGACGACTACCTCAGTGCTATTAAACCTGGTATTTTTTACTTTATATTATTTGAAATCAGAAGCAACTTATATTACACAATGATATAAAACAGTTACAATAAAGTCAAGCCTAAAAGTATTCACTGATGAACAAACAGCAAGTTTAAAGAAAGCTAAATACAAAAAATGACCATTTAACAAAACCACAGATTGAGAGAACGAGAAGAAGCTTCTAGTCACAAGTTGCCGTATTTGGTAGGAGAAGGTCATGATATATAAGATATAATTCTATTAAGGTTTAAACATGCGCGCGGAATCGAGCGATAATTTGAGTTGGAAGATGGGACTGACAAAAATATAAGATGTTTTGGTTTTTCTTAGTAGGATGAAGCACGGTTATACTGAGTAAATCCGGAGAATTATTAACAAAATATATGAATTTAATTTCTTGATTAGGTACAGTAGTTACTTTGATGTTTCAGGCTTGCAGTATTTGGCTTTTTGTCATTGGATTCAGATAAGATCCCCGGCAATAACGGTTTGCGCGACATTATCTTCTTCCTTCAGTGGGTGCAGGAGAATGCAAAAGCGTTCGGTGGCAACCCCAGGGACGTGACACTTATCGGTCACAGCATGGCTGCCATGACCGTACATTTGCTGTCACTGTCTAAAGCCGCTGAGGGCTTGTTCCAAAGGTAACTACAATCGCAGATGTAATTTAGTATATGATGAATGATGTTGTATTAATAAATTATTCCCTTCAAATGCGACTAACTTAAAAGATGTTTAATCCAGGCTCATCATGTTAAGCGGTACGGCCATACCCATGTTCTACAGCGCGTCGCCAGTATATGCCAGGTTTGTAGCAGGAATGTTCCTCAAAGCAGCCGGCATCACTGCTACAGACCCCGCCGTAATCCATAAACAGCTGATAAAAATGCCGTTAAACGACATTATGTATGCAAATAGCATCGTTCAGTACAAAACAGGTATTACAACCTTCGTGCCGGTGGTGGAAAGCGATCACCCGGGCGTTACCAAAGTGTTGGATGATGAACCCCTCAAATTGATTGAACAAGGGCGCGGAGCGAATATTCCATTACTCGTTGGCTTCACAAGCAGTGAGATGGTGTTCATAAGAAGACTTTTAATTAATCTGAACATGTTAGGTCGTATTCGCAAAGACCCTAGGCACATTTTGTCACCGAGGCTAATCTTCAGTTTGAATGCCACCGATGCAAGACACAGAGGGAAACGAGTCTTAGAAAGATACTTCCACGGGGCACCGTCAATAGAAAACCTTATACATTTCATGTCTGATAACTTCTTCCGGTATCCGACATTCAAATTGGCACAATTTCGGAATGCTACGGGGGCTGCGCCGATGTACTTGTACGAGTTTTCGTATGAGAGCTTATTCAGCGTAATCAAGCGCGCGCTTTGGGAGAGCTACTGCGGCGCCAGTCATCTAGAGGACTTCACTTATATTTTTCGGACGGACACGATACTTCGCCATCGCGTGTCTTTCCCTCCTGTAGACAGCGATGACGAGATGAAGGATTGGATGACTGACTTCGTGCTTAATTTCGTCCGTTGCGAGTAACGTATTAAACTTCTTTATGAAATACTTATTCCTTTAACAGTATATTCGTATGGGTTTAATTTGAATAATTAATGTTAATCCGGAATGTAAACATATAAAACGTATTTTCCAGTAACCCAACGTGTAGAGATGATGCTACATCTCCATGGCCGCCGACTGAATACCCAGAGATTCGTCTGCAATCGATAGCGAAGCCGAGGATGTACAACATGGTAGAACTGTCAGACGAATTTAAAGATATGGTGAACTTCTTCGACAGCATCGACTCCGATATCGCGTAAGGATTTTCTATACACATGATTCAGTGAAATAACTACGTGCAGCCTGGTTGAGGCCCGAATATCGCGTAATGAAAGATGTCTAAGTGAAAGACGAGCAAGACCATAGTCATGATTACGCTGATTATATTATATTATGTTGGTTTTTTTTTATTTTCGCGGGGAAAGTGCCTTATGACTACCGCCCAGTGGGGGGCGACCGAGCGGTTATGTTGTGGTCACCAAGCCTTACGACCAGGCGTTGCGCCGTTTTTTGCGTTGTTCAGAAGCCCTCGTGCACCGAAGGACACCCTCTGCGTCTACGGCAGCATGAGGCCAACTGCACACTGACGTCCATCCCGGGGGTCAACCGAAAATTGTGTATAGACGTACAAAAATGCACTAGGGCAGACAGCTCCCTGCTGCCCGCCGACGACCCCCATCGTGGCCCCTATTAGTCGCCTTTTACGACAGGCAGGGAATACCGTGGTGGAATTCTTCAAACGCCCCCAATTCACAGGGCGGGAGACGCCGGTTAGTCGGCCGAAACCACGTTATGTATGATGGCTATATAGTAAAAATACTACTTTCTGAAACGGTTGTCGGCACATACCTACTTATCCATCTATATTTGTGTTTCGATTGAGTTCATGGCTGAGTTTATATTGAAGTTGAGGATAAATTTTATATTATTTTCGTCTTAACTTGATTTTAATCTCTTGTATAAATCTACACTGTTATGTTTCTAATTTAAAGTCTTTCCATGCAAGGTAATCATTGGTCATAGAAGGATAATAAATTGAAGTGCCAAGTTTAGTTGCCTCGCTCTGTAGTCCATGGTCAGGTAAACTGATATTGGGTTGTTCTGCTCAGTCAGCCCGGGGTCTGAAGTTTGTATCCAATATGGCGGTGGGATCTACTTCGTATCACACAATGGAAAAAGTGGGTGCCCTAGCCCTTAGTTGCACCTTTGAATACCCCATCGGAGAACAAAACGCAATGTGTGCAAACCTTTTTATTGTTAGTAATGTATAGTGTTGCCAATAAGTATGCGCTGTCGCGATGCCTATATCAAAGTTAATAATTTAAAAACATTTATTCCCAGGCCTCTCTCCGAGCGTTTGAACATCGGCCCGTTGGAATAAATATTTCCATATTATCAATGTATCACCGACTCACGAGAGATGAATCGTAGAACTAAGAAGAAGGAATTCACATTTTGAATATCATATTGTGTTCAGGAGTAACATACTAAAGAAAATAAAAGTAAAATTCACTCGGCACTGCGCCCCGGCTCATCATACTGTCACAAGACATTATGTTTTATAATTGTAAATTATTAAACTGGCTAAAATAATAAAACTTTTTATGTAATTTTACAAATTTTTGTTTTTCGTTCTCATGTAATTTGTCGTAATCGTCAGAGTCCATAGTTACGTAATTATAATACTGCATCGTAATACATTTGTCAAAAACTGTACAGTGTAATTTACATTATAAAAATATATTCTTATTTACAGTATGAACCTAAATAATTGTACAGAGCCTTTTGCTGATATTGAACTATAAGTGCAGAGAGTGGCAAAAGTGGCTGAATAAGTCAAAACTTTAGTCTGCCTATACGTATACACGTTCAGTTTAATTGATATATTTATATTCTTTGTGTAAAGTAAATCCATTGTATTTTATTGTTGTGAAGATTTTATTTTATGGCAATAACTAAAATTGTCTAGGGAATTAGAAGTTTTGAATTTGTACATGCTACATGACTTCCATGGCAGGAATTTCGGGTCATGTCTTTATTTGTACACCTGCCATAGGGTGACATGTTTTCGCACGATTTTTATACATGCGATTGACGTGACTGAATAAACTGATGACTTATTGTTCGTCACAAAAGTCATGAAAACAGCTACAGCAGTACCACCAAGAATTATGAAACACAAATTAGGATAAAATTGAATGAAAGCGTTTATTGAAAAACAGACTTAATTCTACTTAAAATAAATTCACATAAAAGTATGAGATCCTTAAAATTAGAATTTCCAGGGGTACCCAAACTAGGCAAAGCCTGTATCTTGGTCTACCAGCGATAGAGTTAAACTAAACTGAGACTTAGGACGAAAGGAAAAATAAAAATAAAGGCAACAGAAAACAAAACAAAATTAATGGTAACCTAAAACAATGTACGATTTTATTGTGCATAAAATAAAAGTGTAATCATTAAGTGGGACATATTTTTAAATCAGTTTCTAAATAGTACCTATTTATGACTAAGGAGCTCAGGATATGTTCTGTAGATTCATAGTCCAGATTTTGAAATACTCTACTGTTTTCGTCACCCAGAGACATTAGATGTTAAGTCGCATCGTTACACTTTACCTTATGTAATATAAAATCGCGACAGCATACTTTTTTAAACATATTGCACGATTCTTTTACGATTAGTCGCTTGCCTGATATGAACTTACTCTGGACTCGCACATACAGATATGTACTACTTATTCATACATATTGTATTGAGTCCAGTCGGGAGCAAATCGTGTAAGAAATATCTACACAAAATAATTTTATTTTTACAATTTTGTCTAACCTATTTTTATAAGACTAACTGTTTTGCTCAAAAATTAGAAGAGCCTATACTTAAGATCTTTATACTGATTTTTTTTTGCACACATATGACGATGGTGGACTTTATCGTTTTATTTATAATGGTGATCCCAACAGTCGTATAAATTTTCGCATTAAGCGACTTTTTTTGACCGTACTAATGGTCTAAGAGGTACTGATAGTAGTTGTAAAACCTACGGGAATATGTGAATTTGAAAATTTGACAGAAATGTGTGAATTTCATATTTCCAAACAGTAACGTGTGCTAACAATTTGAAAGACCTGTACTGATATTCTTCATAAGCGCCTGATTATTGGCATGAAGCAAACCTTTCGCTTGCCGACGGAGGTAGTTTAACGCAGTTATATTTTCTGATTTACTTACAAACGTTATTGGAAAATAATTGTGGTTCGTTTGTTTTAATTAATTTAAATCTTCATCAGTTTTACGAGTCAAAGTTTAGCGAGTAAGTCTAAGCGAGTATTTAGCGGAACCTTAACACTGTATGCGCTCTTTACCGATATAACGCTACTAAAACCCCGCGATGGCCTCCTTGTATGTGCCCCGGAATATCCCGTTGCAATACAATAATTGCGCGGGACCGTCGCATCAAATCAATCGAAGTTACTAAATCAAAACGTGCACGCACAATAAATACAGCATACGATGACGAGTGCACCGTCTGCCCTAAACAATAAGCGTGGGCACTGGCCGAGCTGGTACAAAGCGGATTAACGCGTGATTTGGCGTGATAAACGCTGGTAAGCCTAATAAATAAAATAAATAAATAAGAACATTTCTTTACAAAATACAAAATAGTATAAGGAGTCACGTGCATTAGTCGACCCAGTGGTCAATGACAGTGCGTTATCTAACACTGACTATTTTTACACATGTCCCCTTATTTTTATGAATGGAAGTGCGATTGTGTTTGTTTTACAACTTAACTATATTTAGGAACAACATATAATATGTCGTCATTTATTTTACTCGTCTAAAGTTAACAACTCAACTAAATACATAACTTTTTATTAAGGCTATTTAAATCAGAGACTATATTGAGACAAACAATGTATGTTATTAAATTATTACTATTTAGTATGTTTACATAGCCAATTACAAAAAACGTTATACGCACTTAGTTTTTTTTTGTCTGAGATCAGTGACGATCAGAGCGTGACTTTTTGCGTCATAGTATACGTTTAGTCATGGGTTCGTTTGATTACATTTTTGTACGGATATTTGAACAGCGCCCCATGGGCGTATTGGGTAATTAAATACGACGTCATGAACATTGAACGTAAACTTGGAATAGTAACCATGCTAAGAGTAAACTCAAAATGTAAGGGAATCGGTAGTGCGAGCATGTTTTTTACGTATAGTATTGTGGGAAATGTTCAAATATAAAACATAGTTTTCGAGTAAATTTAATAATTTTTCCATTTAACGTCGTCTGTCGTCCGTT
This sequence comes from Manduca sexta, assembly GCF_014839805.1. Taxonomy (NCBI): domain Eukaryota; kingdom Metazoa; phylum Arthropoda; class Insecta; order Lepidoptera; family Sphingidae; genus Manduca; species Manduca sexta. The sequence continues at coordinate 7,422,671 of NC_051127.1, forward strand.
GTTCCCAAACTTCGTCTGTCATACATCATTCTTCTTTCGTTCATCTCGATCATGCACTTTATATTCTATTAAATGCGTAAAAGCTAACGTTCCATTCCTTCAGTATTGCCCTTAGGACACGTCTTAACGTAATAAGAGAAGATCAAATATAATTTTAACAACTACATATATGAGAATGTACAATATCTTCAACTGCTTTTATCCAGTGAAACATAAATCTTCCTATCCCTTTTCCTTTCATTGTCACGACATTAAAACACACGCAGTCAAAATGATCATGACGCAAATCACCATTGGGTCAACAGAGGGATTCGCGACAGATTTTGACATGCTTGTGGCGGCACAATTAATATATACCGCCATCTCATCAACATCACCGGAACTACAATATGATCGATACACTGACATATAATTGTGGTGATAACGCACAGCAAAAACACGCTATATGGCGATAGATGGGAACAGTCGGAGGGGCCGCGGCCAGTCAGGCGCAACATCTGCCTGTCTGGAAATCTTTCCCTTCCACAGAGGAACGCAACCATCTGTTCCTCTACAGCATCGTCCACTATACGCCACAAAAAGTACAGCGGCTATCAGTGGTTCGCAGTTGATAGCCTCCTCAAGAATTTCTTTGTGAGCTCAATTTGTTTAACCCCAGTGAGAGTGTTTTTGATCTGTTTACTGCTAAGTCCACCTCCTGTTAGATGAAAAACTCCAGAGTATCTCTAGTCCTGTCATTATTTATTATCATTTTCAAAAACGATTTATTAATCAAAATATGTAGCATAAATCAAGGACAGCTTACATTAAAAGTAACTACATAAGTATAATCTATACTATTATATAAAGCTGAAGAGTTTGTTTGTTTGTTTGTTTGTTTGTTTGAACGCGCTAATCACAGGAACTACCGGTCCAAACTGAAAAATTCTTTTTGCGTTGGATAGCCCTATGTTCGTGGAGTGCTATAGGCTATATATCATCACGCTATACCCAATAGGAGCGGAGCAGTAATGCCTAATCTCAGGAACTACCGGTCCGAACTGAAAAATTCTTTTTGCATTGGATAGCCCTTTGTTCGTGGAGTGCTATAGGCTATATATCATCACGCTATACCCAATAGGAGCGGAGCAGTAATGGCTAATCTCAGGAACTACTGGTCCAAACTGAAAAAATCTTTTTGCGTTGGATAGCCCTTTGTTCGTGGAGTATTATAGGCTATATATCATCACGCTATACCCAATAGGAGCGGAGCAGTAATGGCTAATCTCAGGAACTACCGGTCCAAACTGAAATATTTTTTTTTGCGTTGGATAGCCCTTTATTCGTGGATTGCTATAGGCTATATATCATCACGCTATACTCAATAGGAGCGGAGCAGTAATGGCTAATCTCAGGAACTACCGGTCCAAACTGAAAAATTCTTTTTGTGTTGGATAGCCCTTTATTTGTGGAGCGCTATAGGCTATATATCATTACGCTATGGCCAATAGGAGCGGAACAGTAATGGCTAATCTCAGGAACTACCGGTTTGAACTGAAAAAATATTTTTGTGTTGGATAGCCCTTTGATCCCGAGTGCTATAGGCTATATATCATCACGCTATGACCAATAGGAGCGGAGCAGTAATGAAACATGTTGCAAAAACGGGGAAAAATTATTAGTTTTGAGAGCTTCCGTTGCGTGCGTTGCGTAAACGGTTAAAGTTATGCGACAACGATGTATGACGGGATTGGTCCTCTTAAAAAGTTCTAAAAATATATATTATAAAACAAAGTCCCCGGCTGCATCTGTCTGCCTGAACGTGTTAAACTCAAAAACTACCCAACGTATTAAGATGAAATTTGGTATGGAAACAGTTTGAGACCCTGGGAAGAACAAAGGCTCCCGGGAAATTACTACTTTTATAACGGAAAACTTTAGCCTGAAAAACTTTATAACGCGGGCGGAGCCGCGGGCAAAAGCTAGTTTTTGTATAAATCTCAAGAATTTGTATATTTTTAATAACATTGGCCGACTTCCAACGGCAATTGTTTATGTTTCCAATAAATTATTGTAATGTGCTATATAGCATGCCTAATAATAATAATAATATCAGCCCTGTATTATATACTTGCCCACTGCTGAGCACGGGCCTCCTCTACTACTGAGAGGGATTAGGCCTTAGTCCACCACGCTGACCTAGTGCGGGTTGGTAGACTTCACACACCCTCGAAATTCCTATACAAAATTTCTCAGATGTGCAGGTTTCCTCACGATGTTTTCCTTCACCGTTAAAGCGAACGATAAATTCACGAAGAATACACACATGATTTTAGAAAAGTCAGAGGTGTGTGCCCTTGGGATTTGAACCTGCGGACGTTCGTCTTGGCAGTCCGTTCCACACCCAACTGGGCTATCACCGCTTACTGGCATGCCTACTCGTGCAACATTAAACAAGATCATTAAACAGTCCAATACCTCATGTTTTATTATAATGTTTAATTGTTATTGTTTTGGATCTCGTTTCATACTTAATTAAAAATCACTTTTTGAGTGTTAGTTTTATATTTTCGGGAGTAATTTTAATTCTTATACCAGTGGGTAAATATAATATAATAGGTAGGGTACCATATATTTTGCTGTACGACGTCCGTATAGTTTGTTATAATGAAGTAAATTGTACTCTGATTTTAATGCCAACCGTGTTCTTTATTGTGCTGCCATATTGTGTGAAGGTCAGCGTCATGTGCGTTCAATTATACAAAAATTAACAATCATCTCGCATTCTTAGATGTTTTTATTACATAGATACGTTATACAAGCTCAATACTGGCAAGACGAAAGCAAGGTAATTGCCCGACATTCACTTAGTCAACTTCCAACCACTGTCGCGACTAGTCGGCTAACCAACTTGTTTTGTATTTTTATAAATAAAATACCTTCCTGTGTTTTTAGACGATATACAAATAATACTCCATGTGTTAATGAAAAAAGCGTTTCATTTCATACGTTATAAATAAGTATACACTACACACTATTTAACTTATTTTTGAATTAATAAATGTATTTTATTCGACTGTCATAGCGACGGGGCGGGCGACGCTCGGGCCCATTCGGACACACTCGGCCCCACTCGGGCCGTATCAATGCAAGCCGCTAGGGCTGTAACTATAGTAAATAGTAAATGCGCTGTTTTTATGCGCAATTTTGTTAGTCTATGACGCGTCTATTTATAAAACGTCATTGCTCGCTTTGGTTAATTTTACAGAAGTGAGATAATCCATAATAATTATTATCATTGTAGTGTTTCTTTATTTACCGTGGAACTCTTGTTTTAAGAATACGTAGTTGCAATCGTTTTAATATTGTCCAACTGACTTTTATATGTCTACCCATAGCTGTTTACGCTATAAGCAATAATGGACTCGCCTAAAGCGTGATACATGTAAAATAATAATTGATACGGTATATTGTAAAGTTTTGTTTATCTGCCAACATTCCAAATCAAGTGTGTATCGTATTCTGCTTCTGGGGATTTAGACCAGGCAAAGCTAATAGCATCATACATTGCCTAGTCTTGATTCGATTTCTATGTCAGGCAATTCTTTTCATGAAACACAATAATCAATCACCTGCCCAAGACATTATTTAAACCAAACCTATTTTATAATGGGGGCGAGTGGGCAACGTGTCCAGTAGACCCTGCTCGCCCCCTTGTCACCCTTTTTTTGAACCAACGGCAGTATCACTAATTTTATAATCCCGTCAAACTCGAACTCACCATCAACTTATCTGAATAGTGTTAACTTTGGGAGCGGGGGGACAGACGTATCAAATAGCGTACAACCCTGTATACAATAGTGATACTGCCGCAAAACAATATGGATACATCATGACCATCAGTCGAATCATTTGAAAAAAAAAATACCTATGACATGCGTAATTGTAATTGGCGCCGATCCCAAAATAAAGAAAAATAAAGAAGAAAAAAGGTATACAATACAAAGTCAGAAAGAATGCACGGAATCGAAACTATAACGTTTGTCATGGTTCAGTCTCGTGTGTTACATTTTTGCCACACGATGACTACTTATATTATGACCAAGTCGTTAAGTCATATGAACATTTTCATTTCACTCATTTTTATACAATTTTACGCCAAAAATATTTTCATTTAACACATTTTCTTAGTCTCTTCTTTTTATATATATTACACCAAAAATATTAGATGATTGACTTTTTAAAACTACACAATAGAACAGGTGTGTCGGTTTAGTTTCAAATGTATTCATATTTATTTTTATTAAGGAACAACCTTTATAGTGTTACTTATTTATCTCTGGACAAAATATTTATGTATTTTGTAGGAGCCTTACAGTAAATAAAAGCTAGCTAAGTACATAGATAGAAGAGGATAAAATCCTTCGAGTTAGTGTAGTGTAGTGCAAAATAGTGCAGTGATTCCTTTTTAAAAGAACACGCGAACAATGTCTTCCCCTTGGTAAAGTCAAAGAGATAAGTGTTATTGGAGACAATCTTAATCATAGCCTAGTAATCCTGCTCGGATGCACACTAGCGTATAATCAGGATATACACTCAAAGAACAAGATAGTATATGTTATCTACCATTTTTAATCTGATGTATTATAATGACTTAAGACAACATAAACTATACATAAAAATAATGTAGGGCGGCTTATTTTTTTTTTAAAAGACTTCTGTTATTCTCGCAGTACAGAAGCCTGAATATGCGTTTTAATTATCCTGTCTGTGTTCGGTATAATCTCCGAAAAGGCTGAACCTATTATGGTGGGTTTTATTGGCAACTAGAGAAGGTTCCAAAGAAAACTTAGTTTAAGTTTAGTTTAAGTATTTTGTGCCTTAGTATTAGCTGTGGCAGAGATCAATCAGTGCGATCGTTGTGCACAATACATACAGTGAAAAACGGTCAACGGGAAATCATGTCCCAACTTCCAGCCAGTTGGTGTATATCCATGCGATCCACTTCCTGCAGTGTCCGACATTATATTGGTACACCTGAATACCCCTGGATTCTTGTGATTGCATATCGGTGTCTGGTTATCTAGTTACTACTAATCGGATATCCGGTACCCGGTATTTGGCTAAACAAGTAATTTTTATATCTAGTAGGTACCTATAATTTATTCTCAATTTTCAAGCACTCATGTCCAAGATTTATTCAAAATATATGCAAAACAATGGAACCCAAGGACACATTAAGTACCAGGAAAACCAGCAACAATGAAACCATGTGGCCATAAACTCGACTTTATTATTTCGATTCTTATAGCATGCAAAATTAAAATTTAAATGTTAAATATTTATTATAAGTAAATAAAGTCAATTTTTAACACGACTGCGATGACGTCAATAAATTCTCATTTGAACAAAGTCTGCTTCTTTCGACAACAGTCATTTTTGAAACACTTTCTTATAAATTAATTTTAAGTAACATGTCGGAATGTCACTACTACAAACATTATCCTTTTTTTCTTAATTCAACAAGTCGTTTACAATCAGTCGGCTAACGGACGTTTTCTCTGCGAACTTTTTTACATTATGGACGGTTTTGATTTATTATATGAGCCATTTAATTTGGATGACATGTACATTTTATTCGTAACTTAAGTATTTACCTTAATGAATGGCTTGAGTAGCTTATGGTAAGCGCTACGATTTACAGTCCTTGAGCAGTAGCCACACCGCCTACAGGTTTAAACTACAAATCACATACTTGTTCCAGAAAACGGTACAATTTTTTTTTACATTAAAATTGTATTTTAAAATCAATTCGGCTGTCCGTTGACAACAGTATTGATAATTGAAATATAATTCTGCGCAGATCGGACCACGAACAGCAAAAATTTTAAATAAAAAAAAAGTTGTATAATTGTAAAATGTAGGTAGATATTGTAACTTTGACTTTGTGGATGACCAACACCTCAGTCCCCCCGTGACCATGAAGGCTGAGACACGTCGGGAGAAAATTAAAACACAAAAACCTCGATAAAATCCGAAAAATAGTTTAATTTTAATGAAATATAATTTTGCAATTTTCTTCCACTGCAGCTGCACAGAAATTAGCATATACCTAATTATGTGTGATATTGAGAATATTGAAGTCACTGAGCTTTTTTGTACACATACACATAGAGTGTACGAATAAAAATAAAAATGATTCTTAATAACTGACAAATATTTATTAAAGTGCTATTGCAGTGTGAACCTATGTGTACTAATGTTGAAAATAGTTTTATGCATATGTACAAAATAAGTATTTTTTTCGACCACCATTTTACATAAATGTTAAAATCTAACTATCTTTTTCCCAGATGCAAATAATGTACAAGGTTTACGGAATGTCGAATATCATACAAAATTTAAAATTGAAGGTAATTACTGTGACATTAACTTTTCGAACAACCGGGGCCTCAGCCTCCCCGTGACCGTGATATGCTGCAATCGACACGTCGCGTCGGCAGCAAAATAAAATTAAAACCAACTGCTAAAATCCATTAACTATTTTTTATTTTGTCAAGATATAGATCTAACGGAAGCCATAACAAAAATATCACTAAAAAGTCACAGGAAAACTAATTACGTAATTTTATTTATTTCGATGACACATTATTATTACATTTTTCATATATATTCTATTAGATTAATTTGAATACTTTAAAAATAAATTTTCCATGTCGTTTCATAAATGACGACGTTCTTAGATAACAAACATTAAATAAATACACTACGAATTAACCCCGTCCTTTTTTTGACAACGGTTAATAATACAACCGATATGCCACTAAATACTTGTTTACCTTTCAGAGACTACGGTGTAATACACTTTAAATATTTGCGGAAAACATTGACGGATTGAACTTATTATCTATCGCATCTCAGCCGGCTACTCAAACGTCTCGCCTTGCAGGAGGACGTGTTTGGAGATAATTCATGTATAAATACAGCGGTCAGAGACGCGCGGCGCACACAACGCCAATCCACGCTTACGGGCCATGTCACTCCGGGCGGTCGCGTTCGTACTCGCTGTGCTGTGCTGCGGTGAGTGAAGCTCTGTCTACCCCACTCATGTAGTGTTATGCGGTTTGTCTGATAGGGTTGAAAGTAGCTTAATAACTTTATATAAAATTAACGATTGTGTTTTCGTCTCCTATGCGTTCGTATATCTTACATCCAATTAAAACGAAACTTGTACAGTTGTTGCACTTACGTAAAAGTTTACATCATAAAAATAAAATAAAATAAAATAAAATAAAGTTAGTTTGGTGCGCGTGTCCGCATGGCCCAAATATAATGTAAAATTAAAGTATGTATACAAATTTATTAACAATAGAAACATGGATTTTTTATGAATACGTCTGTTTTGTGTATTAATGTAACTAGTGTAGGTTGTCGAAGTTTGACCTCCGAATCTAATACATTTGTAACATATATTATACATAAATGTTATTCTTTTGCAGTTCTTAGAATATGAACTTTTATCATTCCAAATCTCAGTCATCTGTGCGCGCAATGTGCTTAAAAGGGGGAAGTTCAAACGTTTTATTTTGACATAAAAATATATAGATAAATCCTCAAAATGTCGCCACATGTGGTATAAAAACTTTCTCATACTAACATGGTATGTAATATAGGAACGTGTACTCTCAAAGTTCTTGAATCTAGCTTACTTTACTATTCGTACCGTTGTTTGCGAATAAAAACACGTTACCTATTTAAAGAAGTTATATAATGTATACTATACATACTATACTGTACTATTTTGCCCTATGCCTCAACGCTCTCAGTATCGGAGCAGGCGCCAAACACATATCTCACAGTAGGAGAGTATATAATGCAGACCTGGCATTATAATTGTTTGAAGGCGATATGCGATACTAGATATATCGCGAGATTAAATTGCAGTCTTCCCTTCATGTTGCGGTTTCTGCATAAAGTACAGCGATTAAACATAATCTTACTTTTAGATAAATAATGTATACATGAACTACTGTCGGTTTGAATAAGATGTTTACATACTTAAAGTGTAATGTTTTTCCTTGTATTTTATTTGTCTTGGATGTTTGCAGGTACTTTATTAAATACTTATTGATGGCTGAGAAAATCTGACAATTTTACCTCGCGCCCTTAAAATATTACTACTGTGATTTGCTAACAAAATATTCCGTAAATTATGCATATTAACAAGTAAATTCAATACTAAAACGTAATAAATTTGGGTTTGGACTAACGAAACGAAAACGCGCGCACGGCCTGTCAAGCGTACGTACTTTTCGTTGTATTGTATAAACAATAACGCAAACCATGTAGGAGAAATTGTATATATTTTGACGTATATTTTTAAATAATCGCATATTTATTTATTTATTAACACTTTGTACACATGGTATACACGCGGACTTAATGCCATGGGCATTCTGTCCCAGTCAACCTTGGGGTGGTGTAGAGAGGACGGAGGTAGGTGTATAATAAAAGAAGTGAAAAACAAATAAGAGTAATAGTAATCAAATGTAATTAAAACATACTCGCATATATAAATATATAGATATATAAAAAATACATATATATATATATACTTACATATACATATATAAAAATAAATAAATATATAAATACACTAATAAGTCAATTAGAGGAATCTGCTACTTCTGCCAGCAACATTCGACGAACTCTCATTTTAAAAGCCAGCCGTGTTGAGGACGACCTGATTTCGAGCGCATATTATACTACTTAGTCTGGCCATAAATACTGTTACACTTAATTATAAAAAAATATTACATTTGAATTTCGAATCTGTCATTTTTATACGATTGTTCATTGTGTTTTCTCATTTTGGCGCCAATACATTGTAAAATATTTTGCGATATTAAAATGGTGTGGGGTGATAAAGAGAACCGAATCGCTGTGATAGCATTACACAAAGTAGGTATGGAGCCAAATGCAATTTTTAAAACTCTCCATACACTTGGTATTAGTAAAATGTTTGTGTACCGGGCTATTAATAGGTACAATGAGACCTCCTCTGTTTGTGACAGAAAAAGATCTGGCCGTCCACGTAGTGTTCGTACGAAAAAGGTGGTCAAAGCAGTAAGGGAAAGAATTCGAAGAAATCCTGTCCGAAAGCAAAAGATTTTATCTCGGGAAATGAAGATAGCACCTAGAACCATGTCGCGTATTTTAAAAGATGACTTAGGACTTGCAGCCTATAAGAGACGCACTGGCCATTTCTTAACTGATAATTTAAAGAAGAATAGGGTGGTAAAATCGAAACAACTACTGAAGCGGTACGCAAAGGGAGGTCACAGAAAAATTTTGTTTACGGATGAGAAAATTTTTACAATTGAGCAACATTTTAACAAACAAAATGACCGTATTTATGCTCAAAGCTCTAAGGAAGCTTCCCAATTAGTCGACAGAGTGCAACGTGGACATTATCCGACTTCAGTGATGGTTTGGTGGGGTGTTAGCTATGAAGGAGTGACTGAGCCATATTTTTGTGAAAAAGGTATCAAAACATCGGCACAAGTGTATCAAGATACCATTCTTGAGAAGGTAGTTAAGCCCCTTAACATCACCATGTTCAATAACCAAGTATGGTCCTTCCAGCAAGACTCGGCGCCGGGTCATAAAGCTCGGTCCACGCAGTCTTGGTTGGAATCGAACGTTTCGGACTTCATCAGAGCTGAAGACTGGCCGTCGTCTAGTCCCGATCTTAATCCGCTGGATTATGATTTGTGGTCAGTTTTAGAGAGTACAGCTTGCTCTAAACGCCATGATAATTTGAGTCCCTAAAACAATCTATACGATTGGCAGTGAAGAATTTTCCCATGGAAAGAGTGCGTGCTTCTATTGATAACTGGCCTCATCGTTTAAAGGACTGTATTGCAGCCAATGGAGACCACTTCGAATAAGCTTTTTATATTTTTAATTGTTTTATATTTATGTATTAAACTGACACACTGTAAAAGTAATAAATGTTATTTGCAGTTAACAATTTTCTTTTTTCTTTATTACAATATTTATGGCAAGACTAGGTATATGTATATATACAACAAAAAAATTAACCAAATTTTGTGTTATTTAGTAATTATTAATGATCGTGGGAAGTTATAACTATCGTGTTTTGAACCATACAATAAAAACATATATTCTTTCCGATTAAATAATTATTTCATTGTTTAAAAATGTATTACAAAGAGGGTCTTTTAGAATATATTAATATTTAGCCTTTACATCGAAGTCTTGTTATTTCCTATTATTATGATAATTCAATGGAGACTGTGTCATCTTCCATTTTTAGTATTGAATAAACACCACATTATATGCGCATCTGTTACGGTTTGTAGTCATTTGTAGATCACATTACGTGTTGAATAGCTAGACATTACGACAAATAACAAGACACGATGTTTGTATTGTATAATAATGTACAATGTACAGTACTAGATATAATGTCGACAATAATAATGTCAAAATAACGTAACCACCAATTTCACAAATATCGTTTTACTATCGGAAACAATGCAGCCTGCAGTCAGCTACAAAATTATAAAAGGAAACATAAATGAATGTTAATTACATGATAAGTGCAAGTCGATTTTGAGTTTGATCGTATACTTAACAATTCTAATTTCATTAACAGCTGCATTAATTTGCTGTGTTTTTTACTATTTTGCTTGAATACATATGATACATATTATAAATAACAAAAAAGAAACAAAAACGCTATCATTTCGTAAAATAGTGTCGCTATTTTTATAATGCCATGTCCCTAGCACGTGTAGACTTCTTAGCAGGTTCTCGTTTCTACATATTATAATTATAAGAGCTCTAACACAATTTAAGTTAATTAATAAAACCGTCTCCTTCAACATTTGCTCTTGGCACGAACGCTCTTTTTCGTTTAGTGGTCGATATAATTTTACTATTGTTTATGTGCTACATACAGTAGACCGCGTTTCGTATGAAACCAGACTGGCTAGACATAACTGTATGACTATTTCTGCGGTCAAACTGAATGGCAAAAGCACTATTTAGATTCCTCTTTAAGAGATTGTTGATGATGAGGCTTAACACTTACAGTCTTACTTATAAACTTGTTTTAGCGTTAAAAGTGGTTAAGAATTGCTTAAATAGGTGTCAAAAACATCACCGATTTTCTAGTTTAAACCTTATTAAGAGTCAAGATGGCGGGTTTTGACTTACAGCTGATCGAGTAAATTTGCGTTTTAACTAAGCTTAGCCTTGCGAATTTTTTATAAGTAAGACTGTTAATGTCTCAAAATGACCGGCATAACTTGCCGACCGTCAGGTGATGTGTTTATCATTTGCCGGTCGACAGTTTCTTCGGGCTTCATTACAAAATGCCACGTTTTGATTTCTATTACTAAGTTAGGCTGGTATTACTAACATGGATAACTACTCGTATCGCGTATTACCAGTATATCTATAATAATAATAAATCTATAAAAGTAAAAATCTATTGCTGTTCGTTAGTCTCGATAAAACTCGAGAACCGCTGGACCGATTTGGCTAATTTTGGTTATGAATTATTATTATTATTATTAGTTTTGTGGAAGTACAGGGAATGTTTAAACGGTGAGAAACATAAATTATAATAAGTAAAATACCTACTATAAACAACAATATAATTTACCAATACAAAATGTTCCTAGCTGTGAAACATCTGACGTCTTTGTCTTTTTAGAAATAAATAATTGTCACCTGATTCGTCACACACAGAGTCATTTTGACAATATTACTAAATTAAAGCACATGTGCGTTCAGAAATTTATCTGTTTCATAGCTGTAGTGTGAGGGCCGATCTCTTGGGTTTATTTTGTAGAAATACAAATCATTTCAGAAATAAACAAAGTGTAAAAGTGTCAGTTGGTTGTCGAAAATAGAAAATAAATAAAGAAATTTCAAGACTATAACTGTTATACTACGACTATAGCGCGAGAACTTGATTTACTGTTATTGTCACAATATGCCACGGAGAAGATGACCTGATTTATGTCGTCGAAGTCAATCAAATGTGTGACGAGGTACCTCACGTGCAAACTGTACCGTCGACTAGCGAGAGACCGATAATAACATACGTATTGGTATGGAAAAATTGCGTTCCACAATTAATAATAATAATAGACAAATGTGTGTAGGTGATACGAAGTCTACCGGGTCATCTAATAAATATATAAACAAAGTCCTAACGCTTATCAAGGGGCTAATGCAAGTCTCGTTTCCTATCTATAAAAATATTACTACGGTGCAATATGCAATTAAACATAATCAATTTAGGTTTATTGAGTCGTATAACAAAATACAAACACTAAACAAGAACAACGTTGGATAAGAAAGTTATAAAAAAGACTAATAAAAATAGTGCCCCATAGGATCTACTTACGGAAAAAGAGACGACCTGATCAGCTAATAGCTCAGTCCTGAAACAGTGACAACATCATACAGAACCTCGGGGTGCAAGGCACTGCATTGCGCTGCGTAGGTTTTATTTATCCGGGCACCAGTGTCCCCACTGCACCTGATGCAAGCGGAGTGTGGCCTAGGTAGAGTGTCGGCTGATATGGTCAATGGTCATCCCTCACAAGTCAACAATATTATACTGGTCTGTTTGAAACAGAACCTAACTGAAGTAAGCCAACCCGTTTTCCAGCTTGCTAATAAAATAAAACTTACGGTTTTTATTACACCTATGTTCTGTTGCACATACCTGTAAAAAAACAAATATTTTTTGTTAATATAAATATAGCAATGTTATATGTATATCATGCTAGTTAATTCCTACTAGCGACGAAAGGTGAAATTTTCCGAACGGGAACCCGACACGACATATAGGCACTAATGCTTAAATACGGTTTGCAAAACGTTCTAATGACAGTAAAATATTATATAATTACGAAAGTGAAGCCGGTAGGAATCGGGTCATATAGACCATTCGTCACTGATTCCTATTGAATTAGATAACGCTAAGTTCGATTTGTGACCAAAACTCATTTGGATAGTATCTACAAAATCTAAGGGCCTTAAAATACATTTCAATGCATAATTTCCAGTTATTATTGGTTTTACCGAACTTCAAAACCGCATATTTCTATTAGTTACAAACAAGCTTATGTTTTCTTGTCCCCGAAGGGGTAGGCGTACCCACCCAGTGCGATGTTTTTCGACGTGCGACCGTACCATGATGTAATAGAGAGGGCGTGCCACATCGGGTATTAATTCAGGCTTCTGTTACTCAAGAACAAAAAAAATAATATCACTGGCCGACCAGGGATTCGAATCCAAAGCCTCAGCGCGGTAGTCGTAAAACGCACGCAAAACGACTACGCTATGGACGCAATTGAGTATTATTTAAATGCAATGAAATAGTATGGTATGGTAATATGGTAGCGGCGATAGCCTAGTTGGTTGTGAAACGCACTGCTAAAACGAATGTCCGCAGGTTCAAATCCCAAGGGGGAAACACGTCTGATTTTTCTAAAAAAAAAATGTGTGATTTCTTTTTGAATTATCGCTTGCTTTAACGGTGAAAGAAAACATCGTGAGGAAACCTGTATACCTAAGAAGTTCTCGATAGGAATTTTGAGGGTGTGTGAAGTCTACCAATCCGCACTAGGCCAGCGTGGTGGACTAAGGCCTAATCCCTATCAGTAGTAGAGGAGGCCCGTGCCCGACTGAGGGACAGTATATAATACAGGGCTAATATTATTATAATTTATTATATAATGAAATAGTATATTTTGTTTTATGTATACGTGTAAATCTTGAATATGATTCGTTGAAGTCGGTTTCCCTGAGGCTGTAGTTATGATCACTTACATTGGGTTACCATTGAAAGTGAGTTCATGACATTTATTAATACCGAAGTCCTATTTATTTTGAGTTTATCAACATTATATCCATATACGGGTCTTACAATATAACAAAGTACAGATCAAGCATATAATTGTTTACTACTATTATCTGCATTATAATAGCGGGTCTGATTATAGGGCTGATCAGTTTGGGACCATCATACAAGTGGAAAAAATCCCCACGGTAGCCAATACTGACGAGACGTATTCCAGGATCAGATGGTGTAGTCTAGAGTAAGTATGGCCGACACAATTCTGACGATCGTGAACAAATTAAATGTACTTCAAGTCCAGTGGAAAACTGTGTTGAGATAATGAACAAAAACACATAATCCATTAAATCATAATAACATGTCAGTTTATTTACGTAACAAAATTGATTCCACAGTGTCAATAAAAAATAACAATGACCGGCATAAACTAGTTACCGAGCTATTTATGCACTATGTTATACTTGCGGCTTCAGCCGTTACTAAGGCACAAAATACTTAAACTAAGTCTTCTTTGGAACCTTCTCTAGTTGCCAATAAAACCCACCATAATAGGTTCAGCTTTTTCGGAGATTATACCGAACACAGACAGGAAAATTAAAACGCATATTCAGGCTTCTGTACTGCGAGAATAACAGAAAATTTTTAAAAAATTAAATAAGCCGCCCTACATTATTTTTATGTATAGTTTATGTTGTCTTCTGTCATTATAATACATCAGATTAATCATTTCACAAAGTTAATTCATGTAATTAAAGCTGCAATGATGTCTGTGTTGTCGTCACGACGGTTATGTGATGACGTTAACAGCATTCCATTTACATTATATAAATATTTAATTATATTCGTTGATGTGTGTCTGAAACTGTTTGTTGTTACTAATATTACCGCCGGTAGCCCTTTGAGAACGACTTTAATGGCATGAAATAATGTCTATTTTTGTAATTCTTTTTAACAACCCGATAATCCATGCGTAAACTGATAATAAGAAGACAAAGCAAAGAAAAATTCATTGCTGGAACAATTTAAACACAATAAAAAAAGATAAGGATCGATTGTCATCAAAATTTTGTAACGGGTACAGTATACATTCATTAAAAATTAAAATAAATGCTGATTAGCTTCGGATAAAAGTAAAATGCCGAAATCTGTCATATTTTAAAAGAAGTGCAGTCTTGTGAAATTATTCATAGTTTACGAAATATTTTTAAAAGTTGCTCCAATTTATTTGTCAGAAATCCGTTTCGTGTTTAATTTTGATCAATGACTGAAATTAGACAATTTAATTTGTTTTTTAAATTAAATTATTGACAAGGGCGTTTCGGTCAAAGTTTATTCGTATTAATTCTTTCTTTTTTAATTAGTTACTTATGTTTGTTCGATAAAATAACTTCGGTGTTTATTTCTTTCAATAAGAAAAGACGATATTTGATATCTCTTTTAGTTATTTTTAATTTTGTTGTTGACGGTGACATTTGTGTTAAAACTCTAGTATAGAGATTAGGGTAGCTAATCGATATTGTTAAAAAATAGATATTTAACGATTTTACCGAATATCGATATTTAGCGATTTTACCAAACATGGATATTTAACAATTTTTACAATGATCGATATTCGTGATCTATTTAATAATTTTTTTACATTGGTCGCTTATAACAAAGTAATTAATTTACTAAAAGATAAATATTACATGGTCTCATCTGTATGATAGTCTATTGCGAAGAAATATATTTGCTATTAACCATTATGTATTACTCCAAACTGTAGTTGAGCTGTCATTATGCGGACCCTATATACAGATGGGCGTTATCCTTTGGCAAACAGATTAAATCTGTAACAGTAGTCGATACTTATTGGAAATTCGCAGAGCTGGGTATTCGTCCCTATTATCATTAGCTTATATTTTAGTACACTCTTGGACAGAGGCCTCTTCTAAGCTAGTTAATCTATATAATATCTATATGAATAAATTTATTATTACAGAGGATATTTTTTGCATAATGACAGTAATGATATTTCAATAACATCATCAACTTGTGGTCTGACTGCCTGCCTTCAAGGTCCGTTACAAAAACTTTAATGGATATTTTTTTTTATGATTACAAAGATGCTGTATAGAATAATAAGTAGTTATTGCTCGCGACTCCGTCCGTGGAGTTGCACTGCTCTTTTCTGAGTTAGAAGGCAGTAATGCTATATATTAATTCATGATATAGTCATTTGTGTGCCAAATTTCATTCAAATCCAAATATATTCATAGACTAGGATTTATAACATTATCATGTGTGACATTATAAAACTTAAGATAAATTAATGATTTAAGGGTTTAAGATGCACAAAACTCAATTTGTTGCCCATTTTGAGCGTCAAGAACAAAAAAAACCCTAGGCATTCTCCGATATTTTACAGCAAATAACTATTGCCTCGTACGATCTCGCGCACGGTGACAACATTTTTTTTAAAAACACGACACCGTAAATAAGGACAGTTAATATCAGCCAAATATCTTTCATAAGCAAGTATTTCATATCTATAATATTACGATCTCTGTTTTATATATTTATATTTTACTATATCATTTTATTTTACTATTAATTTATCATACTACGAATTAATAACTATTTTCAAATACATGTCGGTTTTTTTTAAATATTGTTATAAGGGCCTATAATAGAATATTTTATTATTTATCAAAACACTAAATACCAACCTCAAATAACAGCTTATAGTAAAAGAAATATAACGCCACCTAATGAGCTTTAGAATACAACTCCCTTATCGCTCAAGGCATTACCACCTCTTAGTCTTAATGAATTGCGAGTCGCGGTACAGTATTATATATTGGTTTTATAAATAGATAGTGAACGTGTTTCGTAATAAGACTGGTTTTGATCTACGTTTAATTATATAGTACTTCAGCAGCGTTAATTGTCTCATAAACACTTTTAATTATAATTATATTAATGTCTCTTGACAGATATTGTTTAATTAACACCTTTTAATTAAAAACGCGTGAAATTGTCTCGTGACCGTCAGGCACTTGAGACCATTGTAAGTATCAAAGAGCCTAACTCTGAAACAGATTACCGCATTAACCTTAACCCAAGTGATGGATACATCACGTATAAATAGGATGTATCTGGGCGTACCAGTATTAATTCAACATTCATTTTGGAAGAAGTAACCTGAAAAATTGGTTTATTATCAAAAACATTTATAAGTTGATTAAAAATTAAAGCAAATACTTTGTGCAACATGCATTAAACAGTGTGTTTAAGACTGAAGATCTAACATGATCAAAATTTGAGTAATAGCAATTTTCAAGCAATATTTCTCGGAATCAAATCTAAAACCTAAACAGTTCAATGATCTAATCTTTCGCAGCACGGCACGTAAAGACAAGCAGTTGTCACGATGGTTGCCAGGTGAGGGTAGAGCTGACCTCAGGCCCCATCTGCGGCAGCGTGGAGGTGGCGGAAAATGCCACCCATTACTACAGCTTCCAGGGCATACCATACGCCAAACCACCCACTGGCGCCAGGCGATTCGCTGTAAGTTGTTTACTTGCTTCGACAGATATAGCCGATAACTCTTACCAAATGGAAATAATTTCTGCTTTTGAAACG
This sequence comes from Manduca sexta, assembly GCF_014839805.1. Taxonomy (NCBI): domain Eukaryota; kingdom Metazoa; phylum Arthropoda; class Insecta; order Lepidoptera; family Sphingidae; genus Manduca; species Manduca sexta. The sequence goes on from NC_051127.1 coordinate 7,440,180, forward strand.
AGAATTTCTATATTTTGGAAATGTCAGTAAAGATGGTAAACATGTTTAAATATGGACTACATCGGGAATCTATACTATTATATAAAGCTGAAGAGTTTGTTTGTTTGAACGCGCTAATCTCAGGAACTACCGGTCCAAACCGAAAAATTCTTTTTGCGTTGGATAGCCCTTTGTTCGTGGAGTGCTATAGGCTATATATCATCACGCTATACCCAATAAGAGCGGAGCAGTAATGGCTAATCTTAGGAAATACCGGTCCAAACTGAAAAATTCTTTTTGCGTTGGCTAGCCCTTTGTTCGTGGAGTGCTATAGGCTATATATCATCACGCTATACCCAATAGGAGCGGAGCAGTAATGGCTAATCTTAGGAAATACCGGTCCAAACTGAAAAATTCTTTTTGCGTTGGATAGCCCTTTGTTCGTGGAGTGCTATAGGCTATATATCATCACGCTATATTCAATAGGAGCGGAGCAGTAATGGCTAATCTCAGGAACTACCGATTCGAACTGAAAAATTATTTTTGGGTTGAATAGTCCTTTGTTTGCGGAGTGCTCAAAGGCATATATCATCACGCTATGACCAATAGGAGCGGAGCAGTAATGGCTAATCTTAGGAAATACCGGTCCAAACTGAAAAATTCTTTTTGCGTTGGCTAGCCCTTTGTTCGTGGAGTGCTATAGGCTATATATCATCACGCTATACCCAATAGGAGCGGAGCAGTAATGGCTAATCTTAGGAAATACCGGTCCAAACTGAAAAAATCTTTTTGCGTTGGATAGCCCTTTGTTCGTGGAGTGCTATAGGCTATATATCATCACGCTATATTCAATAGGAGCGGAGCAGTAATGGCTAATCTCAGGAACTACCGATTTGAACTGAAAAATTATTTTTGGGTTGAATAGTCCTTTGTTTGCGGAGTGCTCAAAGGCATATATCATCACGCTATGACCAATAGGAGCGGAGCAGTAATGGCTAATCTCAGGAACTACCGGTCCAAACTGAAAAATTCTTTTTGCGTTGGATAGCTCTTTGTTCGTGGAGTGCTATAGGCTATATATCATCACGCTATACCCAATAGGAGCGGAAACTTTATAACGCGGGCGGAGCCGCGGGCAAAAGCTAGTATTATATAATAACCTAACCGCTGACTACTATACTGCAGTAAAATGGAAGATGACAGTATAGTGGGTACACTCCTTTACATGTATAGTAAATAAAAAAAATGTGTTTTATTAAAGGAGTTAGAAGACTGTGACCCATGGGTCGAGCCTCTCCTGACCATCGAAGAAGGCCCCGCATGTCCCCAGCTTGATATCATCTACGGCAGCATTCCTGTGCAAAAAAAGGGCATGCTCGAAGACTGCATGTACGCCAACGTCTACGTGCCAGAGAGTGCACACTTGAACTGTACAGATAATGACGACGAAGGGCTCCCCATACTGGTGAACATCCACGGCGGTGGCTACCAGACCGGCTCCGGAAACTCTGATCTTCACGGTCCTGAATACTTAATGTATAAGGGCAATGTAATCGTGATGTCGTTTAACTACAGGTATTAGCAATTTTTCATCAATATTTCTCATTTAAAGTACCTAATTTTACGCTATGATATTTTCATGTTTCAGGCTTAACGTGTTTGGTTTTCTTTCACTGGACTCCGAAAAGATTCCAGGCAATAACGGGCTTCGCGACATGGTCAAATTCCTGAAATGGGTGCAGAAAAACGCAAGGGCTTTTGGTGGCAACCCTAAAAACGTGACACTTATCGGCCAAAGCGTGGGCTCTGCCAGCGTACATTTGATGACATTAACTAAAGCTACGGAGGGTTTGTTCCAAAGGTATTAGTCTAATTTCTGACTTTTTAAATATACTGTCTCGGTGTTTTAATTAGCTCTTTTATTAGAGAGAGAGCTGAGATCTCGGGTTCGAATCCCGGGTCGGGCAGTGATAATGGGTTTTTCAGCACTAAGTCTGGAAGTTTTGTCCAATATGGAGAAAGGTTCGCCTTCTATCACATCATAGAACGGAATATACACGCTGAAGGTGTACTTGTTGCTATTCTGCTTACCGAACATAAAAACGCATTAGTATGTGTTTTAAATAGATGAGGTATCTCGTTCGTCTTTTAGTGTCCTGTGATATAGCATGCTTTTAAAACATTGTCCGTGTATGATTGAATGTTGGGTTATTTATTTCAGAGGGATAATGATGAGCGGCACTGCCATACCTATGTTCTTCAGTGCATCAAAAACATTTGCGAAGTATGTGGCCGACTTGTTCCTGAAAGCCGCCGGTATCACCGCCACTGACCCTGACGAAATCCATCAAAAGCTGATCGAAATGCCTCTGAATGATATCATGTACGCCAACAGTATCGCGCAGAACTTAACTGGTCTCACGACCTTCGTGCCCGTGGTCGAGAGCGACCACCCGGGCGTTACCAAAATTTTAGACGACGAACCCATCGAACTGATCGCGAAGGGCCGCGGCTCCAACATACCATTGATCGCAGGTTTCACAAATAACGAGGCTGTATTCTTTAGAAGAGTTGCAGTTTACTTAAACATGTTGGAACGTGTGCGCCAAGACAATAGGGTCGTCATGCCGTTGAGGTTGGCTTACGGTTTAAATGCCAGCGAAGCGGAATCAATAGCAGACAAAATAATGGATTATTATTTCAGTGAATCGTTAGACATGGACAAACTGTTGAATTCCATTTCAAACTTATTCTTCGTGTATCCTACGCTTAAATTGGCTCAAGTCCGATCAGCCTTAGGTGCTGCGCCATTGTATTTATACGAGTACTCGTACGAGAGCAAGAACAGCATGATCAAGCGCGCGCTGTGGGAGCAGTACCAAGGGGCTGCACATGTCGAGGACTTAACCTTCCTCTTTCGCACCAACACGCTGATGGGCGACTACGTGTCCTTCCCTCCCAAGGACAGTGACGACCATATGAAAGATTGGATGACTGATTTTGTTCTTAACTTCATCCGTTGCAAGTAAAGTATTTATTTTATTTATTTCTTATTTAAAGTTATTACATATACTATATCACCATGCACATGTCAGAATCGTCAATATTAATTATACCACGTGTTTTCTAGTAATCCAACTTGCAACAACGATACATCGTCTCCATGGCTGCCTGCAGACCACACACATCTACGTCTCCTATCCATAGCCGAGCCGAAGGTGTACAAAATGACGGAACTATCAGATACACAGAAATCCATAGTTAACTTCTACGACTCCGTAGACCCGCATACCAAGTAAGTGTTTATTTCTCATAATTTACTACGAAGTGGCTTCAACACAACCCTCATTGGAATAATGTGCGTTCCATAAGTAATAAGTTGTAAATTACACACGGATTATCTATTCGATTTTTTTTTGCAGTAAAGAACGTATTATGAATACGACTATAATGGGAGGTGAATGAAAGGGTTAAGTTGATTTCACCGGTCTTTCGAGCCAATATCCATGTCTGCCAATGTTTCGGGAGTATCGCGTCGTCCGAGCGAGTTATTACTACTTACTACTTATACATCAACCAACTGAACCCGAATCATATGAAAAAAAAATCATTAAATATTATTTTACCAATTTTAACGAAGTGATTTTCATTTAATTGAAAGACAATCTAAGAAAAAATATTTAAATATGCTAGCATTTAAGTGTTAAAATTTTTGCTACGAGGTCCTTGTTCCGCTTCTGTATTACCTGAATTGGTCCTGTGACCTTATCTGTTTAATGGTAAATGTAACGTCTATTTCTTTGCAGGGCTCTGACGAAAACTTTGAACATCAGGCCTGTGTAATAACCATCGCGTATGGAGACCAGCGGCGTGCACATCGGAATATTTATACATACCCCTAAAGCCAAATGTGTGATTTCGTTTATAATTCGTATGTTTAGTGTTGTTATTATTTCGGACATCAGTTGTATTTACACATCTGTATGTACAGACTGTGGCGTTGATATCCTTGGATTTTTATGAGTATCGTAAAAACTAGCCCTGATGATCCAAACGAACTACCAAAACAGAATATGAATGGTGTTTTTATATTGTGCGCATGTAATCAATTACCTTGACCGCTAATATCTCGTTATTTTTGTTATTTTGATTGACTCATATTATAGATTTATCATGAGTGCCTTTACTGGTGGTTTACAATCCAATTTCATATAATTATAAAGCTACTTCTTTTGCTAATGAACGCCACAGCAGCACGACAGAGGAAGGGTCCATATAACCCGATTTCTTCTGTAATATTTGTGGTCAACCTTAAAATATATTTCCTACAGCTGGATTCGATCCCGAGACTTTAGACCATCAGTCATACCGCGCTCGCAATAAAATTAAGCCAGTTAGGCAGTCAGGCTTCGAATTAATAGTCAGGGTTTTGAACTGTGCTTAAAAATTATATGTAAAGGCAATTTGTAATCAATTTGTAAAAGCAAACATTAAGAAAGTTGCTTTTAAGACCCATCAACTTACAATCATATAACAATTTATGTATATAACGTAATACAACTTTAGTTATTGTCCTCTTAGGGTACTTCAAGAGTGATGCGTTATTCCCAATGGATATCAGACTATATTTGAAAAATAATAAAGTTATGCGGGATACTGTAGTAATGAAATACTACTCGAATTTGTTCGGGCGCGAAAATGCTGAACGGAATTACAAGATAATCGGAATCGGAATTATATCGAGGAAGAGTTAAATAATGAAAATAAAATAATACATGATCTAAATTACTGACACAATTTTAAAATTCTTTTCAATAGATAAATTTTTGACACCTTAGTTTTTTATTAGTTTCATATGCCATTTAAGTTATTATATTTAACTGCCAAAACTGGTCTGGTCTATAAAGTTATTAGTTAGGGTGTACATATTGTTATAATTTTTCTTTGTATAACATTGATACATGTGTAATAAATGTGATGTTGCATTAAACTTTTGTGTTTATTTCATACTTGTTTCGTATGGCTCCAATTTACCTACATTGAGCCCGGGAACAGCCTTGAATACTGAATAGTCAGACCAACGCGTGGTTGAAATAATAAAGCTGATAGCATGGTGCGTTTGGCGAACGATAAGGGCTAAAGCTTTGTTATCGGCGCACGAGTGGCGAGATAGCCGCGTGGTATTGCTGCCAACATGATAAGGGGCTAATCCTTCGGACTGACAAGCGAAAAATTGCTACGTAAAAATTTGTGACAAAATATCAAATTCAAATAAATAGAAACAAATTTTGATGTTGACGCCCTACAGGAACCAAGAGAATAGAAAGGAAGAAAATATTTATTGTAAGAATACTCATGGCTACAGAAACAAAATAAATATAAAAATTAGACCGACGAGAAGAGTTGTGCACTCTTAAAGTGCGCTGCTTAATGAAATAATAGTTATTATGTCATACTCTTATCTTTCTGTTTTCAAATGACATATTGCAGACAGTCGGCATCTGGTTTAAGAACCTATTTATATTTAAATTAAAAAAAAACTTCGTTATTAATTAAATATTTGCAATTAAAGCGCACATTAAAATTAAACACTTATTCCGATCGATAACACAAAATCGACCTTATAAGTCTTGACATGATTACCTTAATATCTGCGTCTTGGTACTTGAAATAAATAAATTATCTTTGTTTAAATGAAATGAAACTAAGGTACTTTGAATGCTTTTTTAAATACAATTTACAAAAATTAAATAACAAAACCACGCAAATTAAAAAATCACTGCTGGTCAATAAACTGCTCTCAAACACTAGATGTTAAGTCTAAAATCTTCATAAAATCAATTTCGTTACCGCTTCAAAAATTTCAATTACACAAAACTTTTGTTGTAATAATGCATATTGGGCTATGAAGTGTCTGCACCAATGCACGGAGTGACCCTAAGAACATTCATACGAATCGAGCGCCCTCGTGACGACCTTCATCAGATGAAATTAATTTATTGCAATGATGATAAAATGATCCGTACATGATAATGATTACGTATGAGGTCCAGACATATTTTTCTTTGCGTGGCACAATTAATAAAGCGGTCGGTGTACATTATCGCATACAAGACACCTGTGTTTCCTTTCACCTGCCCTTGGTAAGCATATTCGGGGTCACCGAAACGATGCAGCTTATATCTTATGACCGGCCACATTCCTACTGATACAACTGTAACATTTTTCAAAATCAGGTCATTTCGAACCTGGATTTCAAACCAAGGAACTACTGATGCACAGACTATAAACGCCACTAGACCAAGGATGATACATTTAATATTCATGCGATGGTTTTTGTTTGCGATTATTCGAGATCGTTCACTTATCAAAATAGATGGACAGTCGGGCCAGTGCTTCGCAGCTTTCTATATCGACGCTCGCGTTTCTATGGGAGCTTCTTGGTAAGTCATAATATTTTCTCTAGTCATCAGTTCAATTTAAAATCGATGGTATAAATACGTTTCAATTTTAAAACGGATACTTACTATTACAAAATATGAATTGCAAAGTTTTTGTACTCAAAGAAATAGATAGAAAAAAATATTTACCATTTATAGAAACTACAAACAGTATTTTCGCACCTAACCCAAGTAATTTACCACAAGTAGCAGAAACGTTTTTTTATTAAAAGGCTGAAATAATTGGCATTGGGTCCGAAAAAACGTTACCGCTGCTCTTACTTGCGGTGCTGGAAGACGGACATTTTTTATACTTTTACAAAAGGTAACACATAAGAAAAATTAAAATGTTTCTCAGGAATGCGCAGCAGAAAGAATTTTGAAACATGCGGTGGAAAACAGTCATCTGGTGGACCGTCACATTGGGCATAACTAGTGCCGTCCACCACACCATAGACGACGACTTGTTTGACCCCAGCCACCACATAACAGAAGTTAATCAACAAACACTAGCCCCAAATCCTGAAGAACCCTCGAAGGAAATTACTTCAGCGGAGTCCACCACGAACTCAATTACAACAGAGAGTGTGCTAACAACTGACCCACTGACGACCACCGAGACTACCACAATTAAAGCAGAGGAAAACACAATTATTACAACAGTTACAACAGAAGCTACCACCATATCAAGTAATGTTGACAAAACCACGGTCGAGCCTACAACATCCGATGAAAACGATGGCGACATGATAACTCTTATCCCCGGGATCCCACCAGATGTGAACTTACCTGTACAAGTAGGCAGATCTAGTGAAATTGATGAAGAAACGGGACATCCAGGATTGGATCCTAGCGAAACGGAGGAGTACGTAGTCCTCACTACAAGAGGACCTGTTCAGGGATTCCCGTGGTTTACGAATCCAGGCATAATCGCATACATAGATATTCCTTATGGATCGTTTCAAAGATTCCAGGTATGAACTAAAGTATTGTTTGTTAGGTTTTGTATGAGAGTGTTAAGGTCTTGTTTTGTAAGAAATATATAATATAGCACCTACTTAAAAACTAACACCTTAGAAAAAGTAAACGGGTACAAATACAATTAACTGATTGAATTTTTCAGGAACCGACGCCACCGAGCTCTTGGGAACAAATTCATCAAGTCAAAGAACACAACAAAAGTTGTCCTCAGCTACAAAGAAACAATTATGTCGGTGATTTAGACTGTTTAACCTTGAGCATCTTCACACCCTCGGAAGTTGTCAATGCAAGCGTTCTTTTCCACATCCACGAAAGTAACTTTGAACGTGGCAGTGGTGACCCCCTAATCTATGGCCCAGATTATTTTGTCTCCAAGGATGTCATCCTTGTGCTGCCCAACTACAGACTAGGGCCTTTAGGATTTTTATGTTTGAGTAACGCGACAGCTCCAGGAAACGCGGCGCTTAAGGATCTGACCCTCGCACTAAAGTGGGTAAGAGAAAACATTAGATCGTTTGGTGGAGATCCATATAATGTGGTTGTTAGCGGCGACGGAACCTCGGGAGCTTTGGCTGGGTACCTGGCTCTATCAACAGAATCGAATGTCTACTTTAGTAAGGTTATCTCTGAAAGTGGATCCGTCCTCTCTCCCTGGGCTTTGGATAGAAATGCTTTAGCTACTGCGAACGTTCTACTTGACAATATAAGAGAAATTTCCATGCCTAACATTACCATCGAAATTGCAGACGTCAGACTCATAATGCTGGCTTCGAAAAACATAAACTTCGCTCCCTGCATCGAGCAAAATAACCATCCATTTTTGTCGGACTCACCTTGGTCGATATTACATAACAGCATTGTCAATATAACATTTATGATAGGGTCGGCAAGCCATGCTGGCGCAGTAGTCGTTGCAACAATAAATGAAACGTTGGTTGAAGAAATTAATGGCAATTTTGGAAATTTTCTGCCGAATGACCTTCGCTTCGTCAACCGTGACTCCAGGACTACCGTGGGAAATGCAGTCAAGAGTCAATATTTCGGCAACGAAACCATAACTTTAAGTCATGTAGAAGAAATGGCTCTATATTTTACTGACTCCGATTACTTGGGACCTGCTGTGCGGACAGCAAGGGCTCTGGTACAAGCTGGTGCCACGGTGTTCTTCTACGAGTTCGGATTTGTTGGGGAACTGAACAGAGTGTTGGACTCCATCAACAGACCACTGAATGGCACTGTGCGCGGAGATATTGTGGGCTACCTGTTTAGCCAGGATGGACTGAGAGCAAATGAAGGCACCGCGGACAGGAAAATTATAGACTTGTTAATTAATTTGTGGATTAACTTTATAGAAAGCGGGTGAGTTATTTAATTTTTTTGTCTAAAGGTCTGACGAGCAATTTTTATTTAGTTGCGTTAAAGTTTCGTTTATGGAAACACCATAATGTAAAAAAAAATAACATGAGTAACGAAATGTTAAACGTGCCTAGCAAATAATAATACTTGCCTGAAACAAAATAATACTCTAGACGTTTAATTAAACTATTTTTCCGATTTTATCGCGGTTGTTTATACTATAATTTTCTCTTGAGAATACCTATTTTTACCTATAATTATTCGCGAGACTATTGAAATTAGATAACATGCAAATTTCAATAGAGAACAGCTAAAAACCCCCGACCATGAAGGCTGAAAAATCGTCGAAACCCTGGAAGAAAATTATAATATAAAAAACCGCGATAAATCTGAAAAATCTTTAATATCTCCATAACGAATCAAAAAGGTGGAGTGAATGTAATGAAGTCTTATTTTTTTTAAAAAGATCCTTAATAATAGTCTACTTTATTGTAATGTATTTAAACAGTTTTTTTATGAAATTAATTCTAAAATTACATACAATCTATTGAGGTACGTAGGTAGCATCTATGCATCTAAATTTCTAGACATAAAGCAATTCAGAATAGAGGAAATGAATAGAATAATAACCTTAAGCCTGATGTGCTATGCAACGTTCATGTGAGGTATTGACTAAAAGATGGTTTTAGATATTTTATAAACTTTATTCAAATAAATATCACTATGCAGAAACAGATGAACATAACTTATATAAATATATATCATCAAATTATATTCACTCTGAGAAATAAAGGCAATAACGATTAACACACATTTACCTGATGTAATTCTTATAGCAAATACACTAACGAGTTAAACGTCGTCTTAATAAGTAGACATGTTTGATACGATTTTGCGTTTGGACATTCCGATATTACTCGACTCTCTAACTATATAACTCTCATTGTAAAATATCCAGGTATGTAAATAATTTTGTCTAAATAATTTTAGTGTCACTATTCATGTAAACCAAACTAATAAAATAATCTATAGTATGGGCAAAAGATTGTTTTGCAAAATTGTAATGTGTACACCATTGCAACACCCAATTGGGCGTCATTATAGTAATTAGGAGGACCATTATGAAATACAAAAATGAAATAGGTTATCAACCCATAATTTTAAACCCACCTAATTCTTTTATTGATTGACATACTATTAAACTCCCCATTCTGAGATAAACAAATACGGAGGTAGGCAGGTTCAAATCCTCGACCGACTTCTCAAGGTATGTACAACTCACAACACACGCGAATAAAGATTCTAAACACGTGCTGTTTGTACAACCGCGACTAACAAACAACTTATGCCATTCCAGAAACCCATCCACGGAGAACATAACCTGGACTGAAATGAATTCCACGTCGGTGTCAGCCGAATGGTGGCTGTCGATCGGAGAGGAGGTGGCGATGCGCAGACCTCTCCACGAGGACCGTCTGCAGCTGTGGACTGCTATCTACGCGGAACATTTCATAGAACATAACGCCGCGCAGCAGAACCTGCCGATCATCCTTGCCGTTCTCTTTCCTCTCATATCTTGGGTTGGATTTTGGAAACCGTTTCTTAAGAATTGAGCAAATTGTTAAAGGAATATGAAATATTACTAAGCCATGTATTTTAGTTTGTTATTTATATATAAAAAGGCATTGGAAAATTATTATTTGGTCAAAGGTTGATTTTTGTACTCATTTTGAACTTATTAAGTCCAATACTGTTACAAGTTAGGATATATCTAAATAGTTTTTGGCAACATTTTTTGGGCTTTATTAATCATGACCGGTGCATCATAATACAGCAGGCTATGAGTAGGTACAAATAATGGAACCACGACCCGTCCCAACAAGAAAAATACATGAATACGAATTAGCATTACTTTTCATGGTAGTTATGTACCACCTTGTGCACTGACGAATAAAAAATATGTATGCGTGAACTTTGTAGCCTGAAAGCCTAAAGGTAGATTCGGCAGATTTCTATTGTAGACAATTACAAATGCACCCTGAGACCCAAGCAAACAATCACCTGAGCGAAGCCGCGGGCAAGACTAGTTCATACGCAACGATGTTACACAAACATAGATCTAATGAGCGATGTTTCCAAAACATTGATATTTACACTAACCGCATGTCGCGTTCGTACTACAGTGGCCTCACAAACGACGGCCATGCTTATGTGGCTAGTGCTTGGTGTAGCAGCAGTTTGTGCGAGGCGACACGTGGACACGAGTCCTCACCGCGACGTGGTTACCACGCAGGGTACCGTCCGCGGGTACCTCTCCCCCGACGGCTACGCGTACCTCGGAGTCCCCTACGCGCGCCCACCCACGCGCGATCGCTTTAAGGTCAGCGTTATTTGTCGATATACTTGGAAAGACATGTGTACTTTTGCCAATAGTTATTTTGTGTTGATAATTTTCATTCTGGTTTGCTGTTATAACCATTAGTTATTGTAATTACTGGTTATTCAGACTTAACAACTCAAAAAATAAGTTTAATTTCTCTGTACAATTAACACGATGCAGTACCTTGCAATGTTTTGGATGATATTATTTTTGTTAATGAAAAATAGTATTTGTCTATATTACTAGGTATATATTATGTTATAGTTGGGACCTTTTAAGCCTATGGCAACGACACTTAGCATTAAGATTGGAGTCTCTTTGTAACGTCAAAAACATCATTTACAACTGCAACTTGCTTTCTAAGGCATTATTTCGTAATTAATTATGTAAGTATCTAGCTTCGGCCTATCGCGACCCCGATCAAGTTGGGATTCCACGCTTTTGTGCCTAATATCTCCTTAGGGTAAAAATAGTACTGGTTACATCTATACTTAGTGTTGGTATCGATCGCTTACCCGATTTGTCGTGTGAGGAAAACGCGGGAGATTGCTCCGTCGGCACTCAGGGAAGATTGCCGGGTTGAGGGAAATTACCTCGTACCAGCGAATAGCTATCAGGATATGACTAATTAGAAACGAGGCCACAACAACCAGAGTGAGTTAAATTTCAGCCAAATGACAGTGGTGCTTTGAACTCTAACGTTCTTATGCTGGTTAGTTTCGTCTTTCATTCATTATTTCATCATAAACGGTTTATTTGGTTTTCAAATAGAAAATATACTAAAATACAACTCTGTATGTGCATTTTCGATTAATTGCTGGTAAAAACGGTTTTGGTTCTAAAAGTATTATTTAACTTCTCAGATCGCAGTCATAAAATGCGTGGTGTTGGTCCTGATTTAGAGAGTAGAGGAACGAATAATGTCTTGCGAAAAGAGTTTTTATGTATATGGTCGACGAGATTTGTCATCGCAGACACTTGCCCGAGCATATTTTAGACATTATAAGTACAATTTTATGAGAAATGAATTTGGCATTGCCCTATCAATGCAATATGCCGTAAGGTATCACTGATAAACAAACACTATCACTTGATAGGCTGCACCTGCTGCCTCCAATCAACGTAAGTATGAACAAAATGTTTGCACTGCTGACCTTAAAAAAAATTTGGGTTACTGTTTACTCCGAGGTGAATTTTAATGCACTGGACGTTACGGAATAGCAATTTATACAATTACCAACAAAACGGAACGGAACCTACATCCCTGCGCAGTTCATTTAACCTACTTCTAACCCTATGAAGTAATTAGAGCTATATTCCAATAATTACGCGAACAAAGGTTCAGCACACAATACCCCGTATTATTACCTGACAATGCCGCATGTACGTCTGTATGCTAATGGGAATGGAGAACGAAATGATCGTATCCCTGACAGTCACATAATGGCCGTTTTAGAATAACAAAGGACTGCATTTCTTTATACCTCTGAATGACGAGATGAGCGTGTCGCTCACATGAAAATAACTATAAAGATTACACATATGCAGTAACAACACCAATCAGAACATTTAATAACAAAACGAGAAGTAACTGAACTGCACTTTTCATCCTGTGACATTAGGTGTGAAGTCACATAAATCCTAGTAATTACAATAGCTACAATATCGTTCCAACCGGAACACAATAGCTTTAACATTGTCCAATGCTGTTCGGTGGTAGAAATAAATATTACGGTGGTCCTTATTATATTATGGACTCCTGCATTCGAAGACCTATCCCCTCGGTAGTGCATACAATAGATATTATGAGTTACATAGCGTTAAAAAAAATCGAAGTCTGGAAAATATCAGACTAGTATAAAAATGCATAGCAGCATTCATCAATAGAACATTCACGACTGTTTTATTACTGGGCAATTCATTATATTGATGGTTGGAAGGCTAATTGAATTTAATACGTCATATTTGGAGTTAGCACATTTTCTCTGTTTTATGAAACTAGATAAAGATTTTCGGAAAAATTTTTGCCTATATTAATAATATTTTCCTTCGTGGATATAAAGTTATGAGTTATAAGACAACATTACATTGTAATGTCGTAGACTGAGCGCGGTGCAGTTTAAATTTGAAGTAGGTACCGTATAGTAAATTTTTATGGCCAGTTCATTCATATTGCTTTTTATCTATCTAGCCCCCTACTCGTCTGGTTATTCAGTTATACAAGTACTTAGCACAAATTGGACCGAGTATACTACAAGTTGTATATTAATTTATCTTTACCACATTTAATCAAGTTTTTATAAATAAAACGCTATACAAATAATCGTAGAGATAACACCAGGAAAACATAACTCTTGTATTAGTATTTGTGGTGAGTACCTACCACAAACCACATGTGTGGCTTTTGTACAAACAAAGGTACATTAAAGAAGTTAAGTTTTTAATTGAAATATTTCTAAAATCCACTAAAAGTCATTATCAATAATTACAACTCAAATCTCATACTTGGAATAACAAATATTATCGATCTTATAATTGATCTCATGACGTCACCATTGCCAACCCACGCTAATCAAGCGCTGTGCTAATGAAAGATGAATACGCTTCTGTATCTATTTTTATTTAAGGAATCCATTATTATCTTCCAACACTTACCTGATAACAAAGTTAAAAATAATGTCCACTAATAAAACTTACGCCACAAAATTCACCAGAATTATGCTGGTCTGCTTAACTGATTATACGCGACTCGTCGGACCGAGACTCTGTGGGTTTTGCATACCACGATTTTTACCCAGTTAGATACAAAATATACCTGTGTACGTGACAACACTAGGAATGTTTGAATCGCGTGGTAATGCCAACACCGTGACTCAGAGCGCGGACCCTCTAGTGAAAGTGAGCGTCTCGACTCGACGGCAGTGTGGTCCCTTTACTCACAAGACAACGACCTCTAACATTATGCCGAATCATATTCGCTCCTAATACAGATTTCGAATTTTAGTGCTCGACCAATTATCAAGGCAAGTTATTGGCGTAGTACAAGGTTCGCATATGAGTTTCACTGACAATACCGCTATGACTATCTCTAATTGGTAGTAATTCACAAGTATTGCTGTATTTCCGTTTTCAAGATATCATAGTCAAAGAAATTTCCCAACTCATTCATCAAACAGTAGCAACACCAGCCAGAACTTTACAGTATAAGTCAAAAACCGTAACAAAATGGTCTGTCATCCGCCGAAGTATCTATACGTGCGAATCTAACCTCATTCCTACCAAAGGCCCCGGACCCGCCGCCGCGCTGGGACGGCATCTTCGAGGCGACGCACCGCGTGAGCTGCCACCACGCCACCACTGGCGCCAACTGTCTCGTAGTCAACGTGTTCACACCAGAGCACGGCACATCGCTGCCTGTCCTCGTGTATATCCACGCCGGAGGCTTTCAGACCGGGTAATGGACTTTTTAGAGATCGAGTTTAATAATAACATGCACTTCGACGGCAGCGCTCAGTATAACAATAAGCCCACAATTTAAATTCTCGTAAGGAAACAAATGAAGTTTTTAGGAAGCGCGCGAATAATTGTGTCAGGTCTGTCTAGGGCTAAAAGTCAAGCTTTTTTGGTGATACCGATACAACCCAATGTAGGGTCAGGTTAGGAGCACATTCTGTGAAATCTATATTCGGCGTATTTATTTAAACTTTGACCGAAACGCGTCCACGTGTATAGATATACTTTTATACTACGCCGCCCAATATTGAGAACATCCTTCACTCATTTCCGTAAGCTTCAAAGATGACCCACTAACAATAAGAACAAGCATGATAAAAAAAAACAGTGTTTATTTAAACCGCAAAATCTAAAGTCATCGAAATCAACATTAAGTAGATAATTAGATAATAAATCCAAGGATGCCATAAGATATAAAAAGAACATGAGTCAGTCTGAAAAAGTAGAGCGTATTATCTGCACGGTTAAGACGTAATATGGTTAATAATAAATGTCTTAATAATGACTAATACGCGATTATCTAGTAAATAAAAATATATGTCAAATCAAAACAAATTACTATTGCAATGTTTCAGACGGGGCCCCCACTACCCACCTTCGCGTATCCTTCATAAGGGTATCGTGGTTGTAACGCTTAACTACCGTCTCGGTGTCCGCGGTTTCCTTTGCCTTGGACTACCTCAAGCCTCAGGAAATGCTGGGTTAAAAGACCAAGTGGCAGCACTTTATTGGATTCAACGAAACATTGCC
The DNA here is from genome assembly GCF_014839805.1 of Manduca sexta. NCBI lineage: Eukaryota > Metazoa > Arthropoda > Insecta > Lepidoptera > Sphingidae > Manduca > Manduca sexta. The sequence continues at coordinate 7,455,579 of NC_051127.1, forward strand.
AATTTCGGTGGGAATCCCCATGACGTCACTGTGTATGGGACCGAGGCAGGCGCCGCGTCCATACAGATCCTACTAGTGTCTGATATTACTGAAGGATTGTTCCAGAAAGTTATTATGGAAAGTGGGTCTGTATTATCACCTTCAACATTGACTTACAATCCAATTAGCAAAGCATTAGATGCAGCTAGAAAATTTGGGTATGAAGATAATGAAGACCGTGTGAAATTGCTTAAATTCTACCAAAAAATTTCAGAGAAGGAACTGTCATCATTAACAGAAATATTTCTACCGTGTGTTGAAAATGGTTCTTATTACTCCAACACATTGCTTGAGGATGACCCAAAAAGTTTAATAATGCAAGGAAAGTTCCGGCAAGTGCCAATGCTAATTACTTATACAAACTCTGATGATTCCATAAATGTTGATACATTTAACACATTTCCAGATAACTTTGATCAATTGTTACCAAACAATCTAAACTTTGAAAGTAATAAAATAAGACATAGAGTAGCCGAGTTGGTGAAGGAATTCTATTTTGAAAATAATAACCAAAATTTGGTCCAAAAGTTTTTGAAATATTCAAATGATTTATTTATCGGGTATCCTGTAGTAAAATCAGCTTTATTACATGGTTTAAAAAATACTCACCCAGTGTTTCTCATGAGACTTGACAACAATCATGGTGGAAGAGAAAATACATCAAAACATTTTCAAAATATATTTGACTATATTTATAATAAAAACAATAATAAACTTGAAAAGGAAAGAATTGCCAATATGTTGTTAAAGCTTTGGACTAATTTTATTAAGTTAGGGTAAGTACTTCACAAATAACTATTTCAAATCCTTAATGTTTCGTAAAATTTAAATACCAAATAATTAACAAAACTAATTCCAAGTATATATCTCCATATTATCTGTAACTGTGTAATTACTTTTACAGATCAAAATTAATGATAAGCAATATACAATAGGAATCATGGGTGTGTGATTGACTTTAGGAAGGGAAGATAGAAAAAAGGAAAACACTAGTTCAGAGCCAGAAGCAGTTTGGCATAATATTCATAACACTATAAATCAGGTTTCTGTAAAAGTCATAATAACCGAAGATAAATTTCTATAGTATGGTTGTACTATAAACAGTATTACAATGAACATAAATTTGAAGGTTATTTAAAGAATGTGAATTGTTGCAGGGATCCAACTCCTCTAACAACTGAACTGATACCTGTGATATGGCAACCCGTAGTCCCTGGAGAGCCTGGGCACAGACTAGACTTAGCTACAATCAGGGAATTGGTGGTTGGCAAAACGATAGCCATGACAGAACCTGCGTCAAGCCAATATTTGGCATTCTGGGACCATGTTTATAAAAAGTTTTACAAGTTTTACAAAGATTATGATTAATGTTGATAAATTATAAGATTGCCTATTGTTTTTTATTTATAAAATTTTGATTACATATATGTGTCTGTATGTAAAATTCTTAGAATTTCTTACAGGAAATAACACCTGCAGAAAAATAGACAAATAAATATATGAAAAACTAATTGCAATGTAAAGATTAAATTTTATGTGACTTTATAAGACTTTTAAAATGGTCTCTTAACTAATTAGACGAAGAATAAACCACACTAACACAGTAGACAGTAAGTTAATGGTGTTGAACAGGATGTACACCCCGAAGTCCAACACAAGACAATAAATAAGATAAAGAATTGCTTACATAAAGTGAAGAATTCAATAAAATGTTCAGGATTGATAAAACATGGAAATGTATAAAATGTACAATATCTTTTATCTCTACATGTTTTTGTTTTGATTTTGTTTTTATATCTTAAAATATCTATCTTTGCGAGTTCAACAAATTTAGATCTTTTTGGTAATTTGTATGAATCATTGTTTTGGCACAGATAACAGACAAACAGGATCCAGTGTTACAACACATACTAATTAGTACAATTACAGACATACCTAATAATAAAAAGATTTGTGGAAGTGGAGGAGACTGACATGTAAAAAAGGTTCTAGGTTTCTCTTAGAGGAGAAAATTTATGTAAGCCACATATTGTCTTGGGTGTAAATGTAAGTGTATGTAAGAACAACGGTTTGTGTAAAAGTTCCTCATAGTTTGATACCTATGATACAAAATTTGCAATATATTAGGTTAAAATGCTAAATGTATTTTTTTTTGTTTAATACATTTATTCCTTTGACTTGCGAATAATCATAATACGTTAATTAACCTATTAAAAACTACTCTTCAAACTGATAAACATATTAATATGATTCTTAAAAGAAAAATATTACCTCTGTTTCTCTTGGAGAAAATGATGTCATTTGGACTTGAATATGTAATTTTATACCTGGATTACATACGAAACAACAAGTACTGTGTGTTGTTTTTGTAGAATATATGCGTAAGTCGCTTACGATGTGTTCAATGAGCGAGTGACAGCGGCCGCATTGCGGCTCTCACGATTTGATGGACAGCGACGTCGCCTCCATATAAATAAACCAACCGACAATTACTGGTCCTTAAAGCAATTTTTGGCCCTATCACGCGTTCACATTGTAAACAAAACTATCACGATCGATTAAAACTGCGTACGAACGCGTAACAAAATATCGACGTCGTCAAATATATATAATACCGTTACCTGAACAATCGACGGCTTCTGTCTCTGTACCGGGACGTCTCTGCTACTGAGCACGAGCAAGCTGTAGCATAGCTATTTCGCTGGTATTCACACCACAACACACTCACTTCTCATACAATTTCACAATAAAATCAACAAGTAAAATTACAAAAGTTGAAACATGAAACACCCGTCACATTTTACTTGACAGAACACAATGTTGCGTTTTGAAACTGAGTTACATCGGTACTTTCACTTTGTGTCTGTTTTGGTAAAAGCAACTAAAACTTTTGTTCAATTTTATTCTCCACTAAGAAATATTTAAATATTGAGTTATACGTGTAAAAATTCTTTTGTTAATTGATTACGAAGTATAAAGTATTTTACTGAGTAGTATTTTTTTAAATTTGCGCTAAGCTATCGCGATTAAGTTTAGGAACGTAAGTAGGCCAAGGTCGTTATGTTTCATATATAATAATTACCTACATATTGCGCGAACTTTAAAAGTTGAAGTTTTAAATGTTACGATATTAATTTATGAGTTAAAAGTTCAGTTGTTGTATGTAATTATAACTCAAGTCTTTTCAAAATATCACATAGTAAAAGACGCTTTAAAGTTGCAAGACTTTTGGCAAAATGTAAATATCTAGAGCAAAAATAAAGTGCATGTAAATTAACAAACAATATTTTCAAACGATGTTATTTAATACAAGATTTAATTTTAGATTTAAATACATTTGTCTTACAAATATAAATTTATTTTATATACTTATATGTCTTAATTTATAATTCATAGTTTCATTATAATTTACTTATTAAATTAAAAAAATTAAGTTATTCGAACGCCTAAACGTTTTAATATAGTTAGGCATAATACATTTGAAAAATTGCTCAAATTTTATAGAACCGATTGGAAGGTTACTAACTACAAGTTACTAAATATATTGTTTAATGTCTTTGGTATCGACTAACTTTTTCTATGATCCAAACTTTCTTATGTAAATATATAAGATGTGTTATTTCAATTGATTGTTTAAATAACAACTCCTGTTTTTTTTCCACTGAATCAACATACAAAGTGTATTTTTTATACAACATAAAATATAATCAAGTATGACCATCGATATACAAATTATACAAGAGAAGTAAGTATAACAATTTAAAATCTACTTATATATTTTTATTTGCTTTTGATACTTGACATTAAGTCATAAAAATGTTCATTCTTCTTATTAAACGTATGTGCCGATAATAATTCCATTAAAGACATTCTCTTCAAACACATGTAAAGTACTATAGTGTTATATTTCAAGCAATAACAATAGTTTGAAAATTTTAAAAGTAAATTAAATGTTACCTTGTAGGTAATCTACCCAAGTATGTTTAGGTATAATATAAATAGTAGTAAAATTGACAGTTGTTTTGTGCAATATCAATTATGAAACTAAGTATATACTTAGATAAGTGCTTATTTTTTTTTTAAAGAATTCATAAATTTCTGCGCAGTGTTTTGTAATTTATACGTTTAAATTCATAGTTAGTTTATAAGTACTGTTGGGCAGACTAGGCGTTGAGCTTAGTATGTAGTGGGCTTTTTTCAGGGCCCAAAAAAATTTTGTGCTATTTTTGGAGCCATGAAAATGTTTTTAAAACAAAAAAAAAACGATTATAAGCGCAAAACGTTCAAGTTTTTCTACAAAGCATAATCCAATAAGTCGAAACACACCCCACTCACTAGCCACGCTTACTCAGAACATTGCTTGTCATTGTTCTGAGATGCTGTATTATAATTCTCTTTGACCCTCACAACTATAGGCATGGTTTCGGCCTTTAAATTTTAATAAAACAGGGAATTTATTTTAATTACATTCTAGATAGGTAAACACATTGGGTATACATTACACCATACAAAATAACATTGACAGTACAGGCATTATCTTCAGGTTTTTGTATTTGCATTTAGGGCTATTTGGAGATATTTTATCGTGACTTTAGGGCTATTTTTTTTAGGAGTTGGTAACCCTGCTTGAATAGGTGAGCATTGCGAAACGTGTGTGAGAGAAGGGGGATGTTCTAGCTAGTCACTTACCTGTTTTGTCTCTTAGTACCTACTTAGATAGCAGGTGTATACGTATGTATCCTTACAAAATAATCAATTTGGAATTTTATTTTTATTATTAATCTAAGTAACTTTTATATCTTTTATAGCGTGAATACATAGTACCTAACCTGTCTTGTTTATTAGAATGTATTGGCCAACGAATTTTACCTTTATTGATTATAATAAATATTTGTCGGAAGAATGTCTCAAGCTGTCATGTTCCGACCGTTGTCCGAAGTAGTCGGGTAGGCCTGTTGTACGATATCCTGCCATTGGGTAGGTACCTATTTTGAATCCAGAAGATTGAAATAAATAATGCGTGAACCGTATTTTTAACCGACTTCAAAAAAGGAGGAGGTTATCAATTTGACGTTAATGTTTTTTTTTCATAACAATGTGATATTTGTCACTTTCAGAACATCTCGCAAATCGTCGTGGTAAAAATTATGTTTGTTCAAAAAAAAATACTACGTGAATAAAGAATGCATTTATTTACATAATAGGTACTTTAAAAAAATCTGCTTACTTACGGCTAATACTAATTTTATTTTAAAATCACGTTAATTGTATTTTACAAATTTGGTTAAATAATTATTTTTAGAGTAGATTGGCCATTTTTATTCGGGTTGAATTATTGAATGATAGAATGCATATATTTATATGGTATATAGTCGGTAGCTTTTTTTAAAAATTTATGTTACAAATTAAATTCCTATGCCTTGATACAGTCAAGTTTGCAAAAGATAAAATCTGGTTGACATGAGTTTGAAATAAATCAATTATCACATATTTTACATAACATTTAATCCTTACACTAATTTATTGTCCATAACTACATAATATCTATTACACTGTATTGTACAATACATTAATCGATGGAATTTTGTTAAAAATATCGATATAAAATTTTGAGCAATGATAGATAAATATTTTTTTCACGTTGAATTTACAACAATATTATATTAGATTGCTACACATATAATATATTATCACATTTTAATATTGCGATAAAATACCTAAACACTAGTTGATTGAAACCACAAAAACTACAAAATATGGTTAACAAAATATCAGCCGTGGAAACCACTAGAAACCAATGACACCAGGGTAGTTAGTGGTTTTAATATCACTATGAAAGTTGGTAATAACATTTTATAACGTAGTTTTTCAGGAAATATAGTTCAATATCTGGACACGAAGTAGGTATGCGTCGAATTTTATTGTATAAACATAATCGCCATATTTAATGGCATAACTTCGCAATTTATTTTTTCCATTTTCTAATTTCCAGGTAATCATAGTGGCAAGATTATCAACTTAAAAATAAAAATAACATTTTAAAGTGAACAAGGATTACAAAATTTACTAAAATAGGTACTCTTGTTGATTCAGAATGTTCGAAGCAAAACAAAAGACAAAGAGAAAAATGCACTGTAAATAAATTAAATGAAGAATATTATATGAAAATGCTCCTCTTTAGTTCACGAAGTAGCGAGTGCCACTTTGGACAGTAGAGAGAGAGAGAGAGAGATAATAATGATACATATTCAAAATATAATTTTGGACATCAAAATAATATTTTGTAGGGTGATATAAATCTGCAAGCAATTAATTTCATTGGCAGCAGATTTATTAGTAAATGGGTTGATGTTTTAATAAGGAATGTATGAAATATACATACAAATGTTTTCGTCAATTAGTTTGGTTTACAAAATATTAAATTTACCTACACTGTTTGTTGTAAATCGTACTTCTGTATTCATTTGTGGCCAATGTTAGGTATTCATATTTTAAGCGCCGATTATAGTTAGAAATCATCGTATGTTTAACTTGCGCAGTAGTATGTATATTCTACATAACAAATGACTAACATTTACGAAAAAACAAGATATATAAATCTAATTCTAATGCAGTTTTTTGTTACAAATCTAAGCATGTATAGTTTATAAGTTATTTTAATTTTAATAATTATATCCCATGTTCGATATGGCGATGTTCTTGGTTATAGAGTTAGTGAAAGTGGCTTGGTAATATCTATTCCCTGTGAAATGTTCCAGTGATTTTAAACTCTTATCCACAGATATAACTTGTTTGTTTCTATGTCTACCTAATATAGGATTTCCTTATTGTCTTAGCTTTAATGTCGCTCTTCGCTTAACATATTGTGCACTGACTTATGCGTGTCGTACTTTTGTTATCTGCTTTCAATACTGACATTTGTTCTTATCTAAGGGAAATTATTAGGATTTTGACAAACCGTTGCTTATATTATTTCGATTACTTCGGCAATAGAATTTTATTAATTTCACGAAAGAAGTCCCTAAGATACGGCACTGCTTGTAATGGTGGCCAACTCATCAAAAACAACTTTATTTATAATCATTTAGGAACTAGTGCTTTTATATATTTCTCCCACGGGACTTCTTCCATGAGGCGAAGTATGTTACACATTAATATAAACTCATTTTAATAACAGACTATTGTGAAACAGTCACAAGACTTACGCCTGTGTAATATAAAGTACATTTTTCCAGTCAGTGTACATGTTAAGCGGATCCTCATATCGTTAATCATTGACAATGTTCTGTGACGTCGACGACGGAGGCCTTCCTCCAGCCGAAGAAGAAGTAGCCGACACCGAGCCCGAGAATGAGGGGTAAGCAGACCCACACGTTATACGTCATGAACACCAACATGAGGAGGTACGAAGCCGTGGACTGGATGACGTGTAGCATCGTTTGGATGATGTGGCCTGATGATAGCATTGTGTATCTGGAACATAGAAAACCAATAATTAATGTTTTTTGTGATTCGAGAGCTGCATATTAGCCGTGTAAACTGTTAATCCAACCAAATCATTTCTGCAATAAAAGGCTTGATATTTCGAAGTTTTTCATTTCAGAAAGCACATCTTTTTAACTCGGAATTGTAATTTATACCCAATCTGAATTACTGGGATAAATTCCACAAAAAAAAAATAGGAATATATGTTAGTGGCCTCTGTCTCAGTGTCCATTCTTCGAGAATAAACGCGTGATTATGTTTTAGCCGCTAGCCACGTCGCACACGTCCCACACATGAATCAAGCCCGCCGCGGCGCCGTAAACTTCACCTCTCGTAAAATATATTAGCTTTATTCGCATCGAATGCTGCCAGCACTTTAAACTAGCTTATATACCACTTATAACAAGTTGAGGTATGGCCTTCATTAATCTTCATTTTTATGGTAGTTTACAAGTTTGTTTGCTAATCCGGGCTTATTCTTAGTAAAGTTACTTCTGACTGATGATAGTACAAATGTTGGAGTAATATAAATATTATGTAAAAAACAAGTAACGAAAATAATAAACAAAACAGATATGTGGAAACACAATCGCCCTACGTGGTACAGCATACGATAAAACACAATGATGCGGATTAGATTGGAGCACAAAAATATAAGTACTTACTTATATATTTTTTTAAGATTTGTAAACATTGCATTCGGAGTAATAGTGGAAGTTCGAATTTAGTATTTCATAATGTCTTTTACCTTACTGTATCGTACTTAGAAACTGTACCTAATTATCTTTATCTTCCGTTATAAAACATTATTAGTGTTAACTACTCAAATACAAGTTTTACATTATGCAAGTTTTATCATTATAGTAATTGATAACAAAATCTTACGATACAGGCTCTGTTTGATTACCAGACCTTGTAGGTAATATATATTTCTACTAATTTTATATCCTGTATTATGTAGAAAGATCCATAATAATATCATTTGCTTTTTATATCGTTTGCCTTCCGAATAGTGAATCACTGAAATCAAGGGAAAATACGCATACGTGCACCGAACGTGATACGAGGGGACACTTTATTATACAATATTACTGTCACGCGACAGTGAATCGGCTAAATGAGTGTGTGAAGATTTAACTTGACTTAACTACAGAGATTATTTGACACTAGATTCTTACAAGGCCGTCTATGTGACATGTTTCTTGCAATCCAAGTCTTAACTTGCATTTTTTCGGAAAAGTTTTTATAAGTACCTATTATCCAAAACATAGTAGAACATTTAATTGTCGGCAGATACTCCGGTGCACAATTCCAGGAAAGTCATACAGCATATTGAACTGAGTCGTTGCCTACGTAAAAATATTTAGTTTGTGTACAATCAATATGTATACCTTCACTCATAATATTCGAGAAAAGTATACTAAAAAACAATAATAACGCAACATTAGCACAGCTGTAAACGTGACGTGTATAATACTTATGAGTAATTACAATAGAGAATTAATAAAAATAAAATTGAAACTGAAACATGTTCTTTGAAAGCTGGCTCGTTCGACTAGGTTGGTTCTAAGGTAAAAAACTAAAAAGAATGGACACCAGTCGTTTCGTACAGCAAGAAATATTTACGAGGGACTGATTACAAAACATAATTTTCCCTAGTTACTTTTCCATCAACACAGGGTTGTCTAGTATTGTACCCGTTTCTTGGCTTTGGTTATAAACTTTTGAGTATGTGCTTGTTTTCCGAATTCACTCACTCGCGCTGTTAAAAAGTGATGGAGCTAACACAGTTATACTGGTTCTCATAATAAGATGATGGGGGAGTCAGTGATCATATTGAGTTCAAATTTCCCTCCGATGCAGGAGTTTTATTATTTAATTTAACCATAACTCATCCCTTGACGCGAGTCTTTCATTTTTTACAATTCGCGTTATTCAAATAGCGCATGCATACGTCGGCGACCAAGGATGTGTTTATAATCGGATTTTGGTATTTCAGCATCAGCCCAAGAACGCTGCTACTAAACCGTTAAAACTTACTTAACAACAGCAGTTCCCGCGCATGGTCCTGTGTTCCCGCACTCGCTCTTGGTGATGTTGACGCGGGAGTCACTGGCAGCGGTGGCGCGCGTGTGCAGCGCCTCGCGGTAGTACTTCAGCCCTTCGTACAGCACGGCCGCGAGGAAGATGGCCACGGCCGAGCCAAACATCTCCAGCGCGTTTGTAGTCATCCATCCGTTGAACAGGATCTCTTGGCACACGCATGCGTGGAACTGAAAATTGAAGCGAGTTGATATAGTTTTTCGGATTTTTGTTAGTTTGAAGTCAGGAGTGTAAGATACATTTATTTAGGACTAAGAGTAGTTTCTATGAGGAAGTAGAGAGGCAGATACATTTCGATTTTTATTTTAGTTCTAATAAATGTGGGGAGTTCTCCATACTGAGACTAGTAGGTATTGTAGATTTATAATTTTTGAGTTTTGTAGTTGCGTATACGTAGGAACATGGAGATGTTGTTTGTTTCCCCTCGCGTCAGGTTGCTTCCTGGCAGTATACATTAGGTACGTTTACCCTATTTTAGGATTTCCCCAGTTTATATTGCACTGCGTTGCTCTGTTACTTTGAAGCACCACGTGTTAAGTCTCACAACACCAAACAATTACACTAGTTGCAATGTCCTTGAAACTAAAACAAAACATTCTATATTTTCTGTTGTAAAACCTATTGTTCTATGCTGACCATTTTTGTACGTCATTTTTATAATTTGAATATCTTGAAACTAATATGGACGGGTTAGAATAATGGGTTCTCTATATGGTTAACTTTTCATTTGTTTAATTCTGCTTAATAAAACAATACTTTTTATGGTGTTGTCACATTCAAGACGCTTTTCTATAAGGTGAGTCGGGGGAAGTGCGCCATAAAATTTTCATAGCTGGATTCAATGCAAAATAATTTCTTTTTGTGCTGACTTAAGAATATAATTTTATTAATTTAAAAATATTTGGTATTTTGTGATAACAACCTATAGCCATTCAAGGAAATTGGACCATAAATTAATAATATTTTGCTCAAAGTAAAAAAATGGTTGTAGGCGCACTTGCCTCCGGAAATGGGGTAAGTGCGCCTGTGTAAAAAAATACGCCAATATGAAACATTATAAAGAAAACACTCATTTTAGTCCATAGAGAAATAAGTTTTACTCGCAATGCTCTTGGATAATTTTTAATCACTCAATATTATAACAAACTATGGCTGTCAAATGAAATTCGGGGTAAGTGCGCCATATATATGTAAATCAGGGCTTCAAAACATTTTTAGATTTTTTTTTTGCTATATAAGATTTTTGTTATATTAGAGTTTTGTGTGCGGATATGTTGGAATAAAAAATGGTAGCCCTAATATAAAATCCATTTTATTTCTAAAAACTAAAATAACATACAAAAATGTAGAAATTAACAATTTCGAATGCGTTATAACTCAATTACTTAGAATTTGGCCTTATGACATTTAATATGTTTTAGCTGCATTATATCCAGATAACGTGCCTGATCGAACAGTTGGAACCTATTCACGTAAAGTTGCTCTAGACCAAGGTATTTCAGTATTTCTTTTGTAAAAACGAATTAACTAATACGCCCTTTTATTTAAGTCGGCTCGAAACAAAATACCTCGAGTACAAAAAATTCTGCTGTTAAGTATAACATTTTTATAATAATAATTCATATTAGTAAAACTTATTCTCAAAAATGGTTGGTTATATATGGATCAGGGGCAAGTGCGCCATACGACTATTAACTGTGGCGCACTTGCCCTACTCGACAATTTTTAAGTACATTTTTCGCATTGCTAAAAATCCTTTATTTTAGTATATATAAATAAAATTCAGACAGGAAGTTAAAATAAAAGGTTTAAACTATGTATTCACCTTACTGGTTTACAGAAATATGTTAAATATCTTGAAATATTTGATGTTATCTTACACGGGGTCATCTCTGTTTACAGGTCTAAATGACACTTAAAATAAAATGGCGAATAAATCGTATTAAAATGAACATAGCCATTTATGTTTTTAGTGGAACTGTATTTCAGTTAGTAGCATCGATATAAGATTGCGGTAATTGTATAACATCAATAGTTTTTGATTTATTTAGGGTAGGTGCACTTACCCCGTCGGCGCACTTGCCCCGACTGACCTTATTACTTTTATTTATTTAAGGAGACAAATTATGCAAGGATAATTTCATCGTAATAAGAAACATGATGTATACGAGTAGGTATACTAAGTTAAGTCCACCGTTTTCCCTATTAGGTATCACCATGAAGTAAGTACTTTTGGCAACAAGTATGTAGAATACAAAGGATAGTAATAGACTTATAATTTGAAACGTATAACATAAATAATACTACATCATATTAATTTGTTTATATCGTATTGTCATCTATATTCATTGTCATGTTAATGAACGTTTTATGATACACAAATCCTGCAGTTTATGTGAGTGAAAAGTAAATTGAATATATTTTTTATTTCTCACTTATTAATTAATTATAGTTATTCCTTTAACTATAGTAATTAATTACAGTATAAATTACCATTTAGACAGTTATCGAGTACATTTGTGGAATATGACCGATTTCTATAGTATCTGTAATTTCGACCTTATTGCGCGGCAACACTGGCCACAGCGAATTTCCCACGGCGAGTGGCGCAGGTTAGAATTACAACTTCCCTCCTCGCCGGAGCCCGATGCTCGGCAGTACTGTGCCAAAACAATGCGCAGGAAGCAACACGCCCCGTCCACATTACACGAATGCTAATGTGACTCGATACTTGATGTCACTAGCGGGTTTGCGTTTTCTATAACTTGACTACATCGGGAAATAAGTAATTTGTATTTATAGGTATCTAACATGTTATAAATGTAGTGATACCTACAAGAGCGATTAAAACTTGAACTAGTCAGAATTAAACGTTGAGATACTGAACAGGCATTCTTCTTGATTAAAATTCTTTTTTTGGGCTAATTAGTCAAACAAGCAAGCGGGTCCGCCTGATGGTAAGCGGCACCCCCCTTGTGAACTCTGTAATGCCAGGGGCACGTCTAAGCCGCTGCCTGACTACTACTCTATTTGGATTCTGGACGCCACTCCACCGTCAAGTACAAAGCCCATCAAGAAGTGCCCTTTATTGTATTGTTTACAAATCCCTATAAATTAAAATCTACCGCCATAAGTGTGATCGAACAGTAAAACTGGGTGTTTGCCAAATATTTGCCAAACATTCCGCTCACGTTTCTCACACCGGTGGATGTTTTCACGACATTTGCATACATGATACAACTCTTTCCTTCGCTTGCTGCGAATTCTTAAGTTTTTGTTTGTTTACAAATTCGAAGTGTTATCCATCGGTATTGGGTCTTTAATGATTCTGTAATGATGAATATCTTTAATCTTCATACGTGGGTGTCAAAGAGCAAATATTTATGAATTTTTGATATCTTTTTGATAGTACGGAATTAATTCCTTAGTTCGAATACACATTTTTCCACATCTGCTATGAAATCACTGTACCTATCGTTATGGCCCAATTGAGTTACAAACATACTCCGCCTTCCCATTTTATATTAGAAGTAAAAACTCAATCCTATGAAAAGTTATACACATTCGTAGTGCTGTTAATAGCCAATAGAACATCTTAAGGTTCTAATACGATTTTGTGCTTGGACTTTATAAATGATTTAGATTATCGTAGAAAACTTCTAAAGATATGCGGCCAGCTGAGAAGTAAGAGATACTCCAAATTTTTCTACTCCACGGCGAGATTAAAAGATGTCACAAGGTAAAATGTAGGTTGAATTTCAGAAATATGTATTCAAATAAACACAGCTTTTGTATCATGGCATTTAACAAAAACATACAGGATTTTTTTTTAATTTTGAAGCGCACTTGCCAGAATATATATGGATTTACATATTTTTTTTGTGGATCTTAACACTGTATAACAGATTCAGTATCATTTGCTTATTTCTATAAGCGACTTCAGAAAAGGAAGATTTTTTAATTAAATACATTAAAATTAAACTATTTTTCGGAATTCATCGCGGTTTTAATTATTTTAGTCTGCAAAGCCTTCCAAACGTCGGGAGAAAACTAAAATAATTAAAACTGCGATAAATTCCGAAAAATAAGTAGTTTAATTTCAATGTCTAACATTCGCGTAAACATAAGGAATCAAATTATCGATAGATTTAGTATTTCTTTGTATGTTTATTACTTGATAGGGCCGTGCCCTGTTCACGAGCTAAGGCTGGCTGCACGAAACCGACAAGCGCTATAGTGTGGATACAAAAATAAACTTTCACAACCTATATAACTTGTTTATATATTTTGCTAATGTGACAAAAATTATAAAATATGGTTTTCGGCCGATTGTTATTGATAAGCAGCGTGGCGAAAATATTATGTTTTTTTTTTTTAATAGGAGCCAGTTATTTGGATGTTCTTGAAGCATATTTATGAGGTTCACTTAATTATAGATTTGTTTCTGTTGAATATTGACTACTAAACTTATTTATTTTTATAAATAACATGCTGTGACATTTCTAAATGTTTTTGGAACTCATTACTTATGTATGCTTTTTAAAACTTTTATTATTTTTCGTCGCGTTTTATATAACCATGGAAAGTAAGTTGGTAACTACAATTCTTAGGAATTTAATAGAGTTATACGCAATTTGATATAATTGTTTACGTCTTGGCATCCACATATACAATCCATTATCAACCTGTTTTTTCACTTCTTTTAATATTAATATTTTACAATGCTAAGTACCGATAGAATAAAAGATTCACATTGCTCCCATAGATGGTAGAGCTTTCGCCATGTACGTTGCCTATATTTCCGCCAGTTACGAATCGATATTGAAAATTATTTGTGTTCTCTTTGGTAGTTTCATGGTGGTCCCATATAAATTTAATTTGCATTGGAACTATGGTCAAGCACGTCAAGATGTTTAGTGATATTGTGTTCTTTAAGTATCTGACTAGCCATGACCGATAAAAGTGTGAACAGAACTTTTTAAAGACTAACAACACGAATGTGGTGGTTGGGTTATGATGAAAACTATGGGGTTATACTCTTAAAAAAAAACAAAATACGAAGAAGATTTTGACAAATGAATGTTTACTAACAATAGATCTCTAGATAAGTTATCATTACTATACTATCGTTATAGTTGTGTAGACGGCAATGTCAGAGCGATAACAATATCACCTGACCGCAACAGGCGCTGTGGCCGGCGCTTCCCACGCCGATAGTGTTCATATCTTGGGTCACTTTGACACCGAGCAAGACTGTAAATAGCATAGGTCTTTCCGCGTAGTTATTGTATGGATGTATATAGGTATTTATGAAACAGGTACAACGTGTCATTTGATAGGTAATCTAAAATCTGTATAGTTATAAATTAAAACCGCGATCTGCATCTGTATGTCGATCTTTATATCCGCTATTGCAGGGGAAACAAAAGTCCTCACGTACCAAAGAACGCCCACCTCTTACATATAGCCGTCCATCCCCGATCTTATCTGATATTGAAGGATCGACGTTAGTAATGAATTTTATTTAATACACTTCAAGCAAGTTGCAGACATGGTTCCACTTAGTTCTTACGATCTTACCTAATTTCCATCTCTTCAGAGGAATCCGATCCAAGGTAATTTGTTGAAGTTTCATAATAACAAAATAAAAAGTTTTTTTTTTTATGTACATGGACAGCGACCACCATGGATATGTCTGGTCTTACAACAGAAGGCTACAACCTCTTCGGATCGAGCCGCAAATACCTACATACTGTACACGAAAATGTATCCAACGCTACTCTACTACAATACGAAAATATGAATTGCACGTGCATTTGATTTTGATCATTCATACAGACACCAGACATGCTTAACACAAGGCGTTATCATGACTGATAACTCCTTGTATCTCGAATGTCATCACTTATCAATAAATATTTTTAATAAGGTATTCGTTTGATCAGGTTTTTACTATGAAATTGTTTGGAGCAAATAAAAAGCGAAAAAATAGTGATTGTATAAAATATTAGAAATGTGTGGCGGCATACTTACAACCATCGGATGATGGTGATTAGGGTCGCAGCCATGGCTGCCGTGGCCACCATGGTCGCCATGGTCTCCGTGGTCTCCGTGGTCGCCGTGGTTCATGTCTGAAAATAACAAAGCCTATTAGGTATTCGTATACTATAAAAACTATTATGTATATAAACTGATAAATTTAATTGACGCAAACGTCAAATGACTTCTCATTAGTTTCGCAATAAGTGGAAGGATTGTCAAAATTTAGAAATTATGTGAAACCGAAACTTTGTGTAAAGTTTATTGACACCATTTTGTGACTTCTTTCTAAAATGAAATTAACAGCGTTTCTGCTTGGCTTAAAATCTCGCGTAAATTATGAATGAATATGTAAAACACAAGTAAATTGTAACTTGTTATGTTTTCCTGTTTGTATATAAATACTGCATTGTTAAATGTATCGAGTGAATTACATTTTATGTAAACAAAATATAAGGAAAACCGCAAAAGTGATTGTTTTAAAATTGCTTTTATATACTGCGAATTATATATAGAATAGATATATACTTAGAATTTTTCGAATTAGAAAAGAACCTTCCTCATTCACAGTGACTATAGAGTATATATATTTAAAGATATTTTATAGACACACAATGAATAATAAGACCAGCGTTTCCTAAACTAAGGCTGAATGTCCCGAGAGCTTTAATAAATAAGATGAAATACCGACCGACCGACCGGGCCAGAAGCCGGACCGTTAATGCTAAACGTTGAAAGGAACTAAAGGTGAAATTGATGCTAAAATTATAAAAATAGTAAACTAATACATCCTTCTCAAAAGAACAGCGTTTTTTTTCTCATTCGCGCATTTCGTTATCAATGAAATTATACTCCTTCTTAATGGCAGCCAATAGTCTAGTCCTCGATATGATTTTTTTATTAAGTAATACGCGGTCTAGACAATATGGGAACCACTGGATTAGACAAGTAAGCTTGGTAGCCTGATGGTAAGCGCCATTACATCACATCGAGAACTTTCCATGGTACAAATTAAAGTAGCAGAAATAGCTTTAGTAATTGTAAGGCAAGTATTTTTATTTACATGTATGTATATGCATTAGACGTTTTATCGCTATTTCAGTAGGGGAAGGGGGGGCATAACGGGGACGTGAGGCACAACGGGGTCACACACATATACAAGTAACTACGTACAATACAGTTGTGTTGTTGGCGCCACAAGATGGCCATTTTGCATCAATCTTTAGTTTGACAATGACAGGCAACAGGACCGAGCACATCGGTTTTTACACCAAAAATACATTTTATCATTATTTGATCTAATTTTTAGTGAATACGAAAACACACATAAAAAGGTAAGTAAGTGCTTGAGCTACTACTTTTGTTTTTTTATTGTGTTTTTCTAGTGATATTACTTTACGATATATTTTGAACAAAATTACTCTAACAGTCGATTTGTTTTTTTTGTTTATTATTTAAATAGGTGTTAAACGAGGGGCATAACGGGGCATGGCTCTACGGGGTACGATGGGTACGCCTTGTGCCCCGTAGCTGTTATGAAAATAGGTTGAAAGAATGGTCTTTTCATTTGATAACAGAATTTTGTTTTGTTTTAGGTAATAAAACGGTTCGAACGTACATAAAAAATAGTACGAGAGGCAGTTGGTCTGCGGAGAGCATGAAACAGGCCATTGATGTAGTTTTGAGTAAAATAGCAGGCTACAGAAAAGCCTCTCAACTGTATAATGTTCTGCAGACGGTCTTTCCCAATCCCAAGTACTGTACTTGGCGTTGTTAGCTAAGTACCCCATACTGCCCCTACCCTGGGGCACAATGGGGTTTTATTGAGAGTTTAATATTTTTTTATTTTCTTTTTTATTTGATTATTTATACTACCAAATTATATGCGAAATGTTAGTTTAATAAGTTACATAAGTGTTTCAATTACATTTAATTAATAAAAATATCCTGATTATATTTTTATTTTTTATTTCTCTTAACGTCCCCGTTATGCCCCGTCTTCCCCTATTTCATGTTGCATGTTTAATTACTTGCCTGTCCTTATCATTTTAGAAATTGGAAGTTAAGTACTCTACTCGCGTAATTTAGGTGTTATTTATGTTTGTTGCATCATTGGCTTTAGTTCCAGCGTTATTATGTCGGGAAACTAGTGATGTCGGGGATTCGATTTCCAAGTAGGAATACAAATTGTAGCTGTAGTCTATTTCCGATATCTTAACAGGCTCCTATTAAATTGGCAACAAATGGGAGAAGCTTGGCTACACTGGTTGTAAATTTAACAAAAACTGGCAATGAAAACAAAAAATAACTTTTTTATTTTGCGAATCCACGATAAACTGACACATAAAATTACACTACTTTGTATTTTTTGTATGATAAAGTAAAATACCAAGCTGGCGGCATTATGTTGTTTGCGCGCTAATGATTCACCATTAGTATTGTTAAATTGTGCTGTCCCATTGTAGTCTGTAATTACAAGTGTGCCGTTGTGAGTGTTTGTGCGAAATGTGGAGCTATTTGTTTATTCAGGTTGGCTGTAAAACTGATCAGAAGAGCACAACAGCGCACCGCTGCGTAGTACCTAATCTTACTATTTAGTCAGCTACAATAGTAGATGAAAAAAATTAAAACTTCTTTTCTAAATAATTTCATGTCCTCGGCATAATCTTCAATTCTTCAATAGGTTAAACGAAAAAGTGGTATCTTTATTTTAGACAAAGATAAATATTTTTTTTCTACATGTTGAGATGATTTAAAGATTAGGACTTGTTCAGTTACTTTTATGCCAGAATGTATTGAGATTAATATTAGAGAATAAGAGGATCAGTCTATGTAAAAGATACGTGAAGTGAACTGCATAATTTCAGTGTAATTTGATTTGAAACAGGCATAATATTTTTGTATAGAAAAAAAAATGATTGTCCTGAAATCAACTTGTAGGTAAATGTCGCAACAGGATCGCAGTTTCGCAGAGATTAATAAAATAAAGGATTCGTTTATTATCTTCGCTAGTATACTGTATTTTTTTTAAATGGAGTTGACTTAATACCTACAACCGACGCTACATTCTCTCAATTTTACCGGCGTGACTAAATTAGTCTTTTGTTATACGACATGTTTTCGGAACAATACAATAACTACAGTATTATACAAAATATTGAATATATTTCACAAATGTGTTACCGCTTACAAAACCTGTATTTTATTTATTGACACGCTTTACTTCTACCGCAGAAATAAAAGCAACGATATGTCCATCCAGGTGTGTATGAGAGACTTAACCAGAAGATATTACCACAATTAATACACAGATTTGTAGTACAAAACAGGTGTTGGTAAACAGCTTTCGCCGCGAGGGCGTGCAATCTCGTTGCACAAGGCATCTCAAGCGCGACTTTGCGGTAATCGTGTGGAAGATCGGTTCCTAAACTGCGGACCTTATGTAGCTATGATATCTGTTTCTACTATTTTATTTTAAACGATGCTGGATTTGGATGGTATTAAAATTTTTTGGACCACACTAACATTATCAAGTGCTCAGTCAGGATAAAATAAATTTAAAAACATTATCTAGGGCAGGCATCGTCTGTATCTCTTATGTTCAGAGGCGGACAACCATCAGAACAACCGCCATCTTATTAAATATCTTCCGAAACGATATTATTGTCATTAATACACGGTTCTCCCGGACTCTATAAAGTGGCTGTTAACATGCAATTTAAAAATGACTCACTAACGGGTTTTACACCATGTTTACTATTCGCGCTACAGGGCCCTTATTCTGTATGATAGTGTAAACGCGTAACGCGGCCGTGTCATGTTATCTTCGAGAAATGTGTGTGGAATGGTATTCTGTAAGCCAAATTTCTATAGTCCTAAACATGATGCGTTGTGTTACGTGCTTGTTACACACTGTGATAATAACGTGCGGGATAGAGAATAAGGCCCCAGGTGGATGCAATGCTTAAATAAAAACACTGCTACATATCGGACAATAAACTTGTCAGATTGTACCTGCTAGTTTTCATAACGAAGATCCCCCGAAATGCCGATTTCAACTGACGACTTGAGATATGCTCATTTCATAGACGGAAAAAATAAAAATATATGCAAAATATAATACTAGCCCTGTACACGATGCAGCGAACCTCATGTGAAGAATAGTGACAGTGGAAAAGGTGTCACCGGTGTGCTAGTCAGGGGATAGTGGATATGTTTAGCATCTGAATGTATAATGACCACGATGTATGGTAAGAACCTGGGATAGTGCCTTATTCTAGTGCCCCGCGTTCTTTGTTCAGACGTTGCACATTATATGTATGTACAGTTCAGTAACACGGATATAATAAATGTGAGTTAACGATAATCTCGCCCCCTGTCACATCATGGAGTGGAACACATGTCAAAAAGTGGGGGCTCCGTTTGCATCTCTGCCCACCTCTTAAGGGATAGAGGCGTGGTGAAGCTAAGATACAAGTAAATGTGCGCCTAGAAAGTTGACCTTTGCATCGACGCACTGGGTTTTACCAATTAAGTTTCCTTATCGTGATGTAGTTAGGATAGACTGAGAACGGTCTACAGGTGACTTGTTTTCCTTGAGGTTTAAGTTTTTTACGCTATTAGTGACGAAACCCGGGGATTATCTCCTTTACGCGGATTTCTTTTATCACCATAAATAATCAAACATGCACAGCGCAGCGAGCGATGAGTAGGTCGCGAAACAAAAGCAAATGGAATTGATTCCAGCACCGAGGCAAATGTTTGATCTTTAAATATTTATATTAGGAATTGACTTTGGAATTTAGCCGGCAGCAACTGGATGCATAAAGCAGCAGACTGGGCTCTGTGGCGTACCTTGGGAGAGGGCTATGTCCAACAGTGGACTGCAACGGGCTGATGATGGAGATGATGTTGATGATTAGGAATTTATAAGTGGTACAGATATGTTAATATTAGGTGTCGCATTTACTCGCTTGACGGCATAAGCTACTAGGATTTCATTTTCTAAATCAAATGTATGTTGGTTGTTCTATGAAGTAATTAACTTTAATAAGTTATAACTCATCACGCAATCACGATGCCGAGTACAGGGCTGGCAGAGTTGTTGAACCAGTTAAGTTAACCTTCGCATGTTGGTTTCTTGCGATGTTAGTAAATGCATTGTGAGCTCAAAAAAACTCTTGACGAGGAGACTACTACAGCGGGTTCTATATTTAAACCACTTTTTATATCCACCTCTAGGAGTCCGCAAACCTATCCCATTACATAAAATTCTCATTTCTGATAAACCGCAAATTTCGAAAAACAAATATTGGCGGCGATCAAATCTAGCACATCGATGAAGGTAAAAAAATAATAGCATTTGACTAGACTAATAAATCGTCATGTACTTAGTAATTCGATGATCAATAATGATGTCAATTGAAAACATTACTCAATGTTTGGCGGTACGCAACACGTCCACGCGAATCGGCATTACAATAGCTTTTTGTTGGACTACTGAACACTAGCGTGACAAACAAACTTAACGACTATTTTTATGGCAAAAATTTGCCAAACACCAATATTTACCATACACGATGGTAAATGGTCACCAACTCAGGTACATATATCGCGCTTGCCTTGCGGGAGAGAGCTTTTCCGGAATTTAAGACCCATTGTATATTTCCGAATAAAAAGTACTATAATATTTACTTCTACCTAGCATCTTCAGAAACTTTCGCTTTTCTAATATAAAATAGCAAGATCGCTCGATTTGATCGTACGATACAATCGTGTTTTTCAATTTTCTGACGCGAGCTACTTCGTTACTTTTGTATTGAATCTAATTGATTATCATGTTAACTTTCCAGGTTTTGTAAGTATTGCCTGCTTCTATATAACTGACTTAAAGTCACAGTTATCAGTCTCGGTTACCACATACCATCTCTGACAATCTGAATGGACAAGTACGCGAGCCGACTCGCAAGCAAAATCGAGTTTCATTAATATAAATAAATGAAATTTATTTCTCATACAAATATATTAAAATACAAGTACAATACAAATTATTTTCAGTTGGTAGTTTCAGCAATGTAGATACTTCACATAATATTAATTGTTGCATATATACATCTTAACTATAAAATAATAAAGGACCCAAACTGTGGTGAACCTTGTTTTAAGTAAGTCACGGAACAAAATGTTATCTAGATAGAAGATAAAGTTAAAAAGGAACAGGACGATGTCAACGACTTTTGAATTACGGTAATATAATTAATTTTAGACATCACATAAATTTAGACATGACGGGACACAAACAAATTACCTAATATCGAAACCTATTGTGGTAACATAAACCTATTAAGTTGCCGTTATATTAAAAAGTAATTACAGTTGCTAATAAAATAACTGTAATAGTTCCCAACTGTGTAATACAATTCTGGCCTTTGGTCTTCTAGAAAGTGGACTTAAGATATTCAGTTGTATTTTTTATGAGACAGCAAATATGGATATTAATTTCTGAAACGCTGGTTATTTCGGGATACCTAAGATAAGATTCGTATCACAGTGAAAAACCTTGAAGCAGCGTAATTTTGTTTTAATTGCTCTTAGTGAAAAAATATTGTTTCAACTTACACGTTTTGTTAGATGCTAGATGATAATGTTGTAATGTATTGCAATTGTGTACATACTTGTAAGAATTTACACGAACGAAGACTGCCTCGGTGGCGTAGTTGTATTGCACGTCCGGTACAATAGCGCTCTGAGGTCCTGGGTTCGAATCCCGGGTCGGGCAAAGTGATATTTGGGTTTTTCTGCTCAGTATCAGCCCGGAGTCTGGAATTTGTGCCCGATATGGCGATAGGCTCGCCCCCTATCACATCATGGGACGGAACATACTTGGCGAAAAGTGGGTGCCCTAGTTGCGCCTCTGCATACCCCTTCGGGGATAAAATGCGTGATGTTATGTATGTATGTATGTTGTAAGAATTTGAACCCTTACATTTTCTTTATCCATTGAACATGAAGCAAGCTTTGAAAACGAGTTTGAAAACCAAGCATAAGACAATAACGAAACGTCACTCGATTCCTAGAGCAAGGTACTCAGCTTTGACTTCGAAATATTTCCAAGGATTGGGGATGAGGTAAACGAGGCAAGTCATCTCATTGTCGTCTTGTAAACGTAATTCTCATGCAATATTCTACCTAAATGGTTTATATCCTTATTGATATGTATCTAAATTTTTAGAACTAAGTTTTGTGTTTTTTGTAGCGGTAATAAGGTAAACGAGACAGGAAACTTTATGTTAAATACAAACAAACGAAAATTTAATTCGCGGTGGCATATACCTAATATGTAAATTTGATTTCATAGGTATCAGGACCTACGAAAGTCAACCAATAATTGTTAAACATATGAAGATATAACTCATTGCGGGAATCAAACCTGCCACTTCGCGATGATTGGTTGATTAAGGCCTTCCCCATAGCAAACGACCTTGAGTATTCGTTACTACTACATACATTTACGGTGTACAATTATGGGCGAAAATATACAAAGATTTACGAATAATTGGTTAAAAAACAATCCCAGATCATTTTTTAAAAATGACTTACCAAAATATTTCTTATTAAATTAGTTTCAAATTAAAATTGTATCTAAGGAGATGCATAAAATAAAAAAAAAAATATGGCAAATTCATAATATATTGTTACATAATATAATGTAGTAATACAATGTTTAATTGATTATTGAACTGAATTAAAATATCAATTAGATGGCTTCTAAAATATGGTTAGCGCGCTGTTTTGCTAGGGTGGGGTCTAACTAGTCAATATGTTTATTAATATGTGTGTGCGTACATTAATAGAAAATATTATGTATATAATATGCAAAGCCTGATTTGGGAATATGGACATATATTCTGATGTAAGAATATTTCGTAATCTTATCAGGTTAATAAATGATACACTCGAAATGATGCACAGGGGCGGATCTGAACGAAAAAATAGCTGTTATGTTAACAAGGGCAATTATTTTATATTTATTGATTTTTAACAGACTTTAAGTCAGTTAAAATGTTTTCTATTTTTGTCCGATTTCTCAATCAATTGTGAGTTGATTTTGAAAAATCTTTTTTGTTCAATTTAGTATAGCTTAAAAGTATTTTAGTTTCAATGTAATCAGACCTTAGAATTTGAAGGTGTAAAACAGAACTCCTCAAATGAAATAATGTTTTGATGATTCTTTTTACACTGGGTTTGGAGGATTCTTTACGTTAAGGTATATTACAAACTAAGAAAAAAACAAAAAATACTTTTGACACAAATATAATAGGCTTTAATAACCACTTAAACCAAAAACAGATTTTTAGCTGTAAGTCGAGCAATAACTCAGTCCGCCCCTGCATCGATGTCAATAATGATAATTTAGCGATATATTAGTTGTTTCGACACTGCACGACGCCCGCATTCTAGTTATGTGTGTTAAGCATTAATTCGTATAAACATTAATGTATCACTGTGTGTTGAATTTTAAACGCTCGCACAGCGCCACCAGCTGGCGCCACACGCGTGTCTGGACTTTGACATTATAATAGCATGATTTGTATTATATTGTTCGATAGATCCTTAAAATATGTACAAATCCAACTACTGGAAATATACCAATATCTGTAACTAATGTAACCAATGATACTTCAAGTCGCACGCCTTACTTGTTGTTTTGTCTATAAATAATGATATCATTTAGCCAAGGAGTATTAATAATGCCCAGTAATTACTTTAACCATTATGTCATTCAAATAGCAAATTCCGTCATGGCTGAATGAAGTTTGATGAACTTTTGATATACAGGTGAATCTCGTTTCAGATTTACATAATATAAACTATATTTTATCATAGTAAACTGCATGGCTATAGAAATAAACTTTCACGTGGACGAAGTCACGGGTTACATAATTATTATAATCGACGGAGTCTACGAGTATCGCTCTTTCAAATTTCAAACTAGATGGTATCAGTCGGTAGTGCAAGTACCAATTATATAGGTCCATCTAAGTTTGTTACGGTATTAGTTCAGTGTGAGATCATGATTATATTGAAGTTATTTATTATTTATAAGGGTCGTAGCCTCATTATACGTACACGTGATGATTTAACAAATCGCTGTTAAGGTTTACAGAATGTAACATACAAATGTCACACATTTTGTGAAAGTGTGTCGAACAGCGCGTGCGCAAACTACAGTTTTTGCTAACACGGCGCTAACCGCGAACGCTCGGACATGCAGGCTGAGGATGTTTGGTAGCCAGTGGGCCAAATACCTACAAAGAAAATTATTAACAGGTAAACTACATTTACTATAGTTATCTGAACGTCACCGATAGCAATTTACTATTTCATTTATTTCGTTACCGATTGGACAATATTCCCAAATACGCCGGGCTTTAGTGCTTGATTTCATTAGTATATATTGCATTGGTAGATATGAAGGTGGTATAGTCTCTACACGGACAATGTAATATCCCAGATAGTGTAATTTAATCTTGAATCGTTGTCCAACAAAATTCTACCCCTTTTTCTCATCAGTTAGTCACTTTTAAATGGCATGCCATTTGTCATTCCCTTAACCAACCTCGACGACCAAATGTGTAAGTAATTGAGTGGGAAATGTAATATTTTAGTTTTCAAATACGGAAAAGACACCGACGTGTAAGAGGAGGCTACGAAGCCGTAATAAAATATTGGTCGACGGGCACACTGGATGCAGGCCGCTTTTGACAGGGTCTTCTGAAATTTTTTAGGAGATGCTTATGTTGCTGATGATAACGATAAGGCAAACTACCTCAGCGATCGCGTAAAAAGTTTGTTCAATGCTAGATCCACTATTTATGACAGCGCTATTTATATAAATGGAATTTATTATAGACGATATCTTACAAATCTCCGTCCCACATTCGTTTAAACATAATAATATTATAATTGAGGAATGGCAGCGCTAGACGAGTGGGATGCGCCCGGGATGGTACTGAAAACAGTGGAATGTGGATATATAATAGTACCGAGCAAAATGTATTCCTAAATAGACCACGTCAATTTATTGTACATACTTGACACAAAATGGCGTCACTGAGCTACAAATATTTATTTTCATACTATTTGGTAATGTGATACTAACTGCAATGAGTGAATTGTGTTTAAACACAAACACCTTTATCCCGAAAGGATAGAAAGAGGTGCAACCAAACCGTTCCAAATTTCCAAATTTCCGGCTCTGTAAAACAAATAAATCTTATCTAGCGAATTGTATCAAATTCTATAATAAAATCCCTCTTGAAATAACCAATCTGCCGGGCTACAAATTTAAGTGTCATGTTAAGCGCGAATTAATGTCAAAGGGGTATTATAATGTAAAGGATTACCTCGATGATCAGACGGTTTGGAAAAACAGTCCTGCACACCCTGTCCAACCCTATGTTAACGCCAATATTATAAATTAACTACATAAACGTCTCATGTGTACCTTTCTACAATTTTGACATTATACTGGGTAACAGTTTTAAATTTATGTGACATATTTTATTTTATATTGACTCATTGAATTATCAATGTATAATAGACGACCGACCGATCATTTTGTTGCACCAGCCTTAAAATTTATAATCTTAATTATATTGACCAAGATCTGCGACAAAATATGAAATGAAAATATTATGTTTGTAAATGTAGGCGTATGCACGCTGTACACTGACTGTTTCATAGTTTTTATAATTTTTTTAGTATTATTGTTTTTCGTTAGTTTTTAGTTATTGCTAAATACTTTTATGTGGATTTTCTCCGCAATTTTACGGTGATGTGCGTGTATTAGCTTATATAATTAATCAGACTTTGTATAGAAAAGACTTATTAAAAAATATATATATATTTACTAACAATATTATAAATGAATAGACAATTGATGACAAAAATAAAGCCCGGAGTTTCTTTCTGCCTTTCTTCTTCGGGTAGTCATCGCTTAGGTAGTTAGTGAAAGGCTGGTAGGTTAGCTAGGTTAGGGCTTTTATTGTCCTCACCGGTGAGGATCGCGACGCGTTTCTCCCTTATTGCTTATTTAAAAATACATACATACATAATTTTATTTCTTCTTCCCTGCCAGCCCGAGCTGGCTTCTTTGTTTACTAAGTATATTTTTCATTTATTTTATTGTCTTTGTTTATATAAGCTAATCTAATTAAGTAATAATTGAATATTCTCATGTACCTTGACTTATCATAAGTGCAACTATGTTCGCCTACGTGATTAATAAAGAAAAAAAAAAAAAAAAAAAAAAAAAAAAAAACCTCGGCGTCCACTTTTCGCTATGTCTGTTCTGTCCAATGATGTGATAGGGGGCGAACCAATTGACACAAGTTCCTGACTCAATGTCGTTTTCCTTTCCTCGAGACCTTAGAGCGATGGTCATACCTCGTACATAATACACCTATTCCATTGAGGTTCAAGACAATTTTTGTAAGAAATAATCACCGGTCACTGATCCGACTCTGATAAATCTTTCACTTATTCGAAGCTTTATAATAGAGTAGGGACAAATTCAATTTATCCCGAAACCGGTCGTTTACGCGGACGGAGCCGTGAACAAAAACAAGTTAATAATGTAGGTCTTGGTTGTCCGCGCTGCGCCGTAGTGCGGCTGTCAGTGGGCGCGTTATGATAACCAGGAGGTTCGTTCCCATTAGCGGCCGCGAATTATAGAAATTGCGACCTTCCGCTACGTGCGCGGTGCCCCTGTCAGCGGGCTTGTCAAGTTATGCACTAAATTTATAAAATATCTACCAAAAGATTTGTATTAGGACAAAGAAAACGTCAAAATGAGAGCAAAGAAATCCGTGTGCATTTCAACTTAGTACGATCCGGTAAAAATGATTTTCAGTCCTAACTATGTATTACCATACAATATTAGATTGTAGTGTATAGTGTTACTCTAAATATTATTAAATATTCAACTATATGACAGTGGGTTAAGGCCTCGTGCCTCTCTGAAAGATAAACAAACGAAATCTCACGTAAGAGATAGACAAAATGAGATAAGCATTATTACTGATACCCAAATATAAATTAATATTTTGAAGATTTGGAGATGGTATTGGCAGTATTTGTTATTTTTATATAGGCAATAAAATATTCCAGCAGATTGATTGCTCTGATAAGAGGTCGTTGCACTTACCTTCAGCCGAATGCACCGACTTCAGTTTATAAAATTAAATTATATATTGCATTAATGTTTTTACATTGCTATCAGCAGCAGTATCAGCCCAGAATTTCGATTTTGTGCCCGATATGGAGATAGACTCGCCTCTTCACGTCATAGCTCACAAATGATTGAGAAGAGGCATATATTCGTCATATATTTGTATAAATAAAGTGGCAAATTTAACTATCAATGTTCATTTTATCAATACAAGTTGTAAATTTTGGAGCTAAGTACATAAAAATAACAGACACTTTATATATACTCAAAACGCAATAACAGCAAATAAGGAAAATTTGCTTTGAATTTAAATATTTAGCGACAGTTATACGGTCGCTATTTATTTTATATTAATTTTATTTACTATATAGGCTTCCTCACCTCGTGGTACTTTATTAACACTTGCCACAACTGCCCAATAACAATGTAAAACTACACACGACTTGGAAAAAAAAGGAAACTCCTCTGCACTCTAATATCATTAAGTTCGGAATTTAATACACAATGTTATCCAGCAATAAATAAACCGCTTTTTCCCAAGATATAAGAGATATTGTGTCAAGTAAAATAATATTGAAATAATATCGCTTTAATCATGACCGCGTCTCAAAACAATGAGGTCCATTTAGATTGTTCTAGGTCCGGGGTCCAGAACAACGGCAATTTATCTGTCTAGCATGTAGACGTGAGACATGGAGAGAAACGAACATCAACCCACAAACGAAAATCTGATTTAGTCTGGGATAGTAGCTCGGTCGATAAATATCTCTCAGACAGTGCAGTTACTCGGTGCTATGGGCACAAACGCAATATGGGGCTATGAAATTAAAAAATCGAAGCTACACGTCATGTGTCTCTACTAGATCACTAGACAGTCGTACTACCATCAGAGAAACCACGTTTTCATTTAATCGTTTAATTGTATTTTACGTAATTAATAAGCCAGTAATTTCTTTCTACACAATATTCAGTTTAATGGAAATAACTTCAAATTCAGATAAGAAAGTTGTAAGGAAGTAATTGGAAAGAACAAAATTGTGGTCTCAACTAAATGAATTGCTAGAAAATAACGACAAATTATAAGTATATCGTCTCACAATCCCACACCCACATCCTCACATAAAGACTCGATAAAGAAGTTGAAGCAATGCACATAAGGTTCAACGAATTAATTGTCTGATGTGAATACGTGAATCTAGTAGAACGCAGTGATAATTAAATTAATAGACTTTACAAACACTCGTTACTTCTACTATCACTAGCATAGTCTGTACGACCCATAAATACCGGGCGAATGCTTTCACAAATTAGCTCCATAGAAACCTCTCATTCTGTTGGAATTTAGATTTATTTGTAAAAGGAACACGTTGCGAAAGGGGAATAAACTCGTAACTTTCTATTCAATGTAAAGCTAATAAATGTTGCACTACGTGAATATTAGGGGTTAGGGGTTTTGAGTAACCAGGTATCTACTACTTGCTCGTGGATGCTAAAAATAAATGGTAATAACATATTGAATGATATAAAAAGATTTGTTCATGGACATATTTCTAGAACATCCGGTCCTACTTGACAACATTTTTTTGCTCTATCATCGTAAAAGTAATAAAAAGGATAGTGTCATTTATCTAAAACCTAGGGAATGATCAATTTACGTTCTGGGTTTCCTCCCTAAAGAAGCATTGGACATTTCCTCACTAAAGAAGCCCTGAACTGAGTTCAAATTAGAGAACCTACTGTTGGTTGCGTGTATTCCACCTATGGTATGATAAGGGGTGAGTCTAAAACTATATCGAGCTCAAATTCCAAACTCAGCGCTAATACTGTTCAGAAATACCCAATATCACTGCCCGCCCCGGAAATAAAAATGAATAAATAACAAAATTGAACAGAAAGACATTTACGGAGAGTTACACAGTTGGATTACCTTGGCCTTTCGTAGATATAAACGTTACGATACTAAGTGTTATAATTAGTTTGTTTAAGCATATCGAATCTACACTGCCGTACCATATTGAATCAACATTTGCTATACGCATAAACAAGTCTCCTCGAGCCTCATGAATTTCAACGACACCCAATCCATAACATTTGCGTGAAACTGACACGATAAGGAAGTGTTCACAATATTTTGTAAACGAAACGCATCGGGCATTTTGAGGATGTTTATTGGTCATCAGACATCCCGTTGTACGTTTGTCATTCATTAGGCAAAGACTCAAGTACTAGAATATTGTAACTGTAATCTTTCTAGTAATGCAAAGGTCAGATTGAGATAGCCTATCGCTCATTGAGTATGCGGTAGGCTGTATGTCTTACGGTTCCTTTGCCCTTTTATTTTTGTTTTTTTTTTAGCGGGAACCTTTAAATATTCTTTCTAGACAAGCATAAACTCAACGCATAACTTATAAGATTTTACCAATAAAAGTACTTGATATATTTTTCTATATTTTTATAAATTAATTTTTAACAAACACACGACATGTTATGTAGCAACAATTTATTACTTACGTTGTAAAGTAATGATGCTACATTACAACAATTCCAAAGCATATATTTCGCTTTTTATGGTTATCAGCTGGGTTGCAGTCGTGATCGCCGCAATCAAGATTATGTTGTTTACGTTGTTATTAAAACACTTGGCTGTTTTTGCATAAAATTCTGCGAATGCACTAAATTATTTTTGATATTGGAAAATTTCCTATTTTAGGATCTGCGTTGTATTAGACGTTAATGATCTCTTTTCAATATAATAACGTTGCTCCTCCGCTCACATTTTTTTCCCTCTATAAATAATCTGATTGCATTCCCGCCCAGTTAAAAGGGACCTTCAGTTCACATCACCAATATTCGCGCTCAAACCTTTCTCTGTTCGCACGCCCTTCCCCGGCCCAAGAAGCAGGTCGCTGCGTTATGGAGAGTCGATCACTGATGCGAGGCCCAAGGTCGTAACGCAATCGGTCGCTAGTTGCAACAACCGACAATCGTTTACCAAATTGCTCTCGAATTTCGAAATAATCTCCAATAATTGTAAAAGTCGATGTAAGTTTGTCATGGACAACTACATTGAATTGGTTGTCAGTGCACGTGGACATGAATAGTGATTGTAGTGAATGAATACATTCAATTCTTGGCTCCAGGTTTTGGAACAGTTGCTAAAATGTGACCTGGTATCAGTGTCTCCTAAAATCCTACGTGACCTAATATTAACCGTCGAAGATATTGGGGTTTTACCAATACTAAGGATTGCGCCCTTGTCACGGGCCATACGATTGCTTAACACTATATCTCAGAACTTGGATATATTTATATGTAACCTGTCAGAATTCACTGAAATGGCTCATAAATGTATTGAAATAAATTGTTAAAATTAAATCTGTATAACATCGCATTAGTTTCAACTGTTATGGTGTTATAATATATGTATAAATAAATAAATAAAAAAAAAATATGGACAGCGCTGACCAAACACCTGATCGTAAAAGTGATGATTGTGCAGCAATTAGATAAATCATAGATACAGAGATAAGCTTGCCGCTTAAGGTGGCGAATAGCCTTGGCGCAATTTAAATGCACTAATTCTGGCTCTGTCTACCCTTTTGGCAGTAAAAGTAGATGCGTATACCTGAATGTTGATACAAGTAGATGTTTCTGATAGCTTTAGAAACGAAATGTTATCGGGACGTAATGCGTGTCTGTGACAAATCCCCGACGTCACGCTGCGGCCTTTATTTGGTGCTAAATGCGATAAACAGCTCGTACAGGGCAAGTAACTGTTTTATCGTTTTGTTGCTACTTATTGTTAAACGGTATAATTTTGTTCCGGAATTGTGAATTTTGGGGTGTAAATGCAAGCTGTACAAGTACTGATTGGATTAAAAAAGTAGTTTATTTTTATAAAATACTAGGTTTTGCACGTGGCTTCGCCCGCGTGAAAGAATTTTACCGACATAAAAGACCTGTTGTATATTTTTCCGGGATAGAGAGTAGCTTCATCCTTTCAGGGTCTCAAACAATCGCCACGACAAATTTCATCGAAATCCATTATGTGGCTCGAATGTTTATTATGTTCCAACAGACAGACGCAGCGGGGGACTGTATTATAATATTATGTAAGGATGCTTAATTAGGTATTTATTTTCAATTTTAGGAACGTGTTTTTTGTGAAATCTTCACTACACACAACTAAAAACTTTATAAACTAGACACAAAAAAAGACCAATTATTCCATTAAACCATCATGTCAAACTAAAAACCCAATACTTCACACAAAAACTAATAAATTGCACTCAACAAGATATAACAGAAAAATAATTTACTTTTCAATTCATCTAACACCCGAAACCAAATCCAATCAATTAGTAGCCGTCGAAAGAATCGAATAGTTTATAGAAACAAAGCATTAGTTACGAGTGCTGGCGCAAGTACTGCGAGTAAGGAAATATGAGCATGCGCAAACTGGTTTCTAGAGAAACCGGTACGGCGGAGGGTATGCGACCATCCTCTACTTAGCTCAGTGTCACTAATACGAAGATGACCTAGGTTCGATGCACAAAAAATGTAAACGAAATTGATAGCCTCGTTGGCATAGTTTATTGCTTGCGCAGCACATCGTCTGTAGTCCTAGGTAAACTGATATTGGGTTTTTCTGCTCAGTATGGGTGTTCTGGTTGCATGCTCTGCTTATCCCTTCGAGGATAAAGGCGTGATATGTTGTGTTCTATAAACAAAACTAAATTGCACGTCCCATTCCCGGCACGGTGTGACGCTTACCATTAGGCAAGCCTGCGTATTTTGATATTTATTTTAACAACAAAAAAAGAACGATTCTTTTAATGAAGTTAGTGTGTTTGTTTACCTACCCCTTCGGAAACAGGTATGTTGGTACTAAATTTCGAAATATTAGAATATCATACAAATATATTTGAATAAACAATGTCTATTTTCTATCATCTATTTTCAAACACAAGTTTGTGTAGTATACCGTTAAACATCAGATATATGCTAATTTATATATTAGTTTTGTAATAAATACTGTTTGAAGTTCATCATAACTTTTGTCGCCATGCAATTTTGAAAAGAATATGTTAGTCAATGTGAAGTGTATATTTTCTATGCATTTGGTAGTTATTAGGTACCTGATAGAATAGTGTAGCTATCAGATGACAGGATGGATAGCGAAATTTACAGTAGTAATTAAACATACCGACATAATTCAACAATCATCCATAAAGAAAACTTTTGTTGTTGTTTGAAATTTTATTGAACTGCACTGTTCTCATGGAAGTTATTACACACGCCATTTGTTTCCGAAGGGGTAGGCAGATGCGGAACTGATGCACCCACTTTCTCCCATGATGGGATAGGATGAGCCTATCACCATATCAGGCACAAATTTTAAATTGATAACCGAGTGGGAAAATCCAATATCACTTTGCCCGCCTCAGACCGAACCCGAGACTTCGGCATCGCAGTCATACCGTAATACAACTACGCAACTAAGGTAGCCAGTATTTATTACGTATATTTCTTAATTCCGATTTTCGTGACTGCATTTAATTAGCCGCAGATCTTGAGTATCTAACATCTCGGAATAAAACATATAGTTTTTACAACAAAATCAGGGAGAAACGTGCTTATCGCGTTATTCAGTTCTCCATCATATGAAAATTACGACATTGTTTTAGTTAAACAGGTTAAAATCTATGACTACTACCTACGATTACGATTTCGATATTTTAAAATATAATGGTGCAATATTCCTAAATGTTATAAGCCGAAGGAACTGTTACGGAACGAAACGGAACCACATACATATAAAAAAGCAATGAGTGCAAAAAACCTCTTTAACTTGACTAAAGCCTTTTTGAATGGTAAAAGTCCTAGCTTCGTAAATAGAATTATACTTTTGACGTATCATGAGTGAAACTATATTCGCCTTCGTGATCAATAAATTATTTTTTTTATGACTCAATACGGAAAACAAATAAATAATAAATTAGCGGGTTTTTACGTTACCTAATCCATAATTACACCTAAGCAATAAACGTATGAGCTACGTATTTATTATTATGTTTGTCTTTTTTTGTGAATTTTGTGGCTTAGATCACTGTTCCGCTCGCATTACCGTTCGTCCCCGAGATAAATAGAGCGTATATAACATTGAAGAATAACAATATCATACTAATCACATATTTTCTAACATCTGAATAGTTTTCCTTAGATTTTGTTGGTGTACGGATAGTTGTGCCTAGATAGTGACCACAGCACTTACGGTAGAAACCTACCATAGTGATCCATGTGTGTTGCATTCTGGGATCACCCTGTGTATATCCAGTTTCAAAGAGGATTGTATAACTGTCTACCTGTCTAGGTGTAAAGTTCTCTCGTCAGGTCACACTCTATCTGGACCCTGATCCTCTACCATCAACAGTGCAGGCACTTTGCCATGCTTGGGTAAAAAAACTATTCCATAAGCAGACTGTTACGCTGGAATCGTGAGCAGAAGCGATTTAGTATATAAAAATATCATGTCAGTATGTCTGTGTCAGCAGCGATAGCCTAGTTGGTTGTGGAACGGACTGCCGAGACGAATGTCCACAGGTTCAAATCACAAGGGCACATACCTCTGACTTTTCTAAAACATTATGTGCGTTTTCTTTGTGAATTATCGCCTGCTTTAACGGTGAAGGAAAACATCGTGAGGAAACTTGCATACCTGAGAAATTCTCTATTAGGACTTTTCGAGGACGTGTGGAGTCTACCACTCCGCACTAGGCCAGCGTGGTGGACTAAGGTCTAATCCCTCTCAGTAGTAGAGGAGGCCCGTGCCCAACAGTGGGACAGTAAATAATACAGGGCTGATATTATATTATATGTCTGTGTCGTCTGCAAGTTTTATTGATTATATTATAATAATACTCTCAGCAAATATCTTAGTATTTGATGTCTTGGCAGATGTATTCACTTACATGCGATAACGTAATCAAAACAGGTTTTTTTGGTTTGTTCAGCGTATCAACAGAGCACTATTACTGTCTCTTGGATATCTCATCACCGATAACTTGGTTAAATATCTGTCTTTGGAATAAAATTTATTTTACTTTTAAAATTTAAGAAGGTTGGAAGAATAACCGTTTTTAGAGTTAGCAAGTCTTTCATAACCTAAAACATAGGACCTTACAGTGCAGGTGTTTTTATAACACCTAGAATATTTTAAGCGTCATGGATACTCTGAAGAATATAGATTAGAGAAGGAAAAAGGGTGTTTGTCCTCTTGAAATCTCACTCAACATACGAAACAGAAGACGACACTGTCATAGATTTTCTTAGAAGCAGTAGCACAACCAAGCTCCTTTAATGACATATCGTGAATGCAATCTAATGCCTTGATAGATTGATAGCATATCCACTGCCCTCGTTCAGATCACAGCCCGTTAGTCCCCTGACCTGCGAGGATCGCTCTGATCATTGGATGCCGACTATTTGGGCCAATTTAAAACAATAAGCCGACTTCATTGACGGGCTGGTGGTGTCGCTGCGTCACATTTTATCAATGGATTTTATGTCGGCGATCTTTGATGCATATGAGATATATATTTGTCTCAATTGCTTAGGGAATTTGGTACATCTTGTTTATAGACGCGAAATGTTTTTCGTTTATGTTTAGTCAAAACATAAATTGTAAATCTCCAATTTATTTGTCGCGTCGCGTCGTCAACATACTTATTACTCCGAGCGGGCGCACGTAAGTCCTTCATGGACAACTTTTATTTAAATTCATGTTTATATTATGCAATTAATTGCTACTCTACTATAGTTTTTTTATTCAAATATGGTGTGTAGAACAAATTTCACATGGATTTGGCATTTTCTTCCTTCTTGAATAAGATTTTTTATCTTAATAGGCTTTTTACAAACGTCGTATTTGTAGAGAAACATAGTCTCTATCTTATCGTTATCAGTGATATAATTAATATTTTAATTAATGCTCAATCGAAAATTTCTTATCTATCATTCGGGTAGACATAACATATATATAGGTAGTAGATCTCTCATATGTGAGAGTCCATTTGGGTAGGTACCACCGCAATGTCTGCCGCCACTGTTATTTTCCGGTTTGGTGAACATTGTAGCCAGTGTAACTACTAGACATTATAAGACTTATCATTTCATCTCTCAGGATAGCGAGCGCAGTAGAGTGCCAACCAGTATTTTGTAATTCAAGGAGTACCATCCATACCATCAAAACAATGGCAAGCTCGTCTCATCACTCAAAGATAAAAAAAATAAAAATGAAATCTTACGAAAGTACTTAGGTCATATTAGAGACTTTTCCGTCCTCATCCCACCACTACAACTCCTGTAAGCCAGGATCAGCAGTTAGATAACACTAGTGAGGTCCAAAGTATAACTTCCAAGTTGGGTAATCAAAAGTGAATTCGATGGAAATAACACGTAATTAGAATTTAATATTGTATTCCATACGAAAATAATCACGATGTCGACCACATTACGAAAAATAATCTAAACGTGTCATGGTACCTACAACACGTGGTACTATTTACCGAACTTCCTAAACTTAAAAAGCCTATCAATACGTTTCTATTTACATGATTTTGATTCTAGACTCGTGTAGAAGTAAGGTTGCACAATAATCGCGCGGCGCACGTAATAAATAAGCAAGTAAGTTAAGAAACGTTGGCTTAAATGTCAGCTGAATGACCAGCAGTTTTACCACATAGCTATAAGTTCACGCCTATATCTACATAGGGACGGACAATATATTAAGGTTGTGTGGAAGAAACCCCTTGAAGTGATACGATCTCCTATTGTTTCAGGCTTTATAAACATTTGGGTGTAATTTTTTTGACATTATCCAAACACACACGCACACCTTTTATCCCTGAAGGGGTAGACAGAGGCGCAACTGGTTCACCCACTTTTCGCCGGGCATATTCCAGGCCATAATGTGATAGGGGGCGAGCCTATCGCCACATCGGGCATAAATATCTGACTCCGGGGTGACACTAATTAAAAACATCCAACATTACTTTGCCCGGGGATGAGACTCTTATTAATATTATAAATGTAAAAAAAATAGATATTAGAAGTAAACGCAAGAATAGCTGAATGGATTTGAGTGTTTGGCACACGAACAGACCATATTCTGGATTAAGACCCTGCGTTGAGCAAACGACCTTGAGCATTCCTTACATACAGTTACGGCACTCAATTACTGGCGAGAATATGTTAAAATTTGTGCTACACATAGCTTACTTGTATCCCGATTATTTGCTCCCATGGGAAATAATACAATAGATAGCGCCGGTGTCCTGATTACGCTATGAATTGCTGCAATAGGTTTTAGGGAATTATGTAGCGGGAATGCTTCTCATACGGGCGATGCCGCGAGCGACATCTAGTAGAACATAATACACAAAATATTCTTCATAATATTTACTACATATTGTCATTTGTCATATGACATATTATTCATTTATTTGCACAAATGATCCAATGTATTTCATATCAATAAGTTATTTAGCTATTGTTGTTCTTCTTACAATATATTTGCTTTCAAAGAAGCATAAATTATTAGTAATGTTCGAATTTTCTAGACTTATTAACAAATAATTCCATGGTTATTTGTAACCTTTTCGGAAAAAGATTCAGGGATACCGTAATGCTAAAATTTTTATAGTCATAAACAATACATAGACTAACAAGTATAAAAGGTGAACCCCCATAATTTTATAAAGGAATTATTAGGCCCTATAAAAGACAAAACCACCGGAACTAAGAAGGAAAGTACCACGACGAAGTCATAATGATTTCAATAAAATATATTTTACGTATCATGACATCACATAATTCACCGCATATCATCAAGGTGGTCTCAAGCATAAATATACAGTTAAGGTTACATAACTTAAGCATAAGCACGTAATCATGATGCCAGAGTGCGGGTTCAAAACCGGCCGGCGTCCCGTCTGGCAGACTGCGCGGTGTCCGGCAACCGCCAGTCGTCAACCCTCCGATCTAGATACTCAACTCCTCAATTAGTATTCGAAACAAGAATAAGCTACGTAGATATCACTTGGAAACTGAATAAACCATTTTTGTTATGAGTTAATTTGGTCTTGTTTTTCAACTTGCATAAAAACTGATTGGAATCTTTAGCAAGAATTTGCAAATTAAAGTTGATATCCTTGAAAAACGCAGCACTTACCAAAAATTAGTACCAGTAAATTTCGCTAGATGTCGGCGTCTTAACATTTTTCTAAAAAATCTTATTATACCCATATTTTGTTATAGTAACGAAACTTGTTCAAGTAACTTTAAGTGACAGAAACGTAAGAACTGAGTGTATTGTAAGGAATATATCGATTATTTTTTGGTGAAACATAATAATGAGAAGCAGGCAGGTGTAACAAAGTGCGCGTTACGTGTTGTTAGCTAACATAGACAAAGGTCACGACTCGTGTGTACCTGCACGTTCACCGACGATGTTTATTTCGATATGTTATTAGGTTCGAGTATTTCAGTTTGTTTCCTATTTCGGAGTGCAAAACAATTTGGCAGTATAGTTTAAACCCTCGTCAGGAACAAAAAAATAAATGAATTAAAATTGTCGTTTGTAGCTCTTTGCTATTTAATATGTTATTTTATAATACAGTATACATAATAGAGTAATTGTAATAATAATAAATCAAATTTTATAAATTGTAATAATAGATTAGTATCTAAATTACTTTGCCTTTCTATCCTCTTTCTATTCTTTCTACTCATTCTGTATTCGGTAAAAGAACCGAGAATACTTAGCATTACTTATTTAAAACAATATTATTATTGTAGAGCACTATTTCTTTTAAAAAATAGTCTTCATAAAAATCTCTACGGGGCCATACTATGAGTATTTAAGTTATCACTACAAATTGAATGTTAGTTCAGTGTAAATAATTTAACCAAACAACGGTAGACATTTCAAGTAAAAACAAATTCACACATGCCCCTTTAAAAAGCACATATTTGAACCAAATACATAAATATGATATTTTAAGAAATGCACGCAAAGGTCATCCCCAACTTACATTCACTGGTCTAAATAATAATTATTATTTCCGAGGACACAAAAATATTAAACTAAACAATTTACTCACCGAAATCACTATAAAAATTCTAGTCACAAAAAACTTCAAATTTATTTTAAATTCTGCGTAAACAGGAATGTTTTCACTCGCGGGAACAAACAGCGGGATCGTATCGTAGCGAGCTGTCAAGAAATGGCGCGAAACGTGTTTACGTGAAGGCGCGCGGCGGCGGTGTGGCGGGCGACCTACGACTAGCGATTGTTGCGAGACCACGCGAGCGATTACGACACTGCGGTGTGGCTATCTGGGAAACGTAAATTACAGCATACACAGCT
This sequence comes from Manduca sexta, assembly GCF_014839805.1. Classification (NCBI taxonomy): domain Eukaryota; kingdom Metazoa; phylum Arthropoda; class Insecta; order Lepidoptera; family Sphingidae; genus Manduca; species Manduca sexta. Next base: position 7,494,905 of record NC_051127.1, read on the forward strand.
AAGCCATGCTATAATATTAAACCGTAATCACCTATAATTTGTGTTGCCATAAATTATTGCATGCTTCCGAGATTTATCTGGATTAAGGTTGCCACTCGTAAGCATTTCCCGAAGAATCATAATACATTAGAATTCCCTGTTTGTAAATTACGTTATTCTAGATTGCGAGAATTTTTACCTAACGATACTAAGGAAAGAAATGACTAAGATCGATATTTTTTAAAGACTTTAGAGGTTATATTAATTAAAATATTGTTGTATTTGGAAAATTATGATATAGTAATAAAATATATAGCTCTACTAAAATATATTTAATAAATCTGTAGCTAATTGCCACATCAGTACAAATATAGCATTGGTTAGCTTCGCAAAGACTGCGTGAAGACCTAATCATTTACGAGGAAGGTTGTTTACTATCGATACCGTTATCAGCGCCCCGTACCGCACGCCGTCTACAACCAAAAATTATCGTACACACTACAAACATACCTAAAAACGATACTTCTCACGTTTATGTTATTAATAACTTGGTTTTGCTGCAACTCGAATGAAAGTCCTTTGGAGGACAAATGAAAGAATCACACTTTAATATAACATGACTTTACATTTGTTAGCCTGGCAAGGGTCGGCTTATACCAATACACTGGGCTTTTGGGTGAGTGCTTTAGACGCTCGCAACCCTTGGAAATTAAGCGACCATGCTGAGGGCAACCCACTAACGGGTTACGAACCTCGGCTCAGGACAGTCACTGGGAGAGGATGAGACATCCACGACTACGAAGTGCACTTTTCTAAATCCAAACATCATCAAAAACTATAAAACGGAGTAAAAGTCGAAAGGTGAATAATCTCTATGTTCAAATCACTACACTCTCTACCAAGTTTACCTATCACATGCAGTCTTGTCAATAGACAGTATAAGAAACGATGCACTTCACAATCACATAAAATAAGTACTGCAAGAGTAAATGTTTAGGCGATTAGTGCTTTCTGTAATAATGAGATTAGAAAGTAACATAAACTTTTTCCATACAGTCAAACATTGCCAAGAGCTTGTTGTAATTAATAGAGTAGGCTTATCACTGCTACATAAGGTTTTTTTATGTCAACAGAGTAAATATTGTGTGCTGTATATTATTACTTTTATAAAGTATGATGAGATTGGCATATTTTTGTTGGATCAAAACCTCAAACTGAATAAAAAGCTTTGTTGCATAATATTTTAGGACGTCACTAGGATCAGTTTACAAACAGGCTGTCATTTCCCAGTCACCTTTGTCAATTGAAATCGACCTTCTTGACCTTTCGCTATCTAATCTTATCCAAGTGGTTCAATAGAAATGTTTGAGGACTTGTTAATCCTAATTAAATAAATACTATACTTGTACAAGATAACAACGCTTTTTTAAACCTCAAGCTCTTTGTTTTATTTACAAACTCGACTTCCTCTTTGGGCAGCCTTTACTCAATGAAAATTTGCATTATAGCCCAGCGATACGCGGTTTTGTAAAGTTAATGTTATTTGATAATTACGGGAAATAAGTTTAGTGATGAGAAGGCAACGTAAGCGCATAATTACTCGACAATAGTCACCACGTCGACATTTATACCTAACAGAAATAAATATGTTGAAATAAATAGCGCATATCAATTATCACGTAGCCAATAAATTTTGAAGAAACCGTCAAATAGATTAGGCAGTCGGTAAATAAAAATTAAGCAAGAAGAGTACTTACATTAATGTAGAGATAATTCAAGTTCTTCATGTGGGTAAAGATACAACTACTAAATATAATGAGTTCTTCAACATCAAGTAATTGGAATAAAGCGCTGTTGAAATATTACGTAATCATCAAATGGGTTGGGGGTCTATGCTTTGCTTATTTTCATTGACATGGGTGATAGGGGTGTCTGAAAAGTCATTTATTCAGCTTTATATCTTTACTTATGATTTTTATAAATATATAACAATAAAAAGATTTAGATAGATTTTGTAAACATATACCTATGCTTACGCCAGCATGGGAAAGGGGCTAAAACCTATTTTACAGGGGTTCAGCTCTATCTATCGATCATTTCATACAATAAAACGCAAAAATCATTATACTATATGCTAACCCATCGCCTGGCACGATCCACGTACGGCCGAATCTTTTCAGCCTAGCCCTTATTTAGTATGCATCAAATCACGCATGCGTGTGTGATGCGCCGGATTGACATGTCACAAATGGCGGACACGGCGCGCATACAATATGGCCGACAAATTTGCGCGCTCATGAGGAAGTGATGTAACGTGCTATTAAATAATCATACGCGTTGTTTTGATGTAACGATTATGACACTACGGATTTTAAAATCACGTGGTTGTGTTGCTTTTACACGATGACGGTGGTCAAAGGTGGTAATTAATTTTGTACTGACTTGTTTGATCTGGTTGCTATCGATATTGTTTTTTATTTGGTAGCGCGGAAAATAATTGTTTAATCTGCTAGTCTTCTTTATTGTTGTGTAGAACAGCTTTTATATACTGTTTATGTATATCGTTGCGTTTTGTATACCTAAAGTGGAATATGGAATCCCATGTTGTAGACCCGTGCTGTCATACCGATACCAACAAAAATACCTCCAATTTTGTACTTTATAATTGGAATAGGTCTTTCTGGGTTCCACTTCTGTTTTTCCTAACGCTAAGCACCGTACCGAGCAAGCACAAATATAATATAATCGTACGAGAAAGAGATGGGCATAACATAATAATTGCTCGAAAAATATCAACTTACTTCTACTTTGAAAGCCAATCTTGCTCTATGATAGAAAGCTTATTGCAGAATGATTTCTTATGTTTACACGAATGTTCGCGATTATGTATAAATAATAATTTTCTCCTGACGTTTCGAAGACTTTGCAGCCTTCATAGATCCGCTCCGTGACCATAACCGCGATAAAATCCGTAAAATAGTTTTATTTCAAAGCTTATTACAGCTCAAGACAGTGGATATGTGGTACTTTAAAATTTAATTGATGATACTACGGCAACGCCTTCGTTAACGCATTTCATTTCTTAGCGTATTAAAAAAGAGCATGGATATATGAATGCAGTCCCTTATTGCTATTCAACTAACCCCAAAAGTGTAACGTCACGAACAATGTATCAGAAAAAAAGGCACACATTATATAGTTGTATTACAACAAATAGGGTTGCGTTTGAAGATACCTCAGTGACTAGAAGATAGATGCATGCAATAGCTGAGTGCCTTTTTTTTGAGACATTTTTCGTGACGTGACGATGTATATGTATATCTCATCTCCTATCCCTTCCTTGCAGGATCAGCGCTACACACTATTTCAAATATATCGCTGCAACTTTATTTATTTTATAGCAGAAATTGCGACAGTACTTTTCTGCCATGATTAACTTAAGATCACGATTAACCCAAAGTATAGAGCGAATTTAACCGTACGAAAGCCAATACAGCAATGTCAGTGGCAATACGGTCAGAAAAAAATTCCAAGTCAATTAAATACTTAAGATTCAATCATACACGGGCATATTTTTTTAAATCCCAATATCACATAGTATTCTAGACTTTACTGCTATACTATTTAGGTACAAACCCAGCCAGAGCTAGGAGCCCTTAATCCGTATAAATCGTTCACATATCGACGCGTACTTATCTTAAATCGCAGTGGTTCTGCCAAATGGCCGGCGACGCTGCGAATACTAACTACCGGCTGCTGATCGTAGTTTACGATCCTATCTGTAGTATTTAATGATGAAGTGGATAGAGTTACAATTCGCAAACTAGTAAGTTTAAAGCCGGGGCAGTGAATTTCAATTTGAGAGACTTCCGAATATATTTTTTTATAGCATAGATTACAGCCACAAGGGACCGTATCCTTAACGGTATTAGTACATGTATAAATACAGTTTAAGATACTTAAGGGGATGTTCAAGTATTAGTAAAGCAATTTGCGGGGAGGGGGGATCTTGTAAAACGTTACGATGCGTTACAGAGGCGGAAAGGGGTTTTCGTACAAAGCGTTATGTAACATTGTTTTTTTTTTATTTTAAAACAACAGCAAAGGTATTTTAGCGACTTTCCGGTATTTTGCGTAAAATAATTGTGACTATTTAAAAAAACAATGTAACTTTAGAGTTACATAACTTTTGCAGGAGGGGGAGGGGGGGGGCGTACAGGAAAATGTTACAGCGCGTTACAAGGGAGGGTAGCAGGTCCAAAAATGTTCAAAAATTGCGTTACGTAATACTTGAACGGCCCCTAAGTCACATCTTGTTGATAACTAGTACGCTAATAAAAATAATATTGACTTAAACTCACTCATGTTTGGAAGTAAGGAGTGACAGCTGCAAGGTCCCAGGTTCACAGACACAATGTCCTGTTCGACCGCGTAAGCCCTGTATAAGAATCCCCTGGTATCGCTGCATATTATCCAAAGCTAATCTGCTACTAGGTCGAGTTTATCACTGATAACTGTTCCGCATGAATGAATATTTATCAGTTAAGAACTAAGGAGAGAGGGTTCTTTGTTTGCTTATCGATTTTAATTATAAAGTTTCTAAAAGTAGTCCTCGCGTCAGAGGATATTGCAATTTCTAGTGAAGTAAGCCACTCTAATATTGTTTTTTCAGCCATGATATATGTGCATGTCTTTGGACCGTATTAATAGGTAGAACTCAGTTTGGCTCTGAAGTGCGATATTAACTTTTTGAAGTGTCACCACTGCAACTGATCCAGTAGAATGTCGCGTGACGAAGGTTGATTATCCCTCGAAGTCTATACAATCGGGTAGTTTACTAGGTTTGATTTAGTTTATTATTTTATATGTAACAGAAAATAATATGAAAAACAAATTATTCTGTCTAATCAGCGTCACAATTTGTTGACAAATAAAGCAGTTATTCATATTTTAAATACTGTTGTGAACAAAAGTGGGGCGTGATGGGGTAATTGTGCTGTCCTTTTTTCACTCATGCAGCGTTGGCACTGGGTGAGGTCATATTTCCATATTATTGTAATTTTAAAACTTCCCTTCCCACTAAATTTCAAAGCTTTATATTATCTTATTTATTATTGCGCGGATTTTGAAAATTATTTACCTACCACCGGCGGTAGTAGCAGCTGAAAGGCTATTAAATTAATGTCAATATCTTTTGATCATAGCTATTAAATAAACAGATATCAACATCTCATATAATATCTTAAGTCACACAATATGACGGATTTTGGCAGCTGAGTTTTGATAATTAAACAGCTACGACTCAGCTGAGAACGAGCTCTTAAATGATAGCTTAAGCTTAGTTTATTAAACAGTTCAATGCATTATCATTCTTACTTATAAGCTGTATCAGCTGTAAGTCAAAATCCGCCACCTTGCCTCTTCATAAGGTCTAAACTAGAAAACCGATGTTGTTTTTGACAGGTATTTAAGCAATTCTTAACCACCCCTTAACGCTAAAACAAGTTTAGAAATATGACTAAATGTATACTGGTTACCTTCGCAAAGATGAGAATGATTTGAGAATGATAAGAAGGATTTGTTTATATAACCCAATGACTAAATGATCTGGAACAGAGGTACACGTTTGTCAGTAGTTATTTTATATTACTAAAATCTAATAAGTGTGTTTGAACGCGCTAATCGCAGGAACTACTCAACCGATTTTCATTTTTTTTAACGATAAGGATGTTACGCTACTTCTAATTGCTATAGGCTACATTTTATGCAGTAAATTATTTATCTCGTATATTTTTTTTCACGCGGGCGGAGTCGCATGCAAAAGCTGTTTTTTAATTAGAACAATTTATATATATTTTTAAATACTTTTGTCACGGAATTATATACAGTTCTCATCGTGGTATACAGTAAATGCCGTGTAGTTCAAATATTATTCGAGCAATCGACGAGACAAATGTCGACACAAAAATCATTGAAAAGTATGGCAAAAGAAACTGTGAATTAAAAAAACGAACTTTCAATATATTATACCGTCTTTATAAACTAGGGGTCGCAAACCGGTATCCCGGATTTCGAAAATACCGGAATACCGGACCAAATTAAGAACTTCAAAATACCGGTATTGATTTTACAAATACCGGGATTTTCGGTATTTTATTTTTATAAAATTCAGTACAAAATGTGTGTATAATTATTAATTTTTCGAGTTTTAAATCGCAAAAATTAAAGCTGCTTGCAATTTCATTCATTCGTATAGGCGTATATTCTTTAAAAAGCGAGCAAAATACATGGCTTATGGCTATATTGCTACTTTTGTTTTGTTCTAAGCATAGCGGTGTTAACTGATAATTGTTATTTTATTAGAACTTATAAGAAATATTTTTTGTTCTTTAAAGTCTATCCTCATTATTAATAGACGTTATTTATCTAAGGACGGAGCATTGCTGTGATAACAAGTCTATTTCTCAGTGCTGACGGCATGGCAGCCTTCGCAGTGCGTAGACGTAGGGCCGTTGTGATTGGCTAATATTGTGATACAACTTGAATCTGTCAGATTAACAAAGCTGAACAAACAGCAAGCTGTCAGATAAACAAAGCTGAGAAACATAACAGGGGGAATAGATGTAAAATACAACCTGTTTAAAAGCCTTGAGCTGCCTACAATAATGGCCTGGTATTTCACGGGGTTTACCGAAAGGCCGAAATTGTCCTTATTTACCCTATCTACAGTTGCAGACACACTATCGACTTGCTCCTGAGAATAAATTTGCAAGTCATCACCATACAGATGGTACGCACATTGAAGATTTTGTGTTTAGAAGTTTATGAAGTTAGAGAACAATAATGGGCAGATTATGCCGCCTTGAGGGACGCCACAGTCTATATCACGCCAACTAGACGAAGAATCGTCTAGGCGCACCAACTGTACCGTGGGCGAGATCATAAGGTGGGAGAGGTTTGCAAGAAGAATGTCGTGACTGACTGCATTGAAGACGTTGGAAAAATCAACCAAAGCCAAAACAGTGACATTGGAATCCTCCATGCCCACCCTAATATCGCCAGTCACTTTGAGGAGTGCAGTAATAGTGCTATGGCCAGGCATGAAGCCAGACTGGAGTGGGCACAGTAGGTTGTTTCGGTGCACATGCTCAGACAGCTGCTTGTGAGCACAGGCCTCGAGCACTTTCAAGAGAAAAGGAGAATAGATATGGGACAGAAATGCTTAGCAAGTGATGTGTTAGGGATTTTAGGAAGAGGGATAGCAATAGCTCTTCGCCACAAAGACGGAAAGATACCAGTGCTGAGGGAGGCGTTAATGATATGGGACATGATTGGTAGAAGTTGGTCCAGGATAGGGATTATCATGCGACGACTGATGTTGTCACAGCCAGTAGCATTGGATTTAATGGATAGTATGACTTTTCTAATTTCACCCAACGGCATAGAAGAAAAATGAAAAGTATTAATGTTAGGCCTGGATAGAGCCGCTAAGAAATCCATGGTACGATGCCTAGTTTGGTGATCAATCATGGTAACAGATGTGAAATATTAATTAATGTCATCCAAACCAATAGTCGCACCGTGGAGATCTATGTTTTTAACTTTGCCAATACCCAGAGTTCCGTGGAATCTCCAGATACTGCCTGGCGAGGAAGAAGAAATATTACTGAAAATGTGTCGGCGTTTAGCATTACGGACCATCTGGTTACACCGATTCCTTGCAGTCTTAAAAAGGCACCAGTTCTCCTCCGAACGATCCCTTCTGTACTGTCGAAAAGCCCGATCCCTTCGTCTCATCGCCATCCTAACCCCATGTGTAATCCACGGTGCAGGAGGACGTTTTAATTTAATTTTCTTTAAAGGGGCAAGGGTATCAAAGAGTGCAGTGACAGCGCGGTTAAAAATTGCGACTTTATCGTCAACAGAAGTGGCTGCCATTAGGTGATCCCAGTTAAAGTTAGTAGCATCTCCTTTCAGCTTATCCGCATCAATGCGACCAAAACTACGCAAGTGCAATATTTTAGAGGGGAACTTGGGAGGTTTTAGGGCCTAAGACATTTAGATGAGATCATGGTGAGTGAAGCCAGGAGCGGGAAATTGACCGTGGGAGAAAACAGGGGAAGGAGCAGAGGTGAGCATAATGTCAAGCCAAGTGTCGTGACCATCCATATTATGGTGGGTGGCTTGCAGTGGTAGGACATGCAGTTTAGCAGAATCAAGGACAGTAAGGAGTTTACGAGATCGATGATGATCCACCCATGATGATGTGATGAACATATTCTGATCTTATAGATTCCAGAACTGTTTCCAGACCGGAGAAGTAATCAAGAGATGGGGGACAGTAAATAACACCTAGTAAGGTTTTCACACTCTTGACCCAAACCTCAAGAAACAGAAATTTCGCATAAGCAGAATAAGAAGCAGAGGAAGATATTACAGTTTTATATTTCAGGTCGCTACGTAAATATATAGCGACTCCGCCCCCTCTCCTGTCAACGCGATCATTTCTAATCAAAATGAAACCAGGGAGGGGGTAAAGGGTAGAAGGAAAGTGAGGTTTGAGCCAGCTCTCAGAAATCAGAATGGCATGAACGTTGGCTTACGAAAATAATCTCTTTTCATTTAGCCTTTAACTAACCACTAAGCTGTCATTAAAATTTGACATTTAATTACTAAATTAAATGTATATTTTCCTATTTTTCTAATATTTCTTCAAATACCGGAAATACCGAAAATACCGGAATTTATTTTAGGTCAATACCGAAAATACCGGTTTTGAAAAATGGTCCGGTATTGCGACCCCTATTATAAACCCAATGTAACCGAAGGGTAACCAGAAACGCAGCTATACCCAATACTCAGATATCACTGACTTAAAACATAATAAATATATCCGTCCATTGATAGAATATGGGGAAGTAAGTAGTATCTATTTTAGTCATTAATGTTTTATAGATTTAAAAAAATTCTACAATGTTGAGAAGTAAGCTGGTGTCTGCATTCATAAACATAAAATAATAATCGACGTTTTCCAACAATCCGTAATGCATTATAAATTTATTCAATGTAAGTTTCAATGCAGAATTTATGCGGTTGGCATAGGCTAGGGATCAGTAATGCAATGGCGGCGAGTTCAAAGAGCATAATGTTATGGTTCAACGCGACGTGACTGCCCGTCGACTGTTCTACGTAAACCAGGCTGTAATATGGATATGTCTAGAAAATGGAGACTAACTTGCCGCTTGAGCTGCAGAATATACAAAGTATTATGTCATGAAACCATGCCTCGTTCTGCCGTGCAAAATATTTGTTATATACCTTATTTATATCGGAATATTTCAGATGGTATATGAAGGTTACAACTTTATATTCCGATTGTTTTGAATTATGAGACCAGCTTTCTTTTCAACTGATGGTAAGCGATACGACTGCCCATAAACAGAAGAAACACCATTCAACACCTTAAATTACAATTATTGTTTGGTATTCCACTTTAAAACATGATGTTTAGTCTTATTATGTCCAGTGTTTATACTAGCTATAATGTTCTTCAAACCGGAGCACAACAGTGACTACACACTGGCGATAGAAATAGACATTGCAGTGGTACCTACCCAGGCGGACTCTCGCGTATGAAAGACCTACCACCAGTTAAAACTTGAAACATCGATATATTCGCCATTAGATACCACACAAAGAGCAAATTTACGTTTAAACGCGTTAAATCGCCTCACATTACAAATAAGTGATAAAAATAGTGATACAGTAAATCAACCTTGGAAATCAGACAATTAAATATTAGAAGTGCCTTGTATTGACTCGAGACGAGGTGCGTGCCGCGAATGTTAAGCGCCGAGTTTGTATTCACTGTAGATGTACAACGAATTATCTGCACATCTTAACATTCCGATTATTTACCGAAAAACCCACGACCTCGTCCTGTATTACGTGTTATAGTTTTTCTATTATGTTTAATGACCGATTCAAACGTCCGTTGACAATAAGAACATCAGGGGTTAGGGAGAGCAAGCACCTCTTTAAAAAATCTATCAAAATGCAAAACACTATAATTGCATTCATTCAAGATGTCACTACATTTTTATTGTTGTTTCCACCGCGTCATGAAAACTATTTTTTATAGCATATAAGATCCGAATATATTGGTCTAGAACAAGGTATTTCTAAGTTCCCAAGCCATAAACATATCATCATAATAATCACAAATTCGCTGCTGACGTCACAGAAAATAAAGGGAGAAAGGGGAGGGGTGGTGTTTGAGAATTTAGAAATCTCGACTATTCTTGCGCAGGCTTCATCCGCAAACAATTCGGTAAGCGGCTTGCGCATCAAAAAAGTACCAAGTACCAGTACCAGTGTCCAAAATCTTGTAGTAGCATTGTAGCCAGTGTAACTACAGGACATAATGAGACTTAACATCTCACGTCTCAGGATGGCGAGCGCAGGGAAATACGAAACGATATTTTGTATTTCAAGGTGTTGAATGAGCGGTCGTATCGCTTGCCATCAGGCGAACGGCGACCTCGTCTCGTCATTCACAGCAATAAAAAAAAAGAAAAAAGAATCTCCTCCGAAAACATGGTAATACGATAGATTTAAATGACTATTTAATAAACCGAACGGACAAGCTCAATAAAACCGTTATCAGGTTGTAATTCATTAGATTTATTGGTGTTGGACTGATTCGCTTATCAATATGTAATAAGCCGATAGCGTATGAATGCTTCTCATAGCTGAGACATTACCGTTATTAACGTATACTGCACTAATAAACGGAGATTTATTTATCGTTTTCTATATTTGTCGTCAAGCTGCAGTATGCGAGCTATATTTTCACATAATGAATCACGTTGTAAATCAATACTTTATTATCTCATATTTATTCAATTTCAACAGAACTTGCATAAAATCGCTAACGAAATGTATCATCATTTGTATGGGATTTGTATTAAAGTCTTTAAATTTAAGTACCTAATTAAGCAGGTTTACGTACTAACTCCTGTAAAAGGGGCTTGTGAAATATTTAGTAAAAGAATCTTTAAATACAGGCATATTAAATTTCGACATTAGTACTCAAATTATATTTAAAATATATAGGTTAAAATAAAATATATTTACAAAATTGACATTTTCTTGTTCAGGTCCTATTTTTTTGAAACTCAAAGTTATGACAAATCAAGTCATCAAAATTATTATTGGAGAACTCCTAGACGCTTCACTGATTGTAGGTCTCTATGTAAGAGTCTGCCTGAGTAGGCACCACCGCAATGTCTATTTCTGCCGCCAAGCAGCAGTGTGTAGACACTGTTGTGTTCCGGTTTGAAGGACATTGTAGGCAGTGTAATTACTGGACATAATAAGACTTAACATCTCATGTCTCAGGATGGCGAGCGCAGTGGAATACCAAACAATACTTTATAATTCAAGGTTTTGGAGGGTGTTTATGCTGTTTATGGGCGGTCGTATCGCTTACCATCAAGCGAACGGTAAGCTCGTCTCGTCATTTAAAGCAATAAAAAAACGCTCTAAATGGATAAAACTAATATCAGCATAGATTGCTAAGCGGCAAAATAAGCCAATCGCCAAGGTACAAAACCAAAATATAATGGGAGTGCTGCCAGTTCGCACGAAAAGGATATGGATTGGAAGAGGGTGTTTGGAATTCCGGAAATATAGGTCAGGCCGGACCTTTCTTGTTGTAGACAAATGTATAAGGATTGGTTTTAAAAATTATAAAAAATATTGAGAATTCGAAGTGTTGAGAAGCCGCACTAATCACTATTTAAGGGATAGATATATATGCGTGGATATCACTATCCGAGATCGCCACGTAATTGCAATATCTATTACTATCGCAAAAGTAGTAGCGTAAATGCACTAATGTGTTCCGGTTTGCAGAACAATACCCAGCGTTCGTACATTATGAGACATCTTGCCTCGTGTCTGGCGCACCCTGCGACCTTAAATATTAGGGAGAGAGGGTCGAATGGCGGGGTTTTAGTGGGTACGATGGTTTACCGGCGGGTTTGCTGGTGGTAGGTCTCTCATATGTGAGAGTCCGCCTGGGTACCATCGCAATGTCTATTTTGGCCGCCAAGCAGCAGCGTGTAGTAATGGCGAAGGGTCGAAATAACTCGATTCCCGTCAGCTTCCCTTCAAGTAGAATTTATGTAGAATGAATGAATGAAATGAATGAATGCTAAAGATCCGTCCATCGGTGTCCATTAATTATAATTACGTCGGCGGGTTATTGACGTGCCCAAATTGCGCTCGTACTTTCGTTAATAAAATTGACTATATCTACAAGTCACTTAAGAGCACTTCGAAGGGCTGAAGCGCGACTAGAAGATGCCCAGTCTTAGCTCAAGTTAAATATACCTGTCCAGTTTCTACAGTCGCCGTGGCCGAAATCGGCTAGGAAGACATTATCATCATGTAGAATCTAATTATCATTAGAACGATTTGCAGACAACATTTAAGCATATTAGTATTTATAAATACTCTAGGGTTCCCTTTCGGAACATGTCACCTTTCGCCACTGGTGTGTAGTCCGGCAGAAATCCGTAAACAGATTTCTCTGTGTTAAAAATAAAGAAAAGGTTGACGAGCGTGATGTGCCACGCAGTACTTTGTAATTTAAAATTCATTATCGTATTGATACCGTTTATGGGCTGTCGTATCGCTTACTGTAATGTGAATGGAATGCCCGTCTCATCTTTCAGCTCCCAAAAATAAACTATAATGAAGAGTTATCTTAGATAGAAATATAAAAACTACAACAATCCCTTATTCGTTACTTCCAAAAGCTGCGTGTAAACTGTAACTCGCAGTTAACTGAGATTATTCACAACATTAACGCCGCTGGCATTAATGTTGTGAATAATCTCAGTGGATTTCTTCTTATACTACATTGTATTTTCTGTTAGACGTAGTAGTCAATTTGTTAAGCAGAATAGTTAAATAAACACTAAAATTGGAAGGACGAACTGATCCAAGTTATCTTAATTATCTAATATCATACCAAAGAAAACCCTAATAAATAATCCCTTAATGCTAATTGCATTAAATACTAATCATATATTCTTATTAGTAATTGTATTAACAATAATATTTCCTAATTAGTGATTAATATCAATGCGTTGTCCTTGCCGAAATTATAATATTATGTAACAATAATAGTGAATTATCTAATACTAGGTGCTACTAAAAAATAAAGTGGCGATAGCGTAGTTGGTTGTGGAACGAACTGCCGAGGCGAATGTCCGTAGGTTCAAATACCAGGGGCACACGCCTCTGACTTTTCTAAAAAAATATGTGTGTATTCTTTGTGAATTATCGCTCGCTTTAACGGTCAAGGAAAACATCGTGAGGAAACCTACACACCAGAGAAGTTCTCTATAGGAATTTCGAAGGTGTGTGAAGTCTACCAATCCGCACTAGGCCAGCGTGGTGGACTAAGGCCTAATCCCTCTCAGTAGTTGAGGAGGCCCGTGCCCAACAGTGAGACAGTATATATTACAGGGCTGATATTTGATTTTTTCAGGTGTTACTCACGGCTTTATCCGAATAAAAAGCCTTTTTCTGCTACAAAAGTCTATTAATCACTACTACAACGCCATCTGCACGACGACGCCAGCGCCATCTACTTAAACATTTCGATTTACCCACAACATGGTTTATCCGTGGTCTTCATCCAAATCCGTTTAGCGGCTTCAAACATCCAAATGTTTTTACAAACATTCGTATAAATAATATTACTGAGATAAGATACAAAAATAATGTTTATTGCTAGGAGGATTAGGATGACACACAAAGTCGTATAATTTGTTGTTGCTTGGGATTTAAATTAGTGCCTAATATATCCATAGACGCTCTCCCTCACACATTGAAAGAATTAAAGCTCAATGAAATGTGAATGCAGTACTAACCTAACCCATATGTATAAAAGCATGAGCTCATAGAGGACTAAGGTTTACTTAACACTTAATGATAGCGCACAAGTAATACCAGTACATAAGTGTAATTATGTATCAGATGTCATATTACTTAAATATTTACGTCGCGATAATTTTTAGACCTTCGCTCGCTGAAATCCCTTAGACGATTGCTTTTATTGTGTTGCAGAATCGTATTTTCCGTATAATAAAGCTATGGCATCTATAATAATATACCATTCAGACTTATATAAATTATCGGCATAGCAACTCCGCATGCGACGACTTGTACACACAGTACAACACACTGAACAAATGATATAGTCCACACTAGCACCGAATGTGTATCGATAATTGATATGAAACTTGTTGATAATCAGCCGAGTTGGTGCCGTGTGCAACAATAAAGGGGAAGTTTGACATCGTGTGCAAAACAAAGAAGAATTTTATTGTAAGCTAAGAAAGGCTGTTAGCACTGACGAGAGCGAGAGCGACTAGCAAAATAATTTGTGAAAAGTTTTCGTAGCTTGTTCCGGTGAGTTCAGTCCATGAAGGGCTCGTATATCAAAATTGGTCGGGGACCCTTTAGGGCAGTGCGAATTATAGGGCGCCCCCGTATTTTAATGTAAATATGGGGCCAAAGGGGCCCCCTAAAACTCACGAACTCCGTACCCTAGGTACGTTGTGTACAGCTATCACCCGATGCGTAATCTAGTAAGGAAACGTAATTTTGATGATTCACCGACAGTTCTATATCGCTCACTGAATGTCCATCATGAATGATTTTAATTAATAGATAAGTTACAACTGTATTCTTTTAGTTAAAATATGTCGCAGTGACCGTATGAAATGAGTTGCAGCTCCTTTTGTGCCATGTTTCTGCCGAACCTCGGAGTATCAGGGGATGACATCTTCAACAAGTGGTCATGGCTCGCACAAGACAATATATGTCTGAGTGTTTAATGAGAACAAAAGCTCCGTATTGTAATGTTTTGTATAATACTGTTGACGTCTTAACACAGAATAGATAATAGTGGGTACTGTCAATATTTATTTATTGGTCATTCCTAGTTGTCTAAAGGATGGTGGATGTTTATTGGTGATAGGACATATGTGAGAATTCGCCTGGGTAGGTACCACCGCAATGCCTTTTTATGTCGCCAAACGGTCATGTGTAGTCACTATTGTGTTCCGGTTTGAAAAACATTGTAGTCAGTATAACTACTGGACATAAGAAGACTTAACATCTCATGTGCAGTGGAATAAAAAACAATACTTAGCAATTCAAGGTGTAGAATGGTGTTTCTAATATTTATGGGCGGTTGTATCGTTTACTATCCGACGAACGGCAAGCTCGTCACGTTATTCAAAGCAATAAAAAAAACCATTTGTCATTTTCGTGGACTTCCCCTTAAGTGTAGTTCACACGGCACCAGACGTTAGTCCCGTGTGCAAAAAGGCTTGCAAGTTGTTAATCAATCATACTTACCAGTCGTTATTGATATCACCCCGAATCCTGGTAGCAGCTTATTGTTTGTCACTTTTGTTTGACCGCTTCTAACATTATCTACGTCTTATATGATAATGTTAATAAAATTAATGATATTGCAGTAATGGTGGCAATATTTGGAAGTCAGCATGTTTGTATTATTTTAATGTATTTTAATGCATCTGATTTTGAAAAATAATGATTGTTTGCACGGTAAGTACCTGCTATATATTAATCGCAATACTGTCTCATCCAGAATGTCAAATTGTAATAGGTGTGTTACTCGCTCAATTTTAGTTCCTCTACTCGGGAGTCGAACCCACAACGTCATGGTTTCATAGCTTAAATATACAGTCATTAGAATGATGAGATAAGATTTAAGAGGTATCACTAAATTACATTTTAAGTAATTTTTTGACCATACTATAAAGTTAATTAAATGACAACCTATGCGAATAAGTAATTTAAATAAATGCTTATGTAAGGAATTATTGTTAGTATCTTTCGCGACTTCGCTCGCCGGTAATGCCTTTTTCCGTAATAGTCCCACTGTACAGTTTGTCGGAAATAAATTAGAAAGCAACTAATAACATACGAGGCGAACGAAATCATCTGCAGCACGTCAGCGCCATCTATTTTAAAACCAAAATAAAAGGTTCATAATATTATATTAATAAGTGTAGCTTATATTATATTTATCCAGGAGGTGTTTAGTATATCCGCGTGCCAAATTTCACTCAAGCCCGTTCACCCTTTTCTGCGTGTACTTCTCATAAACACCTAAATGTACTACATCCAAATTTTCACAAAGTTTCGCATTTATTATTTTAGTATGAATAGTACTATTATAATATATTCAGTAGTCAAAATAAGACTTTTGTCTTTACAGTTACCACCATTTTAATGGCTTTATAAAATATTAACTAGTATAAAAGAAAAAAAGCAATGATTGGTTTGTAGCGACATCTGTTATGTAGTAGCAACAACTTAGCACAGAATCATAATTTTCATGGAGGACAGCTAACACTCGAGTTATTATCATATTATTTTGTTTGCTATCAGTATCAATAGATGGCAATGTACGCAAAAACGCTAAGATCTACACTTATTTCCATTTGAAAATAATTATTAATTTATACAATAATCTTCCTATTTTCGCCCAGGTCAAATTTGTTTCAAATATATTACGTCAAAATTATTTTTCTAAAACGAACTTCTCGGTCTGATACCCAGGTCAGACAAAAAAAATGTTTGAGATTTTAGGATAAAAATTTTCAACACCTGTTACTCAGGATTCGAATATGGGCCTGATGGGACATCATGTGCATCCTGTACCATTAATTCATGGGACGGATTTATAATTTCACGAAAATTGAGGTAGAGGTTTGATTTTATGTAAATTAATTTATTCATACGCAAAATTACATTTAGATTCGTTCAGCGGTTTCAGCGTATACTTGTAACAAATATAAATATAATGAAAACTTTGGCATTCATAATATTTAAAAGAATGATAGGTAGGAAGATTTACATTTTACCACGGGCCTCGTTTTTATTTTTGTCGTTTTAGTGAAGATAAACATTCACTCCACACTCTTTTAAACGTAATCACTTTTATAATAGTTAATTTAAGATTATTTAATCAGCTATCGATAAAACGATACCACTGTCAAACGTGTTAGAAATTCATAAAAAAATATTATTTAAAATGTAATAATTGCTGGTCACGATAATATTCGTCAAAATCAGCAAATAATATTTCGATAATTGATACGGGTCTGCTGATAATATAGAATTCTTTTGGTGCCGTGTGCAAATTGTAGATTAAGGAGAAGTCGCAGATTATACAGTGTTATAATATCATGGCGCCCAATGAGTGATTACGGACATTGACGGTCACCAACATTATGCCGGCTATTGACACTGGAATGCTAGGATTGACAGAGCTTCACCATGTGAATTCAATATCCTAACGATGTTACCTCCTGACTGATAGTTAAACTGTGAGTCCCGATGATCCATCAACTCTATATAAGAAATTAGTGGACGCCTTTGTCTTACAATAATATATTTAACGCTAGCAAAATACTTCTGCCGATACGGTTCATTGCCTTGAATTCTAGATAACAAGGTCGTGCGCAAAAAGGCTTTAATAACTATCTAATCGATATCGTTGAATAATAAAATAAATAATTGTTCGCGCGATCACTGTCGCTCACGTATACATGAGAATTCCATCGTAATCCGCTAGTAAACAAGTTAGTTACTAACGAAACAAACACGCATCACGCCTTTCGTACCCGAGGGAGAAGCCAACTTCGCCAAGTGTGTTCGGTCCCATGATATAATAGGAGGTGAGCCAATCGCCATATTGGGCGCAAATTACTGATTCGGGACTGATACTCAGCAGAAAAACCCAATATTAATGACTAGTTACCTACGATACATTAAATTTATCCATTCCATACATCCGACACCCACACCGTCTTCTTCCCATAAGTCGGAAGATTTCGCGAGATCAAAAAAAACACAAAGAGAGCTGAGATTTTTTTATCATCGTTGAATGACTAGATGAGCATGTCGCTCGCCTGACGGTTATTCAGACAGGGTAAGTGATACAACGGCTCAGATATAGTAGCAACACCATACAGAGGTTTCAATTATAAAGTACTGCGTGGCACCTAGCTGTGCTTGTCAGCTGCGACAAGATGTTAAGTAAGTATCATAACGCCGAATAATTCCGTCGACTACAATGTCCTTGAAACCGGAACACAGCAGTGCATGCACACTGCCGCTAGGCGACAGAATATATATTGCGGTGGTACCTACCCAGATGGCCACTCACATACAAGAAAACAGTGAGTCAACGCACCTTTTTTTCCTCAAATATCAATACGTGGACAATGCACTCTCAAATGGATTCTATGTTCATAAACACCCAAAAGCCAACATAATCATGGATTTATTGTTGGTCTTACAAGAAAGGTATAGGAATTAGGTGAAGTATTAGGTGTTCGAGATTCAGAAAATCTCTCTTATGATCAGTATCCTGTGAAACAATGATCTTCAGTGCTGGTGGTTGGAGAAGCCGCTCCGTTCATGCAGTACTTTCTTGTTAATATGTACCTATATACAGTATCGTTTTACTACTTCGAATCAGTATCCATGCTATTTAGCACGAAAATTACGTCATGATCACCGGGCATTACGAAACATTATCTGATATCTCAAAAATTCAAAAAATATTAAGTATTTGTTTTTTATTCAATGTCATCGCTACTGGTTACAGATATTTAAACTATTAAAGTATAGATACTATTTACTTTTATCGTTTTCAAAACTGTAATCTATCTATACTTATAATAAATCTGTAGAGAGGTCAATTCTGTACATGAAATATATTTCCAAAATAACTATCAGGGGGTAATTAGGGATCGATACTGATGCCAAAAATGCAATTAGTAAAATTTTTGTCTGTCTGTCTGTCTGTCTGTCTGTCTGTCTGTATAACCGTTATAGAAACAAAAACTACTCGACGGATTTTAACGAAACTTGGTACAATTATTTGTCATACTCCTGTGCTGGTTATAGTATACTTTTCATCACGCTACAATTAATAGGAGCAGAGCAGTGAAGGGAAATGTTGGGAAAACGGGAGAAGTTACTCCATTATTTAAGCTTCCGTCGCGTGTGCAACCTTAATGGTTAAAGCTACACAGAAATCATGTATGACGGAAATGTTCTCCTTAAAATTATGTAAAAAATATCCCACGACAGCATATGTCTATCTTTTATGGTTGACTCACAATAACACGTGTAACTCCCGATAGCTTTGCAGTTCGAAGCTTTCTCATTATATTTGTCTACTCTTACGTTTATAACACTCTCAGTCATCCCTAATTTAAAAAGTTAACATTATTAAATATTCCATAAAAAAGAATCATAGAAATCGGTATAGAAACACCAAAGTTATACATGAAATACGCTAATAATAAGCCATCACGCGTGAATACTGAATCATGCTATAAGGATTATTTTTGTATATATATAAGGTCGCGAACGCACAGGCAGGTGGCTTGCTTGGCACCTAGAGGCTAGCGAATCACTTAGCGAGTAGCTTCGTAAAACGAACATTCTCGAACGTTCGCGACTGACTCCATTTTTGAAGTCCGAAATCCACGCGGGCGAAGCTGCGAGCGGAAGCTAGTTGTTAATAAAATAGGATAAGTAAGTAAAAATTCGAGACACAGTTACTTAAAGAAATGTGTATTTCTTATTAGTATACAAAATATCAGCGTTAAATACATCGATATAATATGTACTGCGTACATCATTTGCGTTCCGAATATTCACTGTGTTCAAATGATTAGAACTGATATCCGTTCAAACTGACTTTAGTATGGTCAAAATTTATATGGACGTTCGTAGGTATCTATAGAATATACGTCAATGGTTAAATACTTTTTTTAACATCAGTAAATATTGATTTACAGAAATCAAAAAATAAACTAGTTCAAAATAATTCGTTCTGTACTCATAAATAATTTGCACGAGTACCGCTAGATGACGCTACGTGTAAAAATCATAAAAAAGGTAACATGATTATAATATTATGCTACATGGGGCAATTTTTAATGGAAACAATTATTTTTTATCAATGATATTTATAGATTTAGCACTTTTATCTGAAGCACGCTTCTGCTCGCGACTCCGCCCGCGTAAAAGAGTTTTCCGGGATAAAACTCCCGCTATATATTTTCTCGGGATTGAAAGGAGCCTATGTCCTTCTATCGGTTGAGTAGTTTTTGAGTTTATCGCCTTCAGACAAGCAGACTAATGCGGCAGAAGACTTTGTTTTTTAACAATATTTATTTGATATATTATAACTGTTTAGGAATAATTCCATTAAACATGTTTGTTGTTTAACTTTTACCGTTTTCGCAACGCCCGCAGCAGAAAATCAAAAAAATTAATACATTTTCCATTATTCCAAAAATTTTATTGATATTCCTCTCCAGTCTGTTTTAACGTGATGTTTCATAGCCTATAGCCTTAAAGGTAAATGGGCTATCATTGGATAGCCCAGCCCAAAAAAAAACAGTTTAAATATTAATTAAAACTGTATTATTTTTTCAATTCAACGGATTAGTTCTTCAGATTAGCAGCTCCAAACGAACAAACTCTTCAACTTTATGTAATAGTACCTATAGATATAGATGAGGTTTAAATAAAATCATAAAATCAATTGATTGATTAATATCGAGTACTTTGGAATTTATCGAAGTATTAATTTCCACTAAAAACTAATTAAAATTTTATGCAAATAGTGATATCGTCGTAATGTGGACGAGTTTTGAATGAATAAGCCAGCTCGACTGGGAAAGGCCTGACGTATTGTAATCAATCACTAATATAATAAATATTGTCTGTTGATTTTACCTGATAATTCTACGATAATGTGTACTTATCGTTCATAATAATTACTAATAAATAATATCGGAGATCAAATTATTTTCGTTGATATTTACAAAATGAATCATTAATGATGTTCTATTAGTTTCGTTTTGAAATCTTAGACACCTGTTGTGCAATAGACGAATGCTTTGCTTAAGCTTTCAGACACTAGATGTCACATTACCTCCAGATAAAAATTTTACCTGATTAAAAAAAGACGTTCTAAAGATTTCTAATTTTATGAGTTTTTATTTTTCTTTATTAATTAATATTTTATTATGAAGTTATATTCGATTTAAGATTATGAAATCCATCAGTTACGTAAATTCTATAAAATTATTATTATATCTGCAGAAATTATTTAAATTTTAGACTCTAAAATTATTTGATATGTGAGTCATAAACATGTTCTACTTATGGTTGTTGCAGTGTTAATAAAACAGGGATTAAGTAGGAATAATTGTATCTAATATTAGGTAACTATTAAGCTGACGATTTTTAATATTTAAAATATATATTATTATCGTTACACTTATACAATCCGAAATAATAGTTAAGGAAAAGAGATTCGTTTGCTATTTATTTATTTAATTTTACACTTTGTACCCATGGTATACAGGCGGACTTAATGCCATGGGCATTCTGTCCCAGTAAACCTTGGGGTGGTGTAGAGAGGATGGAGGTAGGTGTATAATAAAAGAAAGTGAAAACCACATAAAAAGAGTATTAATAAACAAATGTAATAACAACATACCCGCATATATAAATATATAGATATGTAAAAAAAATACATATTCACAAAGGATATAAAATGCAATGACATCTTGCCTTATAACTCAGTCAAATGCGTGCTTGGCGGACCATAGTTTTTAAAGCACGTTGCATAACCTTACCTTATCTTAATAATATTAATATACTTAATTGCAAATCACTTAAACATATTTTGGTGTTTGGATGTTTGTTAGAAGTTAACTTAGAAATAACGTTTGTATTTGGATGAAATTTACTATATGGTTAGAAAGTGTCCTAAATTAACACATAGGCTATTTTATCCCAGTCATTTTACCCGGTGGTAGGTCTCTCATATGTGAGAGTCCGCCTGGGTAGGGCACACCACTGCAATGTTTATTTCTGCCGCCAAGCAGCAGCAAGTAGTTACTGTTGCGTTCCGAACTCCACGAAGGAGTAGGTAGAGGTGCTAATTCACAAATTGCAGACTCTGGGCTGATACTGAGAAGAAAAACTCAATCTTGTTCTGCCATAAAGACAATGCCGATATGTGAAGCACCAATGATAATTTAGCACAATTGGTGTACGTTGTTTTATTTCAATTTTTTATTGAATCGAACGTAGGACCTCATTTTTGTCAGAGTAGACGTAAGAGAGATGATCTTCGGCCTCCATAAACAGGCCTCCAGGTGGTTGGTAGACGATGGCCTAGGTACCGTGCAAAAAAACCGCTATAGTTTGCTGTGCCATGCACGCTTATCTCCATTTCATCAGAGATCTCATTCCTCGGTCTGTGAGAAGCTATGCTCAAAAAGAGACTCCAGCAAAGTTTGTTGTTCCATATACGTGCGAACCCCGCGACCTTTCATATACGGAGAGAAAGTAGAAAAGCCAAGTTTTAGTTGGTAGGACCATTTAGATCGGCAATCATGCCTAAAAAGATTTCCGCGTGTTAATAAGGGCCTCATCATTGTCATAGCCTGAGTACCCGTTCCCCGCGTCTCGGGTAGCACGTAAAAACGTTTGTCCTGGGCCTGATCTCTCTCCGGTCATGTCGGGTTGTCGTCTCACCGGTCTATAAGTGAAGGAACAGAGAGTGCACCTGTGTATTACGCATACACTCAGCACTATAATATCTCCTGCGTACTTGACTGATTTCCTTTGAGATGACTGAAATTCGGCTTGGAGGGATTCACACTACACTCTCACTAAATTATTAAGACTATATGTAATGAAATTAAAACTGAGTACAGCGCCATAAATCAACAAAATATATTCTTAATTTTATTGCGTTAAGAAACAAAACATCAGAACATCAATCATGTAATTTTTTGTCAAAGCGATGACACCGTGCCTCGGTGAATATTTCAAACCGTGAGGTCACAAAAACAATGCGCAGTTTGGTGTGGGATGCTGCCATCCGCATCGGATCGTTGCTTTGTCGGCGCGGCGGCTCGGCGGTGTAACGTGACACGCGGCCGGCACGCCCCGGGTCGGGGTTCGAACTCCATGAACTAGGATTATGTGGCGCCAAAAGGACAAAATGTGGTTTTGTTTTGCAGAATTTAGATTTTGCCAATTTTTTTAATTTTAGTAAAATCTGATTTAAAACTAACAATTACGTCAATACAATTGCATTAAAAGTAAGTAAACAAACCGTTATAAAATTAACTTGGTTTTCCCTAAACTTCAATAGATTGCCATTGAGTATGCTGAGAAGTAAAATACTATTGGATTAACCCTTAACTGCGACTACTGGATATAATAAGACTTAACATATCATGTCTCAGGATGGCGAGCGCAGTGGAATACCAAACAATACTTTGTAATTCAAGATCTAGGGTGGTGTTTCTGCTGTTTATTGGCGGTCGTATCGCTTACCATTAGGCGAAAGGCAAGCTCGTCTCGTCATTCAAAGCAATAAAAACAAGTTTATAGCTAACTTGCTGCTGCGGTACGCAATCACCTATCGCAACACAACATACATATTACCTGCGTAAATACGACACATAAGTCGCCATTCAAATTACGTTTCTAACTTAGGTACATTACAACATACGGCAGAGTAATTAAACAGTTAAAACAACTTCGCCTATGTACAGTGTAATACGCCAAGTTATGTAATAGAAACTATGTTTCTAGGTAATAGAGCCACACTCTAGCCCGGTAATTAATATTAACGTAAAGAAAATATATTCTCTTTAATAGAATTGAAATAGAATTGATGCTGGTACATGCATTTTAAAAAAATAATTTTTCTTTTTATAATTTGATGGTAAATGTCAACAGTAAATGAAAATACATGATATGTATTACATTAGCTAGAATATTCAAAAAGTAAAACACTATGTTAAGATCTCAAGTTACAATATTTGTCACTGTAACATTGATTTATTTTAAATATTTAATATTAAATGTTGATTAGTAGTGCGTTTGCGACATCCGGGAATCATTCATTGCTTCTGCATAATATGTATGATGAATTTTGGGACGTTTTTTAAGTCCATAGCGGTTATTTCATGCCACTACACGTCATTTGTACAGTTGAAACAGTGTGGGCGCGTTAGCCGTTCAGTTTGTATTTAATTATGCGCCGACGCGAAAGCCCGAGCACATTGCGAACGGCCAGCGGTCGGCAGTCGGCAACTCGTGGCGTCCAATGTCATTTTAACAGCCGTTCTGGCCTCACAGGGCTGTTACCACAGCATTCCACGAGAAGACAGTCAATATTTTGAGCCTGTATGATCTTTAGTTTCTTAGCTCTAATAATCTTTAAGATTTGAGAAGGGGAAGAGGTTTTTGCGGCAGTTAATGAAGTTAATAGCTCAATAGGCTTCTGCGTACCACGTATTAATAATTGAATAACTTATTTGGTTCAATTTTGATATGATGTTTATTTGTGATGATTCTATTTAAGATAATCCATAGATTTACCAACGTTTGTGTAATGTGCTAATGGCTGGATATATTGTCAAATATCATTATGTAAAACCTTTTTCATGGCCGACGGAGTTTATAAGAACTTCGAACTTTTTTTTGGAGTAAAATACATATACTTATGAAATTTGGAGAGTTTTTAACAATACCAATCAGCTACCTATTTTAGTTTTAAATATGTATTAAGCTTTATTATTTTAATAGCGATTTTAGAATTCTATTATCAGTGTCAAAAGTTATTAAAAAAGTATAATATTATGAAACTAACAAATTAATTAAAAAGTCCACATTCGATGACAACGAAATTGTAGACCTGAATTTGATGAAGATACACATTTTATAATAAAAGCTTTTAGTTAAACTGTTGTAAATGTAAATAAATAATATTGAAATAATCGTGTTTCAATTGGCGGCCCTGCTCGGAGTATTTTTTGTGTGGGGCGCGCGTTTTTGCAAGCGCTCGGCGGCGGCGCGGACGTCGGCGGTCATAAAATTTTGTTATTAATACAGTAAAATTTCGGATTATACGAAACAAAGCAAGGATTTAATTGGTGGTCGATGTGTGCGTGCGTAATATCCGTTCGGTTATTGTTTTCGTCTGTAAACTCGAGCGGAGGCGTCGCGCGACTCGCGCGCACGGGAATCAATTAAACACTGAATTTTTAATGAAAACTGATTTGTTCCTTTTATGAATATCCTTTGTGTTCGCCGCCAGTAACATTTTGAGGGAGCAAAGACTATATGCTTTTTTCTAAATATATTAAATTTCAAAAAAGGAGGTATTGTACTTATGCTATACTTTTAAAATTGTTGGTTATTATAAAATTATAATTACGAATTCTATTAACATTGTTTTAATTTATATTTTTTTAAATTCTTAAGCCTATGAACAATGTTTGACCATAAACTTTACAAATATCATGTAATTTTTTTATAACATACATATAAATTTTTTAAAGAATATTATGTCTTTTTGAAAATGTATCAATAAATTCACAACTCCTTTAACCTCATTCAGAAACATTTTTAAATGTTTATTTTTCCAATTTTCCTCCAAAACATACATTATACTAATACTCTGAACATCTATAGGATCCATTTAGATGAAAATTGAAGCCCTCTTGTGTATTTTTAATAGAAAACACTAAATATATATGAGCTAGGAATCGAACTTAGTTCAATTTAGTTACACTGCCATAGACCAATGACCCAAATGCAGTCAAAATAAAAGTCGATATAATAGAACAAACCAATTTATTAGCACTTCACTTATCACCACGTTATCGCCTCTACTCATACATACTACATTATAAATAATCACCATACATTTTTACACTAATAGATTCATATACAATTATATTTCCGTGTTGAAATCACAATTGATATTTGTGGCCGGTAATAGCCTATTCACATTCAGTGATAATAAAATGCTTTCAACCGAATTACAATTTCAGTTTGGTTTGACCGAATTCTGCCACCGAAAAAATATTAAATGTTTCGCGACATTTACCACTAATATTTCTACGTAACCTTGAATACAATTTAAGACGATACTAAATTTTATACGTTACGGAAAATATATGTAAATTTTTGAAAATGGAATTCCGCCGGCTTTTCTAGAAATGAGGACCAAACACGGTCAAAGTCCAAATTAAATTATTATTGTTTTGATATAAAATAAGAACGAAGAGTAAAAATACAATTAATTATTCATGAAGAAAATGACATAAAAAATAATAAGCAAGTTGAATAGTTAACGGTTTAGTATTGTATTAAATAAAATAATTGTGAAATGATTCTGTACAATTTACATTATAATACGTTTTGAAAAACATTTTCATATAAATATGTATTTAAGTAGATTGCTATTAAGAAATTATTTGCCAATACGTTTTAGTAGCTTCGAGGAGAATTTATTATTAAAAATAAAAGAAACAAGGTCGATGGTTAGCCTGGCTAATTATCCGCTTAAAAAAAGTTGAAATATAACACAGAAACATAAAGGTTAAATACTCTAGTGTTTAGCATACATAGTACAGTAAAGATGTAAAAAAAATCTAGTTTGCACTATTCTTTACTCTGACTCGTCACTGCTCCGTATTGCTTAAAATCAGTTAATATGCTATTGAAAGACATTAATAAATTAACCATAAGCTATTAACACCAATGAGCAGTTATGGTACACATTAATCTTACCAAACTCAGAGAAAGGAAAAACTTATATAACTACAGAGACGTGACTTTATTGCAGCTCTATATATGGATGTAGATACGTAATAAGGACCCAACCCACAGTATGGTCGAAAATGAGCAGAGTACGCCAAATTATTTATAGTCTATAAGGTCTATATTGTTAATAAAAATATCGTAGTCAAAATATGTTTATTTAAACTTTGTATTAAAAAAATATAAAACAGGATATCAATGAGCAAAAATATGATTTAAACTTCAATCTTTACTATTTCAAAAGTGTCATTTTGTAGCCTGGATCCTTTTTGTGTATCTACGTCCAATTTTACTGTCCAAGTCCAAACTAGTTAGTCGAGCTCTTGACTAATAAGATCGATCATCCATCCGTATAATATAGCGCCGGCCTTAAATGAAATTGAAATAAGGAAGGACGTGCAGGTTTGTGGCTTTAGAAGTCTTATTCAGCATAAGATATATCGTATAAAATACAGTTCCCAACAGAAGTATGTGAGAAATAGTTGATTTACAACTAGTTATTGTCCCTGAACGAAGTATCGGCATTTCGTATGTACAAACTAGATACAAACGGAATATAAACCTAACACTGGCCTGTTTACTCTGTGGCATCAGACAGAGTGATATTGCTTACATAATTTGCTGGATAAGTATATATGTATTATAATAGGCAGTCACCATTGTGCGCAAATCATCAGAAACACAGTTTTTCAAAATATCAATAGATCGGCCGATAGACCCACAATCCCCTTGATTTCACAGTCATATTCTAAGAACTAGATTACATCTGAACTTGCCCTTTTAGATTAGCACCGGAAGCCAACGGGCAATAGTCTGACTACGAACGTCGCAGGTTCAGCGACGGGACAGCATCTGATTGATACTGCTATTATATATTAGTTTAAAATGCTCATAACTTCAACTACCCTTAATATAATACATAATGTCTATAAACAAATAAACTATTACTTACATATTTACACTAAAATAATACTTTTTAACTAAATCTAGTTCGTAAATGTTAGTTTTATTGTTAATATTTTAAATCACATCACGAAACCCGTCCGATTGGGATATTTAAATAACGTCTAAGATGTAACCTCTCTACAATTTTGTAATAGCGTGGAACATTTTATTCTTTATGACATCTTTCTAGGGTAAGTACCCTGTGAAAGTGAGCGTAGTAAAAAAAACATGTTTTAAACGGGATACATCACTAATCAAAGAGATTTGCAAGAAATAAACAAGAATAAAGTAATTATTACAGAAATAGAGACATTATCGCAATTTAAAAGATTATAAACAGCGACTTAAAAATTATAATTAACACGTATGACCCCAAGAATGTGAATATATTATTCGCAGCATATTTACATGAAAAACAATTAAAACTAACTACAATATAAACAAGAAATAATCCGATATAAACATAACCTCAAAAATGCGTTAGCACTGGGCACATTGCACTTTACCTTTAAACACGCCTTTTGTCAGACGCGAATCTTTAGCACTTTTAAAATCCATAAGTCACATCACTTCACTATCACTGGTGATCACTTTAACAGTCACGGGGGGTCAGTGGGCCCCGGGGGTCGTAGTTGTCATAGAGCGTGCGCATGCGTGTGGTGCGCGGGCGGCTGTTGGTGTGGGTGGGGTAGAGCGTGCGGATTGCTCGCTGCATGCTGACGGCCCTGGGCAGAAACAAAATAGCCAATGCTATATATTCATAGTCAACCTTTAAATTAAAGTTTATAACTCGTAATTCCTAATACTTTTAATTTAAGTAAGTATTTGTTTGTGAGGGACGCTTTGGATATACACCAAAGTTCTGTCTATTACCACCAAGCTGTGTGCTATTGCTTCCATATACATAATTTTGTTTTAGATGACATGAAGAAGGTATTACAATAAGGTACATTTACTCGGCATTTTAAAGCTTAACCTTACATTATTGAAGTTCTGGATGGCAAGAGTAATTTATAAGTAATTTATAATTCGCTTTACTTTTACAATCAGCTGTGTAAACGTGCACATAAAACTTCGCTCATCAGTTGATACTCTATGTGTACTCAACTCCGCTTACCATCAGGTGCAGTGGGGTTACAATACCATGCCCATATTAAACCTTTAAAAGATTAGAAATAAGTTTCTTAATTATACTTGTAACAATAATAAAATAATAACAGCCCTGTATTATATACACTCCTTTGCCGAGCACGGGCCTCTACTACCGAAAGTGGTCTTTAATCCACCACGTTAGTCTACTGCGAGTTGGCAGACTTCACGCAACCTATTTCTTAAGAGAATCGCATCGTACCTGGAGATAAACATAATAGTCGTAAGGCTGGTGCAGCGGCCAGCAGCGCTGCGGCGGCACGGAGTAGAGCGGCGGGACGGGGTACAGCGCGCCGCCGCCGAGCTTGTTGCGCAGGATGCGGCTGATGCTCGACACCGACGGCACGTTGTACTTGTCGCACACGCCGTCCGCGAGCAGCCGGTCGCGGATTTCCCACGCGAATATACCCGGGTCCTTCGCCTTTAACTGCTTTATGTAGGACACCACCTGAAAACATACGTTCGTGAATTTTTTGTACACATTTGTGATAAAAACTTTCCTATTGCTAAGCTCTATGACTATCAAACAGTAACAGAACCATAACTATGAATAACAACGGTCTCTATGATATGGATTTCTATTCATCATCCTTTGATATTTTTTCCATTTCCATTGACTAATATCCTTTAAACCAGAACACTATAACGCTTGCTAATGCTTCACGACGGATAGTGATGATACTTTCTACCTACCGAGTAAACTTTGACATAACGGACCCAATTAATTAATATTATGCAAAATTTTTGTTACATAAATATTGAAATAATTAAAAGAGATAAAGGATCGTACATTGTATTTACTTCCCCATTACACTCAGCGTTCAACGAGCCCCAAGCTCTGTGATCTAACAAATAAATCAGCAACAAAGCAGCATCAATTTAACAACAGTACGTCAGTTGTAATCAGTGGTGTTGGCAGCCGCCGTGTGCCGAGAACAGCTCACGTAATAAATAGTAATTATATTTAACAGGACGAACTAGTTCGTGATCCATCTCTGTCTATCTGCGATTGTTGATTGATGTTCAGCTGCATTCGATGTCGAGGCAGGTATGAATGAGCGATTTGTCATTATCTTTGAATTTTGATACTTTATTTTAATGAAGTAACTTACGCAATTTATGTCTTTTCATATTTGTGAAAGAGTTTCAGCATCGTTTAGTTCCAGGTAAGAATGCGTTCAAGAAACAAACTTATAATCAGTGGCGGCTCTACACGAACGCGAGGCCCCAGGCGAAACCAAAAGAAACAGACGCGAGGCCCCGGGCAGAGTAAAAAAACGTTCCCCTGTTTTAACAGTTTCGTCGGTAAGAACTCAAAGAAAAGGTCCTGCGAGGCACCGCGCGAGGCCTCTGTAAGCGCAAGGCCCCGGGCGGTTGCCCGGTTCGCCTCCCCCAAAGGCAGCATCTGCTTATAATAGTGTAAATAGTTAAGATAGCATAAGCAAAAGGTCATTCAAGCGCTTAGTAGAGACTATTGTTGTAACATGCCTTAGGCGTGGTGACCCTGGGCTTGGAGCCGCCGATAGCGCCGGGCAATATGGAGCCGGTCTCGTGATACCTCGCCAGGATCTTGGACACACACCCGTGTGACACTCGTAACTGCCTGCTGATGTCGCATGGCCTGCGCACAGAAATATAGATGTGAGTTGTATTTATTGAAGAGGTGTGACTTGTGAGGATTGGGCATTATGCAGTGCTAAGCGGCACCTGTTATGATTTTGATAATTTTTAATCCACCTTGTGTTAAGTAAGCTAAATACGTGATAACTTCTATAATCACCGCCGCACAACGCGCTTTTTGTCATTGCTTAATCCACCTACCTTATAAAGTTACTAATACGTGATTTAATTACCCGATCTCTGGAAACGGGCATTTGGATGACGTATTTCAAAATACTATGCACGGGTTTTCTAAATTTACCTAATACAAGTCATCTTTACATAGAATTATGATGTAAACTCCCGTGGCGAAAGGTGAAATTTTTCGATAGGGAATACTAATATGCATAATTGCGGTCTGCAAATCGTTCTAATGATAGTTAGATTCTACATAAATTGTACACGAAGGGAAGCCGCAGAAATTGTGTTATATCAACCCTTCGCCACTTAACTAACCTCTACGCATTAGCAACAAGTAGTTCAGAATCTGATTTTCATTCTGGTTTATTATAATATTCATCATCATTAGCCGCAGTTCACTGCTGAATATGGGCCTCCCCGAAAGATTTACAGATCGACCTATTGCAAGCGGCCCGCACCCAGCGACGTCCTACGACTTTTATTGGCTCATATGTCCACCTCGTGGGGGACGTCGGTTGCTGCGCTTGCCAGTTCGTGGCCTACACTCTAGTACCTTCTTTTAATATTAAGAAGGTACTATTAGTAAGTAGAAAAGCAAAGTTTTTGGTTGGTTTTGAAACACTGAACGATAATGACGACTACAACATTCAAGGCATTATGAATTATTAATGAGTTTAGAAAAGATAGATTGCAGTTCATTTCAAGCGTTCAAATTACGACACTAAAAGTTCTTTTACTTTTCTACCTGTATCTAATACTATCAACACATTAGAAAATACATCAGTCTAGTAAATAAAGAACAAAGAATCACCTGATCCCAAGCTGCGCCAGTTCCACAATCCGTAACCGCACGGCGTTGGGCAGCGGCCGCCCGTTCACGAACACGCCTCCGAGCTGGTTCACCTCGCCGTATTGTTGGCTGCCTGCGCCCACGCCGTGGTTGCCCATGGCCGTCGCGCTTGGATCTAGACAAACATTACGTATTTAGTAACTGTGTACAGTTAAGATACATAACATTATCGGATATTGCATATTTGAGGGCGCTATGTTAATAACAATTATAATCTATAGACATGTAAATAGGATAATAAAAGTCATCTTTGAAATTGTGAAGACAATACCTAATATTCGAGAGACAATTAAAATTAATATACGAATATCAGTTTTATTTCAATACCTAATATGTAACTATACCATGTAATTTTGCTTATTTCTAAAGCTTCTTCAAGTATATTTTTGTTCATGTTTAATACAACTCTTAGTATGTTAAACACTTGCTTTTGCTCGCAGTTCCACCCACGTGAGTGTTTTCCGGAATTGTAAGTAGCCTATTTCCTTCCTGGGGTCTTCAACTATCTCCAAAACAAATTTCATTAAAATCCGTTGATTCGTTTTTGAGTTTATCGCATTAGGTGCAGGAATTAATTCGCGGCCTCCCATTTTTTCATAGACTATCAATAAAAACGATTTAAACTTTAAAACAATCAGTTGTATTTAGCAAACAACATGTAACTCTAGTTTAACACAACCATCTCAGCCGGTGCGAGCACGGAATTAGTGTCAGAGTGGCTGACGTCAGCAGGCGCGCCACCCGACACCACTTTGAAGTGGTCACCGCCACCGCCGCCAGCGCCACCTCGCGTTCCTTTTGTGCGGCTCGTAAAACTGTTGCCTTGTTAAAATATTTCCCCGATTAATTTGACATTGTTTAATTTATTGTGACTGGATTTTTGTAAGATTAGCTGGTGGGTGGTGAGAAATACTGCCGGGGTTTGATTTTGACAAATCTTTTGTGTTATTTGTTGTGTTGGTCGATATATTTTACTACTTGAAGATCATGAAATCGTTATGGAATACTTTGTTAATCTAATATTATTATATTTTATGGGTATTTAAAAGTAAATCCAAAATGTCCGAAACACCGTTCCGGAATAAAGCTTAACGTGGAAAATATTAATTACACATTTACCAAATTCAACATTGTATTTAAGGTAGGTCTTCATTTGTAAACTATGAACTTTATTTGATAATAAACACATCTCTATACCTAACATTTACAACCGAAACGATAAATCATTAGAGCATAAAACATTAGAGTCCTCGTATTTTGAAAACTTTAAAACGTACATCAATAAATCATCTCAACACTGCTGAGCTATCATATTCCTCATTAGTAGCATTAGTTCCCTTCACGTCAACAATCCAAATTAGTACCAAACGCGACTCAGACTCAGATCGCGTTGCATCCGTCCAATAAACGTCAGGCGGACGTCAAATAAACGTCACGCGTACGTCACCGTAACAGTTCGTTTGACACACGATACTCGCCGGTGACACGAGGCGGCAGGTGACGCGAGGATAAGTTCGCAGATATGAATGGATTCATGTGACGGTAACCTTTACTCGCTATTGCGAGGAAATCTGTTCTCGCTAAAGTGGAGATTAAATATGATCTCTTGAACTCGATTTTAGTAGACATTTCGTCAACATGACAGTCATTCGTCCAATTTCGCTGTCTTACTATTACAAAGTCCTATGTTTATTTTTAATAAGTCCGTCCCGTGACCATGAAGGCTGCAAAACGTCAGGAGAAATTAATAATATAAATAACCATGATAAAATCCGTAAATAGTTTTATTTCAATGAGATTTAAAATTTGTATGTTGCTAAAAATTAGAAACGAATCAGTTCATGGTTCCCCGCCTTATTTATCTTTTGGGATTATTGCAAATTGTCTTCGAGAAAGAATTACAATCACGTGACATATAATGTAACTTGTACATCATATAACATAGAACCTTGTAAAAGTGAGCCAGTGACTGATTGGAAAATTAACCCTTACTTATACGTACAAAATTATATCATTTCTTAACGGAAACCTATTAATGAATTTAACACTTGACAAAAACAAAGTGTGAAAATCCCGCGTTCTGCCATTAGTCTGACGGCGACAGACAAAACGACAAACCGATACAATCGCGACTCCTCGCTCGTTGTACAAATTGCAGAACAAAACGCTTGACTAATGGACACGTCCTTACAGGCAGGAACAATGTCCTTACTTTGTATGAGTGTCATGAACATATTTAGTCACAAGATGTGGATGATTTTTTAGTTCAAATTGTTTTTCAACGTATTTTTGGTCTTCATAAGAGTAGAGAGAGTTAGTTTCAGTAACAGAATAGGTAATATCTCTAACGCCTCCTTTATATTACTTTACCTTTGTGCTACATAATTAGTTTATTGAAGGTTAAGATAAAAAAAATAAACATTAATTCGTCTTGTAAAAATAAAAAATGTATTCACATCTTTTAAAAGTTGCTTTTTTGAATGTCGAATTTAGACTAAGTAATCTATATGACACATACTTCTTGGCTATATAGACCTCATTCATAATTAATAGGTTACAAACCTATAAATATCCAGTTATGTACGCATAAAAAGCGTTCCCCTGTCCCCTATAAATGTCAGTGTCATCGCATCGAGCGCCGGCGGCGTTTGTTTGAGCGGTAGCGATGGGCGGAGCCGGGGCTCTCTCCATGTGTTACTTTACACATGCCGACAACACAAAAATATGAGAACCATGTATTTCAAATCATTATTTTTTACTAGGGTACAGATCGCGTGCTTTATTCGAAATCCCTCTGCCTTAGGGTTCTAGTCTTATACTGGTGGTAGGTCTTTCATATACGATACTCCGCCTGGGTAAGCTCGCAATGTCGATTTCTGCCGCCAAGCAGCAGTATATATTCACTGTTGTGTTCCGGTTTAAAGAACATTGTAGCCAGTGTAACTACTAGATAATAAGACTTAACATCTCATGTCTCAGGATGGCGAGCGCAAAGGATAATCAAAAATACTTTGTAATTCAAGGTTTTGGATGGTGTTTCTACTGTTTATGGGCGGTCGTATCACTTACCATCCAGCGAACAGCAAGCTCGTCTCGTCATTCAAAGCAATAAAAAAATCTTTTATTTTATTCCTGTTAAGTTTAATTTCGGGAATTGTTTCTTTATTAAGTGTAAATGATAAATTTATTTTTAACCGTTACTTGTAATAAGTCTGCGGAAGTGTATAATTATAAATAAAATTATAATACTGCAGATATTAGCAAAGTTATTAGTTACCTATACATTACGATCATTTCCGTGTCGACCCAAGTGGTGCGTCCCCTGCTCTGTATTTCGGGAAATTCATGTATTCTGAATAGAAACCACACAAATACTAATAATCTACAATGCCCGATGTCTGGATAACGCTAAATGTCGATTGTAATATAGGGCGATTAAATACAAAGGTCGAGCTCCCAAATACATGATAAACGATAGAGCACGTGCATTAACTGTTTATAAATATCATTTACTTGAACATTATGAACAGGGCCTAAAGCCTAAAATAAGTATATGTTCTATTCGTCTTTGCCCAGCGGTTGCGCAGGAGCACGTGTGTCGCAGTTTTTGCCGGTTCCCTGAACAAAGCCAATACGTCATGCCACATCAAAGGGTTGCGTTGGAGTTTCAGGGAATAGTCATGTGTTAAGATCTGCAATGTCAGTTCAAGGATTTGTGTAGGCATTATAAGTTCTGCCTTTTTAAAAAAAGATTACACTAACTTGCATGCCAAAGCACCAAAATTTTTAATAATATAAACTGCAAGTTATTGTACTACGTTTAAACTCCAAATAAGTATAAAAGTTTAAGTTGCATAATGGGCGGCTATTATCTGGCTACAGCATCTTCAGTGCTCGGGTATGCCTAGTAAGAAACAGAATAGACAAAACTCATATGCATCCAGAACACCTATTACAGTTTTAATGTCATCGTGATCAGACGGGTCACAGTCAAACAACGACGCCTTTCAGCACGTTTCTAAAAGCGTTAAAGATAAAAACCGTGTAAATGTAAAGCGGTAACATTTGTCGTAATAAAACGAACAGCGTGTAGAGCTGGCGAAATTATTTACGATATGAGAAAACTTTGATATAGGAGCCGCTGATCAACGCATTAGCGGAACTGACGGTAGGGATGCACCGCGTCGATATCGAGGTGGGTGCGAGTTTTTACTAGTTATTTGAAATTATGTTATTCCATATCGATGTTTTATTTTTATCTGTTTTTCTTGTTCTGTTGGGTCGGGGCAACATTCTTTTTCAAGCATGTGCAAATTATTTGGCTTAGTTTTTACCCAATGTAAACACACATTATCAATCCTCTAATCAATTAAAAGACACACACTCACGCCTTGTATTTCCGAAGAAGAAGGGAAAGGAACCCACTTTTCGCCGTATGTATTCCGTCTCAGGATGTAAGGAGAGCGAGGACAGCGTATATCGAGCCCTAATTGCAGACTACGAGCTGGTACTGAGTCAAAAACCCAATACCACTTTTGCTGACCGAGCAACGAATCCGAGACCTCAGCACAGCAGTCGTACTCAGTATATAACTATGGGACCAAGGCAGTTGAGTTATTTGATTAACATTGCGTATATTATTTATATTTTTATTGTAGTTACATTGATTAATGTTTTCATAGATTTTATTAATTTGTTATTATTCGTACAGTTATTGGTCAATGAACTGTATCATTTAAAAAAGATAAAAACAAATTATACCTTTTTATCTAATATCTACTTTAATAGAAGTATAAACTACCATTTAACATAAACAAATCTATTTATGGTTTACCCAGAGCATGACAACATAATAATTATTATTTATGTTGATAATCAAGATTGATATAATATGTAAATTAAAATAAATAAACGCCTTCAAAATATTTTGATGTTACTACACATACGAGTACCTACATCTGTTAACAGTTGCCTGATAGCATCGCGATTTCTTGTGTGAAAAATAATCACCCATCGAGATCAACACAAACATCATTACAATTACCATTCTCAGTGAACCGAAAACTACGTGCTTTATTGTTACAAACATCTAAAAAAGGAGATAACAATTTCTTGTATCTATCATTAGGAACATTCCTTAATGACTATTTTAGAGTTATCTATATTAAAGATAATGATTTCTCATGTTTACGCGAATATTAAACATTGAAATAAAACTTCTGATTCGTGTCTAAGATGAATCGTAACGCTATTGAATTTAAAAAACAAACGAATTTTAATAGAGGAATTGGTTGGAAGTTTGCACAAGCCTGAGATCCCGTTCCACATTTAATTAAATCGGAACAAAAAGACCGGCTGCCAGACTTCAAGACACTGTGAGCTCATTCTGCGTAGATCGGACCGACAACAGCTAAAAAAAAATAAAAAATCTGTAAAATGTAGGTAGATATTGCAACTTTCACTTGCGTATGACCAACACCTCAGTCCACCCCATGACTGTAACAGCTGCAATGGCTTCGAAACGTCGGGAGAAAATATTAATATAAATAACAGTGATAAAATCCGTAAATTGTATTTCAATTTATGATGTTTTTGGAGGGTGTACACTG
Source organism: Manduca sexta (assembly GCF_014839805.1). Taxonomy (NCBI): domain Eukaryota; kingdom Metazoa; phylum Arthropoda; class Insecta; order Lepidoptera; family Sphingidae; genus Manduca; species Manduca sexta. Next base: position 7,532,024 of record NC_051127.1, read on the forward strand.
TGCAATTAGTAGTCGACATTATTATGGCGAGAGCTGAAAGATGAACGCGCAGTCGTTTTTCGCTAAATAAGAACTAGAAATTGAATCATTCAAAGCTCAAATTTAATTAGTCGCCAAATATTTGCTATGTCGTCGCAATAGACGAACACAGAAAAGATTTATCATTGAAAAGTTGTCCATCAATGGTCATCATAATTATGCTAACATGTCTCATTTTAACAGGTATATTCGTTAACTCCGCGCGACTTGTAACTTGACGTGATAAACTAGGAACTACGTTACTATGGATTTTCATAATTTGTGTTTGTGATCGGTACCCTTTCGAACACAAAATGTAGAACCTTTTATCACCGAGCCTCGATTTGTTCGTATATATAATTACGCCAAATTAGAAGTCAAGACGCAAAGCAAGCAAAGACGCGGCGTAATGTTCAGATTAACGAAGTTTGGTTGGACTTAGCAATTAGCTGTGCATTTAGTATGGCGGAGATCGGCAAATATGTAAGCACGTCAGCGAATCCTAAGCGATGTTCACCGTCCATACATAACGAATTCAAGAATAATTCCAGAGAAAGCGGCAATTCAGGGAAAAGTGTTGTTTGATAGTATGAAAACCTCACTTGGCGTACTAAACTCAGTAACAAGTTGTCAATTGATGGTTTTTTGAAATCACCCGGGGGCTAATTCTCGCTTAATTGATATATTTGTCTACTGGATATAAGATCGAAATTGGTGCGTCGAAAATAAACCGCATTACTTAAACTCCAACATGTCGTTTGAGTATTTTTTCTATTCCTAATGTACTACTTGGACCAAGTTGTCAATTACAATATTTATATTTTTTAATCATTTTAATCTAGCTTTAATTAACAACATAATACAGCGGATTACTATATATGTCTAGAAGTAATCAACTTTGAGAAATTACTCCTGCTCTAAACTCTCAATTATTTTGTGAAGAAATTCTGTTCACGATGAATCTAATACTTTAAAAAAGGCCTTAAATTTTTCTGGGTCACTGCGCATGTCGTTGCTGTTTGATAATTTTGTGTGATATGGTTCTAATGTTGCTGATATTGAGGAAAGGTCACAGTTAATTAGACACTTGAAAATAGCAAATTGCCTAATGACAAACATATAAATATATATATTTTGTAAATATTTTGTTTTTGGTAATCTTAATGTCTCCGTGTTACTTTTTTGGGTCAAATAACAATGTAAATGACATTACTGTATCACTGACAATGCGATTATAATTATACCAAATGCTCGTGGTCCTATTTCGCACGTAAGTCACACACGACAAACCTCGACATATAGCTTTAAATTATTATAAAGTATCATATACAGTAGGCAATGTAACCTATCTTTCCCTCCATTGAATTGATATATGTCTTGATTGACGCACTTCTATCGAGACATATATATATTTTCGCATCGCTCTGAAATATAAATATATATTAAAGGTGTCGCATGTAGTTTCCTGACGTTTTCTATGGAATGATGTATTGGCATATATTGAAATATATCGTGCTATAATATACATTCTTATATTATAGCTACAATGAAGTTCTTGTGTTATCGATATAAAAACTAAATTCGACTAACAAATCCCGACTTTAATTTCAATCCGAAATGCTCTTTACGTAGCCATGGAAAATCTCAGATTATCGACTTCAAATACAAATAAACTATCGACAAATTCCCAACACAAATTCAACTCACAAAGAGGTTCTTTGAGTCATCTCTAATTGGTATTAAAAAGGGACAACCTTATGCGAAACTGTGTGACGAGACAAGGACAGGGAATTAGGCGGGAAACATCTTTCTGCCCGCGAGTTATTTATTACGCCCCTTTGACACTTCAGTGGGTGACCGTTACTAGTGTATTCAGCCTGTCTACCACAATCTTGCATCACGCCTTTGATTTTTTTCTGTAATACATCGCTTCTTTTGTTCAAGACGTCTAAATTACATGAAACAAAAAAATCAATGGATTGTTAACTATGAAAAAAATAGTTTATTTATAATACGGAACGTTTAACGTTTTCTTCGAGTCTAATGTCAGATTAATTATGGATTCTTTTAATGTTTAAATAGTTTGAAAATGTTTAAAGTATTTTGGTTTCTTTGATATGTTTGTAGGTCACGCGGGACGTACTTATTAATAAAGTATTTTTGAGGGAAATGTACGTTCTCGGCTAGGTCAAGAGAGGACGGATACAGTCTGCCTGGGTGCCTTTGCGTGAATTATTTCCCATTTTATATGTTTTTTTTTATTGCTTTGAATGACGAGACGAGCCTACCGTTCGCCCGATGGTAAGTGATCCGAGCGCCCGTGAACAACAGAAACATCATCCAACACCTTGAATTACAAAGTATTGTTTGGTATTCCACTGCGCTCGCCATCCTGAGACATGAAATGTTAAGTCTCATTATGTCCAGAAGTTACACTGCCTACAATGTCCTTCAAACCGGAACATAACAGTGACTACAGACGCTGCTTGGCAGCAGAATTACACATTGCGGTGGTACCTACCCAGGCGGACTCTCACATATGAGAAACCTACCACCAAGAAGTACAATATATAAATTATGTCAAAGAACTGAATTGCTAGGCATTCTGAGACTTTACATCTAATGTTTTAGGGTGATAAGCGCAGAGGTGTTTGTTTGTGCTTTGTAATTGAAGGTCCTTTATGGTGTTGCTACTGTTTATGGGCGGTCATATTGCTTACCATCAGGCGATCGGAATATTCGTCTTGTCATTTAGTTTCAACGAACAACATATAAATTTCATGATAGAAACAGATTAATGGTAAAATCCTGTAAATTCGCTATTAATAAAGAAAATATTTTGCTCGAGAACACGGAAATAATTGTGAATCAATTAAATTAGGCAATGACGCCAAGAACCACGTAGAGCCACATGGTGGGATGGCAATGTATTACCTAAGTAACATAACAATACGTGGACATACATCTTGTTATGGTATTGAGAGAATCTCCGAGTTCTAGTGTATGGTAGAATTGACATTTCGTTTAAGACGCTGCGCAAACTCTATCGAGTGCCCAGAACGTGCGATACTGTGTCTGTTTTTCTATGAGTGAGTTTAGGCTAGCCAGCCATCTCGGTAATATATTGCGCAAGAACTTTGTGATGAATTTATACTAGAGGCAATATATAAAAAAATTAAGTTCAGGTAAGGTATTTAAGAAAATTCAAAACACAAAATGAGAGATAGTTTGAGAAAGTTTACAAATTAATTAGCTAGAATTTCATAACCTACTTTAGTAGTATGCATCGAGGAAGGGGAAAAATAGGTAGCAGGCATATATTTGACCTCATTTATTAAAATATGTTTCAATATTCGCAAAAAAGGCGCATGTAAAAAAAGTTTTTTCCTCATTAATTATATGTATTTATATATCAATCTAAAAAAAAGCTCTTTGCACTTATCAGTTTTTATCAGAATGTTTCGTGATATGAGAAAATGGTTAAATAGGGGGTATTATCAACTGAAATGTCCTTGTTATGTTATCGTTGCGCGTGCGCATGAGAACTGTTTACGATACAGCCGACCAATGAGCGCTCACCGACGCACTAATCTACTTTCTATGTGTACCTGCCTTCGTAATATCAAATGCATTTTCACGTTTTTCTACAGCTGAATTTTACGTGCTCGTAAATACAGTAAGTACTAAGCGACACTACTAAGCTTAAAAAGTGACGTCATTGTTGCTTTTAGAAAGCTCTATTTTACGCTTGTCTGACATTAGATGTTTGATGACTAGTAATTATACCTTCAAGCCTGAATGCAACATATCTAGCATAACAGGAGCAATATGTAAGAAATAGATAACGAAACGGAGATAGATACGATGATACTACGGATTACCCTCATGAACATTCATTTGCGTACAATTTATCACTTCATATATGCCAAATTTAGCTAACAAAAAACGTGTAAAAATGTTTTAAACGTATGCCACTAATTCACACCTACTCCCCCACTGTTCTGGTAACCAATGACACCGCCGTTGCTATGGTACCCGCCCAGAGGTAAATAAACGTAGGCATATTAATATTCATCTTCATCTTCATCTTATTACACGGCTATTATTTACCTAAGTGAATACATAAATATTTGTACAATTTGAATTGATTTGACACGGTTTTTGTGGAAATTTAATAATAAAAATATGTAAATGGTAAATATATCTAGTATTTTTAGTTTGTTATGTGTTGAAATAGAATTATATGTTCTTTACAATCGGTATTAAACTGAGTTATAGTGAAGACTCGCCAACCAGCTTGTAGGTCACTTGATGTTAAGTGATTTGCAGCACTTATAAACCTTCACAATTATAGAAAAATAGTAAATTCTATAAGAAACGAAAAAGTATTCCGTAAGTCGCGATGTCTATACAAAACACGACAATGCGTTACTTTATTTCATTTTGTTCCTTTGGTCGACCCCACTTCAAGCTAGAATATCTACCCTTACATCTAACCCTGGTCGAAATTTTTCTATCTAATTTCCAAGTAATTAATAGAAACACTGACGATATACTTACAGCAACATGTGCGTGAATAATGTTGTTTTGAAATGCGATACTACCATTCTAAACAAATATGTTTTAACGCAACACTTTTGTACAAAACATTTTGTAATTTCAACGAAATGTGAACTTGAGTCTGTCATATTTTATAAAGTCACTTTTATACATCATATTTGTATTATTTTTCTTAGGTTCGTATTTAGAAACTTTACTCAGCTAAATACGGAGCAATACTTTGATAATAAGTCTGTTTCTCAGTGGTTTCGGCATGACAATCTTTATTGTGCATAGGCATACGAGCGATATGATTTGCTAATATTGTGATACAACATTACTTCAGTTGCTGGTGAGATAAACAAAACCGAACACAATAAAATAAAACTTTAGAATTGCCGAATACTACGCGTTCGGGCGCACTGTGGCTTCTCATAGTATTGTTCGTGAATTGGGGTTTTAGACAATAGGTATTGATTTTGAAATAAACTCTAAACCACTTATTAAAGGTTTATGTATAGTCGTGGTAACATTAAAATCGCCGATACAATTTCCTATCGAAGTTTGGTGACACGGGTAAATTGGTAAAGCTTCACAAAGTAGTGCGTTTGATGGTGTTTGCGGTTGGTGGCCGGTCGAGAGCCCTCGTGGACCACACAGCGCGACAGCGGCCGACAAACGCCGCCGCTTCGCAAACATCGCTACCGGCTCACGACCCGCACCGCACGGTAGTCTCAAATATATTTATAAATATTATTATATTGACTACTAGAAGGGTTAATGTTTCGAATCTATTGATTCCAATTAAGATCTATACCGCACAATATAATTCAACATATTTTATTAACAAGGATAGTGTGTCGTAAATATTGATTTGAATGAAGACCTAATCCGCTCTTGAGGGTGTTTATTGTGATTTATAATGTACTATAAAAATATTTATCGTTCTATATTAAAGTTATTTTAGCAAAGAAATGTTAAGTGAGTTTAAAAAACATTGGAATTCATTTAGATTTACATGAAACCATTTTTATGAGGTGCTGTATAATTTACGCGGTGTGTCCAGGTCACTGAAATTTAGGCCATAAAGATATCAGCTGAATTATAAAATTTAAACTTATTCTAATGCGCACTTCACGAATTCATCTGTTTACGTATTTACGCAACAAATGTCACTGCGCATTTATATTTTTGTTTCAACTACAATCACTTTATTGGCTTTCCTTATCACACCAGACTCTTCTCAGACGACATTACGACACACAAAACTAGTTCAATGACTATTAATATCTTCCCTAAACATTCTATTAATAGAAAATAAAAACAGTTTTAGTCCACAAAGTTGATAAGGTATCGACGAACCGGCCATCTAGCGATGTCACATATATTTGCGAAGGGAACCGGATACAATCAATATATTTATCTCTACAGTTTGGATGTTGATTGGTGGTCAATTAATTTAATGTGATAAGTGAGAAAAATAGCAATTAGTAAATAGGGTACTGCCCTTTGTTTGATATTACATTATTTAACGGAAATACGAATCAAAACGATTACATTAAAGAGAGTTTGTTGAACTTTAGTAGTGAGTAATCTATGGAACTATGAACCGATCTCCGAAGTTCCTCACTCCTAGGAATAATGTTTTTGAGTAACATAGGCTATTATTTATATTAATTTTAAAATAGGTATTTTATTGTAATGAAAGTTGTAATAACAATTTTCATTTTCAAGACAGAGTCTCGAATAACTTAACTTGTAGTTTCAATTTACAGGTGCGCATGAACCTGGCTTCTGGTATTTTATTTGTTATAAATAAAATCTAAATCATTCGTTTTTTATTTGTGTTTAACGAAAAGGTACATTACAATTCTTTTTTTAGTATCGTAAAGCAACTGCGCACGCGCACGTATGTTAAGTATGATTTTAAAATACCTAAAAAACACACGTTGAATTAAAACTATAATACTTAACGATATAAATTTTGGAGAAAGCAAAAGTGACTGTTTCTTGAATATATAGTTTTTTTTATATTCGAGCACGACAAACTGTCCCCTCTGCATTTCATGGCAGGTCCAGTAGACTGTTGACGGACGACAAACAATTATCCCGCTGTAGTGGATACAATTACGCCGGTCTGTTTGAACCAGATATACTTAGGCTGATCACGGAACGCGACACGCTCACGTGGACCATGGCGGGTTTAAAACCTCGTGTACTGTAATCGCTAACCGTACAGATACATATATCATACTACAAGCAAAATAAAATATAGTTATCTCTCTCGCACACGCAACAAAGCGATGACATCTCCCGAAAATTCTTTTATTATAACATTTAGGCAATCTATTGTTCGTTTGATAATGCTATATTACTCTACCGTCAACACATGAGGAAAACGATACGAATTGTTCGTAATTCTGTCTCTCTCTATTTCACGATGTATAGGTAGTACCTACGCTGGCTGTGTCGAAACCAATGAATCTGAGGCACCGCAAAGTTTTTTAAACAGGTTTTCCTGTAGATATCAAGATTATTAGCAGGGTGGAAGAATGACTCAAGTATTTAAGTATTTATGACTGGCGATTATACAAGTCCACAAAGTTAGTGTTTTTTTTTCTTCTTTAACCTGACCGCTGAACATAGAGCTAAAGATTTATTGAAGTGGCCTGCATCCAGCGGGGTTCTCTGACCTTAACGTCTATTTTAACAATGCATAAAAATTTAAGAACATCACGAGTGGTGCTTCCTGATTTGTTCGTGTATGCTCCGAATGTCAACTACTCGGGCCTACTGTAGAGGTTTTCAATTAAAAAATTGAGTTATTAGTTGACTGTCACTATCGGTTAACATCAGTAATTCTTAGAAGTACTAGCCGATCTTCAAAAAATTCACTAAAAAAAACAACAATACTGCTTTATGTTAGTCTTCTGATTTAGTAGACCGGTATGAAGTGACTCTGCTATATTGTACATTCCACGTGGTCATAACCTACACTTTGTTGAAGTAACGCGTAGTAGTGTTAGTGATGGTGAGAGCGCTAAAGTATCGATAAGAGGGTCAGTCGATAATCGCGGTTATCGAGAGGTTATCCCGCGTGCGTCACCCAGCACGGGCTACCGGCGCCGCGCGCTGCTAATGAATGCCTTAGGGAACGTGAGAAATGGCCCTGTATAACTAAGTAGTTATTTTGTTCCCAAATAATGTCCAGTCGTTAATCCCAGTTTAAATATTGCTGCTCAGTTTCAGCCCGGAGTCTGGAATTTGTGTCCGAGACGGCGATAAACTCGCCCCCTATCACATCATGGGACGGAACACACTTGGCGAAAAGGCGATGCCCTGGTTGCGCCTCTGCATACCCCTTCGTGGACAAATGGCTGTGCTGTGTGTGTATGTACTGAGTATAATAGGTCAGTATAATTCTTACATGTTCGAAAAAGCATCTAATTGCTACTTAATTTTGTTTTGTATTAATTTGGCACTATTTGCAAAGAAAGTATTTTTCAAGGCTCTAATCTGCTTTAGGAATTGAGCCATTTTTATTCCCTTGCCCATCTCGTAAGCCTTATGTGTTTTGTATTTAAATTTAGAATTTCCTATTAATATTACGCATCAGTGACTAATTTCGAAAAGACAAATCTCAAGACATCGTCGCAGTAAACGCAGCGCTTAAAGTAAAAATCGAACAATATTGGTGCACTATTAATGGTACAAATAAACGGTAGTTGTTTGCCCCGGGGTGTTTGCACTGGACGGCTGCGCGACAATCTCGCCTCGGCTCCTTTCTTCGCGGGCAAACAATGCTACTGGGATTCAGTTTTTTAAATACACACGGAGTTAAACTTTGGGTTGTAAGTGTTACGGGTAATAGAATGAAAGTTTTAATTTATCTTAGTCCACACTTTATGTAACTTACCCATATAAGGGCGCATGTTTTGGAATACAATCTAGTTTTAAGTTAGTATATTTTATAAAAAAATTAATTAGTAATGTTTTGCGTCTACATTAAATAAAAATAAGATAGTATACAATATACAACTAGAACATAATATGTACTAAAGCCTATAAATATGGATTTTAGTCTTTGCGATGAACTAGAAGTCTTGAGTTTTAGGTTCTAAAAATCATGTACGACTTGTAGGACCATGTTATGAAGGAAGTTATAGTCGACGACTTTTGCGTCATCGCGACGCGACGATTGGATTCGCAGTCTCGTTTTACAGTCTAGTCTTCATATTCTCTGCGTAGACGAGTATCCGGCATAAAGTTCCCATTACAAGTCCAAAATAAAAATTGGTAATTGCTTCCAATACAATCTTTCTACTAATATTTCCTATACAGTGAAAAAGAAAATAGTTTAAATTAGATTTTAACAGAAACCTTTCTAGTCGGGAACTAGACTTGCCCTTGCGCACCTTTTCATAATCCTTTCCTAAAAAAATAATAACGGTGGCGACATGGTAACGAAGTAACCGAACACTGTCTAAGTACACGAACACACAGTTCCCTTCAATTAAAACTGTTTGCGTACAATGTTTGCGCATCAGATGATTTGCCCCTGTTTCCAATGCCCATTTTAAGGGGATTTGTGAGTATCGAATTATATGTGTTTAGGCCTTGTCGCCCATTTGTATTTTGGGCCCCTGTATTATTTTATTTGTTCATGTGAATGTCGCCTGATGATAAACGCCATGACTGAGCTGCAAACATAAGTGGCAACACATTACATTAATCTACAATTTGCTCATTATATTTTGGTAAATATTTACGGTTTCAGACTTTAAAACTTCAAAACAAGATACACATTTAACTATAAAATGTTGTAGAAGAAAGAATCTTATGCGAATATAATTTTTTAAAGGTACCCCATGCAGGTTGAACATAATATAGAGAAAAAAGAAAAAAATAAAGATTTATTATTAAGATAATAACAGTATAACATGTACAATAAAAGGAGAGAAAAACAAAATATTTAAAGAAATATAACACAAATAAACCCATTGTGCCACCAAAGGGTTCCCTCATTAAGCTACTTGCTGCAGTACCAGCAGTGCTGCACCATGGCTAGAAACATTTTGCGAGCGTTAGAAACCTGAAATCTTTCAACATCCCACTCTATCGACTCTACTTTCTATATTACGGATTTGTTATCGAATCAAACAAATACTGATATGGTTTAATAAGACGGCTGTATTTCAAAAGCGTACTAAATATGCTCGAATAATTTTAAGTAGTATGAAATATATTTGGAGCCAGAGTTAATGTCACGCTGTCATTAGAAGTGAATTTTGATTACTCTTTAACATGATGGTAATATATTATGCACTACCTTTAAAATTATATAATTCTCAATAATAAATCACTACACATGTGCCAAAACACTGGATGTTTTGCAGTTACATGGCCTACAAAACCCTGCAAAGCATGACTCGCGACCAAATAGACCTGGCGCGGGGTTTAATAAATACCCATACTCATAAACTAATCTTTCAATAATATTTCTTAAAATAAAATGGTATCCTAATTTCTGAACCGCCTAATATATATATTCACGAAAAAAGTACGTTCTATATTACCTACTATGTCTATCGTGTTTTCTGTAGATTCGTATGGAAGTGGATGAAGCGACCGATATGCAGAACAAGTGTCGAAATCTGCGTCAAATAAAAAATGTATTGAATATTTCCCGTTACTGCAATAGAAAGTGACGCACAGTGAAAATAGACAATCGGAACCACACGGGTGTATGCAAACGCGGCGGCAATGCGTCGCCGAGGCACGGCGCTATGTTTGCGCACGCATTAGCCGAGCCCGCCTCGTGTCAACAGAATAATGGCTGCAAACACTACAACACCGCCCGCCCCCGCCCCGACACTACACCGCCGGCCCGCCGCGATCCCACCTGATCCCCAGCGTGTTCGGCTACCGTCTTACTGCGCTCGCGCAACGGGACTTTTAAACTAATTTGTTTTGGCGCCAGATATGAGGAAAATGTTTTATATGACTACCGATTGTGTCCGGTGTGATGCCTGGGAATAGGACGGTAAACCTTATATTTCTATGCAATAATATTTATAAATCTACACACCCTTAAGCCTTTTATCCCTGAAAGGGTACTTAGAGACGCAACTGGTGCACCTACTCTCCGCCGTATGTATTCCATCCTAAGATGTGATAAGAGGCAAGCCTATTAACATATTGGGCACAAATTCCAGGCACCCCTGGCTGATACTGACTAGAAAAACCTAATATAACTTTTCCCGAGCTGAAAATCGAACCTTAGCACTGCAGTAGTATTGTAAGACAACTACGCCATCGAAACAGTGTTTATAAAATAAAGTAAAGATAAATGGATTTCGGTTCCCAAATTGAATTAGATTAAGCGAAACTCAAGTATGGAACGAAGGGCTCGAAGCATAGAATAGGAATAATTTTGGATTGGAATGAATAATTAACATAATTCCGTACGGCCGGGGTCCCTGGCCCAGTTTTAAACATCACAATATTTCCGCAGGAATGTATGAAAAATGACATTTCTGTGGTGGCGCGTGCGCACCCCAGCTGCCCTTATTAACCTCGATAAACAGTGTCAAAGTATTCGAGTCGATAAATCACACCGCGCTAATTATCGACAAGCTCGTCCGAACAGCCGCCCGCTTTGCGACGTGTGTCCTATTTGTTAGGAACTGGCAGCTTTATGGGGTGGGGAAACTGATTTGTATAATTGTAGACACGTGGTCCGGGGTCCTCCAGGTGACTGTTGCCTTTGATGTAGTGCGGGTATAAACCGGGCAGGTCGGGATAGATACTCAAGTCTGTTAATATTTTGTTTTGATTTTCTATCAGCGTTTACTCCAAATTGAATTTTATCACCGGACTTTAAAGTAGAAATCAAATTGTTTCTGCTAGATGTATGGAAACACGACGCTTACCTTATTGTGGATATGAGCAGGAGGATGACGGAGTGGACGAGGTGTGTTGATTGACCATGCTTAGAATAAACAACCTTTAAATAGTAAGTCAATTATGTCATCTAAGTTTGTTACAATATCTGTCATCCCTATTTACCCCATTCGACCAAAATCAAAAAGGAATTAATGATTTGTAAGCTTTGCTTACAGCAATACTAAACGTTTGTTTTGTCTGTATAGTATGCCCGCTGTTACCAACTACCACTGTCTATTTGTACAGTAGCACTATGCAAGCACTGATTTGCTCCATTTTAAAGGGCATTGACAATTTTGTGATTGGGTCTCCGAGACAAACATTTAATGTCTCAGAATGAGAGCCACCGCACTGCAGTGAAGAATTTTGCATTTAACGCTCTGGATGTCTTTATGACTGTTTGTTAGTTATCGTTGCATGTATCATTAGGGAGATGACTAAGGTCCGTGTTCACAATCGTTACTTAGCTAAGTACAGACCAATGCTATAATAGTAAGTCTGTTTCTTAGAGCTTTTGGCATGACAGCCTTCGTAGTGCGTAGGTACATAGGCGCTGATTAACTAATACAGTGATACAACTTTACTTCAGTTGGCTATCAGTAAACAAGGCTGTAAACAAAGCTGAACAAAACCAAGGAAAACTATGAATTTGCCAAATACTACGCGTTCGGGCGCACTGTCATCCTTTTTTTATGGCCTTAATAGGCAAGCGAATAAGCGGACAGCCTGATAGTAACCAGCATACGCCGCCCATGGACTTTGCAATGCCAGAGGCACAGCAACCCGTTGCCTACCTGGAGGTGAGCACTGTTTTCCTCATAGTATCGTTTATGAATACGGGTGTTCTGTAGTAAATTAACATAAAATACCTTGTCATCCAATTATATCGAGATTGCACTGACTCGTACCCCGAATGTTATGACTATAGATTTTTTCAATAAATATGCACCGCGGCTCGTACGCCTGTATGAGTAGTGACGCGCGACGGTTATTATCGACGTTATCGATAACCCTTGACGGCCTCTGAACTGTCGATAAGTGAGCACGTTCAGCGCCACAATGCGCCGCACCGCCCTAATGGCGACAATAACTAAAACAGGTAATTAACGTCAGCTAATGATAGCCCTTATCGAGTGTTTAGTTGATTTTTTATGGATTTTTGTTGTATCTAAATGTACTAGAAAAGCATTCACATTTCATTTGGTCAGGGACGTCATAACGAGCCTCTAAGTCGAGTTATTCACCATCTGTGCGATGGCAAGGGTACAAAAATTGTATTCGTTTCTCACCAGTAAAGGTCATGAATAAGTTTTAAATTTCATACTGTCTAAATCGGTTCATCAGTTTGCAAAATAGAAAGTTACAACCAGATACGTGATAAACTAATACGGTGCAACTTTTTGGATGTAAAACCTTTTATCTTTATGAAAACTTTCATTAATTAGTTTAAATCTCATGAATACATAATATGCATCGAAATATGTATATTCGAAGAAATCTGCGGCAAGGTTTCCAGAAAATATGACTTTCATTTCATAACATCCATAATTGTGATGAAATAACTTTTCACATCTAATTAAATGGTCCTAAATATTGTTTAATTACAGTGGAACATAGAGGTAAATGTATTTTTGGACATTAACTGATCTCCAATGGTGATTATAGAGTAAAGCATTTGCTAGACCATTTTACAAAGGGAACAATACCGCCTCAGTTGCCAAAAGCATGTAATGTTCTATTCCCGCGAATGCTTCGACGCTGCGTTCGGTGTTCAAGGTGAGTCAGCATTTATCTGTAACATTTCTTTCTATTTTGCGAACCTCACACTGCTCGTTGATTTTTATAATCAGGTTGTAGCAAAACACCGAAAATTTTGATACAGCAATTGCTCGATATTGGGTTATATGTAAATGATCTAGGCTACCATAACCTTTTAATCGGCGAGCACACAGTAATAGTTTGCGGTATACTGCTTATAAATGTTCTAGGTACCAGGCGTGCTATTTTTGGGTAATCTGTTGCTTACCTTTAGGAGGAACATCTCGTAGCTTCGATAACAGAAGCGTTAAATTTGTAAGTCCCTCTTACATAAGTTCCTTACGTAAGTTATACGTAAGCAAACGGCAAATAAGTACGTATGTTACTTTAACCAGCTTACGTAGTTAACATTAGTAAATTGTTCGTCAGCGACTAACGTAAGAAAAACTTACAAAGATGACGCCCGCATTAAAATCAATCATAATTTATGCATTAGTAGCACACTGATTTACAAAGTAGACAGTGTCATAATATCAATTATATCATTTAAAATTACCGACCAGTGACACTTCGTAATAATCATAGAAAATGACCCAGAAATGACAGATATCGAGTGTTTAATGATATCCAGCGAGTGACCCCTCGCCGCCATCAATTGGTTATATTCCCAGAAGACAAATCGTCTATCGTTTAGCCTTCGATTATTGGAAGTTATGATTTTCATTAATAGATTCAAAATTATGAATGGAGGCAGAAATTATTTTCTTTTAGTGATCTTTAGGCGCTTCACAGACGGTAGCAACTCGCGTTAGATACTCGATATAACAAGGCGTTGAGCTAAGTATTTGAAGTCCACAGATTAATTGCTCTTACTTGTGAAGCAAGAATAACCATAAGTAAGTATTTTGCTTTTATATCCGCCCAGATAGCGATCGCCGTATACAAGATGTTAAAACTAGACGTAGTGGCCCAAATAAGTGTGCGGCGTTCCGGAATCAGCCTGTGTATATCCGGTGCCAACAGGCCAGCTTAATTGTGTTGACTGTTAAAGAGTAACCATTTTTTCGTCAGTCGACATGGAACTTACTCCGCTTACCATCAGATGCAGCGGGGGCAGTTACCGTGCCCGATACAAAAAATAAAGAAAATGAACAACGTCTGCGCGGCGCCTTAAGGTATATTTATACGTGGAATTTTCGTGTCACACGACATCAACAGTGGAGTAATGTGAAAACATTCCGAATTAAGTTTTCTGTTTCGAAAGTTGCATGAGTATTTCTTTATTTTTTTTATTGCTTTGATTGATGAGACGAGCTTGCCGTTCGTTTGATGATAAGCGATACGACCGCCCGTAAACAGTAGAAACATCACCCAACACCTTGAATTACAAAGTAATGTTTGGTATTCCACTGCGCTCGCCATCCTGTGACATTAGATGTTAAGTGTTATTATATCCAGTAGTTATACTAGCTACAATGTTTTTCAAACCTGAACACAACAGTGGCTACACACTGCTGCTTGGAGGCAGAAATAGACATTACGGTGATACCTATCCAGGCGAGCTCTCTCATATGAGGGACCTACCACAAGTAAGTTTAATATTATTTAATTTTAATAAAAAAGGCTATTTAATGATATTATTAAATATATTTCTAGAAAATTTTGTTGTGATTTGGAGTTAAATAATGCCAAATGCATATCATTTTGATGGCCAGTAACAATACTGAAACTATTTTGTAAGGTGCATAACTATACGAAGTGACACATTCATTTGGTTACTTTTTAAAGTTCATTGTAAGTACCAAAAAGTGGGAATTAATACTTAAAGATCAGATAATACTAATGATCGAGTGCCAAGTGTCTATGACAACGTAAAGGTGAATTAAATTTTAAATGATTACATATAAAATAATATGAACATAACAAATTACGTAGTCCAATGTTGACCTACATTAGGTATTTACTATTTGCATTAATATGGGCCCGTGTTTAATTTAGAAGTGAGTTTATACAAAACAACCACTCAGCACCTAGATGAAATAGTTTTAATATAACTATGGCTGTCACGAAAGGTGAGCATTTTCACTAAGGGAGCCGATATGTTTCGAATTTATACATCATTAACATTGCGGCTGGTTGGCAAGTTGGTGAAGACGCAAAGGACCAAAGGCAAAAGGTAATCCATTGAAATCGCATTAGATCGACCTTTTACCACTGACGTATCGTAAATGCGAACGATTTACAGATTGCCCACGCAAGAACAGATTTCTAGAACAAAACGGTAAACGTCACATATTTAATAATGAGAGATTATGTAAAAATGGAGTGCGTCGGTCGCGACGACCCGTGCCGGATCAGCCGAGCGGCGCGACCCGCGGCGACCTATCGATATGCATTTACGTCATACCACTATCTCCCGTGCTGCAAGGTGTTCATTCGTGGAATATTTGCTATCATTGACACGGCCCGTGGATTTGATAAAGGTTTGCAGACTAGTTGGTGCCAAGACTTTGTATGCCATTCAATTTAAAAGTCTAAGCTTTTCAGTATTTGTCCACAAAAGCGATGCCGCATGCGCTATATTTAAAGGGTAAGTTAATCTGAATACAAATATGCATATGTGTCTTTGAGATAGTAATACCATGCCTCATTCCTATAACAATCATGATATTATTATGATCATGGTGGTCACTTATTATAGAATGATTTTCATCCCCCATTTTTATCTTGTTTTATAATCCTGTCGCAAAGTAAGCGATACGTGGAGTCAGTGAGCCAGCGTTCCATGTTGAGGCAAAGGTAAACAGCGCATTGAAAATTTCTCTGGTGTTGTTGTTGTGGTCTCATGAACCTACTTACAACTGTACTTAGTCAAGTCACTGATGCAGGAACTCGATTTGTAGCACAAGGTAAGTAAGTGATCAAATAATCCGAAGGTGTGTTGCATCCGCTATATTACTGTTCTCATCAAATACATCAGTAATATTGTATTATTTAATCAGATGTCAGTAAAACAGAACTGCTTTTTCAGATCTCTCGTCGCTCCGGGGAACTGAGGCAGTTATGTCAGGATTGCCAAACAACTTCCTTCGTTGACGTAGGTACAGAGTACAACCCTGCTACAGACTTTTTTTAACATACTATGCAAGTATCAAGCATGTATGCAAGTGAGGGAATAAGCTCAATCACATCCAAATGAGCAATGCGGGTGCCCCGGTAAAATTCGTCATTCATGCTGTAGACGAGATTCTTATAAAAATATCTGATTGTTCAGTTTCAATAAACGTACAGATAATTTCCATTACTACTCTTATTGCGTATCTTAGGTATTGTATTTACAAACTTATTTGATAATTATCTATTTATAGCAAATATAATGAAGCATAAAATTTGTGAGGTCGCAGAGTTGAAGTCATCGCAGACTATTAGCAGATAAAAATGTGAATTAGTTAATATTAAGCGGATCCCGAATGTGAAAATATTATTAACAAAAAATACAAGATGCAACCAGGACATTCACTTCTTGTCCCTCGATACGAGCGAGCCTATCATCAAACATAAATTGCAGACTCTGGACTGATATTTGACAGAAAAATCCAGGTCTTTTGGGTCCCAATTGAATTGAATACCTATACATAACAATATTGGGATCTTGTGCAAGTTTCTATCATCTTCTCTATTAAAATTTGGATTTCTTTTTATTTTCAGTATGTGAATGATCCTAGGCAGGAATCGATGTTTTGAGCAAGAATTTGTGGTTTGTCTAATCTTTAGAGCCTTCTTCCGAATGTTCAGTGACTGCAGACTTTGTAATGACTTCTAACTTTTTTAAAGTTATGTGTGTATTCTTTGTGAATGTCATCGCATGAAAAAATACTCTATAAGAATTTTGAAGGTATGCAGATTTCCTAATGATGTTTTCCACGAAGTCTGCCGATCCGCACTAGACCAGCGAGGTGAACTGAGCCTTATCCCTCTCAGAAGTTCAGGTGGCCCATGACCAGCTGTGGGACTTATAATACAGGCCTCATATTATTATATTCCGTACGACGTCTTGTTCCACTTGTTGATCAGTTGAATAAGGCAGCATGTAACAGATTGCTGCAGGCTGTTTAAGACAGAGATGGTCGTCGCTTGGAGAGACCCGAGAGGAGTGGACGGCGATAGATTGATTGATTTCTTAGCGTGACGAGCACAGTAGGCATCTACTATGCCAAGCAGAAGATTGTACAATATATAGTTCTAGATCATTTAACATTAGGGGCTTAATGTGCTTGTCATTCAGAACTATACTATTTTGCTCATTAAACATTGCATCTTGGGATGCATAAATGCATATCTTTAGTATATATTTGTACTAAAGTAAATGATATTTCACATTGTTAACGTTTGAAAGTATTGATACTGCATTTTACCATAAAGTTTTGTCACAGGTAAGGTAGATTAACGTTATATTGCTTTATCAAAGAATTAGACACGCGATGTTTAAACATTATGTTCTAGAAATTAAGTGTTTGAATAAATATTTTTGCTACAAATTGCTGTGGAAGCTTCTTAGAAGTAAACACAGAAATCGCTGACTGTCGGACGAACTTTGCCACTCATATATTATGGATTAACATCTTTATGTTTAGAGGCCTACTTTTATTTTGAAGAAGAACAAGAATCTTAATTTTGCTTTTATGTTTTTGTCAGACAATAGTGACATATTTAAATTCAGACTAAATTGCTGTCAAATATATAAATTCTGTAGAATAAACTTCTAATAAGACAGATAAAGAATAAGATTCTAATAGGAATTTTGCTTTTATGTAAATTCTGCGCTACTTATTAACATAGTCTAATTTGCAGGTAACACTTTTTAATAAATGTAAGATTACACATTAAAAGCTTCTTTAGGACGTCTGGTAGATGTTTTGTTATCACTGAAAAGCAACACATTACTTTGAAATTATCGATAGCTGAGTTATAGATTGCTTTTATTTATTTGGCGCCTAACATTTTTTTCATGAATACTTATGATTTTAATTATTAAAACTAATACAATTGTGTTGCGTGAGTGTAATAATTATTTAAAGGTTGGTTGCAAATGACCGTATGAATAGCTAAGGTATAGAAACTACCGTTTTAGGGTACGGACTGCAGATCCTTCCTTTTTAGGAAAAGTCTAAGGATTGTGAATGAGAAGTTGTTGAACTTCGACTAGCATAGCAGGAAAATTATAAATATTATCAAAAGCGGTGATGTGAGACATTTTAGGACTACAATCATGCGATCTATGGAGCCAATTTTGACTTTAATCTAATTCAGACTTTGCAGTTATTTGTTTTTTCTTTCGGTCCACGGAGATTTTTTATATAAAAATTATAAATAATAATAGGAAGTAGAACCTCGTGAAAGGTAAATTATAACGTTTTTTATTAGAATTAAACAAACATTGACCGTACAGACCTTGGCTTCATTTCATTTTTCATTTCATAACACTTCTTTGGGAAATCGGACAAAAATGAATTTACATATTAAATTCTAACTAAAAAGTTAACCATGTAGTAACATATAGAAAACAGAAAGCGCGTTTTTGGCGTCTTGAAGCCGTCGGCGAATCTCAAGGTCTAGACGTGGTTTCTTTTTGAATAATTTGTTATATCCATCCATTATTAATTGATAAGACATGGAAAATTATAAAATCAAGAACTGAAACCTAATTTAATCTTTTGAGATTAGTATGATACCACTATATTCTTGAAGTAACATTAATATCTTTGAGATTATTTTCGTTATGCGTCTTTATTTAATTAGTTGTTAAACGAAAGCTTATTCAAAAATAATTAATTTTGTTTCATTTCATTCAGTATTTATTCTAGGAATCTGTGAGTAATATTTAAGTAAATGATTTCGATATTTTATATAAACAGTTTTTCTTTCTTCTGTCTATTTTTTAAGTTATTGATTTGAGACGATTAAGTTTGCTTAATTTCATTAAATAACGCATAAATAGGTACTTGAGGCGACACATATTTAACAACGTGAATACCTGTTAAAGTAGTAAATACGCTTATAATACTAAAAGGAAAAATACAGAAATATTGACGTGAATTTGGAACATAATCACCAACTCTCGATTAACAATCTAATAACAAACTGCTGTAAAAATGCAGAGACTTAGCGATATAAACCATGTACTGAGCAGCCAATACCTATGTAATACGAGGTCCAGACGTAACCTTCGAACCTTAAAACTAAGTGGAGCATCCCAAGGATAGCAGAGTGTACTCACCGGCTTCCATGGCATATCCAGCGGCGGCGGCTGCAGCGTGCAGCGCACCGTACTCCTTGCCGTCCATGCCGCCCAGCATCATCACAACACTTCACATCCGAGCGAGCGTCCGGCGCGGCGCGTGGTCGGCGGACATGTGACCGGCGGTAGCGCCGCAATGCGCGCGCGCACCCGCACCGCCCCGCGCGTCGCCATTGGCGCGCGTCCGCCAATCGCAACGCTTCGTTTCAAACGTTTTCGTTTTTCCATGTCGCGTTCTATTTGAAGCGTGTTGATACTGGCCAAGTTCTTGCTGTGTCATTTTCAATCGTATGTTTTGACGATAAGGTCGAACGTTGTTGTGGTGTGGTTGCGGGTGTATGTCTGTTTTCCCGTTCGGTCGGATGCGCTCGGGCAGGTTGCGCGACGAGCGCCGCGGTCGCGTCCCGCTCGAGTAGGTAGAGCGAGGGCCGGTGCCGCGGTGGTGCGTGCTATGTGCGGCGCGGGCGCAGGCGGTGGGAGTTGTTACCGCTACCCGCTGCCCGCTCACGGCTCTATGTACCCATTCGTCACGCGTGTAACTATGTACACGCTTTGTAATTGATATTTTTATGTTCGTTAATTTGTTGTATAGTAAATTACACGCAGTTTCGTTGGAAACGACAGCGCGAATGAGACGCTGTGTCGGAGCGGAAAATGAGTTTCCAGTCGGAACTGTTTAGTGCTATCTTCATTGAAGATCTTCTTAAATACGTTATTATATCGATTGAGGTTCATTTATTGCCTCAAATGCAACTTATTTCTGTTAAAATAATAGTTGTATTTAATTCTACATTTAAATTGCCAGCTTTAGTGCTTATAAAGGACTATGTATCTACGTTCTTCTACACAATATTTCTAATAAGAAATTAAATATCTATGACATACCACTTTTGCGGACAATAAAACAATTATAGAAATAAAAGAATATTGTAGAAAGATTACAATTTGCATTTTTTATTTACCCACTAAAAATCTCATTTAACATCGTAATTATTAAGCAAAGAAATATATATTACCGACAATTTACCGATATTCAGCGGAAATATTTGTCCCCAAAAAACTAGCGAACGACATAATTAAAACAACAGTAGTATCAACAAAAACTACAAACGCGCCGGCTCGGGGCGTATTTCTGTTAATTACCACAAATATGTAGCGTTCATGTAAAAACCGAGCGGGATGCGCCGGCGCAGGAACAAATTACCGCGACGCAAATGACGCGCGACAGAGTGCAGACTCAAACGCACCGACTCACTGCCGACCTTTGTGTCAGTTCAACGGCTGCCCCGCTGATTCTTAGAAGCACTAATGTGATGAGGAACGACCGAGCTGAAAGGACTAAAGATAAAACGGATAGCCTTATAGAGAACCAAGATTTGGGTTCAATTGTAAGGTCGGGTAATCGAAATTAGTGAAAAGAAGAAACATATCTGATTTCCTAGAGGTTCATTTGCATGATATACCCATGATTATAATCTTTAATTTGGAAAAGAAAGTTGCGTTTCTGCCTAATTCGACTTAAGTCATAGATATATTTTAAGTTAGCCATATCGTGTGGTAAAGCGATATTGTAGAGTTTTGTTTAAACTGATTATTATTTTTGTTACCTCCTATGACATAACAGTACATCTTAGGCTGGCAATGACTGCCTAAATATAATTATGATCAACGATATTTATTTTTATCATAGTGCTGTATTTATTAACACCTAATGGATGACAGACAGCACGAAGTTTTTAGTTTTGTATGTAGCAAAAATATATTTGGTAAATCGTTGTAAATACATACAAGTTAACCTAAATGTTGTGTTACTGTTACAACATCATTATTTTTTTATAAACGAATACTAACTATAAACTATATATAACTATATATGAGAAGGAGATCATATTAATTGCTATTAAAAAAGAAGTAAAAGTCATTAGAATATTTATGTTTATATATTTATGCCCCTCTCCTACAGGAGGGTAGACAGAAGTGATTTACGAGTCGGCTCGTTCTCTTCCCGGTTTAATTATACTACAAGGATAATAAATAAGCCTGTCTGATTGCAATTGCCTTTTAATGTTATGTCCATATCCTAGTTGTTTCTATTATTATAGCGAATATGCTTTTGTTATAATAGATGATCGAAAGTATGCTTGATATGTTGTAATTAATTTTGTACATAGCAATGGTGAAGGGTACATATAACTCGATTCCTGCCGGCTTCCCTTTCGCGATTTATACAAAATTTTATTATCATCACAACGATCTACAGACCGTACCTATGCACATTAGTACTTATATGTTGTGTCAGGTTATCTGTCAGATAATTTCACTCTTCTCCACTCGTATAGAGGTTATAGGTCTATTGCCTATGAAATTTCTTCCTTGTTTATGTGCACCGCAGCAACGTGCACTTTAAATGTTCACTTTTGTACCGATTTAAATGAAACCACACTCGTCTCTGCAAATATTTATACATTATCAATATAGCTTAATAATACATCCACTGCATAAAACAGAAAGAACAAAAAACCTTTAAAGCGGAAATAAAACAGTAATAACGAGCTCGTTTGTTCGGAATTATTTCGTGAAATATTTACAACAGTTTTGTGTGGGGGGCGAGGTGGGGCGGGCGGGGGCTTTAATAAATAACCTATAGCGCATTGTTCGCGGTCAGGCCGCGTGGATTATGCCCAATTGTCTCACTGCTTCGTACTTACAGATTGCCACCAGGTATGGAGCAGGGGTTGAAGGCGGGGGTCGTTGGGTCAACCAGACATTTGGCTATGACAAATGTTGGAAGTAGCTGATGAGATTGAAAAACGTAGTAAACTAAGTAGATGAATTAAAGATATTTATAAACGTCCATGGCGCACCACTAATGTTTATACAATCCGCAACGTTTTCAGTATATTTTGTTATTGTATAGGTAAGAGGAACACGATTGTCGCTCTTATAATTTTCTACCCTCATTCACGACAACTTGGTATTAACACACAGCGGCACAACCAATTTCTTTCTCTATAATCTATGCTATGACAATAAGCGGGATCCAGGGATTTATTTCAAGACGGCTACAAATTATCATCGTATTACCTATAATATAGTTTTATAACATGCATTTTTATTTTCATAGACCAATGAACGACTTAAAGTGACTATCTCCAATTCAAACCACCTAAATATTGTCATCGACATTTTATTGTTTAATTTTGTGCATATTAAAATCCCTTGAGTCCATACCCGGCTATCGCCTTACATTCCCTCGTGTGGTATTGTTTCACAACCCTTTATCTTTTCTATAGAACTCGGCTTTATGGTCTGTCGTTAATGCACTGTTTTCGCGAAAATCAAACGTTTTTCTATTCAATAATACACACTAACACGTGTCAAATGTCAAGACTTACACTATTTATTCTAATATTTTTTGTTTAATTATCCAGTTTTCTCTTTTATATACTTTTCACGATCTAGAATATATTATGGATTGCTCGCTTATGTATATCAATTAATTCACCAGCATATAATATTGATGTTAATTTTTTTTGTCATAAAGCCTTCTTGCTTATAAAAGACCTAATATATTGTATAAGACTGGCTGTGGATAGCAACCGCTGTACACATGCAAAACCGCGCACAATCGTACATTCTATTGATTTTTTATGCGGTGTACATACAATAAGGTATGTCGATATCGATGCCAGCATTATGATCAACTATTCCAGAGCTACTTTTGAATTCAGAGTTTAGGATTGTATAGATTATAAGTAAAAATGATACTTAGCATCATACGAATGAGTCTATTATTCAGCTGTGCGCTGTATATTACAAAGAAGAATATTAATTGTTATAGCCGTGTACTCGATGGGAACACACTTATGAGATCAAACTAATAAAAACTTCATATATATGTAAAGATTCACTTGTATGCAAAATTTCGTATTTCTATAACCTAGCAGAGGCGAAGGGAACCCGATTATTACCGGTCTCCCTTCGTGTAGAATTTCTGTAGAATCTAATATCATTGAAACGATTAGCTAACCGTATTTATGCATATTAGTAAATGTTATGTCGGGTTACCTATCGGAAATGTTCACCTTTAACCACTGATATTAGTGGTTTTAAATAGTTATGTTAACTTAATAAAGGAAATACATCACATATTACATAAATCCGTCGTAATAATAGTC
This sequence comes from Manduca sexta, assembly GCF_014839805.1. Lineage (NCBI taxonomy): Eukaryota > Metazoa > Arthropoda > Insecta > Lepidoptera > Sphingidae > Manduca > Manduca sexta. The sequence continues at coordinate 7,555,760 of NC_051127.1, forward strand.
CTACAAAGGCAGTAAGCGATTGTTATAATCAGCGAGAGCGACATGCGACGTCGCGTCGTCAGCCGTGGACACGCGCCGGCGACCGCGACCGAGGCGGCCACTATATATAACTACCCGCAAATACCTGAGCTGTCATCTCTGATGGGCCTTTGAACTATTTATAATTTGTTTATTTGCGTTGATGAGGTTTGATTTTGGTGTTTTAAGTACAGAATATATAAAAATGTTAACATATTAACGATATGCAAAGCTTTTTCATGTCTAAGTAATGAGAATTTTTTGTGCAATATCGATACAAATTTCAAGTTCGCATAAGTGACATGTTCATTTATTGGGTAAATATGAATTTTGATTCCCCAACTTGAGGATCGCAAACAACAGTTCAAAAACTAGATTAAGATAAGGATTATCGAGGTGCTATTTATTTTTATTGGCATTGATCCTGGACTGATGTTCTAACTTCCAACGAGCCGCGTCATGTCAATTATCATATTGATCCAATAGTTACTAACAAAAAATTACATTTGCAGCAAATTTTGGAACCCAATAGGTACCTACTGGTTTTTTTCGAAATTCTATCCAGGTTATGGTCTTGATATTGGAAGAAAGCTGACCCAAGCAGTAATTAAGTCTGGATAATCATAATATGAAAACAACTGTAAATCTGTTAAACATTACGATCTGTAATCTGAATCACACATAATATGTTTTTGATACAAGTCACATGTTTGTATCTAACAACATTAATCCACTCCAGACAGAGTTTACTATTTCGTCAATAAAAACAAGCGTATATTGTGACTTACAATCGACAACAAAGGAGCGACCCATAAAAATCCTTGCACATCATTAATATCACATGTGCTCCCGAACATCCTTCCCCTATAAATAGTGAGTACTGGGTACTACGGGGCCGCGCATGCGCGTCAGATCTCTGCGGCGGGCGTCACGCACCACCGGTGTCAGTAATCGTGCCGCCTACCCTACCCCGCGCTGCCAAACGCACCAACACAAAAGCAACTTTATCTATTCCAAATACATTCTCAATTCAAATACGTGCACCCTTAGCGTCGTGATGATGGTTCGTGCCGAGAAACTTTGGAACTTTTACCTTAAACAATAAGATTCGTTTTTGCCCCGACGGCGTCGAAGGGCGTATAGACAACGGAAACTGCTTCAGATATTATCTGTAACGGCTTTAATTAGACGGTTTAATTAACAGTACAAAGCGATAATTAGATGAGTTTGAGATTTCCTTTGTGATGCAGCGGTGTGAACTGTAAAGAATCTGTTTGGGAGTGGCAGGTCTGGTTAGCTCTGGCTATCGGCCGCTTGCAAGCCTCGTTATTATTCATTAACCATCAAAGCTACACCAGGATTACTAAACGCTTAGTAACTACATAGTTGCTATGGAAATTTTAGTAAACTGAATTCTATAGAGTTCTAAGATTACATAGATCGGATATGGGAAAATTGTCGTACAATATTTTGCGGTCATGCGATAGTTACTCAATGTACTGTGAAACAGCAAAACACCAATGTAAAATACTTCACATTTTCCATATCATGATTTGATGTTGTTTTTTGATTTGTGATATTGTACGTTTTAATGCGCATATTGCCATATTTTTTGTAAGTATATTTATCCTTAGATATGAATATATTTGTATTCATATGTAAGGATGCCGTGATATTTTTTCACACAGACATTTCAAATAAGACAACGAAATTTGTGCTGAAGTTATTACCAATTGGTAATAACTTCAGCACAAATTTGGTCCTGATGTTCGGTCAATAATTATATATTCTTAATTAATATCGCTTTCGCTGCACATTGTTCTTAAAATCCATAAAACGATATGCACTATACTTGATGTCTATCTATAATTTTTTTTATAATTTTCAGTATTAGTCATATCTAATATAGATATAGTAAAGAATGCTGTACCTATAGGAATCTTCCGTTTGTTAATAATTTTACATTTCCCTGTAAGTGGACATTAAGTCACTTGCTATATAGGGTAATGAACGCAATGTAGCGCTTTGTAATTAAAAGTTGGTTACTTATGTTTCCGGACAGTCGCAACTCTGCAACTTTTCTTTCGCGAGCAGGTTAGTCATCTGATCATCCATTTTACTAAAAAATTATTAAAATATCATTTTTGGAATGTACAGTTAAAAAAATACTGTTTTTATTCAATAGTTAGGAACATTCCGTTTGTTGCTCAATAACAGAATTCTTTGCTGGGAGCCTGCGGGACATATGCAGCTTGTTACATCTTCGTCTCGTATTGTATCCGCGAGTGCTCCGGTTACATGACATACGTCAGAGGCGACGTTGTCACGTGCATTGACATTTGAGCGCTGGCATTTCAAGAATCGAAACAATTTCAAGGGAATATTTAAAGTGCCGCCAATTAGCGATATTGTTGTCAGCAATAGTACCTCCCAGTCCCTAGAAATGCCAAGTCTGCTCATCCCTTCTTATATAGGCACTGGAATCTCTCTTAGTATTCATAAATCACGTTTATCTTCTATACTACGGCTCTGAGACCTTGGGTTCGAATCCCTGGTCGGGAAACGTGATATTGGTTCTCTGCTCAGTTTCAGTCAGGAGTTTGACATTAGTGCCCGATACGGCGATAGGTTCGCCCCCTGTCACACCATGGTACAGAATATACGTGGCGAAAGTGAATGAATTAATTGCACCTCTGCCTACCCTTCCGGATAGAAGTATGCTATATTACGGAAGTTGTTTGGTGTTCAGTCACGACACGGGCGAGCGTGTCACTTGCCGCTGATTTACGAGACGAGATCAAAAACGGAACGTGCAATTTAAATGGCCTCTTTTATCTGTTGGGCAGACTCGCTGGACATAGTTTACTAGAATCTAGACGAGGTAATAGAAGATATTTCCTTAATACATTGCAGAGTTACAGACTATCACGCTTTTAATTTGAAGACAATACTCGTTGTTACCGCTGTGAATTATTATGAATGTATGTACAATAATAATCAACAAAATAGTTGAATAAATCAAGAATCTCCTTTCAAATCTTCAAAGTGTGACACGGTTCTTTAATTCCTCTGGTATAATGTATAAAATCATGAGTGATGATCACTTATTAGACGATCCGTTTGTTTGTTTCCCTAGTTTCTGCATCAAGAAAACAAAATAAAGTTAAACTCGACATACTTATGTGAAGACAAAAGTAAAGTGACAATAATATGAAGCTTTTACTAAGAAAAGTTACAAAAGGAACTTCTGTAACTACTGAATTATTGAGCCTTGTAAAACACAAAGCGAAAGTCAAAAGGTCACCGGCAGATAACTAAGTAGCGAAACATATTCTGACAAGCCGAAATGACAAATAAAACGTTCGCGCATGACGCGCACAAAGCCCGCCAGTGACGCGAAGTCGCGCGCGACGTGACGCCAGCACGACCGTCGCTTCGCGGAACGCGGCTTTCATGTGCAGTGAGCGCGACACTGCGCGGTGTTGCCACATAGGGTTTCTTTTCTAAGTGACAATTCAATGTATGTTTTTTTGATAATATCAGAAAACTCTTAGTGGTAAGCGGTACGAGTTACGACTGCAAACAATAACAACTCTATTTGGAATTTCTGCAGAGCACTGCGTGGTACAGCAGCGAGCTTTCTTTGAGACTGGCTAAAATATTCATCCAGCGAGATTACATAGGTTACATATGTCTGTTCAACGTCAAGAATAGACAACGCCAAAGAAGTATCAGCAAAGGGGTGTAAATGTAGAGGTACCATCAGTACACCTACACTGTACAGTTATTTTTAATTATTTAAAATCAAAAATTTTGCTATTGGATGGAAATAATCAAAAACAAATATTCCTTAACCAAGATGCCATTTAGAAATTTAGGGTCCATATTGCCTAAATCCGAAACAAAAGTGAGTATGGGTCATACTAATAAATAAATATGAGGTTAGTATCCTCGGTCGTTGGCTTCTCTACCAACTGAATAACCCCTGCGCCATGAAAGCGAATCTTAAACAAGATTTTCATTATTTGACATCGGAATCTAGTATTAAAAAGCAAATATGTGGCAACCCTAATGACGCAAAGACGCGGCGACGGCCATTTTAAACGTTGACAATCCGAATAGCGTTATTTATTACACAATAATCATTTAATGTAATGAAGAAATTCGTCCGTAAAAATGTTATGTGCCGTTCAGTTATGGGACTGACTGTTAACTAGGAAAATAGAGTTTTCTAGAAAATGGATGGGGTCATAGCCCTGTTGTTTTTGAGTGTACGGGGATCAAAAGAGCTATTTGAAATGTTACTGAAAATAAAATTTCCACTTCATTTCACAATTTGATTTGCAGAATAAAGTAAGAGTAAAGGAATGAAATGCTAAAACCCTGAAAAAATGTCGGAGCGGAGTAACATAACAATAACTTAATTGACTCGTCAAAAGAGGGGGAAAAGCCACAATTTTAATTTTCTTTTGGACATGCATGAGTAGCTGCCAGCTATTGTCATCCTCGGATACATAGAGAAAATTAAAAAAAAATCTATTCCCTGTTATACTCCGAAACAAATAAACAACATTTTTGAGAATTTTACTTTTTTGGGTCTGCGTTCTAATGTCTCGACCTTTATATTTCAAAAACGTTAATTTTAAATGCAAAATCTCAAAATCAGAAGGCTTTAAAATTAAATGATCGCTTTCAATGGACTCGTTTTTAGAAGCTCTATCCAAAAATACCTAAATTATCTTGGTTAAAATTTCTATTGATTAAAAATCCGTTTTTGGACATGTCCTTTATACATAGAATCAAAAAGTAATGAGTTCTTATAAAATGGCAATACCTGAAGATGGAAACCTAACTTGTGCGACAATTACACAGTAGGCAGTTTTAGTATGATAATATTTAGAAAAAAATACCGGCATTATCACTAACGATTTTTAGTATTAGGAACTTACGAAGCCCCCCGGTAATGATAGGGACGGGCAACTCGTGTTTCTAGATAAAAACCATGTACTTCTAGAACTCTAGTCAAATATAGAATCATTAATCAATAACATGGAGATAATGAATAAAACTTAACCAAAATGGAAGCTGCTTAAGTAACAATTGTACTAAAACATGTAATTTAATTTTTAAAATGTTTAGTACCTACTCAGTTTTGATAACAGATAAAAAACCAAGCAACACATCTCAACATATTTATGTTTATAAAGATTAATTTTAGACAAAAATGAACAGACCTTGATCATGAAATGTTCAATTAGAGCAACCTGCATCGGTGTCCGCTGAGCGCAGAGCTAACGGGATCGCCGCGGGCAATTTGCGCGGGCGCGGCGTGCAGCGACGTGCGGCGACGCGGCCCGCGGCTGCCGGCGTGGGCCGCGCGCGACACACCTTGTTGCCGCCACATGTGCCGTGCAGCCACCGCACCATTGCCTATGTAACGAGATGTAATCCCGTTGTAATTGCTCTTACACACTCCTTTGTATAGATTAACTTTGAGAACACACTTTGCAAATATAATATAAATAGCAATAACAACGGAAATGTGCTGGAGATTTCTTGGGCATTGTGGACGTTTATGGGTGATTGCTTATCGACTGCCCCGTGCCTTCTGCTCTGTGTTATAAAAATTAATAGTCAATTAGGGACTAATGTTCACGCTAATGGCGTGATTATAATATGATGATGCAATTTGTTATCTATCACAAGAAAAAGTTTGCTTTGCATCCGAATATATATCAAGTTTGATCGATTGAGTACAATTATTATTATAAAACATTAATATTACTAATATTTTTTCTACAGTTAAGTATTAAAAATATAAAACCTACCTAACCTATAGTTTTTCCAGGTATTTCACGAAAATTTTGTTGTAAGAAAAGTCTAATTTATTAAGTATGGGCAAAAGGAAAATTTTAAAGTAAATTACATTTGGGTACCCCTATTTTAAATCATGCATCTGTATTCAACCACAAGGTTCAAAGGAAAACTGAAATGTTATCTAATGTTTTCCACGCATAAGATTTATCTAATTCGCCACGGTATAGTAAAATTAAATATAAGATCCGTTCCGCACGGTAACGCTTCACATTAGAAGATAAAAACATTTAGATACGCGCATTTTCCTCCGCTTTTTAATTTCCGATGGCGTTCTAAAGATATTGCGAGCCGAGCGTGTCAGTCGGTGGTCGTTATTTGTTTGTCGTCGTGATTAATCAGTATAAACGTTTTATTACAAGGATCGGGCGCTCGCGAGCGGTTCCGCCAAATACGTCCTCCCGGCTGACATGTCAAAACAGACCAACAAAATGGCGGATTGCTCGTTTTGGCGGGAACGATGCAAATGGCTGTGGCGTGTTCAGGATTTGATTGTTTTGATTAAATTTATCACGATTATATCAAAATATGATTATTTACGCTCCGTAAAATGCTATGACAGATCGCATTAATTTTGGATAAAGCTATTTAAACATCGGGGCTTTATTTTTGTGGACAATACCTAATAAATATCTGAATGAAAACATTTAGGATTACTTTGAACCTTTTTATATTTAAAATTCCGTGTTTAATGTTCAAATAAAATAATTCATAAAGTTAAAGCTAATGTCATACTAAAAAAAATCTCCAATACAAAAATTTTGCTAGCTTTGGGAATAATTGTTTTTTTTTATAGATGGCGCTGACGTCGTACAAGTAGAGCCATGAAAAGTGTTTTAGAGGTTTTTGTACCAGGAAAACATTTTCACGCGGGTAAAGCCGAGAACAACACCTAATTAATGTTAATGTTATATAATGTGCGTCACTTCTATAGGTGATAAGTCCTAAATAATTAAAGATTTTAACTTTATTGGCTGTAGTATGGAGCAAACAATCTTCATGATCCAAATAAAAATATGACTTGGCCATATACCTTGCTGGGTGCTAACATACGAAAAAATCTATGGAAAATTGATAAAAACTGAGACCAGTAAGATGGCTCAAGTAGCAGTCTGAAATAATTTATTTGAAAAAGCAATGCCGGTAATATAGAATATTAAAAACGGAAATAACTTTATCACCTAAATGATTTTATGAGTGCACCAAACAAAAGTCCCGGAATAGTTTATTCCTCTTATAACAACTGGTTTGGTAGTGGCAGCGCGGAGTCGGCGGGACATCAATTATTATAAACAACCGTGACCGAGGAGTGCCGTGCGGGGACGAGACAAAAATGCGCCGTGGAAAACAAACAGACGCATCACGCGCATGACGCTACGTACAGACAAACGCAAAAGTGCGCTTTACTTGGGATATTGATATTCTTTTGCTTTTGCTTTTAAAAATATACACACCTCAAGAAATATTTGCGTAAGTTTTGCGGTTAAATTTGTTTATTAATTAATAAGAATTATATGAGTATTATACTTTCTTCCTTCGTCAATGTCACGTATCGATTTATAAAATTTAAAATAAAACCTATAACATAATGATTTCTCACGTTTACGCGAACGTTAGACATTAAAATTAAAGTATTTTTCGGTTTATTGAGTTTATAACATTTTAGTTTTCTCCCGACGTTTCGAAGACTTTGCAGCCTTCGTGGTCACGAGGTGGGACTGAGGTGTTGGTCATCCACAAAATTAAAGTTACAATATCTACCTACATTTTACAATTATACAATTTTTAAATTTTTTTAGCTGTTGGTGGTCCTATCTACGCAGAATGAGCTCACAGAATCTTGAATGTGCGTAGATCAATTTAAAAAAAAAAAAATGAATGAAAAGTTTATTATTGCTTCAGGATTGTACGTAGAAGGTACATTATATTTCCATGGTTTCAGATTTTTTTGAAAGTCAGGTATCAATGGATTTAACGGATAATGATTTAATATTGCCGATGAAAACTCAGTTCTAAATCAACAAATGCAAGTGTATAAAGCAGTTTCGTGCCCGCCAGTGGTTGGAGCGCGCCGTCGATTTTTCATAGCACGCGTGAACGCTTGGCCGCTGCCGCACGGATTTAGCCGCACTCGGCTACCGGCTACCATTGCAGCTACACTCGGGACGCCGCTCATTTCAGCTAATTGCTTTTTTCACAACGGCCCAAAGCGGAGGGGAAGGATCTCCGCGTCGGTGGAAATGAGTTTGTTTTTAGTTACGCGTTAGGTGGAAATTTATTCTTACTTTTTGTTTTTTACCATAGTAGTTTTTATATGTGAAAATTAATGTTTCTGAATGTTTCGAGTTTTTGGAGTATGCAATGTAACAATGGACATTTATTTAATTTAATTTTTATATCTTGTAAGGGCTGATTTTTTGTAAGATACTTAAAATTTAGTCATAAGATAAGATAAAATATAAATTAATTAAAAATGCACAAAATATGAAATACTTAGTTTGATTGTAGCGCTGTTAATTATGATTAAAAGTCCGGTTATTTTATTCCATGGATATTACTTATCTTACGTTTGAGAAAATATCCGTATGGCAAAACTGCATTTCAGATGAAATGAATTAAAAGCCAGGTAGCTAAAATCATTGTATACATTCAACCCGTACTTATACATAAATCCGAAAGTGACTGTCTCTGCCTGAACTGTTTTTGATTTTTGACATGGAGTCAGTTTGAGACCCCGAGAAGGACAAAGGTAACTTTTTATCGCGATTAAATATATAGCCGGCCTTTTACCCCGGAGACATTAGTTCTCGCTGGCGGAGTTAAAAGTAAAAGCTAGTGAATTATAAAATTAGTTTTAAACACACTATTTTTATTGACTGCAGTTGTACCTATCGCGTGCATTTTATCCACTGCTAAAGTAACTTGTGCTTACTCCTTGAACCCAATGATATTATGTTCATATACCTAATCAGTACGTCGTTATAAACGATGTCGCTACAGCCGGTTTCTACTGTAGGCCATTATTTATTTTCGGGACTTTGTCTTTTGGTACCAACATCCAGAGGTCGTTGTAACGACATCTACGTTGTTCTGTGTTCGGGGTATCGTAGAAGGCGATTAGTAACTACTTTTTGACTGTTTTTAGGAAAACATCAGTTGATAATTTCAGCAATAAATCTTCTGCCTTATCGAGATTAGTTGAAAGATATGAGCGTGATCTCACGGATACACAGTTGTGTGACCGGAAGGCCATAAGTGTAACATAGCGGTGGTCGGTGGATGGGCGCCCTCAGCTCCGACACGCGTGAAATTAAACTGCGCCGCCACTCCTCACCTGCCTACAGCACTCACTACTCGGGACACTGACTGATTTACGTTTAACTATCACATCTATAAATAAAATCTGTGTTGCTTAGCAATTTTATAAATGTTGATATTTGTTGGTTGAAAGTATAGTAATTAGTAGAAGATTATGTACCTAATAATTTTATCGTATCTATTAGGTATTGTCATATTTTGGATTTGTTATCTAAAAGCAAAATCTAGGATTGTAAGGTAACACGGTGCCATCTGTTGTCGAGTAGATATAACTCATAATAAATATAGTGCTGCCATCTATTGATCCAATAAAATATGTTGTAGTAAGTATGTAATTATGTAACATTATTTTATGATTATAATATTTATACAGTTTCCCAAAAAATATAAAAAAATTATGTATTCTTTTCTTATTGATTTTAAAACATGGGAAACAAATATTATTTTAATCTACAAGTTTAACGAGCGTTATGGAATAACAAGACGCTAGCATCGTTTTGTATCTGTGACATAAAAAAAATATATCAGCAGAATCAAAGTGTTAATGTAAATTGTTGTATTTAAAACGATAATTTTAATTACAATGGGGACAGAAGTGGCAATATCATTTAGTGCATTACGTGCTCAATTAGAAAATGAAAAGAGCACATTGTATAAAATAGATGAAAACATAAAAAAGATTGTACAAACGACAGGACGTTTCAATAATGATAGGTTAGCGCACTACCTTGAGAAGTTTTGAGGTGTATTTGACTATTTTTATAATTTATATGTGTTATGTTTTAGATTTAATCAATCCGGGGATTACGCTAGGAGTGGTAATCGGTTAGGCGGCCGTCCGCCATACCCGGCTGAAAATGCAAATAACTACAAAAATGAAGAACATTTTAACAAACGCAAGGAAACTAAAACGGTTTTTAGCAGGTAATATGCGATTGTTGTGAATAATTGCAATTTCATTGACGCCTAGAGGTTATAAAACAAGTTTGGCTACGATTGCATTGATCAAACAATCAGTAATTGAGTTTAATTATGTGCTAGTGATAGATGCTCTGAGTCACGAATCTTGGCCAATATAAACATTAATCCGACTGTAAATTTTCCAGTGTCAACAATAAGTCTAAGTTGTAATGAAGGAAACTTACATTCTTAAATAATATCAATTATCAACAGATTATGTTAATACATATAAAATGTGACCTTTTTATTGCATAATAAGTTTGAACTTCACATATAATTAAAACATAAAATTTAACTAGATACCCTTGGTCCTGAAGTAGTGAGTTTATCAATATTTGTTCCATAACACAGGCTATCAGCTCGGGTAAATGACAGCGACGGGGAGGAAGAGGGACCAGGTAATAAGCGTGCCAGGGTGCCGTCTGCAGTATGTAGAGAGCTACCCACTAGAGCAGCTGTGCTTCGAGCACAGGGGGATGACGAGCAGGCCAGAACACGCAACAGACGTATCTTTGGATCACTGTTGGGTACATTGCAGAAATTCAAACAAGAAGAAATTGTTTTACAAACAAAGGTAATAAGATTAAAATAAAATATTCTTTCCAAATTTTTTTTTATTACACTATAATTAAGAAATAGTCCTCTGAGAACTAGTAAAAATGTTGTATTTTTTTCAATGCATAGTGTTACACCATATTATTATAAATCTGTTTACCAGGAAGATAAGAGAGCACAAGTAGAGCGAAAAATAGAAGAACAGGCACGCCAAGAGAAAGAGAGAGAACAGAAAGAACGCAAGACATTATTCGCTGAACGGGAACACAAGAAAGCCACTATAAAAGCACTAGAGGCCAAGATGGGGCGTGTGCAAGAGTTTGAGAACTGGGAGCTCTCACAGAAACACTTAAGTAACTTTATACTAACTAAAAGCAAGCCACACATCTACTGGTTACCTAAGAAAATGAATGATAAAGCAAATGAGAAGTTAGTGGCTAGCAGAAAATTCCATGAAAGTAAGTATTACTTGACATACGTGAAGTCACTTGTATAATTGGCCCAGATTTGATTTTTTTTTCTATTTACAATAATCTTTGCAACTTGCAGCTAAATACGGTCCATTGTACCGCAGTGAGTAAAAGTGTTGTATATAACATTTTAAAAATTATTAAATGCTACTTTCTATAATATTTAAATATAAACCTAAATATCACAATTCCCAAAAGATATGTGAATTAGCTTGGTAATATTTGTCATGAAATATTTTTTTAAATTACAGAGTTCATGACCAAAAAGCGTCAAGAACTGCAAGAAGAATTAGTAAAGATTGAGCAGCGTTGTCTCCGAATTCAAAGGCCTGGCACGAAAGAGAACGACCCAGAGCCGGAAGACAAACCTATCGAAAACCAAGATGAAGACGTTGAAATGAAAGATGGAGAGAAACGCAAGAGGGATAAGTTTGCAGCCGATGCGGATGTTCATGATGAGAGTGATGGTGATGCGCCTGATGAACACAATGAGGTTCAGCCGAAGGAAGAGGAGACAGGTACATAAAACCTTTATTCATGTATAAACATCTTTATTTATCTTTATATAAATAAAGATTTATTGTAAGCGGCAATAGCCTAGTTGTGTGTGAAATGGACTGCGGACGGACGAATGTCCACGGGTCAAAAACACAAAAGCACACTTCTCTGATAGTCCTAAAATTTTGTGAGTATTCTTTGCAAATTATCACTTGCTTTAACAGTGAAGGAAAACTTGCATATCTGAAAAATTCTTTATAGAAATTTTGCGTGTGTCATGTCTACAGATCTGCACTAGGCCAGCCCTGTGGACTAGCCTAATTCTTCTGGTAGTAGAGGAGGACCATGCCCAGCAATGGAACATTATATAACACGGGCTGATATTATTATTATAAGTTTAATAAAAAAATATATAAATGTTATAACTAAAAACACATGAAATAAAACTTTAAAGTATATAACCTATACAGTAATACATTCAAAAGAAATGCATATAAAATTTCCAAAATCGTTAATAAAATTGTGAATTATTTCAGTGGCAGAAGAAAGTGTTATGGATGAAAATATTGAGAAAACAGAGACTATGGAAGTGGAAAATGTTGTAGAAAATACTGATACTACTGAAGCTGTTAGTGAGCCACAAATAGAGCAGAAGGATGAGGAACAGGAGCTCGAGCATTCCCAATAATGCCTTATAGTTGTAATGGATTATGTGACTTCTCTGCATGGCTGTATACAAAAACTGAATATGTTGGCCACATTGGAGTAAGAATGGCCTATAAAAAATGGTTTAATGAGACTGACATGGAAAAGTTACAGTTCTATTTAAGGCGATACCTCAAGGTCCATTTTCATACATTTTGTTTCTTTAATCTGGGTAACTAAACGTGAATTTAAATTCTTTACTTGCCAATACTTGTTTAGTTACCCAGATTAAAGCCAAAACAAAATGTATGAAAATGGAACTTGAGGTATCGCCTTAACAATTTATGAATTGGATTTCATGTGCAATTATTATCCTTATATATTACAGAAGTAGACCCTATTTTGCATACCTATATAAAAATATAATTTGACTTCTGTTGAATGATAATGATAATGCATTTAGCATTATCTAATTACAATTGTTTCAAAAGGCCATTTCTTGCGCTATGGTCACTCCTTTGATAATCGAAATTATGAAGTTTGTTTTCATTTAAAATGTTATGATACAAATTTTATATGATGAATGATTATACATGGCTACAAAGCTATCGGAATTTTTTAAAAAAGAGTCTTCTTAGTAACCATACAGGTTTAAATTTTGCATCCCAATATAATAAATAAGTAATATAAATTCATCAAGTAATAAATGGGTATTTCAGTTTGGTTCCAAAAAGTGAGATGAGAAGTGAAAAAATAAATGTTCTGGAACTGTCATTGTGTTTAACTAATTTAATACTCAAAAATATAATCATTTCTTATATTTACACGAATGTAAGACATTGAAATAAAACTATTTTACGGAATTTATCAGTTTTTGCACTTTAATTTTCTGCCGAAGTTAAGAAGACTACAGCCTTAGTGGTCAGTCAGTCCCCCCCGTGACCACGAAGACTGTAAAGTCTTCGAAACGTCGAGAGAAAACTATAATACAAAAGTCGAAATAAAATCCGAAAAAAGTTTTATGTCAATACTCAAAAATATTTATAAAATCAGCTCCAATTATTTTTGCTTTAATTAAATAATGGTGCATTATTTTAACTAACAAGAATACAAACAAAGTAATTATTTTTTTTATAATGTAAATGACCATAATGTTGCATGATCATTATCCAGTTATGTAGACTTGACTCACAATTATTATTAAATATTGTAGTATAACATGTAAAAATATAGTGGGATATAAGTAAGTGCAAACTGAGGGACGAATAAATAAGTTTGTAAAAAAAATGTTTATTAATAGACAAGGAATTTATAAAATCATCACAGGTTATAAATATTTCCTTTAAATAAGAGAAACATTTCAAGCGAGAGTAGTAAAAAAAAAGCCAAGTGCTTATTTATTACATTTTCGTGCAATAGTTGTTAAACATGCCATTTGACATACATTTAATTTTCATATTTTAATAGCAAAACGATTGCTTCTAAATAAATAGCATAATCAATCAACATTCTGTACTAAGAAAAATCACATTGATTTTATTTTTCTATAGTTAACTGACTCAGTGCAGCATAACAAAGTATGTATTCATGTTTTTATTAGATCTCTTACAGTCACATAGCTGTGTGACACATAATATGAAATTCTGTCAAGCTGCACACGTCAATAAACTTTGTTCTTATTAGAATATTAAAAGCGCAAATAATTATAAGACAGATATCCCATAAAATGTAATACATTTTCTAAAAAAACCTAAAGCATTTCTACATCTGTCATGTATTGACATAAGTCTTTGTTAAAATTATGGAATTACATTCTCTGGGCGAAATTACTTCCGTTGTAAAAAGATCATTCTGGCTAACCAGCACTGAGATTAGTCTAATGTGAATATCCTGGAGGCGATGTCGTCCAACATCCAGTCCATGCCGTCGAGGAGGTTCTCCCCGGTGACTGCGGAGCACCGCACGATGCGCCAGTGGTGCGTCTTTATACTGTCCAGGTCTAGAGCCTGCCAACAATACATGTATTTAGAAATGATGTAGCAAACAACTTCATAATGAAAATAATAAGCGATCTCCATCATGTAAAGCAAAGGTGGTGCTGGTAATTACGTATGGGAATGTTTGAACATCAATTAAGGCTATTGGCTTGGATTCGAGATTATATATCATAAGAGGGGTGTTATTTAGGTGCAAGGTGTGATGCCCTCGAAGCCAACTAGTAATATCGTAAACTTGAGTTGAAATTTGAAATCTAATGTCTTTTACATACAGATGAAATTTATTAGCAAAGAGCAAGGACACTAAAATACATCTGCAGTGCATATTTAAAGTATTACCTCTTTAATCTGCTGAACAGTCAGTGCCCCAGGTAAATCGGCTTTGTTAGCTAAGACAAGCAGAGTGGCGCCCGCGAGCCTCTCCTCTCGTAACAACGAGTGCAGCTCTCGCGCGCAGTCCGACAGCCGTCGCGCGTCTGCACTGTCCACCACCCACGCTACTCCATCTGTGCTTTCGAAGTAATTCTTCCAGTAGGATCTGAAATGCGATATGTAACTTTAGGGGTGTGAAAGCATTATAGTGAAACCCGGTTATAACGACATTGAAGGGACCATTTAATCTTGTCGCTATAACCGATAGTTGTTATAAGCACTACTAATATTTTTTTATGAAAATAAACATTGATTATTTGTATAGACTGGTTTGCAAACAAAATGAAATAAAATCATCAGTCGTTAAAACATGCAAGGTCTCTAAATATACCAAAGAGCTGTAATATTGATAAATTTCCTAGTTAGTAATAAAATAAATATTTGTTGGGTTTCTGAAAAAATACATTGATTTTTCGTTATACCGAATATTATATGATATATTTCACATCGAAATTCCGACTACATTGATCTGTGCGATATGCCGCCCTATGCAATGTCGTTACAAACGTACATATCGCGGTGTTACTTCGTTATATGCGGTTTTTATTGTATTTTTAACTGACTCTTTAGGAGGAAAAGTAATGTATATTCCATATTTTTTTTTGTTTGTACCTTGATATTTTTATGCTCCATGGGCGGATTTAAATTATTCTCCTCAAGTTCAATTTCATAAGCTTTGGAATTGTTTTATTTTAATATAATTGGTATAGGATCTCGACTTTGAAGATGCAGAGAAGAACTTAGTCTAATAGGATTTGTATGTTTTGGTTAATGTTAGATTTAATATAATTTCAAGATACTACCACAAGCCTCTCAGGAATCATGAAATATAATATTTACAATAATACCTCTAACAATAAGTAATAGTAAGCGAACATTCCACACAAGCAGCACCCATTCACAAGTATGACGCATGTGCCAGCCATCGGCCTCCTCAACCATATTGAGTAGTGGCTGACCCATCACACCATGCCACCGCAGGTACAGACCGTTAGAGAGTATGTCATACTCAAATCGTACCCAAGTATGGAGAGGGTATGGGAGTAAAACTTATGTTGCAGATACAAAGTAGTTGACATTGTACAATGCATAGACAATCTAAAAGGGGCATGGACTGGACACATCCTGTGCAGTCCAACAGACAAATGGAGTAAGCAGGTCAACCTATGGTATCCAAGGGACTTTGCAAGATAACAGGGACACCCAATCGAACAATGGGAGGATGAGATCTATCAGACCCTGGGACTAAAGGAAATATCCAAATTAAGATCTTTACATAAAAAATAAAGTTTTAACTATCCCCAATTTTTTCCACATGCAGTATTGTATTATTCTGGTGGATATATCTCTTGTGCCAAGAGTTCTAACCTGTTTGTAATAGTATAGATTTAGTTTAATATCATGTGACTAAATGACCCGACAGACCTTGTCCTGTCTTAACTATGGATTTGCAGAGCGCTTTCTGTCAATTGCTGACAGTTATATAAAATAACATTTTCATTAGGTTTTCTAATTTTCCGTGCAATTTTTTGAATGTTTTCTTTCATAAGACCCTTCTCCTGACAATAACAACAAAAAAAAATTAGTGAAATTGGTCCAGCCGTTCACGCATGATGGCATGACCAAGGGACATAGGGATTCATTTTTATATATATAGATTAGTACCAATCGCATTAACAAATACTCTTATTCTTTTAAAACAAAATAAAGACAACTGTTAGTTACCTCAGAGATTTCTGTCCACCAACATCCCAAATATTGAGTTTAAATCCCCGATGCTCCAGAGTCTTTATGTTGAATCCAAGGGTGGGTGAGATCGTGTCTATGGGCTCGCCATTGAACCGCTTCAGTATCGTAGTCTTACCGGCATTGTCTAAACCACTGTGTTGGGAGTTAAAGGAACATCAAATAATATTTACAAAAGTTACGATGAAACTTTCATAACCAGCATATGTCTTACACGTAAATAGACCTAACTTATTAAATATTAACAGTAATATTTAGGAATAAACAAAGATTTTATCATAAAGTAACCATCTGCCAAGCACGAATGCAACCACAACGTTTTCAAAAGGATACAGCATAAGTATACGCATTTCTTTCTCCTTCTGACGGAGTTTTTTCAAAATTGTCAGGAATCCCATTCTTGATAAGTTTTAACTTTAGCTTCTTGTATTTTACTTTCTCAAAATTTGCATGTTTACGTCTATTTCTGACTCAACGTTTGATTTTTGACTTGTGATTGTCTGCACCTTTGGTCTGCACTGTCAGGGCTGTCAGTTATAGAATAATTTAATCATAAACGTACCCTGGCGTACCTGAAATAAAAAAAATACATTCAGATACAAAGTAAATATTATTATAATGGCACTATATATTAGTTTGTTCTATAAAAAATGGCAATGGTACTGGTGTTAAATATTGTATGTACCGGGATTTTCAAATCAAGGTTTTTAGAATAATATATTATGTTTTTCCAACCATTCATATTTTATACATACGTGATCTACAATGTCCACTGTTTTTGTAACAAAATATAAATGAGTCAGCCCTGTATCAATATAGCTCAATATGTCAAATTGTCAGTTCTAGTTTCGTTCGGAAATATTATAATAACTGATATAGAGTATATTTTAAAAATATTCGATGATGTTAGTTGAGTTCTTAAATATAATATACAAACAATTCGCATCTTTATCCTAAAGATAAGTGTGCGACGTAGACAAAACTAACGCATGATTCTATACTATGTGATTTCGCATTCGACTATTAGTTCGATAATAACTTTTGTTCTCGACTGTACACACCATAACCAAAAACTTGAAACTTTTTTACAAGGAAATCGAAATTGGAATCCATTGCAGCCATAGAGTAAATTATCCATCCATGGCGGATCTCGTCGCTGTCAAGACTTTTATTTAATTTCTGTTTCAATTATGAAGCACCTTCAATGATTTTAAGTGAGATTATAGTGTGGAAGTGATCGTGTGGCGGCGCGGTCTCGGTGATACGGCTCGTTGGTCGGCAGCACCATGTTCAGTGGGACGGTGCGAGTTAGAGTATGCGAGGCGACGGGTCTTCGGCCGACCGACTTTCAGAAACGGCACAATATGACCTTCGGAAAGCCAGGTGAGGATCGTCCAACGCCCAGACTGCGTTCCTCATCGTGCGCTGGAATTTAATGTGATAAATATTGCCATAACAATTCCCGCGGTGTCGAAAAATTTGCGCAGGGAAAAAGGCGTAATATGTTTACCAAGATGGGGTGTTGTTATAGGCAAATACGTTGTTACAGACGACCAGCCGATAGACCCGTACGTGTCTATAGACGCCGACGAGCACCACCTGGCCCGCTCCAGCACCAAGCCGAAAACATTCGACCCAGTGTGGAACGAAACGTTCTCTCACGAGGTGCACAATGTTGGCAGGTGCGTTATTTACATTCGCACTATTACATGACATGATCCGCCTTTGTGTTTCTCTGTATGGCTCAGGACTTCACCTGGATTATGTGATGTGAAATGAACCATAATCTGCTATAACTCCTTTATATACTTATATATACATTTAATATGATGTATTATATCTTTTATCTGCTTTTTTCATAGTGTCTGCATAAGTATCAAAACATATTAGTTACTACTACAGGGTTTTTAACATTTACTGTCAATTAAATTGGTGGACAAATAATTACCTACAAATTAATTGTTTAGATTACACAGACAAAAGTCTGTCTATTAAAAAAAATATATTTGATTCCAACAAGAAAATTACATCCCATATGAATGAAATATGAATCATAGTTTACCTATTAATTTAAATCATCATTCATCAACTGCTGCTAATTCAATAAGTGCATATAAAGTTTTCCTTGTGTTTACATTTTCTATTTACCTACACAAATTGAAGTTGTCAACAAAGTAGAAAGGGTAATTAATTTTTATTTTCTGTGTAGATGTTTCAGAAAAAAACATAGAATGAGTATTTCATCAAGCTATCAACAAGTTGAATATGTTGACTACTTTCACTTTAATCCAAAACTGCACATTTATACTTTTACCACAAAAGCTACAACATTAATTAAATTTCAACAGTTTGCATAAACATTTAATTTGTAAGTACTTCTGAACAATAAAGTAATAGCTGAACTAGAAATTATCAACACAATTGCACAATATGCAAGTATCATAAAAACAAATAAATGAAGAGACATCCTGCACATGTGTATCTGACTCATGCCACATGCATAGCCATGGTGTGCTTTGTTTTATTTCCCAAAAACATATATTGCATTCACATGTTTGTGCCTCTACTTCTAGAAGATAGGCAGATATTGTTGCAAAGTTTAGTAAGTTTATTTCTGTTCAATGTGTTTAGAGCTGTTGATGTGCTCACACTGATTGACATAATCTATTAAAACATGAAGAAAAAACATTATACCCTTTAACAAGCACAATGTTACAATTCATATAAAGGAGTGAAGAAAAATAAAGTTTATGTCTCTTGTATGTTACATATTAAAATCAAAACTTTAAAGCACTGTGCTCAAAAATTTACTGATTGTCGCTTAGATATGATCGCCTTTCAAGTGTCGATATGATCATGGAATATAATTGCAATAAATAATTACATTGATATTGGCTAAAGTTCCAAAATGGCTTGTAATATACCTAAACTTTGTAAGTACTGACTTGATATTTTAAAATAGCAGTATAACCTTTAATTATTTATCAATATTATATAATATTATAGCTACTGTTTGATCATAACTTGTGTATTATTAATTAGATGGATTTGAATATTTTAAGCCTTCAACTTTTTGTGAATTATAATATGTCAACATTGTGATAATTGTTTTGTCATTCTCAGTAAGTTGTGTTTTAAATACTTTGTATTAAGTACAGCATTACTTTTTTAATATACATTTATTAAACTTTTGTCCCTATATTTATCATATAAATTTTTAAATAGGTGACCCCATGTTTTATAAACTAAAGTTATTTATAAACATTCAACAGTTTTACCTGTTACTGTGTAGAAATAAATAGTAAATTGATCACATGACATACCTTTAGAAACAGGGAATAAAAAAATATTCAACTTTATAAACTAGAATAATGTGTTTTATATTTAGGTAGATTACATTATTAAATAAAAATTCAGGTTTTTATAAATGAGTTTTGGTCAGAAGTTACAACATAGCCACATATAAAAAAAAATACTCTCAATATAAAAATATTTAAATGTTGAACAAAATTTTGCAGTGATAGAAACGAACTTGCGTTTATGGCTTTAAAGCCGGCTCACGGCGCGCTGCGCTATGGCGGCTCTCGATTTATTTAATAACAAGTCAACAAATTTTAGTAATTTATTTTCTTGAAAAATATAACATTGTCGATTTAGTACATAAATAAATGAATATTGTTGTTTAGATTATAAGCACAAAAAATACCCGAAACGACAACCCAAGACAGCTTGGCGCAGACATATTAGGAGAGACGATCCCATATAAAGTGGGAATGAGCAAAGAAGAAGAAGAATTTAGATTATCAGCACGCAACAACTTTACGCGTGGATATAAAAAAAATAAATTAAACATCATGTTAATTGAAATGTATATTCTATACATAATACCAAGTCAAATAGTGATTTTATTATTTATAAATGAATTATGTTAATTTGTTCAAATTGCATATGAATTCTGTAAGTTTGTCTAAAAATAAACATTCAAGAAATTTTATGATGTCATTGGGAATTCCTTTGTTACTCATGATTCATACACAACAGTCATACTTGGGAGAAATCTTTTTAATGAACGTCTTAAAATCGATTCTAGTTATTGAGGCAATTTATGGGTTAATTTATTGATATTTCCATGAGTATTGTAACAATAAAGACAGATTGTATGATTGCATTTTCCTTGAAAGTGGTACTCATACAATGATATTTATTATTTCTTCGATGAAAAAGGGAAGTTACTGTATATTATCGATTTTATTTCCTTAAAAGATGTTGAGATACAATCATGCGTATAGGTTATATACGTATACTCGCCCATAGTCATAGTCTTTACAAAGATTTTACACCCACAATTTCTAGAATTTTGTTTTGAATCATTAGTTAAAATATCGCTAGTTGGTTACCCAGATTGGTAGACTATTAAGTCACAATATCAAATACAATGGTTCATTAATCATTTCCTAGATCTTATGTGCCAAAATAAGTACAAGTTTCTGTGTGGAAATTGTTTACTTCTCTAACCGTTGCCTAACTTTAAAATAGAATCCGCGATCTCAAATGTTTCTCATAATACTTCTACAAGTAACTAGACCAATAATTACGCGAGATATTTGATGTTTCATGATCAGAAATGCAGCGAAAATGCCATAGAAACTATGGTTTGATAGAGTCGCTAGCTTGGAAGAACAGTCATTTAAAAAAATTGAACACATTAACTTCATACAAGTTGTAACTCCACAATAATATATCCACATCTAGTATCATTGGTATTGGGGACCAGCGATCGACTCTCCGTTAAGTGATAAATGTTTTTGTCCATGTTTACAGTTTGGGCATCACCGTATTCCACGATGCAGCCATTCCGCCGGATGACTTCGTGGCAAACTGCACGATACCGTTTGAAGATCTGATGCTGCGTGACAAAGAGGCCACGGATTTTTGGGTGAGTTTCACTGCATGAAGGTTAATTGGGTGGTGAGAGGCTATCGGTTATGCCTGTGCAGGAAGGTTACTGATTAACACTATACACAAGGTGTAATACCCGTCATAGTAGTCAACGTAAGTGTGTCAGAATCAGGCTGTGTATATACGGTTTCAAACAGGCCAGCATAATTATGACAACTGGCGTGGCATAAACAAATATCATCAGTGAACTCTGGACGCCACTCCACCCATCAGATACAGTTGGGTTTCCGTAAAAGAAAATGCGCCCAAATAAATAACGACAATCTTACATAAACATCGGAAATAGTATCGTTTTCCGAAGATTCACTACCCAGGATCAGTCAGTACTCTGAGCACAATGTACTCTGTAAGACAAACTGCATAGGTTAGGTGTCCCATTCTTTCGCTTGACTGCAATTAGCTTCAAAATTTACTTACCGATTTAATCTGTGGATGTATTATGCAATACATTGATAACATTAGCACTTTAGGTGTTAAAATATTGTTTACGTGACGTTTCACAAATCTTAACGACATAATATCACCAAAACAAAGATTTGATAACAGTTTTTTAGATTATTTTGTGTACTTTTCGCATGTTTAAACACATTTATCTAGAATATAATAACACACGCGCAAAAATATCTGTCTCTGATTACAACTTTTACTGCGGTCTGACTGATTGTGAAAAAATCTAAGGTGATAAATGTCTTTAGCCGCTGTAATCTGGCGATAAGATACACAGGTCGACTAGCGTGTTCTAAGGTTTGGAGAACGGATTTAGATGAAGGTTATGGGGGCATAGGCCTTCGTGTTAAGTTTCTGAATGTGAACATATAAAAAGATAGTGATGGTTTCTAAAATAGCCTAGCATATATATAAACAAAAAGAAAAGGTAAATATATAGTCAGGATTCCATAGTGTGATACTCACCAATCTCTGGCTATTCTCATAAGGTAACAGTGTTAGCGTATGTAAATATTAAGAAATATATAGTACATCATATTTGAAAAATTACTGCATGCACAAAATTGTCATTTGTTGCATTGTTTCCCAGTACATACATCATAGGCTCAGGCTGCCACTATACTACGAATTCACTTCGTTTCTCGACGTAGAATAATAATATCGTGTAGGTTTCATCTATTTTTAAATTTATGTATTTGATCTTAAAATTGGAAACTAATTATTAATTCATAGTTTCCAGTTCGTGTGAGTAATGAACTAAATTTTTCCTCCGCTATGTTTTCATTTTATCTGAATCGGCCTCGAAGATTACCTACATATTGTGTACTCCCAATCGTCACTCCTAAGTGCGGCCCAGTGCCCCGTTATCAACAATCGGCAGTGTGTTTGTTTTGGTAGATAAGTTCGAATGTCTTGCGCAGTGACATTGACGTCTCGCGCCCTAACATGTGTAGTAGTTCCCGCTGCAGCTCGGCACGATGAACAACATCAAGAGAAGGTTCTCAAGCCCCGACCCGAGGTACACACCGCTTGTGGATGAAGGGGTAAACGTCGGCTTTTCCAAAAACTTTGCTAAGTCTACTTAGCAGCAATGTACACTACATTACTGAGTATGGTTAATATAAGACCTGGGACCAGGGCTCGTGTGCTTTATTGTAGCATGGTAAAGTGATGGCAAACGTTGGTGAGCACAGTGCAAAAAGGTGTTACCTGCTTTAACAATAACACCATATCAAAATTATACAGTTTTGTTTTCATAAATGGGGACTCCTATATTGGTATAGCATTATATCTTCGCGTTGTTATTCCTCACCTCATGAAACTCGGTCTTGAGTAATACTGAACAGGTGTGAATTTCGACTGAACCGTTACTGCGCGGTGTGTTTTGTGACTTGTGTTGTTCTTTGTTATGAATTTTTATACTTCAGCAACTGGTGGTAGGTCTTTCATATGTGAGAGTCCGCCTGGGTAGGTACCACCGCAATGTATATTTCTGCCGCCAAGCAGCAGCGTGTAGTCATTGTTGTGTTCAAGTTTGAATGATATTGTAGCCAGTGTAACTACTGGACATAATGAGACTTAACATCTCATGTCTCAGGATGGCGAGCGCAGTGGAATACCAAACAATACTTTGTAATTCAAGGTGTTGGATGGTGTTTCTGCTGTTTTTGGGCGGTCGTATGGTTTACCATCAGTCGAACGGCAAGCTCGTGTCGTCATTCAAAGCAGTAACAAAAAATAACTACGGCAAGCTTATCAAACTTCAGTACCTGCATCGTGGTCGCAAACCAGTCCGGTATAAATGTGAGGAATTCCTGCCAACAGCAGTGATACACAAATATTGTGAATTGATTCATCTGATAGATATAATACTTATTACTCTGGCTGACGTGAACTCCAGTTCCACTTAAGCTTCTGATATGCATATTACTTATACAAGTATATTCTCAATGTGGTCACCACACGTCAATCTTAAGGTTTAGGTGGAATACTCGGATGTCGGGCCAAAGTCCTTTGCTTGTTAGAGTTCTCGCGCTTTGTGAGCACGCCAATAGTCACTGTAGCGGGATAAAAACTCTATATTTGAACAATTTAATGCTTTCGCAGTAGTCGTGGTCTAAACACTGATTGTGCGTTTTGTTTCAGGTCGACTTGGAACCTCAGGGGAAATTGCATCTTAAAATAGATCTGATATGGAATTCTCAAGGTTAGTATGATGATTGCATTTTAACTTGATAAATCTGATGAATGATTGCCTTACTGATGAATTTGACCTGTCAGTGTTTTAATAAACATATCTTTGTATTCTGCATTTTGGTTTAAAATAAAATTATTTGAAAATTAAATAGGTAAAATATAGGTATAGAAGTTAAAATTAATTATAAACAATGATTATTGATAAGGTCTCCATAGTTTGTTTCCTTAAATATTACTGTTTTATGTTTCTTCTAAACATGGATAAGACACATTGAATTAATATTATTGTGAGAAATCAGATGTAAAATATTTATGAACCAGAAAAGAACAAGGTTTATTACTTAAAACTCAATAAATTTAGGCAACACGCATAACAACACTAAAGACAAGAACCAAACATAGAACAGTAAAGGAAACCACCCTGCCATAAGTGCTGTCCAGCTCAGAAGATAACAAGCGAGCACCTGCACCCAGCATAATTTTTTATAGCCTTAGTTGATTCAAAAGTCGGTAATCTACGAATTATAAAATGTTTCACGTCCCATATCATCCAGCACTTACAGATTGCCAGCCACGGGATAGTAGTGTGTAATGAGGTAACGTTGTGTGGGTGTGTGGTGCGCAGGCGCGGAGAGCGCGGCGGGCGCGGGCGCGGGCGCGGCGCGCGGGCGCGGGCGCGAGTTCAAGGAGGGCGCGGGGTTCGCGCGGCGCCGCGGGGCCATGCGCCGGCGCGTGCACCAGGTCAACGGACACAAGTTCATGGCCACCTTCCTGCGACAGCCCACCTTCTGCAGCCACTGCCGCGAGTTCATCTGGTACGCACTCACCTCACTATACTACACCCATCAAACATTTCAAAAATATTCAACACCATAACCATCACACAGTGCACATAAATCGATAGACACCTTGTCAAAATCGAACCACTAGGAACGCCTCTAAAGTGGAAAATATAAAGGCTACAAAGGTACAAAAACATCATTCTCAAACAAACTTTAACATAAATGCTTAAAATAGTATAAAATCCGCTATAGCTAGAGAACAGTAGGTAGTCAACTTAAGTCTAATTTTATGCCGGATACATAATATCAAATAATGAAATATGTGGTCTTACAAATGATTTTCAAATTTCAAACAAAACAAAGCGAAAATAATTTGCTAATGTCATATTATCATCACTCTCAGAAACTTCTCTAAGTACAAAATTGATGATGTTCGTTTTGTAGAAATGTTCTAAATAATAATATTATATTCCAGGGGTCTGGGTAAGCAGGGCTACCAATGCCAAGGTGAGTAATATTTAACAATATTCAGTTATTTACGTGGATTTAGCCTATTTTATTGGAGGCACAGATGTCAATTATATTCCAGATTGAAATTGTACATTATCTTGTAATTCAAGACAAAAGTAAATTATGAAAGCAATTTGACAATATTATGGTAAAATTTTATGAATTTTGTTTTTGAAATGGACGTAACATGTGCTTTTGTGTTTAGTGTGCACGTGCGTGGTCCACAAGCGATGTCACTCCCTGGTGGTGACCAAGTGTCCGGGCATGAAGGAGGAGGTAAGGGTAATGACATTTCTGAATATATTTAATGGTGTGAGATGACGAATGATGAATAAGGAAATTGATGGAATGATTTAGACATTGCCTTGGTTTATTTGTGCTTCCAAATAATTTCGTTTGGCGTGATTTAATATTATTTAACAATAATACACATAGCGTTTCAACCAAAATATTATGGTAATTTTAGACATATTTGGAAAAAAAAAACTAAATAAAATGAGTATTATTAGAAAGCAATAAATATTGATCCAATGCAAGCAAGTTTAAGATAGTCGTGGGTCGGAGCGGTGCGTGTGAGTGTGTGCGCGTGCGC
Source organism: Manduca sexta (assembly GCF_014839805.1). Lineage (NCBI taxonomy): Eukaryota > Metazoa > Arthropoda > Insecta > Lepidoptera > Sphingidae > Manduca > Manduca sexta. The sequence continues at coordinate 7,581,759 of NC_051127.1, forward strand.
AGCAGCAGAGCGTGGCGGGCGTGAGCGGCGGCCAGCGGTTCAACGTCAACGTGCCGCACCGGTTCGTCGTGCACTCCTACAAGCGCTTCACCTTCTGCGACCACTGCGGCTCGCTGCTCTACGGACTCATCAAGCAGGGGCTGCAGTGCGAAGGTAGGCACGCACACAATACACACGTTACTCACTTCAGAACACATCATACACACATAGTCTACCGAGTAATAATAATAATGATCAATCGACCACGACCGCATGATCTCAAGTCTATTAACGAGTCATGCATTCATAATTTAATGGATGATAATAACAGTGGGATTTACTGATTACTTAATAAAAAAAAAATCCATGACGTAGATTACAATATAATAAATTTTAATGTAGTTACGATATAAAATTTTAAAGTCCTGGTATCCAAATAATTTATTTCACCTAGATGAAATATTATTTCATGCGGATATCTAATCAACGAAGTCTAAGGAAAAGAAACATTATTAATTGTGATATTTTCCTTACAGTGTGTTCTATGAACGTGCACAAGCGATGTCAGAAGAACGTGGCGAACAACTGCGGCATCAACACCAAGGTGATGGCCGAGATACTCAACGAGATGGGCATCTCGCCGGACAAGAACCCACGACCCAGACCATCTAAGGTACGGCTCCTGTATTAGCTTTAACCACTAAGGCTGGGTTTAGATTTCAACGCCTTTAGAAGTTCTTGGACAGTATATTGCTGTAAGAACTTCCTAGGTTAAACTTAGCATAAGTAGCACTAATAACAGTCAGTTTATTGAATCGAAAGTCCTGGATATATTAAATACTCCACTACTCTTATACTCTCTCCACTACTCTAGGGTCTTGTAGATCGTAATTCACCACATTACACTTGTTTAACTTTTCCAAGTATTGTTTTAAACCAGGGCAATAAAACTGCATTAAATAGGTCGTTCTTTTGTCAGCAATATGAGATAATTTCACTGCAATTATACACTGGCATGGCACGACACATTACGCAGGACCTTAAGTTGTCCTGTGTAGCAACTACATTGTAGTGTTAATATAATGAGGATTAAAGGGAGATATTACGTCCCTCGAGGTCGCGAGTCATGCCGATGTGTTTTTTAGACTTATACGGAATGTTGATCTGTTTCGAGTGTTGTATGATTCCTTCCTAACAGAATATCGACGGTGGCCAATCTCAAAGGAGATCAGTCAAGTACGCAGGTGATATTATAGTGCGCAACTGTGAGTGCAATACACAGGTGTACTCTCTGTTCCCTCACTCTCATAGTCAGGCAATCCGACATGACAGGAGACGGGTCAGGCGCAGGACTAATGGCTTTACGTGCTGTCCGAGGCATGTGGGTATCACACAGCCAACTTCCTGACTTCGAAGTGCGACTGAGTAATTTTTTTAATTGTAAAAAAAAACCCAGCGACAAATTGACCCGACCTGGGATTTGAACCCACGACCTCAGCGTAGTTGTACTCGTACCGCATACAATTTGAACTAGGCCACCGCGGCAGTAGGTAGACTCGTACATGAGTTGCTGAGTGTAGTGTTGTCGGCAGTACTTGAACGCGTCGCTGCTGGAGGGCGCGGGCGAGCTCGCCGCCGCCGACGACAAGGACGCCGACAAGCACGACGACAAAGGTACCGCCCACCAATACGTTACGTCATTCTTTATTGTATTTACTTTTCATTTTTAAAAAATGTGAACATTTTAGTTATGTGTTGTACAAGTTTTGCTTCGTGGTAACTTGAGGAATATCAACCATTTTTTTTAAACTATTACATTGATGTATAAATAGCTAGTGCATAGTATAAGGTGGTATTCCTTAAGTGTTATGTCCTTTATAATGGATGTTGGCTGCATTTTATCAGTTTCAATATAAAGTCCAGTTAACATCCTTATAATATTTCGCCACGTATCCCGTGATGTGAACCGTGTGTTGAGCGTGTGTTGCGCGTGTGTTGCGCCACAGAGACGGTGGCGCCGTGGAGGGCGACGCGCCGCGACGTGCAGCAGCTCTACGACATCATCGAAGGTCCACTCTTGTGACAATACGCTACTGCATAGGGACGCGTACCCATCGCTTAATATTCGCAAACGAGACTTTGTTCTTTAGTACATTAGTATCGAAAATTAATTATTTATAGCCTCATTGTTTCAACTGCAGTATACCACCTGTAGGAGTATCTCATCATAAACGCTCTATCTTTGCTAAACAGCAATGTGCAAGCACTAAGTTGGAGTAATTATATAGCATTATGAATTTAATATATTTATCTTATAGTGAGGTTTTGTAATGCCATCAGATGTTTTGTAATAGGGTACCGGACTCATTTTTGTTCTTAACAATTATCAAATATTTACATAATATAAATTATAACACCAAAGAAATTATTAAAATCCAGTGAAAAATCAACAAGTTATAAGCATTTGAATTTCGGTGGAAGGGGTAAATAACAAGAAACAGAAAAGAGACAAAATATCCACATGTGACGTCATCGGGAATTACGACGCGTGCGAAAGAAAGAGATGAAGCGATATCCCCACATCGCGCCCACTTCTGAACATTACAATATTTTAAATATGAATTACTCGCTCATTTTTTAACCAATTTTTATGCTGTTTTCGCAGAAGTGCTTCTTTTTCGTATTTAAAGCCATTACACATAGAATAATGTACAAAATCAAGCATAGGCCGGTCCCCTATTACATACATATATGTTGAGAAAAACATTGCTATTCTTTTTGGCAGGCGCTTTTACTAGACGAGTAACTGGTTATATTATCCATTTTAAATATATATGAATAAACGCATTGCTCTCTTAGGGCGGCCAAATACAACAAAAAAATATTGTAATCGGTACGCTAGTTTTACGTACGCGTCCCTTACGGCTTCGTATAACTCGTTGCCTCGTACTAACTAAATAATGGGCTTGTGCTTGTACAACTAACAATTATTGTGGTGAGACTAATCATTGGTGTGTTGATGAATAGTATGATGGCAGAGCATATTTTTTTTGTTGTAAAAATTGTACATTTTTCAGTTTATTAAATTACTTTAGGCCCCATCAATATTTCAACTATATGTTTATGGTGACTTTATGACAAAGGCAAGTAAATGGTTATGAAAATGAGATGTAAAATTATAATTTGCATAAAGAAACTGTTTTGTCATCTGTACTCGTGACAGCAGGCCCACATATTCACTCTGAATTTCATTAATTGTTATAACCAGTTGTTTAGCTCGACGGCATTGGTCATTTACTATCAGATAATCTACTTGGTAGTTTGCTGGCAATCTATTATAATTCAAAAAATCTTGCCGGTGATATTTGTTTTGTAATTTAAAAATTGCTTAATTTTTTATACATAATTATATTGTGCGTAGGCATGAGCGCGGGCGGTGACGGGGGACGTGACAAAGTGTCGCTGGACGACTTCCACTTCATCAAGGTGTTGGGCAAGGGCTCGTTCGGCAAGGTCATGCTGGCCGAGAAGAAGGGCACGGACGAGGTGTACGCCGTGAAGGTGCTGAAGAAGGACGCCATCATCCAGGACGACGACGTGGAGTGCACGCTGACGGAGCGCCGCGTGCTGGCCCTGGCGGCGCGCCACCCCTTCCTCACGGCGCTGCACTCCGCCTTCCAGACCTCCGAGCGGCTGTTCTTCGTCATGGAGTACGTGGAGGGCGGCGACCTCATGTTCCAGATCCAGCGCGCGCGCAAGTTCGACGAGCCGCGCGCCAGGTTCTACGCCGCCGAGGTCACGCTGGCGCTCGACTTCCTGCACGGCCACGGCGTCATCTATCGCGACCTCAAGCTCGACAACATCCTGCTCGACAGCGACGGACACTGCAAGCTCGCCGACTTCGGCATGTGCAAGGAGGGCATACTCGGTGAGACATTCACTACAATCACGTTTGCGCACGATGATTTAACCCGGCGTCATTGTTGCCGGGTATCTAATACCCGACGCATTTTAAAACTGTCATAATTTTAAAACAAAATGCGCGTGTCTTTTGTCCTTTACAGTAGCTGCGGTCGTTGACCTCTATTTGCGTATTCTCTTCTCTATTTAGTGTTGCTCCGGCTACCTCATAGTTTAAACGTGTGTAAAGAGCGCGCGGGTAAGTTATACCCGGCCACAATGGCCACGTAACATTTATAAAGACAGCGTGTTTGTTGTTTTTTATTGTTTATTGATAAATTGCATATCGTTTTTCACAATTTTATGAACCATGTCTTACGAAAGCGAACAACGTCGACTCTTAGCCTTATTTGAACAAGCTGACGCCAGTGAAAATGAACAGTGCAGTTCAGACGACCAGGGTGAAATCGACCATATTTCAGAGCGAAGTCAAGGCAGTAATACGGAACAGGAATGCAGCGATGATGAGCAAGAAGTAATTGTTTCAACAAGTAACCAGCAATTTTATATTGGTAAAGACAATTCCACCAAATGGTCTTCGCAACCACCTCGGACCAACGTTCGCACAAGGTCAGAAAACATAATTTTACAAAAACCTGGGGTAAAGCCTATTGCGCAAAATGATAAGACTGAAATAGAGTGTTGGAAACGCTTTATAAATAATAATATGCTGGAACAAATACTTTGTCATACTAATGCTAAGATAAAACAGAGACAGTTGTCTAACAATAAACAATCGCTTCAGTATTTATTGAAAGAAACAACTATAGATGAACTATCAGCTTTGTTTGGCTTGTTGTACTTGGCTGGACTAAATCGTTCTAATCGCCAAAATTTGAGCGACTTGTGGAGAACCGATGGTACTGGTGTGGAAATTTTTAGTACTACTATGTCTTTGCAGCGTTTTTACTTTTTTACAAAGCTGTTTGCGTTTTGATGATGCAACAACACGCCAAGAGCGAAAGCAACTGGACAATCTGGCTCCAATTAGATATTTTTTTGAAGAGTTTGTCTCAAACTGTAAAAATACTTATACTCTATAAATTTTATGTTTTGTCTCTAAATGTCTATTATGTTATGTTTTCGAATAAACGTTTTAAGTTATGTTCTAAAAAATTATCCCAGAATAAAAAGATTTAATTTGATGAGTAAGATGCTCATTTTATGATAAATAAATGTTTGATTTTTATTAATAATGTATTTAACTACCTATTTCCCTATTATAGAAGACTAATATTGACATATGCTTGATTCAGTGTACAATAATGTACATGGGTAAAATTTACCCGGCCACAACGGCCAAGTTCTGTTTATTAGCCACAATGACGCCGGGTTAAACAATATTATAAAGTGGTAAGATATCAACCACACTAATCTAATGCCTGACATTTGAGCCATGGTTGTCAGAAACTGAATGTTTCTCTCAAACACTCTGATTTGTAACAACTAACAATATGTTGATTTCAAAATTTGTTTTGGTGCACATTCCACCATCATCACTATACATAGTCGTCCTATGATGATAAAAGCGCTTGGAGGGGGACTGTGGACCGGCTGGTTTCACGACAAGTCGGAACGCAGGGTTGCCCCGTGACTATGAGATTATGAGAGCTGAGGGCTGCCATACTCGTATTCAATCTGTAGTTTATTATAAAAAATAGAGGTACAAATAAACATTTTGTTGCAGACGGTGCGACCACCACCACTTTTTGTGGTACCCCTGATTACATTGCGCCTGAGGTACGTATACTGCTGATACATAATTCGATTACGCTTACCCATGTGTTGGTTTTTGTATAATCCTTCCACTTATGTCAAAAATAGTGGAACACTCATATCGTTTAAGGAAGTTGAAAGGTCTCCCTTAGTATAATTGCGGTCACACGTATCTCATTTGTGATCCAAAAATGTAAAAAATTGTCTATTCGCCAATGTCGTCCTTGCTTCCTGTTCGCATCTCATTATTAATTACACGCGTGTATTCTGCAGATTTATAATTGATCTGTAATGTTTGTATGCAGATTCTGCAAGAGCTGGAATACGGTCCGTCGGTGGACTGGTGGGCGCTGGGCGTGCTGCTGTACGAGATGTTGGCGGGACAGCCGCCGTTCGAGGCGGACAACGAGGACGACCTGTTCGAGAGCATCCTGCACGACGACGTGCTGTACCCAGTGTGGCTCTCCAAGGACGCCGTCTCCATACTCAAAGGTAAACTACCAGGGGATTATAAAAGGGAGGAACGTAATCAAACGTTCCATCTCTATATTTTAAAGCTATAGTATGGACACTATGTTCATAATCAGAGTAGAAGTACTAAGATGTTATGAATAGCAAGTTGGAATATGTCTATGTGTGTGCAGGGTTCATGACGAAGAACCCGTCGCGGCGGCTGGGCGTGTGCGGCGGCGCGGGCGGCATCCGCGCGCACCAGTTCTTCCGCGACGTGGACTGGGACGCGCTCGCGCAGCGCCGCCTGCGCCCGCCCTTCCGACCCAAGGTGGTGAGTCCGCACTACACTCACTACACTCCGCGCACTACACTGCACTCACTACACTCCGCGCAACACATTCCTTAACATAACTCAGAGCTGGCGCGGACTGTAGTTTGAAGTACTAATCACGTGTAGAATTCAATAGTAATGTTACATGCTCGGTAAAGATAATATGAACGTACTCTTTAACTTTCAAACGTTTTAGAGTTGAAAGAGAAAAAATAAAAAAACATCAGTCAATCTATTTTACTAACAGTAAAACTTTAGTTTGAATTCATAATTTTGCAATTATATGAAAAATCGATATACTAATTTCAATACGTATTGATAAGGGACTCACTATGTAACTGCTTTTCTACTACGAAACAATAGATGTCATAATACAAGTGTGGTATTGCAGAAGAGCAAGCGCGAGGCTGTGAACTTTGACGCGGAGTTCACGAAAGAGGAGCCCGTCCTCACGCCCGTGCCGCCGGACGTCGTCCGAGCCATCAACCAGGTGACTTATCGTATTGTACATATTTATATTATTTATGTTTAACTTTATTTCGTGTTGGGATAGCTTTCAAGTAAGTCATTTTCAAGCCAATTTCAAAAGAAGAATAAGCAAGCTATACCCGTCTAATTAGCAATTAGACGTGTAATTTTTTTAATCGATACTTTTGCTATACGCCTTATTTGAGTATCGAACGTTCAGAAGTGAATATTGAACTTAACGTCTCACATATTCGATATGAGATTTTGATATAAGCCCTATTTTTGTAATGCAGGAGGAGTTCCGCGGTTTCTCGTTCGTGAACAAGGACTTCAACCCGCAGCCGGCGGTGGTGGAGAAGCCGCCCGTGGCCTGAACCCTCCCTCGCGCGGCACGGAGCGATCCTCTCACGCCATCACTCTAGTCATCGGAGGGAGTAGCGAGTGTACCGCGGCGTACACTGCGTTTTGGATGTCTGTCTTAGCGTACGTAGGTTAGGGAGCGCTCGAGTCTCTACTATCGATAAGTTTTTGGCAGTCTCTGTCGATTTAATAAACGCAGCGTTGGTTTAGATCTGATTTAGATCTTTATTATGTCGAATCCAAACGGATTTTCGACTATTTTGTTAAGTTTATTTTATTCGTTTATTCAAAATATTTATCGCTTAATGTACCATAGAGATCTGACCACAGATGTGTTGATCCCCAAGGAAACCCCCCCCCCCCTCTCGCGTTGCGTCTATTAGTTCGACAGAATATCTCATTTTATCATCACACTTGACATCACATTATTTTTTACTTACAAAAGTAATACTTGACCCTTTCACGACAGTACCATAGCGTTAGCGCGGGAATATTTTCACAAACTTCTTGTTGATACATGCAAATATTTATCTTGGAAAAACATCGAGAACAATACTCGATAAACGCAGAGCTTTTATTGATATTGATCGATACATATATCGATTAATATCGATAGTAAAATAATAGAATAGTTGTGCAGTTCTTTCGTGATAAATACAGTGTATGTAAGCTGAATCGTACTAGAATTAGCCGCAGTAAGCGATTACCTCAGTCAAAAATAATATATTAGGCCTGGGTTACACTACGTCCAATGTCCGAATTTCGGTGAATGAGTTAGGCTGAATAATATTCTTTAGATTTGTCAGTTTGTCATTATTTGTCAATATTAAAATAAAATATGGGGCAGATAAAATTGTATGGCATTAGGGCATTAACTATCTCCGCAAGTCAGATTACAATGGTAGTTGATTCTAGCTTAACCATCCTATTTATTCTATCCAGTAGTCCACGAATTGTATAGTAGGTCCATAAGGATTCCACATTTATAATACCTAGGTAGACTAGGTCTTAGGGCGTAGTGTAGCCAAGTGTACTCTACCTCGTAATTGAGTATATCTGAAGTTGCCAAATGGTAGTTGAAATTATTTTGTTTTGATCAACATACACGATTGTTTTCTTATGATGTGTCTCTGTCCACGATTGCACTAGCCAGAGTTGAATAATTTTAAAAGATTATTATATTACGTATATTTTATATTTATTGTGCACATGGTCGGTACGTGAAATGAGTATATAGCAATATGCAATATTAGATGATTATTGAAAGTATATAATGTTATCTGACATAGGTGGTCTGTTTTACACGGCTTGTTGAGTAGTTTGTCCGTATATTACAAATCTAGGCTATGCATATTTATTGCACAAAATTCCTAAATCTATTAATTTCTCCAGCGAATTTTGCGGTATTTAAAATTTATTTTGCATAAATGTTATCTGAGTTTGGACCAAAAAAGTGTTTAAAAATAAATTATCACAATCAGATTAAATAATATTGACAAAGAAACTATACGATCAACAAATGTTCGTGGTGTCAAAGAAAAGAAAGATGCTGGAAGATTTTATATCACCGTGATATATTTCTTTGATGTTTGGTGCATAACAGAGTATATTAGATCCGTGTACCAAATTGTTCGCGCAACAGTGAAGTTACCAAAAAGTTATGAAATTATTTTATTTATTGTTGATACTATATTGAATATATTTTCCATTGAGATTAAACGATATAAGGTTAGAGCAATTATAATTGTAAATATTGATGAAAATGCATATTTGAAAGTAAGTAATACGCGATAGGTGTGGCCAGCGTTGAATTTTTATTTTAAATATTTAGTAGATTTTTTTCGCGCTGGCAACACTACGTTGCATGGGATGAGTCAAGTAAAACCCCATTCGCGTTAGTAGCGTATCATTATTGCGCGTGATTACGTGTCTGTGTGTGTGTGCGTGCGGGTATGTGTGTGTGTGCGTGTGTTGTGCGCTGAGGCGGAGGGGAGGGATCGCTGGGAGGGGTTTTGTTTTATTTGTTCACGTGACGTACCTACCGAACGGTGCTTTTGATATATTTGAATTTATAACGAAATGGGGAATTGACTTTTGGTTGGTTGTTGTCTCCCTATGTAAACTGCACTGGTTTGATAGTGGGAGAATCTAATTAGTTGGGTTAAGGGACTCTGTTAGGAGCAAGGATAAATGTGTTGATATCCAGAGTAGTATTTATGGCCTATTCGTCGTTACGATTAATCTTGCTTTGTGTTTGTCGAAGCCGAAATACGTTTTCGAGATCGCATATATTTTGGTGTTCGATTTGTTTAAAGAGCGCGTGGAATCTTGAACGTGTGCGAATGAACCCGAAGCCGAATTTTCGGGCTAAATGAAACCAGTGCTGCAGGGAGTTGGTTCACAGTTGGTTCCTAATTTGATACAAAGTGTGTAATATCTCGCTTCTAGTCCTACGTTGTGTGAAACATTGCGTTTATTATGTATACCTACGTTAGTTGCGGAGCATTTCTTCCAATACTCATTACGTTTCGGGCTTTACTCCACACTCGTTCTCGCAGTATTGTACCCGTAAAGCTTGTGACACACTTGGTAACTGATCCACGTGGAAGTGTAACACAAGCTTTACCGTCCCTGCCTGAGTTGTTTTATGGAATATTTTGTTTTGTTTTTGTACAAGTACTGTAAGTACATTATTGTTTGCGGACATCAGCGTGAGTGCGAGTGTGAAGCTATTGGTAACGCTTCGCTCTGTCACGTAGCGACAGTATTCTTTTTTGGAGTATTATTTCTAGTTCTTATCGTTAGTACCGAATATACCAAAGGTGTTAAGTTTACGTTATAGTTTATGGGACATTTTAAGTGTACGTTGTATGTAAGAGGGCGCTCCGCCCTTCAGCAAGGAGATCAATGCACAAATGTAATGCTTTATGTAGTTGTTAGTGTACTATAATTGAAACAAATATATATTATATAAATTATAAACAAATTATAAATCTCTGTATGTGTGTGTTTTGGTCTAAAAGGGCTGGTTATAGGCGGTATAAGCAGAATCAAAAGCACCTTGCCTAGTACACTTTCATAACAACATTATCATTGAAGTGTACTAAGTTAAGGCTAGTAGTTTCCTCATAGATGACCCCTAAAAGTGGCCTTTTTGACATTTGATCATGATATCGCCGTGTCGAGTCGCAGCATTCGCAGCCGTCTCTTACGTTCGAGTTAGTTGGAGTTTAGTCGGCATACTGGATGAGATGTGCGTTGTGATCGAGTTTCGTGTCATTTGTAGCGTCAGTGTCTGTCCAGACAGGAACGAAGCTGAGCTAAGCTGGTCTGACGTAACCGACCAATAGAATTGCACAATATATACATCTCGGCTACGTATTGATCTATGTTGTTTTTCAGACTGGGCGCGTACAATCCTATTGGTTAATAATTTCTTCTCAGCTGAGCCCCCTTAGAATGTTATAAACACGACACGATGCTCCGTGTCGTTTAATTTAATGTTTGTGATTGGCCAAGAGACCAACGTGTAAGTCACACGTTAGCTTCTCGACCAATCACAATGAAACGACATGTAATGTTTGTTGCTTTCGTTTTAAGGGGGCAGCTCAGTTTCTTCCTTGCGTGTTGACTCACAAGCATTCTTAATGTATTGACACGTTTTACTGGCGCCGAATATTATCTCCTCGCGTTATGTTGTTTAGCAGACCACTGCATGTGGCTGGTAATTGTTATTTTGTTCCAGTGATAAATATCGATATATTTATCGATGTGTTTTTTTATTTATCGATTTCACTTCTTGAAAGTAATTTTTTATCAATAATGTCAAGAGGGAATTGATAGTATTGTGATTGATTTAGAAATGTTTTTTTTTTAATAGTGATGGTCGGCCGTAGTTCCTGATACCAACGTAAAGCTTGTATTTGAGGGTGGATTCAGGACTATGTGTGACTATGTGGGGATTATTTTATCTACTAGTATACATTTTCAAACCCACTCCATAAAATAATATATCGGCACTAGTACAACGATTTTCATACAATATGAAATTCCGACACGGAGTTGTGTAGCGCGGTCCAACGCGATGTCATTCTGTAGTGATGTGAAGTGTTACGTAGCGCGGTAGTGTTGTGACACGTCGATATCGCGGTGTGCGTTGGTCGCTGTTTTCTAACGTTCATTCTGTTAATTAGACGTAAGTTTGGTGTCTGTGCGTTATTAATTTTTGATGTGAATCATACTAATACATACCATGAGTGCGGTGTGATCATTCTGTGTACTCAATGAAATGCTATGTTTTTAAATGGATTTATTTGGTCATTGTTTGGTTTTGTTGAGGATTATGTAATAAAAATAGGAATTATTGTTATTTATTTTCACATAGTGCAAAATTATAGATTCATGGGTGCAATTAGATTGATGAAAGAGTTGGAATGCACTAGTATATTTAAAAAAATATCGTTGTGTTTTTAGTACTTATTATATAATAACACATAGTTCAGCTTCTAATATAGATAATTATTTAGCCGCGTTTTCACCAACATATATATAAAAATGGGGATGTCAAAAGACCAATGCATCAAAGTGTGGCTTCGTCGAATTATTGTAGTGTTTTATTGGGCGTTAAAGATTTACTTAGTTTAAAGAAACTTGTGCAAGCATACGCTTTTATTGTATGCAGAATTATCACACGGTACATTAAATGACGCGTCACATATTGTAAAGATGGCGCGTGTAACGTTAGATGTGTCAAGTCGCGTCTTATTTATTTCTGATACATATGTCCTACATAGTTGTGTGGTGTATGCGTGCGTGTGCGTGTGCGCGTGAGTGCGTGTGCGTGTGCGCGTGTGCGTGTGCGCGTGTGTAGCGCGCCGGCGCATCGCCGAGCGTTGGGTTCCCGCGGGAGTGCACAGAGGTCCCGCGGGAGTCGCCCCGCCGCCGCATTTCCACGTAGTTGAATAGGTTTAAGGGTATATTTTATCGATGTTATCTGATCCTGTAGTGGTTCCCCGTGAGTAGTGGTTTGTTTTGTGTCGGCGGTGCAGTGTGGCGGCGGGACGTCCGCTCGGCTCTGTAATAGCTGTGATTACGTTGTGTAAGATTTGTTTCCGTAATACATGTGTTCTCATTGCCGACCTGGTTTATGCAAACAATAATATGATGCGTTTTAGAAACATATTTTTGATTTTTTCGAATTTTTACAATGTTGTTTATTTTATTCCTTTTTTGTAAGTGTCCGTTGCGCTGGTATCTTTATTTTAAAAGAATTCTAAGCGTTTAAAGTACTTACATATTTATTTTGATTTCGATTAATTTCGTATACCTCCAAAATGAGAGAATTTTATTATTACCTCCGCATCGGACACACATAGAAATAAATGCAAATTTAGTACAATTTATGTCATATGTGAGCGTGCTCCAATCATTGCGGATGCACAGATGCACTCGAAGCTATTTATATACAAACCACATCATACATCATGTAATTAAAACCAGTTGTAACACTTAAGCCCGGTTTCGTTTTGGGACCGCTGAAAATGTTGAAAGGGAATCCTTTAAATTTGTTTTCGTAATTCATATTTAAATACACCCAAAGCATCATGTTTAGGGGTCTCAAGATTGGAAACGGGCTTATACCCACTTGGGTCCGCCCTGGATCGTGTTTCTCTGAAGTGAAAGAGCGATTTTCGTCAATGGGCTCAAGACGGACTTCTCTCTTAGTGTCGACAGGTTTCCTTCACTCACCACCATGTTAGTAGTGGGTGGTGCGCGAACTAATGAACTTATGCTGACTTATAATCAACATAAGTGTTACCGCCTTACGACTCTTAAATAATCGGGTCTTGTCTAATGAAAACTACAAGAAACCGATTAGCCAAGTCGAAGGCGTTTGGTACGTTTGACGGCAGACACAAGTGGGGTTGTGTCGAATGAGTTTGTACTGAACGGGGGAAGCTCGGTTTTATTTGTCGTATGTTTTGTAACAATACAGGTACCTGAACATTGTGTGGTGTTACAACTCGGGTACATGGCTGACGTATTGACGGACAGTTCGCTGCGTTGTGTATTTATTATGAAACATTTTGTTATTAAGATAAATATGTCTGTTACTTTGGTAAATTGTTACTATAGTTTATATTGTTCTCATTGTAGGCGCGAACCTCCTCTACTGAAGGGGGTTTCAGCATGATTGTCTCACTTCTTTGAACTTAGTGTGTTTTCCTTCATTGTTAAAATTTGTGTTAACAATGTCAGCGAACTGTCCGAATCCACTATACACTAGATCAAGTAATTTTCATATATTCTTTCTATTCTATAATAATATTTATTGATTTAAGAATAAAGTTGAGTTCCACGTTTCACCAACTGTGCCAAAATAAATAAACCTGTGAATTGAACACATTGGCCGGTTATTTCGCGAATTAGTTTGACGCGCAGGGCGATGAGCCGGCTGTAAAGCAAGATCACGGGTTCGATCAGAGACAAGTGCTTGTCTCTATTACAGAAGCACGTGGTTTAGCTTCTGATAACATTAGACGGTCTCCTGTGGGACTACGAGACATGTGTGGCCGCTTCTCGAAATAACCGGCCGATGCTCAAGTGGACCATAAACTCTTTATAAATAGCTTGTTTCACGCAAATGCTATGGACTTTGCTCGAATGGCGCATCGCTTGTCTATACAGCGCTCACTTGCTACTGAGCATGCTCTATTACGGATAGATGCTCTGCCTACTTGCTCGACTAGTCAATGAGCGTAATGCCAAATGATTATGTTGAGTGCGCTTTTGTCCTACACAGCATCTCCAGGCAGACTACAAATATACTGTGACGTCTTATATCTATTGTTGATAATGCACTGTACACTCACTGTTATAGTAATTTTTTAAGACTGTATGTCAAGCGATGCAGCTTTATTGTAGACCATGCGTGGTGGTTGCAGTTAATGAGATTTTCTAGATCCAAAACATGACAATTAGATGATACTCTTTAGGCTTCACGCTATACCATACTACATCGTGACCCCAGTCGCAGGAGGCGGAGTACTCTTCATCTGCTCGTCACTGGGATAGCGAAACAAGAGGAGTCTTAAGGCATTCGGTAATCTCACTCTCCATACGAAACGCAAGATCAAATGTCCACTTCGCGCTAGTTTTCAATGAAATAGTATTACTGCATCATAAATGTCCCACAGACACCAGAAATACAGAAATAATTGAACATAGTAAAGTTATCTTGAGAACAATTAATTGCAATCACTACGCCGGTCCGCACAGAGCATGTGCCGCTGCAATATCGCACGTTTGTCCACCGTGTAAAAAATAAAACGAACGTACATATTTCGATGCCATTTTAATTAAGCCATATGTTAGCTGTAACATACATATCGCATTGTTTTCATACTTTATACCTCACGCGTGTGTATACACAGCGATGCGATGCGATGCAAAGCTACGCTTATGTAGTAGGCGATGGGTGTGTAACAAGATACCGCTAGTTCGTATCTACACTGAGACAAATGTTCAATTGGGTGTCTGTTTCGGTTGTAGATTGTGGGTTTGACGGTCCTTCGTGGTTCAAAGTCATGTACCTTAATGCGAGGCCAAGTAGATATTACGTGAAATTTAATCATGACTGCGTTAAGGGACTATAGACGGAACACTTTTCGCCATACTACTTTACTGTTAATATATGTAAATAACAGCAAAAATAAATGTAATTTTTGTGGTTGTTGGCCAATTGTAATATCATTGCTTTCTACCGCAACGCATATCTGTGTGTACACAAGCACATGCAGTCAGCGGTGCAACATGTCCGGTGTTGAACATAGCACAATATTGAAATCAATAAAGTTTTATATTTTACGTGTGGCGCTGCAGGAATGCAAACACCTCTCTTCTATTACTTAATTACAATATTAATTTACTACTTAACTCTTCATAGGTTTGTACAGTTTTAAACTCCTAATTATAATGCCTGAATACGCATGCTACTTAAAAAAGTAACTTGTAGCAAGCAATGAGTCTGTGTCTACAGAACTACGTTGGTCTCGGCAGTGTTGTGTGCTACTAGTGAGTAAGCATGCTCTTTTAGCACGAGTATTTTAGTGAATTCTGTACGGGAGTTGGTGCTTTGGTTTGCGTTGCTGCAGGCTGTACGTTCATGTTATTTTTTACTAATTTTTGAATATGCTTATATTATAAAATATTTTACGCTTCCCAGAGGTGTTATAGCCAAAGAACGGATTGTACAAAGCGGCTGAAAGCCAATATTTTGTTGTCTATTAGTTGAATTCATAGTCTTGCCAGTGGTAATGTCCGAATATAGGATACACTTTTGGTAAAATATATAAAAATAAATTAATATTATTAAAAGTGTTTTTTGTATGGTTGATGCTTTAGCATTACGGAGTGTACTTAACGACGGGAATCTCCAGTTACCAATGTTGGAAAATATACAGCCGCGACTACACGAACGGCCTTACTCGCTTGTAATAAAGTTTAATTATCTTAAAATTAAATAACATAGCAAAATATTGTATTTTGTAAATAAATATAAACAGATCTTACGGTATGTTAAATTTACACATAGGCCCTTCATGCACTCGCGGCGCCATGATCTGATAGATCTTTATAATCTGATTTTATACGTTAATTATCGTGCCATTCGAATATTTATTTATTTAATTGTATTGTAACCGCCATTTTGAAACGGATTGTAAACCGAAACGAATTATAACTTATGCAATTTGTTTTTACAAAAGATCTGAGAATGTGTTGGCGATGGTATGTTATAGTAGAAGTATACTTCGTAATGTATTCGTATGTTTATGTTATTAGTAGCTAACAAGATACGAGACCTGTTGTATTGCGGCGGGACGAACCGGGATCTCGGGGACTTTAAAGTATAATTTAAAAAATATATGGTTTTTATATGTTTTTATGGTTTTGAATATGATTTTATCTATGTACCGATGGTACAATTACAAATAAAGATTTTTTTTTATATTTTTTTTTATTGTGTCCCCGAAACCACGGCTGTCCGTCCGCATAATACTTATATTTGTTGTTCGTTCACTGAGTCACTATTAGAACACATTTAGCTGAGTAAATTAATGCATAATATAATATAGTTTTATGATGAAATAAAATATGTATATGTAATCCTACATGTCTATTAAATCGATGAAAATAGATTATTATGTGGTGTTTTATTTTTTACCCTTATTATTTTAAGTGTCATTCAAAATCAATATTTTATTATGGTCTTTTTAATATCCATATCCATGGATTTTTAATGGTTATATTTATAGTTATATTTAAATTTTCTAACAAATATTGGTAATACCTGCAGCTATAAAAGCATTATTGTACAAATAAAAAAGTATGTTATCACAATATTATGTATATAGTTATACCTTGCCCCAACAGATGGCGCTATTGTAGGCGGCATAATATCTTGTTGCAATTACTGAAAAGTAATACGTGAATATTAAGCTAATATTTTACGTCATGCTTACTTTATGTTTAATGACTATTAGTATTACAAAAAACAAAATCGGTAACCTTTTTTATAGTCCGTGACTGACTAAATTACGTAGATCGGATCACCAACAGCTAAATCTAAAAAAGTTATATTAAGTATAATTGTAAAGTGTAGGTTGATATTGTAATTGTAACTGACTTTTCGGATGACCAACACCTCAGTCGCCCCGTGACCACGGAGGCTGAAAAGTCTTCGAAACGTCGGGAGAAAACTAAAATACTTATAAAAAACCACGATAAAATCCGAAAAGTAGTTTAATTATAATGTTTAATATTCGCTTAAATATAAGAAATCATTAAAAATATAAAAGTTATTGTTATTTATATATAACTAGCTGACCCGACAGACATTGTCTTGTCTTAACTATCAATTTGCAGCGCACATTCTGTCAATCACTGACAGTCATGTAAAGTTAAGGTGGTAGCTCAAGGTCCATTTTCATTTTTTTAATCTGTAACTAAACAGTATTGGCAAGTAAAGAATTTAAATTCACGTCTAGTTAGTGATTAGTTCTCGCAGTTGAAAGAAAAACGTAAAAATAATTAATAATCATGGATATTTCGGCCTTTAAAATTTAATATGACGAAATTTTAAAGGCAGAAATATCCATGATTATTAATTATTTTTACATTTTTGTTTCAACTGCGAGAACTAATCACTAACTAGACGTGAATTTAAATTCTTTACTTGCCAATACTTGTTTAGTTACCCAGATTAAAGCCGAAACAAAATGTATGAAAATGGACCTTGAGCTACCACCTTAATAGTGTAAAGGTTTTTTAAATTTTATAATTTTCCGCGCATTTTTTTAAATTTTTTCTTTCATAAGAACCTTCTCGTAACCATAACAAACACAACAAAAAAAAAAAAAGTGAAATCGGTCCAGCGGTTCACGCGTGATGACGTGACCAAGGGAAATAGGGATTCATTTTTATATATAAATTCCGCCCGCAGCTTCGCCCGCGTGGATTTCGGGTTTCAAAAATGGAGAAGGTGCTCAATTTGTCGGGATGTTTTTTTAATTTATGGTGGTATGCAGGTGGTCCGATTGTCCGGTCAGGGTCTGATGATGGGATCCTGGTGAAATCGAAGGAACTTTTAACCATTAAGGTTGCACACGAAATGACGGAAGCTTAAAAATGGAGTAACTTCTCCCGTTTTCCCAACATTTTCCATCACTGCTATGCTCCTATTAATTGTAGCGTGATGAAAAGTATACTATAACCAGCTCAGGAGTATGAAAAATAATTGTACCAAGTTAAGTTAAAATCCGTCGAGTAGTTTTTGTTTCTATAACGGTTATACAGACAGACAGACAAAAATTTTACTAATTGCATTTTTAGCATCAGTATCGATCCCTAATCACCCCCAGTTATTTTGGAAATATATTTCATGTACAGAATTGACCTCTCTACAGATTTATTATAAGTATAGATATGCAAAAGTAGCTCAAAAATTGTCCATAACGAAAACATGCATTTTAAAGTAAAACAAAAGAAATAATATCGTGAAGCCAACCAAATAAC
This sequence comes from Manduca sexta, assembly GCF_014839805.1. Lineage (NCBI taxonomy): Eukaryota > Metazoa > Arthropoda > Insecta > Lepidoptera > Sphingidae > Manduca > Manduca sexta. The sequence continues at coordinate 7,600,099 of NC_051127.1, forward strand.
TAATGATATATTAAATTTTGTGACTGTTCAATTTAGTCGGGTCCGCGAGATCACTTTTGTTGAGTTTCAGAACGCGACATTACATTATTATATTCTGTGCTCCAACGCACACTGCTTTGATGTTAGGAACACACCTACATTGCTTAGACAACAGTGAACTTTATACAATAGCAATAAAGCTCAAATTGACTCTACGTATTAGTTAGAAAACGTTTGTATGGGAAATAGAAAAATGCTGTTTTGAGGATTTTCCCGGCAATTATTCGAATTTTTCTCACCTTTTAAATCTTCCCTAGACCTCCACGAATAATTCAAGACCAAGATAAGATAAATCCGTTCAGCCGTTCTCGAGTTTTAGCGAGACTAACGAACAGCAATTCATTTTTATATATATAGACTAGCGGACCCGACAGACTTCGTCCTGTCAAAAAGATTTGTAATATGACAGTTTTTTGTTCCTATTCTAGTTTATTGGTCTCTGGTTTCTATCTATTTTATTGTCGGGGCAAAAATTCTCCTGAACAGAACCTTCAACCTGGTGATAGGGCGTTGTGAATAAAAAATAATTATTAAATAAAACAGATATACTTAAGCATTTAAAAGTAAGTAATCTCTTTATTGGTAATCATCATAATTATTAAAAAAAAAACAGTTTTATTTTCAATGTAGTGCTTTATGATCTACAATATTTTTTGTTTGATTCCCTGGCGCATAGACAAATAAATCTGATGGTTTTCCAACACGGGAACAGGCAACATACAATTGACCATGGGAGAAACATGGGTTTTCCAGATTAATACCACAAACACTTAATGATTGCCCCTGGGACTTGTTAATTTGACAAATTGAATTGAAGATTACGACTTTTGGTAACGGTTGTGTTTGTCTGATGTAATGACGGGAAAACATACATTTTAAAGTAAAACAAAAGAAATAATATCGCGAAGCCAACCAAATAACTAATGATATATTAAATTTTGTGACTGTTCAATATAGTCGGGTTCGCGATATCACTTTTATTGAGTTTCAGAACGCGACGTTACATTATTATATTCTGTGCTCCAACGTACACCTTGATGTTAGGAACACACCTACATTGCTTAAACAACAGTGAACTTTATATAATAGCAATAAAGCTCAAATTTACTCTACGTATTAGTTAGAAAACGTTTGTATGCGATAAAGAAAAGGACTGTTTTTAGGGGTTTTCCGACAATTAATTGATATTTTCTCGCCGTAAAAACCATCCTTGAGCTTCGACGAATATTAAAAAAAAAGAATTGGCCAAATTGGTCCAGGCGTTCTTGAGTTATGCGCTTACCAACACATTTAGCGATTCATTTTTATATTATAGATATAGATGTGTCAGACCGTTTTGTAATTTCCATTTGTTTATATTAAACAAGCTGCGCCTAAAACTTTGTCTCTCTGGTCTCAGATCTATCTTAGCCAATCAACCTTCCCGATAGGTTTCCCCGTAATACAAAACACTTGTGGAGTGTGTGGCTGTCTCTCCTCAACTAACCCTAAATGGTACACTGAATGAAGTTTTAGAGTTATAAAATTTTAAATCCAACGTGTAGTATTAGCCCGATACGTCAACGAACGTTTGAGCAAATAAAAAAATCTCTCGCTTATTTTCTCGCTTCCCTCGTTATTTTATATCTTAAAAATCAATAAACACAATTAAGCATTTAATTTAAATAGTCTGGGTTAATGAGTGTAACTTAGCACGGGAGCCTCGTGGGGTCACAGGTTCAGACTGCGCCGTACTTACCACGGCTCAATTAAATACAATTGCAACGCAATGGTTTCGAAATCCTTTATACAATGAAAAGGAAAGAGCTTGTATTCTCAGATTATAAGCGAAACGTTTTCTTTCTTAATTGATTTAATTATTTATCAATTAACGAAGTTTTTGTAAGAAGTACAAAGCATTATGCCTACTACATTCAAAGAAGAATAAATAATTCTTTTTTCTATCGCGAACATTCTATGTAGGTACTACTTTAAATATGTGAATATGAATATTACCTGGATTATTTTATATGTTTATTGCTTTCATTTGCGTGTGACTTCCAGATTTTTATGTGGGCATTATTTTCTTATCTGATGTGCGAGATTTTCTTGTAATAAGTTTAACTTGAGGCAAGGCGAGAAAAAATATTTATTTTTATTACCATACGTAATGTCTACCTTTACATTTCATACGAAATCTATGTAATATAAGATGGTTATTTCTGGTAAAACTTGACATATGAACAATTCATGGTCGTAAGTGATTCACTCAGCGCAACAATAGCTTTAAATAGTGAGAAATTATCACCACATTTAGAAATATGGCGTGATTGTGTTTTATCCGCCATTTGGCATTAGAATAAACTTTGATTCTGTAACATGTGCACTCGCATTTAAACGATTATTATTCTAAAAACATAACACCATCTGCTACGCACGCGATATTCCGAACAAACAATGCGGACATACTGCCCACTTGTTGCAACTATTGCAAAGACAGCGTGAGCGTTCAGCCAAACTGCGCATTTGAGGGCGAAACGGCGAGGGGCGGCTTTTTTATCGCGTCAGCTGCACAAGTGGATCCGACAATAATGGGATTAAACTGTATTTTAAAGAAATAAGGTCTATATCATTCCCTTATAATTGGACCCCTTCGCTATTTTTTATTCATTAGTTCGATTGTGTTGTGTAAGCGTGCGTCGCGGCGTGAAATCGGATCAATTACCTCTCTTGCGGAATAGACGGTTTGTATATATTTATCGCTACCGTTAGATTATCGATGGCCGCGGCTAATCGTGTCGAATTGGGCAATTTGAATGATGACTACTGTATTATTCGTGTAATAGACGGTTCATTCGAGAATTTTTATGTATGCAGTAATTTATTGCTGTTTGTGAATGGGTTGTTTTGTTTCCCGCTTCAATTATATTGGGAATGGTTTCTGCGTTATTATCACGTAAAAATTGTAATAACCGTATCTTTATACACCATTTATACTTTTAATAAATATTATTTAATAAAACATACCGCATGTACACGATGGTTCAAATACAACTTAATTCAACATAGGTATATTGGCCTTATAACCTGGAATTTAAGCCTAAAATAGGTATAACAATTTAAAACAGAGCTATAAATATTAACAAATCATAATTTAGAAATATTGCACGATCCATCCATATCAAATACAGTTGTATTTCCGACACAAGGCGTTATAGGCTCGCGTGTCGCTTGGAACTTAGCGGCACGGCGTGGCGTATCGGCACATCGGTACATTGTCGCTTTGTCGCCGGGCTCATTACTCCACGGTGTTGTCGCCTCGTGTCGCCTCGGTAGAGAGACAACGGGGCCAATGGATATTGGAATCTGGCTTGTAACTTACGGTAAATATGCAGGAGCCGTGTCTAATGGTATAGGATTGCATGTTAGTAAAAATTCCTTTCGCAATACAAGAAACAACTGGACTGGACAAATAAGGATTTTGAAATAACTTATGTAGTAAACTGTATTGTAGCCTGTTTGACTTCGTGCTGTAGAATAATTTCCGATACAATCCAAAGATGAATAACAGCAAACGGCCCAAAATAGGCCACACCACCTCAAAAAATTAATTACCTCGGTGCCACTGGATGATACTTAGCATTGTCATCTTGTGTTATCAAATGTGTTACGGATGGTAGGTATTACACATTCAACATCAGGTAGACAACATTAAGTTCTACTTTAAGTTGTCTGAGATAGAAAATTGATAACGGAGGTCCATTAATTCGGAATATATGCGTTACTTAAATACCTATCGTTATAAAGCACCATTTATTATTACGTAGGAGGTAATATAAGCAATAAATATATATTTATTATGTTCACATAATTACCAGATAAATGGTATGGAACGTATTACCAAGGTTACCTTTGTTACAGAATATAGATCATAATCGATTTGGGAGCCACCTTGAGCTCAATAAGAAGGCACGCTTTGAAAAGTTTTCGGAAATGTTATTCCAAACTCTACATGAAGCAAATTATGCCACCTTTTAAAGTAGGATAAACTAGGTAAGTTTGTAGGTTTGTTTGAAAAGGAATCTTGAACTGTAGAACCGATTGTTAAGTTCTTTACTTAATAGAGTCTTGCTGCAAGTATTTTCTTTTGGTTCCTTTTATTAAAGACAAAGACTGATGTTAAATCTCATAATGATTAATGTGCAATTAATTAGTACGCTATGTACAATATCCTTCGAACTAACACACATTTTTTTTTACAAAATATGATTAGGAATACACTACCAATGAGACCTGCCGGAATTCGTCAATAGTTTCGTGAGGCTATCCCAATTAGAGTGGTTGTGTTGAGACCCTAGCGCGTCGGGCAGCGTCCGGGAAATCAAAAAGTCAAATACACCAGCTCTAACGAAGCTCGTGACCCGGGAGTGGTGGCATGCACGCACTGCACCGGGGCACGGCTAGCACTGTCGTCTGCTTCTTTCACGATGAACTCATTTTATTGAACAAATGATGGCAACAAGTAACAATGCTATATTAACTAAGTAGCTCTTGCTCCGGTATTGCGCCCGCCTGAAAGTACTTCTGGAATAAAATTACATTATTGGCATATCTGTGTACTACATTGCGTATTAATTCGTTTAATGCTTTTGTAGTTTACTTCTTATAAACATCCAAAACTTAAACTTTAAAATAATATTACCTACTAAGATGCCGAAATTCTCAAAACAATTACTAAATGTTAGAGAGAAATACCTTCTCTAGCTAGTTGGTTGCATACATCGATATACTTAGTCTGGCCATAAATACTGTTACACTTAATTATAAAAAAATATTACATTTGAATTTCGAATCTGTCATTTTTATACGATTGTTCATTGTGTTTTCTCATTTTGGCGCCAATACATTGTAAAATATTTTGCGATATTAAAATGGTGTGGGGTGATAAAGAGAACCGAATCGCTGTGATAGCATTACACAAAGTAGGTATGGAGCCAAATGCAATTTTTAAAACTCTCCATACACTTGGTATTAGTAAAATGTTTGTGTACCGGGCTATTAATAGGTACAATGAGACCTCCTCTGTTTGTGACAGAAAAGATCTGGCCGTCCACGTAGTGTTCGTACGAAAAAGGTGGTCAAAGCAGTAAGGGAAAGAATTCGAAGAAATCCTGTCCGAAAGCAAAAGATTTTATCTCGGGAAATGAAGATAGCACCTAGAACCATGTCGCGTATTTTAAAAGATGACTTAGGACTTGCAGCCTATAAGAGACGCACTGGCCATTTCTTAACTGATAATTTAAAGAAGAATAGGGTGGTAAAATCGAAACAACTACTGAAGCGGTACGCAAAGGGAGGTCACAGAAAAATTTTGTTTACGGATGAGAAAATTTTTACAATTGAGCAACATTTTAACAAACAAAATGACCGTATTTATGCTCAAAGCTCTAAGGAAGCTTCCCAATTAGTCGACAGAGTGCAACGTGGACATTATCCGACTTCAGTGATGGTTTGGTGGGGTGTTAGCTATGAAGGAGTGACTGAGCCATATTTTTGTGAAAAAGGTATCAAAACATCGGCACAAGTGTATCAAGATACCATTCTTGAGAAGGTAGTTAAGCCCCTTAACATCACCATGTTCAATAACCAAGTATGGTCCTTCCAGCAAGACTCGGCGCCGGGTCATAAAGCTCGGTCCACGCAGTCTTGGTTGGAATCGAACGTTTCGGACTTCATCAGAGCTGAAGACTGGCCGTCGTCTAGTCCCGATCTTAATCCGCTGGATTATGATTTGTGGTCAGTTTTAGAGAGTACAGCTTGCTCTAAACGCCATGATAATTTGGAGTCCCTAAAACAATCTATACGATTGGCAGTGAAGAATTTTCCCATGGAAAGAGTGCGTGCTTCTATTGATAACTGGCCTCATCGTTTAAAGGACTGTATTGCAGCCAATGGAGACCACTTCGAATAAGCTTTTTATATTTTTAATTGTTTTATATTTATGTATTAAACTGACACACTGTAAAAGTAATAAATGTTATTTGCAGTTAACAATTTTCTTTTTTCTTTATTACAATATTTATGGCAAGACTAGGTATTGTGTAAGAGAGTATCTGTATCCGCTTTGTCTAGTTCCTTCATCAATCACCAGTGCTTGTTTCACAACTTCTGAATAAATGATTTTCGACACATAAATGTATAATAAGAACAGAAAGACAGGTTGACGAGCGCAGTGCAGTGCCATCCAGTTGCTTAATGCTATAATTTTACATGATGTCTATATCTTCTATTTGTAGGTAAGAGTCTCTGCAGGCGAGCTGCATGCTCGTCTCATCCAGGTGAATAAAAAAGCACATGGTGCAAACTACTTTAAAAATGTCTTCATCATTAAACATAATATTTTCTGAGTACCATAAGGGTAATCATAAATTATCATGGCCATTCAACAACAAATAGACAATATCCTGCGCTAATGCTCGGAGTCGTCCATAAATATCTGTCGCAGCTACTTGTTTTAATGTTCCTGCTGTCCCTCTAATTGGCAGCGCGTTGAGAAATGGACAGCTTAATCCTACGAGTGCAGATAAATCATTACAAAATAGTTTTGTCACTAGATGTTAGTTAGCATTTTATTTATTATTAAGAAGACTGATTTATCACTTACTTTAGTTAGTTTAGAAACTATTAGAATGAATTTTAAAGTGTGTAATTAAAGGTAGACTGCAGGATAAATAGGACTCAAGGTATAGATGTGAGATCATCCCAAAAATCTCCATCACTATTGATGATACGAAAGGCAACAGCAACTAGTCACTTTTATGGTTTTTGTGAGATAGTGATTATTTCCTAGTTTCTATCCTAGTCAAGGAGATATATTTACGCTGTAGGTTTTCTTTATCGCATAATCTGCTAACGAGGTTACCTGATGATTCATTCGTGGTCCCTACAGCCCATAAATACCCAGAATACCAATAGAAATAAGGATTCTCTGAGAGAGAGAGAGATTTCTCTCTCCCACTTTAAAAGAAAAGAATAGGTATGGCAGAACGAATAGGGGAGTTCGGACCTCCTTTAAAAATAATGTTTAAATATGTCTTCAGCGCGGCTCTAACACTTAGTAAGAGTTGAGTTCGTTTACTATCAGCGATCTCTTCTACGAATTAAATCAATCCAGTCAAATCAAATCCTATCAACCCTATCAGCCCGATGCGACTTCCGCGTACAGGGAGCAGTAGTGGTTAATTAGACCGGCGTGTTGCGGGTTAAGGGGCCGGTTGTACCGAGCGAGCGACGGACATGCGCCGCCCCGACCACGCTCATTACTGCGTGTAGGGTTAATGCGTCTGCTTATTTATTATGCTACAATTTGTTAGAATGTTTATTTAAATTGGGTATTTTAGATTTCTATTTCTAGCTATAGACGCAAACCGTGTAGTCGTAGTCGTAACTAAGGTAACGTAGGTTTTAAGTGCGAGGCGCGAGCTCAGACTTACCTAAACTTAATATGTAGAGCGAAGGTGTTTTGATCTACTAACTTAAGCACGCAGATCCAACCGCGTTAAATACTCTAATCGAAATACAAGATACTAGCTCTATGTCACTCCGGCACAGTGTAGACTTCATTAATAAAAGTATTTTATGAATTCTAAAGACCACTTTACGATAATAATGTGGAAAAAAACAAATAAATTGATATCAGTTACAAATTACAGATGTAAATATTTTTTATGTATTTGGTATTTGATAGGTAGCCAAACATATAAAACTCACGCTGGGATCAGCGCTTTAAATATAACGTGTAATAAAATAAACAACTTATTTGGGTGATATTTTTTTATTTTGTGGTATTGAAAACTATACTTGAGTCCGATAAATAGACGTACCGAAGCAAGTAAAATAATGATCGTTAATTAATCACAAAATGAATGAATTGTGGGCTCTGCTAACATGCTTCTTCACATTCTAGGATTACACATAATAGGAAATTGTTTAAATTAAATCACTATTTTATTTGTCGTGCAGAACCCAACTAACCAATAAACAAACTATACAAGGATATTTATAGAGCAAACACACGTTCGCTACAATAAAAACATTATACTTTAGCAAAACCGTTCGGCCTAGTAAACTTAGCGCTAATACAACCCGTTACCGCGGATTCTGTAAGAAGCGCGCGACGCGACAGGCCACAGGAGACGGTCGCGGGTTAATTAGGACCGGCCCCAGTTTGTAACGCCTAAGTGGTGTCATGTACTGCCACGGCGCGGGTCGAAAACACCCGCCCTAACCCTATCTCCGCAGTTTATCGCCTTAACGGCCACAAGTGGCCGGTCAAATGGGCCCGGACGATTTTATTTCGCCACTTTACAAATCGATATTTGAATTTATCGAGCGACATTCGGATTCGTGGGTCGTAAACGAGATACAATACGATCTGGCGGTTAGTCCGCGGTGCAGCGTGTTGGCAGACTTTCATCCGAGTTCGTTTCCGAGAAGTCATTAAGCGTGAACGGTGTGTTAGCTGTTCGTGTCCATAATTCTTTTGTTGCGTTTACTTCTTAAGCACTAGTTGTTTTTAAACAGTCTTTAAATGACGGTCGGAAGAAGCATCGGTTATGTTTATTCACAATAGTACTCGTTTTAAAATAATGCGCAACTTACGATCCAATCATTATTACGTAAGTAAATCATAAGGTGTACTTGATGATCATGCGTTAAAAGCATTTTAATAAAATGAAAAATAAAGTTTATTACTTGAGTTAAGTAAACCGGAGGATGTCTACACTTCTCATCACCCAGTAGAGTACATCTACGTCTATGGTAAAATTACTCTATCCAGCAACAAAATATAGGGCTGATAATAATGTAACTAAAGGTTTTGATAATATATAAAACTAGCTTTTGCTCGCGGCTCCGCCCGCGTTATAAAGTTTTTCAGGCTAAAGTTTTCCGTTATAAAAATAGTCGTTTTCCGGGAGCCTATGTTCTTCCCAGGGTCTCAAACTGTCTCCATACCAAATTTCATCTTAATACGTTAGGTAGTTTTTGAGTTTAACACGTTAAGGCAGACAGATGCAGCGGGGACTTTGTTATATTATTTAGAACTTTTAAGTGAAACAATCCCGTCATACATCATTGTTGCATAACTTTAACCGTTTACGCAGCGCAGGCAACGGAAGCTCTCAAAACTCATAATTTTCCCCGATTTTGCAACATGTTTCATTACTGCTCCGCTCCTATTGGTCATAGCATGATGATATATAGCCTATAGCACTCCACGAATAAAGGGCTATCCAACGCAAAAGATTTTTCAGTTTGGACCGGTAGTTCCTGAGATTAGCCATTACTGCCCCGCTCCTATTGGGTATAGCGTGATGATATATAGCCTATAGCACTCCACGAACAAAGGGCTATCCAACGCAAAAAGAATTTTTCAGTTTGGACCGGTAGTTCCTGAGATTAGCCATTACTGCCCCGCTCCTATTGGGTATAGCGTGATGATATATAGCCTATAGCACTCCACGAATAAAAGGGCTATCCAACGCAAAAGAATTTTTCAGTTTGGACCAGTAGTTCCTGAGATTAGCCATTACTGCCCCGCTCCTATTGGGTATAGCGTGATGATATATAGCCTATAGCACTCCACGAACAAAGGGCTATCCAACGCAAAAAGAATTTTTCAGTTTTGACCGGTAGTTCCTGAGATTAGCGCGTTCAAACAAACAAACAAACAAACAAACAAACTCTTCAGCTTTATATAATAGTATATAGATTAACAATATTATCGTTTTAATGATAAATAAGCGGTGATAGCCAAGTTAGGAGTGCAGCAAGACGAATGTCCGCAGGTTGCAAACCCAAGAGCATTTTATCGTACTTCTTACCTCTGACTTTTGTAATATGCTTTGTGAATTATTGCTTGCTTTAATGGTTAAGGGAAACATCGTTATGTAACGTGCGTACATAAGAAATTTTCTATAGGAATTTTGATGGTGTGTGAAGGCTACCAATCCCTACTAGGCCAGCGTGGTGGACTAAGGCCTAATTTGTCTCAGTAGTAGAGGAGCCCTGTGCCCAGCAGTGGGACAGTGTATAATGCAGGACGGATATCATTATTATATTATATTATTGTGTTTTGCAGCCGTGACGTTCCACGAAACGATGACAGAATTGTACCGACGTATTTTTGTCAACATTGTTCATTTTTGTAAAACCTTTTCCATTCTTTATTCCTTTGCTTTCAACTGGTTATTGCCCCTTTATTCTTATAACTGTGTCTCCTTTTAAAAAAAAATCCTATATATTTTTTTAATTATTGATTTATTTTGTTTTGCAAGGACAAGGCAGAACGAAATAATTTAACTGGGCCGCTGATTACTTATAAACTTAATTTCTTTAATAACAATAATAATGTCAATACAAAAATAAAATTAAGAAAACAGTAATTTCAATATTGATTACAGATAAGAGAAGGTTATATTAACGTTTTGATTACGTTGAATCGTGATATGTTATCTGTGCGATAAAACCGAAGAAACGGAATTATAATTAAAATTATGGCGGTCTTGTTCATTTCAATATTTTTTATAGTTCGTTAGATAAAAATATAAGAGGCATTTATGTAAAATTGTTTATTATTATACCGAGTAAGTGCAGACGTAATACAGATTACCATGTTTAATTTTAGGCATACTTTTGGTTGTTTATGAATGTATATAAATATCATATGTGTATATTTTATGGATGTATATTATGCGTTTATTTATGTATTTATTATTGGTTATAATCTTTTTAATAACCCAAATTATTATTCTTTTCACTAGACAGTCTTCTCTTTCTCCTTATTTTATATTCATCCTATAGTTGTCTAAAAGATGTTGCCTCGAACGATAAGATCGTCATATTTTGTACTCTTTTGATTCTTATATTTTATTTAAGTTGATTTGCTTGTGTGCAAATTTAATAAACAAAACAAAAATCAACAAATAAATAAAAAGGTAAAATGTTACATAAAGTTATTGAAGCATTTTTTTTAAACAACATAATATTTCGTTTTTACGTAATATTGTGTACCTCTTTGAAGGTAATTGTTTGTTTTATATTTAAATTCAGGTTAATGAAAACGTATCACTATGGTATATCCTGTGAAAATAATACTGAAAAATTACTAAACCTAAGATTACTATACAGTTTGTATACTTACTTAAAATTTGACATTTACATATTATACATATTATAAGACTGTATGCATCCGTCAAGAAGTAAACGATATACGGGGCCAGGAACAAAAGTTAATTATCATATGTGAATGTATCGACTACCATTAGAAATTAATATGTACGCCGTTACAAAGCCATTCCAATTACAAAGAGACCTTTAATCCCATCGTGGGCCTAATAGACTCATTGATTTCCCATCCGAACGTCACATAATACTATAGTGGGAACACCCAGTAGCCGATGATTTAAACATATTAATAGTGATTAGGGTAATTAGAAATGCGCATGGACCTCATTACCGTGATGGAGGGGTCCGTGGGGGCTAATTAAGGATGTCGCGTGTAATTGAAACTTTTAGTGGAGATACTATGCATTTACATAAGAAAAACAGAGGCGCGAGCGCCGCCTCGGGCAACGTGGTCTCCTTACTACGAAGTTTCTTTATAACGAGTTTCAAGCAGATATCGTATAGTAATTATTTGCCGAGTCATAGTTTTCGGATGTTGAAAATTAATTTAGATTACACATAGGTCCCGCGCGACATTAAACTCATATTCTTAAGCAGAATTACGTGGAATCTTAGATTCATACATTTTTCAGAATCATATTATCTATATTTTCAGGAATTACTGCGTGCATCGAAATTCAAGAACAGATTTTACTTTATATATACTTTACTTTACATATTCTGGCAATAGTAACCAATAAAGACTCTAGTATGAGAGAGACCTACCTAGGACCCTGATAAATCGAAAGTTAAATCCCTGTCGTCTTATCGAGCGTGCGTTTGCGCACCGCACTGCCCTAATTTATTGAACAAATGCAATATAATTTGAGAGGCGAGCGCCCACGCCCACGCGCCCGTTCACCACTCATGGCATTTTTATTGACCAACTATAATTTCTTTTCTAATTGCAGATGTACCTGATTGTAGCTCGTTAAACCGATGGCTTCAAATGCTCAATAAATGTAGGATTTTATTCGGTAATTTACCTTTTAGGACAGATGGACTGATAAACATACGAGTTATCGTGGCTCGGGTAACTACATTTGTGTTTCAGGGATCTCATTATACTAAATTTACGTGTTACTTTCTTAAGTATGTAGAAATGTACATATTTTGATTTCCGAACTTCATCCAAACCTTTACATTCACAAACTTTCGCATTTACAAGAAGTAAGATTTGAAGTACCTATGCTATAGAGTGAGTAATCGCAGGTTTTGTATTTATTTTCAAATTCCAATATGTTTCATGTAAAGTTTAAAGGTTAGTGTCGTGCTCCACAAACTGTAAGTTAATTTGCGAACAAGGTCAGAGGTGCAACGAAACTCATTATCTCGACCTTTTTTGGTCGCAGATAGATTGCTTCAAGCGTGCGATAAGCGTAAATGTACTTTGTACTTTCAGTAAGTACAGACTACGATAGCCTAGCGGGGGTAAAATCAACCACCGAAAAGGTTTATAAGATCCATATAATTTTTGGATAAATAGTAGATAGGTGCGTAAGTTTACTTGCTGTAAAGGCGAACGGAAGTATCGTGAGCTATACATTTATTCAAAAGTTTTCAATAAGGATTTCTTATTTATATCAAGTCTACTAACACTTAATCCTCTCAGTAGAGGATGCTCATGATCATCAAAATATGGCTCGCATGTATTATTAGATCGTAAATCAAAAAGTATATTGCAGGAGACCCGTTTTAATGAATATATAAAAAAAAACAATAACTGATTATTTTTTTATATGTATGTTGAAAAATGTTTGAAATAATTATCAATAGAATAATTTTCAGAGAAGGGGCTTCCATGTAAAGTTTTTGATTTATTACGCACGGGTGCCATCGATGTTATTTTTTATTCAGTAGGTATGTCTAGTGTCTACTCACATGTTGGTCATGTAATATATCGGCGAGACTTTGCCGGTCTGGTATTTAATTCTAACTTTAATTAATTATAGTTGTCCTACAATTAAGTATATAATAGAACATCTCATCTATTGTCTGGATAGGGGTGGCCGGCAAGAGCTACCCGTCACAACGCCTCTTTAGCTCAGTGGTAGAGCACTGGTCTCGTAAACCAGGGGTCGTGAGTTCAATCCTCACAGGAGGCATAATGTTAATATATTTTTGAGTTAAACATTTAATTTAGTTTAACAATAAGTATATGAAATAATGCATAGTATCTTAAATATATTATAATTTATATAAATAGTTATTTTAGATTTATTATAATAATAAAGTATTTATGGGATCTTACGAAAACAAAAACAATTTTTTTTTTTTAAGAAAAGATATTAAAAAAGGTTAGGTTTTAAATAGGTATGTACGTAATTTATTTTTGTATTTTTGACATAGCGTACGAGAGTTACCATGTGATTATTAAAAACATTACCACGGGTGCTTGTAAAAACTGGATACCTAAGACGTTAATGTAATTTTAACATACTCTGCATGTATCCGTTATTCAGTGGGATATTAATACAAAGGAGAGCAGCACAATTACCCTGATAAGCAGGTTGGGGCACGCGAACTGTCCGACGCTGTACCAGTGGGGAGTTTTTTTAATAATAGTTCGAGAAAATACCATACTATTTAAGAGTCATCTTGAACCATAAAGTACGACGGACGAGCATTTTATATTTAAAGGTTTGCAATCTGTACATCGTAAAGTTATTTTCTGCGTTAACTGAAATAAAAATTATAAAATTGGGTCATTTTGCCGATAATTTAGGGGTTTCCAGTTTTTAACATCATAATGGTGGTATTGTGTTATACTAGGTGTTGCTCGCGGCTTTGCCCGCGCTTAAAGCTTCCTCGCTACAAAAGTTTTCACGTCACTGGGCCGAACGTAGCGCGATTTATACGACAACAGCGCCATCTATATAATAAAAAAATCAAGAGATAGTAGTTATTATTTCCAACGAGAGCAAGTTACCAGGAAAAAGTAGCCTATGTTTTAAGCCAGAACAGGGTCGAGGTGTGTATCAAATTTCATGCAAATTTGTTGAGCTATCTCTGAGTTAATTTTTAACAAACGTCCAAATCTATACTTCTATCTATACTATTATATAAAGCTGAAGAATTTGTTTGTTTGTTTGTTTGTTTGAACGCGCTAATCTCAGGAACTACCGGTCCAAACTGAAAAATTCTTTTTGCGTTGGATAGCCCTATGTTCGTGGAGTGCTATAGGCTATATATCATCACGCTATATCCAATAGGAGCGGAGCAGTAATGGCTAATCTCAGGAACTACCGGTCCAAACTGAAAAATTCTTTTTGCGTTGGATAGCCCTTTGTTCGTGGAGTACTATAGGCTATATATCATCACGCTATACCCAATAGGAGCGGAGCAGTAATGGCTAATCTCAGGAACTACCGGTCCAAACTGAAAAATTGTTTTTGTGTTGAATAGTCCTTTGTTTGTGGAGTGCTCAAAGTTATATATCATCACGCTATGACCAATAGGAGCCGAGCAGTAATGGCTAATCTCAGGAACTACCAGTTTGAACTGAAAAATTCGTTTTGTGTTGGATAGCCCTTTATTTGTGGAGCGCTATAGGCTATATATCATCACGCTATGGCCAATAGGAGCGGAGCAGTAATGGCTAATCTCAGAAACTACCGGTTTGAACTGAATAATTTTTTTTTTGTGTTGGATAGCCCTTTGATCCCGGAGTGCTATAGGCTATATATCATCACGCTATGACCAATAGGAGCGGAGCAGTAATGAAACATGTTGCAAAAACGGGGAAAAATTATTAGTTTTGAGAGCTTCCGTTGCGTGCGCTGAGTAAACGGTTAAAGTTATGCAACAATAATGTATGACGGGATTGTACCTCTTGAAAAGTTCTAAAAATATATTATAAAACAAAGTCCCCCGCTGCATCTGTCTGCCTGAACGTGTTAAACTCAAAAACTACCCAACGTATTAAGATGAAATTTAGTATGGAGACAGTTTGAGACCCTGGGAAGAACATAGGCTCCCGGGAAACTACTACTTTTATAACGGAAAACTTTAGCCTGAAAAACTTTATAACGCGGGCGGAACCGCGGGCAAAAGCTAGTATTTTTATAACCTTTGCATTTATAAAACTAGTAAGAAGTAAAATAAGAAGAATTAACTTATGAATGTTTAAAAAATTATAGCTTGCTTTAGATCCGTAATGACAAACTAATAGAATTAGTGGCGACAGTTAATTGATCACAATAATATTCTCGTATCAGTTTTTACGAGTTTTCGAGCTTTTCAATCAGTCAGCTCACAAAAATAAATTAGTTGATCTGCAATCCGAAGTAGAATGCTTCCTCTATTCATATAGAAGCAGTTGTGTTTCGAGATGTGTGCGGATGGAAGAGTGTTTTACAAAACGCACACAATGAGCCGTCCGTGGCAGATAGATTGCGCCCGCTACGACCCCGCGCTGGCGCTCCACGCTGCGGTACTGTGGCCACGTGAGTACAACATACAGATCTTGCGTATTTATTTTTAGACAATATATTATTACTTTATCCTAAACATTAAAAAAAAAGTTTTTTTTTATAAGTAATAGCACAATAATATTACATACGAGGCTAAGGTTTGATGTACAAGTATAAATATTGTAGTTGCGCTATATTTTTTTAAAATACTTCATTGCCCATCTAAAATAGATACAATGTAGAGAAGTGTTTAACTACATCACAAATATGCGATTTGAAGAAATTGACAAGTATTATATTATCAGCCCGAGCTGGTTTCTTCGGTTTGTACCTTGCTTTTATTATAAATTTTATCCCTAATTTAAAATGTCCATAGGTATATAGTAGTTGTTTAGAAATAATAATAATTATTCTTATGCTTTGTTTTGACGTATCATAAGAGCAACTTTCTTCGCCTACGTGATAAATAAAGTATTTTATTTTATTTTTTTTATTTTATTATCTGCGTCACCAGAAGTTACATTGTAAAAGGTTAAGCTAAAGATCAAAAAATATTTGTTTTAAATTGTCTTATAAAGATATCTCTGAATTGCCCAGACCCATGGTATCTGCACAGCGCGGGTCTGCCAGGGAGCAAAATGAAAAACTGCCGGCTCACATAAATTATCGGCGAGATGTCTGTGCGGGCCGTGACGTGTAATTGCGCCGCGGTCACGAAACTGGCTCGTCGGTCGGCGGTCGTGCACCGACGTCCACCACTCCCGAGCCCCGACCGCGCGCCTCCGGACGGGTTTGGCCGAGCTCTCTTCAAATATTCATATTTAGAATGTTAATTTGATGAGATTTTGCAGTTAATCTTACAGTTTTATCAAAAACATGCTTATGATTTATTGTTGGGTAAATAGGTTCGCTGCTGCTTTTTAACGTTTAGGTTTTTGTATACCTAAGTGAGGAGTAGGTGAAGTCCTTAGTGCAAAGTGACAGGTGATGCTGAAATTAACTTAATTGTTGATATGTATTCCTAATACTCATTCAATCACTTTGCTTGAGTGATGCATGTATTGTTTTTAAACAATGAAAATATGGTATTTGCGGTTCAATTCTTCCCAAAGACACATAACAAAACTATCGTTATTGATCCCACTATACGGGTCACTTATTGATTGAACCAAATAAAAATATCGTGAGAACATAATTTGCATCGAACAACAAAGAACAGGTGTATGTGGTGCAGGTGCGGGAGCGGCGACGGCGGCGGACGGCCCTTTACATATTCAATACTTGATTACTTTTATTGTTGGCAAATATTTATGAAATCTGATTATACCTCACGCAGAATTACATGTTAATATAAGTTGAGACAAGGAAGGTATTACTTAGCCGGAGTGGAAGTGGCTGACAAGAGGCTTTGGTTTGATTTTGTGGCACATTCTTGGATTTTAACAGAGATTATTTCTTTGTTAATTTTCTGTTTACGATAGCTTTCATATCGCTTTATAAAGAAGTCTATCGTAACTTGTACAACATAAATGTAAATGTAAGATCATGCCTTTTCAAATTTATGTTTAAAGTCAAGTTTATTCAAGTGTAATAGTTATGCTACTACTATTACCATTGGTGATTTAACTTAATAAATGAAGGTAATTAATAAATTGTTTCTACACTAGACACCCTAAATCGGTAGCTTTAGAAGCACGGAATTTTGCACAATATTGATTGAATGTCAAATAATTGTTTATGGCAAAATAATCTGTTAAGGAGACGAAGACCGCCCAGGTTGTCACCCAGCTATTGAATAACAGCACAGATGTTGATAAATTGTGACAAATCTGGCAACATGTTTATAAAATACTGTTTAAATGTTCTCAGAATCAATCCCTTTGTCTGGTGTAGGGTTGAGAGGGTGAGGAGGGGGTGGGGCACGCGCAGTGGCGTGCTCCGCGATCGTTTGTCCGCCGCGATTTATTGACCCCGATGCGCCGATACCGCGCCCAACCGACCGGGGTTGTCAGCCCGAACGCCGTCTGTCAAAATATTTACATGGCAACACTGGACAGCGGACATTTTTATTTTCAATTTTATTGAACACTCGTGAAATATTTTATTGGCTTTTTTATTGCGGAGTAATGAAGTACATAATATTCTTATTATAAACGAACTATTGCGTTGTGTATAAAATATTAATAGGCCAGTAATAGAAAGTGTATCATCGAGATATAAAAGGTCAAATACAATATTATACACATTGATTTCTTCTATTTACGGCATAATAATACTAAATGTTGATAAGCTACTAAGTAGTAGCAGAGAAATACATTACAGAATATCCAAAATATTGTTATGAGACCGCTTAAGTGGATTTTAAAACGACATAATACGTAACATCCATTGTATTGATTAGAAAGTGACCCTTACCGGTAAGAGTTTGAAATTCCTTCATTCAAATGATAACAAGTTAATTTCAAAACCAATATTATTTAACTAGCAACAAAACCTTTTCCCAAACAATCAAGATAATTCCAATAATGGTAGAATATTTTATTTTTAACTGGCAACACCGATCAGGCAATAGCATTGGATTATTGACGGAGCAACCGCTCCTGGGATCTAATTATCTATTGTTACATTGATTCCCCAAGATTTCATTTCAAGGAATCCTTAAGTCTCTGACTATTGAAGACCGTGAATCCTTTTCCAATGTGACCACGTAGTATATTATTTAATATATTTGATAATAACATAATATGCAATGTAAAATTAATTTAAAGAGATTTTTACGTTCTCTTAAATACTTTAAATAAGAAACCCTGAATGTAGATATTGTAATTTTAATCAGTTGTTATTTCGTTTGTAATGATAATTTAAATGTACCAACTATGTCAGTACCTATTAGGCTTTATTACCTCTAATAAATAAAATAACAGCGTTCGTGGTTTACAATAAAACCGCGCGGAATCTAAGTAATCATAGTGAATGTAATCCCTGATTCGGTGTACGATGGTGTGATAAGGCTCTCATTAGAGCGTGGTGTTGGAAACCGTTGCCAGATATGATCTCGGACGGCTCTCGGCAGTCGGCACATCCGTATGAATTATACCGCAGTTGGTATTATCTTAACGATGTTACTTTTATAAGTAAACGTTCGCGGCCGGATTCAATTTGTATTTTAATTTGTTTTATGTCTGTAAGGAATTTATAGAAGTATTGACAGGCAGTTTTACTTTAGCCTAGTGAGTGGAATGGACAGTTGGGACGGACGGGGGATTCGAGTACGGCTTGATATCTTTGATTTGAAGTTTCGTGTGTTAGTATTATTACTGTCCTTCTTTTTCTCTCTGATATTGGTCACCCGCCATGTACTCCGCCGGTCACTTGATTTTTTGAATAAATAATTGTCACCCCATTTGTAGCTTGAGATCGACCAAACATATTGGAAAATTCATAATTTAGGTATCGCCATTTTTAACTGTGAAAGAATAACATCGCGAAGATATCTACACACCTAAGACCAAGGTATCTATTACATTAAAATAAATTGTGAATAAGATTCCACAGAAATTAAACATTCTTTCTACCAAAGTATTTATCTGACATGTTTTGTAACTTGGGAAAGTTAAGATCTCAATCAATTTGACCTTTAATCTCGAGACAAGTGAAGGCATCTAAAAGTATTGAGTACTTATAGGATTGTATTGTAGGATAGGTATCTACAATGTTCTTGTAATGGTTTGCTACATTGTTGTTGGTTCTTAAGAACCGCTCTACATTGCTCTGGTAGCGTACTTGAGTATTGCGGGATATTGAATTCCTTTCGCACATATCGATAGAGGGTGAGCTCATAATATGATATTCTTTAAATTATGGGATGTGAGTGCAGTTATTGCCTCTGTCTACTCCCTTATACTTCGCGCGATCTTTTTTCAATACAATAATTTCACAGTAATGTTCTAAACATTTCTATATTCATAATTTATTGCGTATATAATTCATAATTCTTAGCTGTATTGGTTATACTTAGACTTAAATCGCACTTTGATTTATAGAACAAGTCTATCTTGGCAAACACTACTGATTTAAATTACTGTTTAAAATGTACATTGTTATAGTCCTAAGTGTCTATCCCGCATTAACATATACACACATCACGCATTTATCGTCAAAGGGGTATGCAGAAGCGTAACCAGGACATCCACTTTTCGTAAAGTGTGTTGAATCCCATTATATGATAGAGGGCGAGCCTATCGTCATGTCTACCACAAATCCCAGACTCCGGGCTGATACTGAGTAGAAACACCCAAGTATCGCTTTGTCCGACCCGGGATTCCAACCCAGGACCTCAGATTACTGCCGTACCGCACATGCAGTACAACTACGCCTCCGAGGCAGGCATTAAGATATAGATAGTATAAATAATGCATTGATTCTGCGTTGTTTGAACGCATCGTATTTGAGTTTGTGCGTAACAGGCTATTAACAAAGCGCGGCTTCGATCGACAGAGAGATTACAATGAACTAAGAGAGCATTGTGTCTTGACTCAATAAACTTTATTGTAAACATACAAGCTGCTTTACAGATGAATAAATTCCAATTCAATACCAACTTTATTAAAAATCATGTTATGGTTGTTTCAAAGGGTACGTGAAACCTCTGGTTGGTTTTATTTTCCGTATGGCTTTAATTAGTGCATTTAAAAGTAGATTTAGGCGGTTACAACTATCAGATACCTAACCAATTTCATCAGGTAACCTGTACATTTGACTGGGTCATCTATAAAAAATATCATCTCCGGATTGTCTCTCGGATGTCCGTTATCTATATTATGCTAAGTAGTGTTTACAAATTGACCAAATATACCTACTGTGTTGGTGTTTGAGTTATGTTATGAGTTTGAGCCAAGTCTGTCTAAATCACGAATTGGCCCGTATGTCTAGTTTTACAACTGACACATAAAACGGAGCAAAGTAAGGCCTGTAGTGTTTTATAAAATTGTAGGGATTAAAAATCAATATCAATTCTCAATCACCTTTAATGTTCTGTGTCTTGTTGTCTGTGATTGTTCCGACACTGTTCAAGCATGATAGTACTTGTCTCCACCCATCAAAAATATTATTAAACTGACCGCAGACTTCAATGCTCATTCTTAAATGTTTTGTTAATTCGCTACAAGGAATTCTATTTGCCAACAAAGTGTTTCGACTACTCATCATGATTTAAGACTGTCATATCTAATTTGATGACTAACTAGTGACGCATTACCTGGAGTTATCAGCAGCATCAAGGGGGATCCTCTGCAGGGGGGCGGGCCCCGGGCGTGGCTCACCCACCATTGGTTGGATTTAGAAAGCGCGGGCGCAGTTATGACAGAGCGGAACAATAGTCGCCTGAACAATGGCGAAACGTGACCCGATGTAATGCACTCCAGCAGTTGATGGCGGGAGCTAATGACTGCTGTGTAGGGCTGCCAACATGCCAACAATATTACTGTGATCTACGTTTTTATAACAAGCCGAAGTCGTCGTGTACTTAGCTAAGACTGCGCATAAAAAGAAGTAATATCAAATATTTGAGTTACACAGTGTGTGATACCGCACAGTGCATATACTTCGGCATATGCAAAACAATATAAATACTTAACGGCTTAAACAGTTTTGACAAAAGGTTCATTTTTGATCGAGCTCTAACAGTGAATTTATTAGACGTAAGGAAGAAAGGTACAAAACACTGATTAATAACCATTCAATATTATAAGTAGGGAGATCATGACAACCCTATATTGAACGTAAATTATATTGTTTTACTAATGGAGGGTATAAACATAACAAATGTTTAGAGTTTAGACAATCTGATCATTGAAACGTGCTCGGCAAATGTCGAAATTGCTTTTCACCTTCGAATGATCAGTTTGATTGATAGATAGGACCTTTGGTTTTGTGATAGGTAAGTCGTGTCATGGGTTCAAATTAGCTTATAGAAACCATAATTTAGACACGCTCGCAGGGATAATGTAGCGTAAGAAAATATTACAGAATCGAATCTGTATTGTCATTCATTAGGGCTTTCATAATTCAAAGAATCTCTTCAGTTTTATTACCTTAGTAAGTATAAATGCATCATAGTTTATAGCTATTAGATAAAGGAACGTTACAACCCTATTGTCAATTTGGGCATTATACAGTTTACTTCGTGATATAATCAAGCATCAGACAAACGCGTGTCGTGTAAGTTTCAGTGGGTAAGGAAGTGCACTGTACAATTAAGTACGTGCGCGGGCGCTGCTGTCGTGACGATGGCTTGCTGATGGCACAGCGCCGAATACTAACTGCCTCTAATGTGATGCTGCGGGACAGATCAACGATCTGGGATACCTTTCGTTAAAATAATGTGGCCTCAAACAGTCAGAGAATGCGTGTGGTGTTTGCGTTTAGGTTTTCTACATAGAAGACTTTTACGTCCCTTTTGATAGCTAGATTTTTTTTTCCACAGGTTCTAAAAACAGACGAGCACGAGACTCATCAATCAATAAAAAGCAATAAGAAATCATAATTAAGCCCCGTAATCGTCGCCTAAATCCGTCCGTACGAGTAGCAATGTATCAAAATAATAAACTGTACAGTTAGTTAAACCGTTAGTGCAGGCAAAGAAACTATAATTATACAGCCAAAACTTTTCTCGAGATTGACAGTATATTGAACGCAGTGTTATAATAGGATTAATCTATAAATTGTGTATACATTAATAACTGTTATTTTAAATTAGTGATGTTCGGTTAGTAGTGGTTACCAGAACGATTACCTATAGGTACCGTTTCTTAATCTAAAGCGTGGATATAAATATATACTAATCAATATGTCGTAGAAATAATTGTATTTCTTTGTCCTTTTTTTAGTTTTAGAGCGTAAGCAATTAATTATATTAACTTATATTCAATAATTTTATTTTTAACATTTCGTTAATAAAGGAATTCGTTTTTTTGTACTGACAGGCGTGCTTGTATTGTGAACACTGAGCTTTTGAATCCGCTTAAATTCGACAATTAATATTTGTTAGCGTTTGGTTAAAAAATATACGAGAGTTGCCCGGGATTGTTACTTAGGGCTTAGATTTATCTAAGCTCTTATCTCTAGCTAAGAGTTAACTTAAATTATTCTATAACACGAGTTCCAGGTCCACTGATGTATCTCTAGCAAGTATGTATTGTGCATACACATGTTACCAGGCTAGTAAAATGTTTACGTCAAAACATTAACAATTTTTATCTTTTTTAAAGTCGAACCGCAAATAAATTCTTAAACGTGAGTTCATAATTGATTTTTTATCTCGAATACTTTCCATCCGAAATATTTATCTATGGTTAAGTTATAAAGGCATCCGTGCATTGTTGTAACAAAGTGCCATAAATTATATTTGTTTAGAACGCCAGCGCTATCACAAGCGTCCATTAATATTATCTTCACTATTATAAAATAAATTCGTTTCCTTATTGAGAAAGAAATATGGCGGACAGTCGGCGCTCACGTGTCGTCGCGAGCGGACGTGCTGGAGATAAAACTAGAAAACAATTTATTGGTTACAGGTGCGTAGTCAGGTGGGAATAATGGGACACATGACGTTTTAATGTGACAAGCCTAGTAATACTTCCAGAACAAGACATAATTTATTAGTGTAAACATCATATTACAAACGTTATGTATCTATACATTTTGTCTAATGTATAAAAAACTAGGTGTCATCCTACAATATTTTTATTATTCTTTTTCAACTACGAAGTAAGAGGCATTACATAATATTACGATCTTGACTATTGTTGAGTAACAAACAATAATATTATGAGCACTTTGTAGATGAAATCCATATACCCACTAATTAACCAAAGATAACCCGTAGCAAATACTAAGTTCAACTCGGGGCCCGTACCCCCCATACCAAACCTGCCTACAACTATATCAAATGTATCAATATGGAGCGTTCCGGAGCGTGTTTGCGGATTTAATTGGCGCGGGTTCACGGGCTAATTACCCGCCGCGTGACGGATGGGCTCGCTCACGCGGTCCGAGCTGGAGGAGGTCCGCGCACCATTACCGGCAGGATGGATGGGCCTGGCAGCAGGAATTGGCGGACGATGTTTGTCTAGATTATGTAACGATTGCCAGAGAAGTTTAAGATGTTGATTTCAATTGATGTATTTGATTGGTATGTGATTTTAAAAAGTTTAGCTAAAGTTTATATTAGACATCGTTATGGTAATCCCGTACTGACAGGCCGGCATAATAGTGTCGACTGCCGAGGGGTAATCATCTCTCGTCAGTCGAATTTATGTGTTTTCGGTGCAGTGGGATCGTTTTTCAGCCCGTAAAAAAAATCTAGCATGTTCTTAAAAATAATTATAGAAATTAAAAAAAAATCTAATATACACTGCTACGTACCGGAAAATGTCCCGACTGCTAAGATCTATTAGCAGCATAAATAATGATTTCTTACATTGGTTTATTGATTATATTTGATAGATCAATTAGTTATTTATACAAACGATAGGTAGGTCTGTCAGGCGGTGCGATACCTTTGATCTTGTTGACTTTGATAGATTATAAAAAATAATCGATTTACTAAATGAATTGTACTGCGGAGTGAAATACGATTATAAAAACTCTATAGAATAGGTATTGTATACAGAACTACCTATACCTTTCGGGTGATAATTGATAACAGAGACGGTCGATACGACAGAGCGGCACGCGGATCAACAATTTGATGTATTCAGTTTAGTAAAATTAGTTAAGTAATTTAAATTAATTCTGCTCCCTATTGTTTATCCTCAGTTTTCTAGCGTTCGTACGTCTCTGTCTATTCTCGAGTGCGATTTATAACGCGCCTTATTGATCGCCACGTCGCAGTGATTGAGCGGCTACCATTTGTGCGACCTCTGCCTCTCTTGCTCCTTGGTGTCCCTTTCCCGTCTGCTGCCTGCTTGGCTAACGTCTTTAGTACAACGGTTTAGTCTGCGGTGTCTCTGACTAGTTACTGCGCACCTTAGTGCGAGTTACTGTCTTGTTACAGGTAGTACAGTGGTGCGAAATAATTGTGACACGAGGAGCTGCGGGTTTAATCCCAGTATAGTGACAAAATATGTTCGTAATTATTTCGGGTATGGGTGTAAATCAAAAATTCTTTATGGTTCCATACACGACCCACGAATTTTATTAGTATATCCTATCTTACTACTATTGCGCACTATAGGGCGTCTTTATATGTGTCATTATAAAATTATGACGGAGAGAGTTATGATATTTATGTTTCTTGTATATAGCTTGATAGAAACTCGCCCCTATAAGTCCAGTCGCTTGCACTGTGTAAACTAGCCCATAAAGTAGATGAACGTAATGCATTGAAGGATTTATGCTATCCTTTTGTACATGATGTATTGTTTGCGGCTCGTAAAGATTGATGTGAAATGGTATTTTGTTCGTGGATTGTTCTACGCGTGTTTCTGCCTATAAACTATTAAAGCCACGCTCTTCAATATACTTACTATGAATAATGAGCAATACTTAACGTAATACTTAGCGGATTTTATACTATTATGGCCACAGGCTCCGTTTCCTATCAGGAAATCTATTCTTTCCTTTTTTCCTATCAGAACCATACAGAAGATAGTAGGTATATCACTTACGTATAGATTATTTGAGATCTCAGCATATTACATACCATACAAAAAACTGGATAGCAACCAACTTAAAAACATTGTAAAGAAAACCAGCTTTTAGGAATTATTTATAGAAAAAACAAATTTAATACTCGTCTCATATTGACGGACAAACACCCAAACCGTTCCCATATTAATATAGAATTATTTTCCCATTACTCACGCAGAGCCTAAGAAAACACGGAACCCGTCGTGTCGGGCCGCAGAGGAGGTGGGGAGAGGCGGGCATGTCCAGGCTGTTTGCACTGCACTGTTTGACGATATGAGGCTCGGCCAATATTTGTAGGAGACGAACAAACACGCCGTGAAAGCGACAATCATTAACGTGAGGAATTATATTGATGAATTTGGGGTTTTAGGAGACATCACGGCCGGTACAGCCATATTGAATACTTTAATGAATTTGAATTACTCATTGAAGTCTTAAAATGCCTAGTAAATCAAGGCCCTTTAGATGCACATACGATTGGTTTAACATTGCATCCTACCGAACAAACTGGCATTGCTGCTTTATAAATTTCAATCCTTCTTCTTAACTGCTACTGTATTACCTACACTTAGTATAACTGGTTTATTTTATTAATTCACTTCTAAAAACAAGATCTAGAAATTATACGGTAGTCGATGCCAGTAAGGCAGAAGTTCACCAATGCGGTAGTGACGTCACATTTGATTTAGGAGTGTTATTATGTCCCCGACGTTGTTCACACCCCGGCCCATATTTAGGTTACAAAGGCTCGCTGTGACTGCGACGGATAACAGTTTTCATATCAGACACTTGGCTGAGAGTTATTGTGGGAAATGCAGTAAAAATATGATAGATTTAAAAGGGCGATATAAAAAAAGGACGGATTTTACAGGTGATTCAAAAATATTAATACTATTGAGACTACTTAATTATATGTAGGTTGATATTTCGGTAATATTAAAAAATACTTGGTTACCATATTTATGCTTTCAATAGCTTCTAAGCTTAGGTAATTATATGATTCGATAAAAACTAATAAATGTATATAAATTACAAAAAAGGCATTTAAAGTCCGCAGAAGTGATAAGTTATGTACTCGCGCTGAAAGCGATTCTGCAAACAAACGTAACAAATACAATTTGTCATTAGTTTGTATAAAAACTACAAAACATTTTTATTAACGTTTGAATGCGAAATAAAGTCGTATCACGCTACCTTTTTGCGTGAAGTTGTTTTGTTTTGGATTACATCGGTTTGTGATCGTGTTGAGATGCCTCCGCTTTTATATGGCTTGTAACTTTTCTGAATTTGTTTTGTTTTGTGATATAAAACAGTTGTTATAAATTGATGCTGAGAATTTGTTTTTTTTATTTTTGCAATTATAATTTAATGTTATTTTTTACCGATCATAATTCTACTTGATCGTGGGATAAGAAAGTATTTGGAATAGTTTTCAGTCATCTCCCTGACGTTATCCTGCCGAGGAGAAGTCAGTCCTAAGAAAATTTCAACTATAGAATCTATATTGTAACTTTCATCTGTCTCCCTTCTTTTAGGCTGTTTTACACAACAGAATTTTACACTTAGTTTTAACGGTATTTTTTCCATAGTGCCCCACCCGGCGTCGAACCCAGGTCGTAAGGTCAAAGGTGCGCTTGGGCATTGTCAATAGCCGTGTTGTGGTAATTAGGCGCCGTCCGTGCCCCCCAGATCGCAGCGATAAGATTAAAATGGTAAGGCTTAATGTCTTGTTCCTATTGTATTGATGTGCCGTTAGGTTTCGATATCGATTGTCGCTGTTTTTTCCAATATAACGAGTTCGACTTAGCTCGGGTTACTATTTGTAAGTCGAAAAAATTGTTATATTGTCCGAGTTATGAAATTGTGTCAGATATGGCAATCCTCGGCTTTTATCATATGGTACTTTGCACTTCCTACCCCATCAAGTAATTAAACCTGCGCTTATATATTAGTAACAGAACATGAACATTCCTTAGGTATTACACACTTGTTATACGATGGTAGGTATCAATCACAAATTTCTGCTATATTTATGCTGCCAGGCAGCAGCGTGCAACGCTGTTGTATATTCTTTGATGGACTTTGTAGCTAGCTTAGGCATTAGAAACTTATATTCACTGTTATAAAGTGATGAGTGGCAGTGTAGAGTTACGCAACATACTATATAGCGTAAGTGTATACTCATTTATTTACCACCAGCCGAGCGCAGTTTCCTCATTAATAAATTCTAGAACAATCCATTTCAATAGTGTATGACAAGTAGTTACGTCACGCAATCAACTTGTGATTAATATTTGTGAGCAATCAATACGAAGCAGTAATTATCCGGTTCATATGTTATGTCGCGGCGCGTTATTGATTACTGTAATGTTCTCGTCGGTCGCTCTTGTGACGTCGGCTCGCAGGAGCTTAGCACCTGTCAAATGGAGCATTTATTAATATGGAAATGGGCTGTTGGATTTGATTGCTTCTGGATTGGAAAATAAATTGGTAAGTATATTTTTTTAACAGTAATTATTTGTTTTCAAGTTATCAACGGAAATCGATTTCACGCTGGTCGAAGCTTAAAAGCGTCCTTCTTCTAAATAGGGTTAGAAAATGAGTCTTTCAACTTGCGGCTATTTCATTTACAGTGTTACTAACACTAAGTGAGGTCACAACGAGTGTTAATTCATTTTTTGAGAGATAGTGTTACCACCTCGCGCTAGTCTGTCGAGAGGCTGTAGCTAAGGCGCCTTGCTACAATCGTTAACACTAATAGAAAACAAAATAAATGTATGGGAATAATATACCTTGACGATAGATTTGTCGCTAGGATATGTTCTTCTATATACATTGTTAGCGTTAACGATTGCAGAAAGGAAACTTGACTACGACCCCAGACATAATGTTGACAAGATATTTTATAAAGTGACTCTACCTAGTAGTGGCGAAGGCTGAAATTTTTCAAAAGGTTACCCGATTAAAATTCGCTTTAGTTAACGTATCGCGACCAATGCAACAGAAAACAAAAAAACAAATGCAAACGTAAATAAATATAAAAGGGAAGCCGGTACGAATCGGTTTGTATGGACGTTTCACCACTGCTATATAGAACATACATAAAGTGCTATTCGAAGTCTGTAGACTTGAACCGCAAGCCTGCTCCATCTACATCATCCTATTTCTAAACGTAACGTGAGCTGATCTGCAGAGTAACAACGGCCACCCTCTCTACAACACTTGAGGATATATATTGTAACACAATACATAGTATACCACGCGGCGTCGCACACAATGTTTTCTCACGTAGATCGCGGTGTTAGCTTACACGTAATTACTGACGGACCTACGTGTGTGTTTTAAATAGATGGTTAATTTCTTTTATGATGATGGCCTCACCTAGTCTGATGTTTCTAATAGCAATTCATTGTATTCATGATACTACAGAGCAGCTTCTCTTGTGTGGCCAGCGCGTTTACTTTTTACGGTGCCGCAGTAATGTACTACATACTCGCCCCGAAAGTAAGTAATTAGCCCCGCAAAAAGTAAGATCAGGATCGGTAAGGTTCAATTTACAAATAGTAGAGTTCCGGTAGAACACATATCCGTCATCGGGACGATGTAATCGGTATTTTGTATGCGAGAGATTATTTTTATACTCTTAAGCTACTGCAAACTCAGCTACTGATTAGTTCTGTAATTACATACAATCATGTGCAGCGGCTTTATATCTCAGTGGAGAAGCGAAGCGCGGAAAATTAACATAATGCTTAACAATGCACGCCGATAATCTTACCTACATCACAGATTAAGTACATTGTAAAGTAAACATGATTTGACCCCAGAGTGCTGCCATTGAGTAGAGCGATAGCAAGACATTTACCTTAATTTAGAGCCAATAAAATTAGTGACAGAATTTCGAAAGCTCATTCGAATATTTTAAAACCGTCAACACAAGCCAATGTAAACGCGTTCGTTTATAATTAACGTTTATTTTCACAATAAACAGCGTTTTAAAAAACGATAATAGTGTTGTGGACACGAGCCGGCGTGTTTGCTGCGGTCTGTTTGAGAAGGCTTGGGATAATAAGTCTCGGCTGTGCCGGTGGTCCACCCACGCGATGCCCAGTGAATAATTACTCGTATTAAATGTACCTGTTCAACATTGTACTCATTTGGAGTGTCGATTGGTTTGTTAGTTTTAAATAGGACTTTGAGCCAGTGGTATATGGCCTGTGTGATGCTGTTTGATTAGAACCAGTTCGGGCACTTGTGTATTTTTTTTTATTCTAGCCATATGATATCCTAGGGGGAATTATTCTGAGTAAGAACAAAACCAGTCATTTAGATAAGATAAGACTAAGAGGATTGATGTGTGATTGAGTCATTGGTGGCTATGAAAAGGTTTGAGGCTCCCATCTCAGGAAACTACAACTCAGAAAGGTTTTCTAATTTGAAATTTATGCGGCTCTGTGAGGTGAAAGTCATTGTTTTCTCTCGCAGCATCCCGGTACACGAGACGATCATAACATCGTGTGATGCGAGCGGACGATAAACAGTTGGCGAACAACGCGAATGATTGTTGAAATGGCGCCGGTACTTCTGGAATTTGTGGGATTTCCGTTCGTAGCATGACTTCCTTATATATAATGTGCTATTTACAGTAATATTATAAATATGTAGACTTTGTAAAGTCTGAAACTAGGTAACATGACTGATTTATTTAATTCACTCTATTTCAAGGAAATAACATATTCCGATCGCGATCTAATGCTAATTTGGTTCGACGTTATAAATAAGATTGCATGAATAGAAATATTAACTGCAAGAAGCTGTTCAATGAACAGACCGGTATCTCATCACCGGTAAATTGCTATGAGCAGCATTTTTTTACAGAGACATCTTTATGATTTGAAAAAATCATGATATTTGTATCCGCCTTGTCACGCTAAGTACACAAGATGTAAAACCCGCCATAGTGACGCATATAATCATGTCGCGTTCCAGGATAGGTCTCTATATGTTCTATTTAAAAAAGGCCGGCATAATTCTGTTGACTAGCGAGGGATCAACATCACTCACCAGTCGACACTACATACCCTACTTCACTCACCATCAGTTGCAGTATAAGTTTTCGGTGCCCGTATAAAAAAAGAAAATCAGTTATACGACCATAAAACCGAATCAACCGAAAAATACAGAATTCTCTAATGTTTTGAACGCAATAATTATAAACTCGTGAAAACAACATTGTATTCAAAATAAATCTAATATGTAATCGATTTAACTTCATACCATTTATCCTTTTGGGGTTAAGGCGTTAAAATACAACCAAAGTTAAAAAAAACTAATGAGAAATGCTTATTCATTTTTAAGAGATTACGAATTCATAGCACAATAAAATTAATTGAATAGAAATAATCTAATTCCTAAACGAAACGAACGCATTCGGCACAAAGAAGCTATAATTAAATTTGGATGAAATTAGATTCTTTGGGTTATAGCTACATCATTTCATTAAATTAGTCGGTTATATTTCGTTAAATAATATCACTGACTTTGTAGTTACTTTATATATGAGGAAAAACATAATAGCTTGTATCAACGTGTTGTGTTCCGAGCACCACCTATGCCTCTGAACGTGGTAAAATGGACAGACATAATTCTACCCTTATTTTCAAGATCCTGCTGCTTCGGACACTTGGAAATTGTAATATAAGGAAAGGATACTTCCTTCCCTTCACCCCAGGATCGGAGAGTACTGTAAAAACTTCCATGGATACATAAAAATACATTATAATTTTGGACACGTATTAACAAGCAATTGACATCCCGAGGTATCTTCTTTGCTGTAACTCTCCAACTAATGACAGAAGGAACTCACCTCAGCGAGTTTTCCTTATAAATAATACAATAACTGTTATGGGATTGCGAAATAGTTCTTCTATCTACAGTTATTATTGTCCGGATGTCTGTACATTTCTGCGTGATTGTGTTCCATCCTGCGGAAACGTTCACAATGTATTAGTCTTACTTTAATTATATTCTAATGACTATAACGTGGCAATGTGTTTTACTGTAACAGCCTGTGGCGAATGGTGAAATTTTTCGATAGGGAACCAGAAACACCATATCTATACTATTATATGAAGCTGAAGAGTTTGTTTGTTTGTTTGTTTGAACGCGCTAATCTCAGGAACTACCGGTCCAAACTGAAAAATTCTTTTTGCGTTGGATAGCCCTATGTTCGTGGAGTGCTATAGGCTATATATCATCACGCTATACCCAATAGGAGCGGAGCAGTAATGCCTAATCTCAGGAACTACCGGTCCGAACTGAAAAATT
Organism: Manduca sexta; assembly: GCF_014839805.1. Taxonomy (NCBI): domain Eukaryota; kingdom Metazoa; phylum Arthropoda; class Insecta; order Lepidoptera; family Sphingidae; genus Manduca; species Manduca sexta. The sequence continues at coordinate 7,631,772 of NC_051127.1, forward strand.
CTTTTTGCGTTGGATAGCCCTTTGTTCGTGGAGTGCTATAGGCTATATATCATCACGCTATACCCAATAGGAGCGGAGCAGTAATGGCTAATCTCAGGAACTACCGGTCCAAACTGAAAAATTCTTTTTGCGTTGGATAACCTTTTGTTCGTGAAGTGCTATAGGCTATATATCATCACGCTATACCCAATAGGAGCAGAGCAGTAATGGCTAATCTCAGAAACTACCGGTTCGAACAAAAAAAATCATTTTGTATTGGATAGCCCTTTGTTCGTGGAGTGCTATAGGCTATATATCATCACGCTATACCCAATAGGAGCGGAGCAGTAATGGTTAATCTCAGGAACTACCGGTCCAAACTGAAAAATTCTTTTTGCGTTGGATAACCTTTTGTTCGTGAAGTGCTATAGACTATATATCATCACGCTATACCCAATAGGAGCAGAGCAGTAATGGCTAATCTCAGGAACTACCGGTTCGAACTAAAAAAATCATTTTGTATTGGATAGCCCTTTGTTCGTGAAGTGCTATAGGCTATATATCATCACGCTATGACCAATAGGAGCAGAGCAGTAATGGCTAATCTCAGAAACTAGGAGTTTGAACTGAATAATTATTTTTGTGTTGGATAACCCTTTGTTCCTGGAATGCTATAGGCTATATACTTATATCATCACGCTATGCCCAATAGGAGCGGAGCAGTAATCGCTAATCTCAGGAACTACCGGTTCGAACTGAAAAAATATTTTTGTGTTGGATAGCCCTTTGTTCCTGGAGTGCTATAGGTTATATATCGTCACGCTATGACCAATAGGAGCGGAGCAGTAATGAAACATGATGCAAAAACGGGGACAATTTATTAGTTTTGAGAGCTTCTGTTGCGTGCGCTGCGTAAACGGTTAAAGTTATGCAACAATAATGTATGACGGGATTGTTCCTCTTAAAAAGTTCTACAAAATTATATCATAAAACAAAAGTCCCCCGCTGCATCGGTCTGCCCGAACGTGTTAAACTCAAAAACTACCCAACGTATTAGGATAAAATTTGGTATGGAGACAGTTTGAGACCCTGGGAAGGACATAGGCTCCCGGGAAAATATATAGCGTGACTTTTATAACGGAAAACTTTAGCCAGAAAAACTTTATAACGCGGGCGGAGCCGCGGGCAAAAGCTAGTATTGAATATGCATGAATGCGATCTGCAAATCAGTTGAATGATAATTAGATTTAACATAAATTAGGAAAGGGAAGCTGGCTGGAATCGGATGATATAGATCCTTCGCCACTGGAACAGCTACACCTCATCAATGGTGAATATTAACTTTTTTTTATCAATTAAAGGGATGATACGTAGTTGTTACTAGTACCAAGGCTTTGGTGAAAGGGTAAGGATATCGATAGGGCTTAAAACAATTTCTTTGCCAAAAATCAATAGAAAGTTTATAAATTGAAAAATACGCTTGTGGTGGTAATTAAAATAATGTTCGCTCCACAAAACTGGATTCAAATTCGCGACTAAATACGTTATTTTGCGTTTGTTACATGTTCTAGTTCATTCGTAATATACATATTTTTTACCGGCACGGAAATGTCACCCCACTGGACCTGATGGTAAGTGGAGTGGGGCCCAATAGAATGTCGACTGACGAGAGATGATTACCCTTCGACAGTCGACACAATTATGCCGGCCTGTCGTAACCGGATATACACAGGCTGATCCTGGAACCCGACATACTTACATGGGTAATTATAGTGGCTACCCGGGCGGATGCAAAGTATATCCAGCAAAAATTATCAGACCGTGTCGCCATACTTACAAATTAATCAATGCACATTATATAGCTAACAATCCGAACAATTCGATTGATCTATGAACATTTTTATCCAGGAACAGTGCTGTAGATGTCAGAAGAGAATATTTGTTGTTATTTAGTGCGGTGTCGTTTGACCCGCGGACTCCGAACTTCGAGAGCCAATTAACGCGGCGGGCGCGGCGGGACACTACGCCCGTGTGTGTCAAAGGTCTGTTTTAGTTAGTTGCCGGAATCGAACTGGGAACGTTTGTAACAAGGTAGTAGCTAATGAGCGTTAGGGATACGAGAGAGATGTTTGTTTCAACCCACTCAATGATAATTTGTGGTTATTGTTTGTTTGAAAGTAAGTGATACGACTGCCCAAAACGGTAGCAATACCATCCAAAACCCCATTAAATTGTATTATATCCTTCATATAGAAAATTAACGATTCGCATTAGCAGAGACATATAAAGATGAGTGTTAACACTAAAATAGCATACTAAATATCAGCTGTTCTACCTCTGAAAATTATTTTTTGCATTATAGCCTGTACCCTTTCGCTGTTAGTTCTGTTTATCAGCAGGTTATCGGGATCAAGCGATAATTACTAACAAATAACGTAGGAAGTAATAAATAATATGAAGTGCAGCGCACGCACCTCCTCGCGAAGATACCATCTCGTAATTAAAAGAACAGGCCGCGGGCGATGCCGGGACCGCCTCTCCGCTCGAGGGCCTAGGACTAAATAAATAGAATAATAAATATTAGCTAAATGCACGTTGTTGACAATTCTTTTAACATAAACGGGCTTGTATTGATGATTTGAAACGCATACTCTATTTGCCAAGGGTGGGAGTTGACACCTATCACAGTGCAACAAGATACCCCGGGTCCGTCTCGTATGTGAAGAAGGCCACCGCGGGTTTTGGTTGGTATGCCGGTGTGGGGTATACAGGGGTTAGGGATTCAGTCCAATGCTTGCTCGGCTGATGCTATACTCTTGAGTGTCGATATTGGGCCGTAAGACCGATGGAAACAACATAACTGTTCCATTCAACTCCCAAGTGATGGTAGGGAAAAGGCGTAATGGCGAAAACAAGTGTTGGGAGTTATGTCAGAAATAGCGATAGGTTTGCTTTTTTGGCTCGGATATGTTACGCTCGGCGATGTGTGAGTGAGATTAAAATAATATATTAGTTTCGTCTCTGTATACACCTTTAGACACTAGACAGGTCAAAAACATGGATCCCGTCCCTTCAGCGGGGGTCTACAATTTGCAAATCACGAAATGACATCATAAACATAGCCACAAAGTTCTATACAGGCCTTTATAGCTCTACATCAAGCTCAGTGGAAAATACAGAACAAGATCGACTAAAGAACACATTGACTGTACAAGGTTTTACTGAAACTGAAATCCTAAAACAAATAAATAGTTTAAAACCAGATAAGAGTCCAGGACCGGACAGTTTGAGTAATGAGTGCATCAAGCTCGGTAAAACACTTTTATTGACACCTCTTACAATACTGTTCAATAAAATATTGGAAGAAGAAATTGTGCCAGAGAAATGGACAGAATCGGAAATCATCTTACTATACAAAAAGGGCGATCCTAAAGATATAGGAAACTACCGTCCGATAAGTTTAATGTCTTGCTTGTACAAACTTTTTGCATCCTGTTTACAGAATAGGATAGAATATCCCCACAAATTGACTCATGCCAAGCCATGGAACAAGCGGGTTTTAGAAGTGGATTTAGCACAACAGATCATATTCACACCGTACACCAGGTCATCGAAAAGTATGTAGAATATAGAAAACCGCTCTACATTGCTTTTATAGACTATAAGAAAGCTTTCGACTCTATCTCTCATAATAGCATCTGGGAAGCATTAAACAAACAAAATATAAACGCAAAGTACATAAATATTATAAAAAACGTACATGTTAATTGTACTAGTAGAGTCAGGCTAGATAGAGTGGGCACCAGGATCAGCATTAACAGAGGAGTCAGACAAGGCGACCCTATATCACCGAAACTATTTATAGCTGTCCTACAAAATGTAATGGAAGACTTACCGTGGTCAAAGCAAGGAATTAATGTAAATGGGAAATATCTAAGCCACCTACGCTTTGCAGACGATATCGTCGTGTTCTCTGAAAGTCCATATAAGCTCAACACAATGATTAACGAACTTCAGACTGCTAGTGTTCATGCAGGCCTAGAAATGAACTTAGAAAAATCAAAGATCATGACTAACAGTGAGATGACACTAGTAATGATTAACGAAGTGCCACTCGAATACGTTGAAAGCTATACTTACCTGGGAAAACTAATTTCATTTAGAAAAGACCGAAACATAGAGGAAATAGATAGGAGAGTAGCTATAACATGGAAAAGTACTGGGCACAAAAGGAGATTTTGAAATCCCAACTACCGATTAAATTGAAAAGGATAATTTTAGATACAACAATTTTACCCTGTCTAACCTATGGCTGCCAAACGTGGATTTATGATCACAAGGCAAGACACAAAATACAGACAACTCAGAGGGCAATGGAAAGGAGCTGTTTAAATATAAAGTTGAGAGATAGAGTAAGAAACATAAAAATTCGGAAAATAACCAAGGTAAAGGATGCTCTACACTTCTCTCAAAGTCTCAAATGGAGATGGGCTGGCCATGTTGGGAGATACGATGACAATCGATGGACAATCAACACCACAAAATGGAAAGGACCGCATGGCGTGAGAAATAGAGGTCGCCCGGGCGCCCGGTGGCAGGACGAGATTGTATCCAAAGCAGGAAGAGACTGGATGACCATTGCTAAAGATAGGGAAAAATGGAATTCTTTGGAGGAGGCTTTTACCCTGAGGGGGTCCACATAAGGAGATTAAATTGTATGAGTAACATATAGTTATTAAATATCAAATTAATTAATTATTCAATTTACCAATTCTATCTAATTATTGTGGAATTAAATAAAGCTATTTTATTATTTTATTATTATTATACACCTTTAGTGATAAACACGTTAACTTATTTTTATAATAACTGTTACTATTAGTGCTTAGTATTGTACAAACGTTAATACAACAAATAAATAACATGTACTTATGAACTTTCTAGAAATACTTGGACGCGGTAAGCCGCGACTGTTCACACCACGCTGCGCCTTAATTTCATAAACGGAGGCAAAGTTAAAAAAAAACTAATTGGTATCCGATTACAAACGCTCATCTCCTCCCCTGGGAACCGAACTAACACAATCGATAAACGCACTTACTTTATCTCGGTATTGAGTTTTTGACACCTTAGACCCCGAAATAATTGAAGGAAAGCCAAGATCATGGGATCATCGACTATTAATCATCTCGTTGTCTGTACGTCAGGGGCCAATTATACGGGCCACGGGCAAATAAACAATATATCGGGTACCGAGTTTTTCTAATCAAACAATTCGATAAATCTTTGTGTCGTGCGCTGGAATTAGTGTGGAGAGCGGGGGACAATTAGAAGCAACGGATTTAGACATGCCTCGAAAATTTCTGGCATTAGCTTGATATTGTATAGTAATTCTTGTCGTATTTGTTCAAGAATTAATTATGTCTTTTTACATACCGGTCTATTCCTGATGTAAATTCGATAAAGGAAACAAATGTAATTAAATGCGGATTATATTTTGTCTCAGTGGAAAATACCGCAGTCTCTGTATCGCAGAGGCCTATTGCTACTGCGCTATTAAAATGTTAATCAATTTAATGTTCTTCTATAAGAGTAACCACATATTGCGATACAAGGACCTACGATACTTCGAGACACCAATCATCTCTAATTCCATCCCTGTCCAGTATGAAGTCCCACAATTTAGTTTGGACAATTAGTGGTTGTGTCGGCGCGTGTCGTAAGTTATTATCGTGTGGATAGCGTCACTATATTACGGCGCTTTGTCATCGCCATTATCGATGGCTTTACTTCTTAACGTCTCTCCCGGGTTTCGGATAAGGCACGCTGTTCGTGGCACGTTAAAAATAATATTAATAAAACCTGGTGGTCATCGGACAGAGAGTAGCGATATTGGTATATGGTGAAAAGTTAGTCATGTCGCGTTTTGAGTTTAGCTAGTTTATGTCCAAGTAGAGACGACATACTTCTGACTTATACGTATAAAATGTCTCATTGGAATATTAAATATCGATCGAAACAACGTCCTGATGTCGCCTCGACGGCACCCTAGTACTGTAGTAAAAAAATAAATATATTTGGTGTTTGAAGTCCTGCGAAGCCGCTTTAACTCCAGATCTGTCAATCCTCCTTATGAAGTGTACCAATGCTAAAATTATGATAATTATCTTCACAAGCGCCTGAGCGCTTGTGAAGATAATTATCATAATTTTAGCTGAACTTTATACTGCAGTTTCGCTAATCCAAATTGCAAAGTTCCTTAATTGCAGTGATCATTTTTTATTATATCTATAAAATAATATTTCCTCATCGCGATTTCACAACCTGATTAATTATAAACAACTGTATGACCCTAATAATGAACAATTTGTCTGCACGTCGATACAGACCATTATAGACTGTATTCAATTTGCATGTAGAGATCGTGACCAACATAAGTGGATTAATTTTGATTATCTAAATTGATTTCGAGTAATATTTGTTTGTAATATATCAAATATATAATTACGAAGCTTTCGCTATAACCCAAATATTTGTTAAACTAATGAGTGGTTAGATAAACAAATTAATCAACAAGATCGCCTGATATGGAAATCGTAGAGGCAAAAACGTATGTTTCTTAATCTATATTAGTTGATGGCCCACAGACTAAATTGTTGTTGGAACTAGTCGCTCATGCGACAAATAATCGCTACACGAATGTCTATAGCATGCTTTTCGGCTTATTTTATTATAATCGCCTGCGACAGCCCGGGCTTGAGAACTTACACAAATTATTAAAACATGTCCCGACTCGACGCCCGGCCCATTATGCATTATGGATTAATTGAATTCCTACAAATTTGAGGCAATTTGTAGGGATTTTGTTTATTCTGTCCATTTATGCTGTAACGATGTCTTGTAAACTTGAATAGTTGTGAAGCCGCGATGTACAGCGAGTATTGAGAAACATTTTTGGTGCTATCACAGCAAAGTACTGCACTAGCCTGATGGTAAGTAGAGTATACTCACACATAAGTACATATATAACCGTACAGAGTGGTCATAAAAGTAAATCCGTTTCGTCAAATATATTTCCATCTTCATAATTGGATTTATACATTAGATCAAACAGATCAAACACCTACAACATTGACCACACCTCTCCACCTCACCCATGGACTACAAATTCCAATCTCAAACACGTCATGTATTTTTTCAAACCAAAAATCTTATAAGATTTAGATTCACGAGGTGGGAATCGAATACAGAGTATCGGTTCGGCAGTATTTTCATTATATCTCTTATATCAGAGCTAGATGTGTACATACGGAAAAGTATTTTTGGAATGCTTTGTTTGAAAGTTATATCCATTTGCATACTAATTATTGATCAGGTATTGATAACAGCTTTGTATAGAAGTATTTTGGGAATGTCTATGAGCGTTACGCTATTTCGGATTTTTCGATAACAATGACGATAATTTCCGATTGATTGAAATTCTCGAACAAAAATGTTAATTGTTATGACGAAGTAACACTATTAATTTCATGAAAATTCTTGATGTGTTTTTATTTCTAAGCTGATAGCTAAGATGCTACGTGGCGGTGGTATTTATTCTAGTTCTCTACATGTTTTTCATATTATTGTTGGCGCAGTCTATACTTTGCTCTGGCACAACTAAAAAATGACCAAGTCCTTTGTACTCGCTTATCAATCATTATATTACATTAATATTGTTTACATATTGCTTTATAGATGTTTTTAATATTACAAATGTTTTCAAACGGACCCGAAGCGAGCAAGTGAATAATTTATTAATATGTCATCACAGCCTGCCAACATTTGGTATTATGGAATACCAAAGGAGTTGTGAGATAATTTTCTGTGTTTATAGGAAATACTTTGGGCTACGCACGGTCTCGTCAAGAGAATGAAACGCTACGTCAAAGCTATTATTTCGTTTTTTATAATAAAATAATAGCACGTTGATGAAATCTTTTTTATCACGTTAGAAATTATAAACGACAATCCGTATCGTAATCCGTACGTGACAGATTCATATGGATCTATCATAGTGAATATACAATTAATTTCGGACATACTTCTTAAACAAAAATAACCTTACAAACTGTGTTACGTCACTCAAGTACCTCTCGTTCAGTAAACGGTTAAGTATAAAATAAACAAGACTCGTACAAATTGTGTGCGGCGCGTCGCCCACGCGCGCCCGCAGGTGGCGACAATTTTGGGACATGTTTTTTACCTTATTGCCTTGAGATCTTAATATTGCTCCTGTTGTGAATATGTAAATTTTTTTTTTTTTTGTACAACTGCACAAGGCGTCTGTTACAGTAAAGGTATGACTGTTCTTATAAACAGCCTTTAATAATTAAAGACTTAATTTTTCGGTGCTGCAATCGTGACCTAGAGACTTTAGATGTTATGCCTCATATAATCATATAATAATAATATCAGCCCTGTATTATATACTTGCCCACTGCTGAGCACGGGCCTCTTCTACTACTTAGAGGGTTTAGGCCTTAGTCCCCCACGCTGGCCTAGTGCGGATTGGTAGACTTCACACACCTTCTAAATTCCTATAGAGGAACTTCTCAGGTGTGCAGGTTTCTTACGATGTTTTCCTTCACCGTAAATCCTTTATCGTTATGCCTCATATTGATCAGTATATTAAATACAATATCCTTCAAACAGGAACACCATCAACTGCAAAATGTTATTTCGCTTTTGATAATTTTTTATCATTGTTTACAATGTCTTGGGATTTATTCAGAGTATCTCTTATACTTTGTGCGAAAATACAAGTCACCAAACTCACAGTGCACACACATCTTCCTTTCCTTCTGGATTCTATCATTCGTCGTAACCGCTATCCTCAGACCCTCACATTCCCTCACTTAGCGGTAATCCACTAGTATGTTTGAGTGAATCGCGAGTTTTTGCTGCAATATATCGGTGTGATCGCGATGCACGCAGACAGTAAGTTGTTCGGCGCTGGCATGAGGAAGTGCACGTGATGTAAGCGAGTGTGTTAGCACGAATCTCACGCCGCGCCGCGAACATCTCGCGACCGACTATCTGATTGTGTGTAATGGCTTGTTCACACGACATTAGTCAGTGTTGTGGCTGAGGATTTTAAACCTTTAGGTATATTGTATTTTTACGTAACCCTTATTAATTGGGATTCTACGGTGCGTACTGCTTTTTTTTTCAGGTTTCAAGCCAATCTTGGTATCAATTGCTTATAAATCTTGTTTCGGAAATGAATTTGGATTCTTTACGTCCTCATTTTATGGATTTAATGTTCACAGTATAGGCATGAATTGGGGGATGTTTTTTATGTCAAATCTCATATTTTATATGTCCTCGCCTTATTTTCAGGGACACTAGCATCCCGCCTTATAACCAAAATTGATGCGCGTTGCAATATTTAAACCAGCTTTTACCTGCATATTCCAAATATATTGTACGTTTTACTATCCTTCTCACTACCCCCTCGTGTACCGGACGTTATGAAGTACAATCTGGTACACGATACAGCGTGTTATCAGCGGATTGATGTGCCGATACCGCGCGCGATGTATCGTGGATGCGTCTCGAACATTCTCGCGCTCATGTTGTACGGTCGCCATGATCGCGATTTATCTCACTTTTCCATTGATTGCTTTATTGAGGTGACAGTTATTGGTGTACTAGGAAAGGTTGGGAATAAATTAAAGTGCGCATAACATTCTTAATGGTTTATTGTAAACAAATTGATTTGAACAATTTTTGTAAACTTAGTACTTTTTTCGAACGCAAAGACAAGATAGATCACGCATTCACTTTTACCCATTAAATTGCGGGTGCTTTTAGCCCAGTAATGGAACAGACGGTTAGATAATAGAAGTATCTATTTGGCGCGGCTAGTCTTTCACTCAGAGTCAGAGTCTCGAATAAGCAACTACGCTCATCTAGTCTCTAAAGAAGAAGTCTGAATAACTTACTTGATACATGGATGACTGCGCCCTTATTTGGTCCTAACGATTGGATCATACATCTAATAAGAACAGCCCGCACAGAACCACGGTTCGAGAATGTTAATAAAAAGATGCGTCATATGGACAACTTATGGGTTTTACCCATTAAGTTTATGTTTATAGCGTGTTTGATATAAGTCCTCGATTATCCCATCAATATGGGTATGGCGTGGTGTCCGTGCGATGCAACTAGTGCAGTATGCGCCTGCGCAGCGCAATAAACACGCTAAGTGCACGCTATTACACGCGCGCCGGCGCCTGCTAGAGTTAAGGTGCGCGTTTATTGTAGCGATTTGTGTGGCGATGATTTATATAGAAATACAATTTTCATTTTAAGTTAGTAAAGTCATCATTTGTAATTGGGTAAATTTAAGGGAGTTTTAGAATATTCTTAGTAACAAATTGATATTATTGACGCTAGAAATCGAATCAATCAATCGTTTTAACTAAGCAATGTAGAAATGTCAAACAACTGTCGCTATCTTATTAATAATTGTACTATGACAACGGAATATAGACAGCTGTCTATATTTGAATAAACAACGAACAATAAACATCAAACGCAAGCAACGAGCTTGTTGCCGGCATTTTGTGTCGCGTGTTTGATGCGACAGCTCTTTTGACGTTCATATTATGTTTTATGACGTGCAGTAGTAAATACACCAAGTAAGATAATCGCTATGTTCGAATGCGAATTTTTAAATGATTTTATTCTTTATTGTTGTGCGATAGTTGCAATCGCATCTGTGATACCGTGCTCTAACTAACGCTATCGTAGTAGATCGGTTGCGTGGCGCGGGTCGGCGGTCGGCACCTCGTAAATACTCCTCGTGCGGGGCATCGGGACCAGCGCGGAGCCGACCTGCCGGCGCGCCTTCACACCACCTTCCTCGAACCGCGGCAGGAATGAGATCATGAGAATCCCGCTTTGTTGCAAAAATATTATCGTTCTGTATGTGTTAGATGATATTGGAATTCTGGATAATAAATGTAGCCTATTGAGAGGGTCTGTAGCAATTATTTTGAGTTATTACGGCACATGAACATTCCACACTTATTTGATCTGTGTTACCAACGTATTAGAATGTGAAGTCGTTGTGCTTCGCAAATTGAAGTTTTGGGTAGTATTTTTTTTTTGTATTGTATTCCTACAATTAAAAGCTGTTATAGAGTTTATTAATAGCAGTTTTTGTCAAATCGTAAATGAATTGTATAAGTATGTAATATACCTTATTAATAACTGTTTAATGAATTCCGCAGCGTTTCTAGTAATACTGTGAGCGTTGCCTACTCCGAGGTGCCCAGGAGTCGTGATGGCGCGAGGTGATTGGATGCTGCGATAGACAACGTTGATATGCGCATCAATATATTGCTGACGGAGTTAGAGTGCTAGATGGACTAGATTTGGGTAATGTACGAACCGTGTTCGCTAATCATTAGTTACTTGTAAGAGAATCTAAGGTAGAATATCGAATTGTATCAAGCGCTCTTGACGAAGTTATGGAGCATGGAGATTTATTGTCCGCTGTAGCAACAGGCATTCATTATCTCGTGCTTATATCACAAATTATTAAGGTAAACAAGAAAGTGAAAGTAGCATTCGTAATTAAATGTAACGTGTAACATCTCGCATTACTTTAAAGCTCAAAGCTCTATGGGGTATTGCTACACTAGGCCTTAAAGGCAGTAGCATCGTTTACAAGCGAGGGACCGTTTTGTCAATCTGCTGTATAGAGACATATGTCCACCAATAGGATATTTAATTGGTGGTTGGTCTCTCAAATGTGGGAGGCCGCCTGGTTAGGTTCCACCGCAATGTATATTTCTGCCGGTAGTAGTGTGTAGTCACTGTTGTGTTCCGGTTTGAAGAACATTGTCGCCAGTGTACTGGACATAATGAGACTTAACATCCCACGTTTTAGGATGGCGAACGCAGTGGAATACTAACCAATACTTTGTAATTCAAGGTGTTGGATGGTGTTTCTACAGATTATGGGAGGTTGTACCGCTTACTATCAGGCGAACGGCAAGCTCGTCTCGTCGTTCAAAGCAATAAAAATAAAATTAATAACAGAAATAAAGTAGTACTATTATACAATAAAGAGCTGATGATCATACATGAACGCTAAACGATATACATTACATATGCGGCGGTGCTCGCGGGCCATCGGGAAGCCGCGATCCTGATGCGATCTCGCGGCATAAAACACTGCGGATATCTTTACGGCATCCTGCCGGTGACGCGTCTTTGTCGCAGTCGCTGTCGTGGGCTGCGTGGTGGGAACTGCGCTGTGATTGAGTCTTCCTGCTGGTATGTTTATATGTAGGATAAACTATTGGATTCGTTCGACCTTTTGGTAATTATGCTGTGTTCGATTACAGAGTATCGAAAATTATGGTAGTTTGTGTATTTGAAAATTGTGCCCAAATTTAATAAGTTGTGGAATATTATCATGGGGATTATGGCCGTCCAGAAATATCTAAAATACTTATAGAAAAGGTAAAAGAGTGTGGTAGACGGTTTCTGCGACTTCCAACTAACCTACCATCGCAAGGTGGAACTTTTAAAATTATTTTACTTCGGTTATATATTATTTCTGAAACAGCGATATTACGACGGTCTTGTCGATTGCTACATGTGTCAAACAAAAATGTACTTATTTGATTAGAACTTGCATGAATAATATAGCAATGTAAATTATATGAATTCTTATTAGCCACCTGCCCATTGCTACTAAATATAGCTCTAATTAAAGGTATTTGACCCTATAAATTTTTCTACGTCATTTCCGGATTAAGGATTTTAAAACATAAATACGTGAGAAATACATGGTGTTACAAATATTTATAAAGTTTTAATATAAACATTATGGTAATGCGACAATCTACGCATAATCATCAAATAATTTATACCTTATTAATAATTTATTAATTAGGCTCACATTATGGGCGCTGTTAATGTCGCATTACGTCAGCGAGTCGAATTTATGGCGTTTCTTCGGTTACAAATAACAGATGGCGCTGTACAATATTTTAGAGATTCGAGTCACGTTCGAGTCGAGATTAACCCCATTAGATTATCGTTTTTACAAGTCGTGGGCTGGTAAAAAGGTTGACTTACACCGACCTTTATGTTTTAAGCCATTTTAAGGAACCTGAGAGAAATTTAAATTAGTCTCGTGATATTATTTACTGCATTTGTAGGTACTTATTTAGTTACTTTGAGGATGACGGAATACGTCGAAAATGTAGGACAAGTGGTATTTCGTTTAAAGTGGACAGGAAAATAGTGCGGTTCTGAAAGTCGTAAAAAAATTTCCTCATCGTAGTTTTAGAATGTTATAAGTATTATAGCATAAGAAATATTTTATATGAGGTTCAGATAATGATTTACAAGCTTCGAAAAGATAAACATCATAGATGAAAGGGTTTATCGCGGGCTACGTTTTAAATTAACTGATTTTCGACCAACGAGAGGCGAAATGTATGTGTCCATAGCTCTAAATTATTTCCTATTATGGTAAAAATAAGGAATAATGTTTATCTGGGCATGTTGTCTATATTACGAGTAATTTTTTTATACCATATAAGTTTTTAACAAAATCCGCTGCAGTGATTGTTAGTAGATATCTCTCTACAAGCGTACAATGGAATGTTGGCATCGCTGGTCTCATACATTATGCATGGACCGTCCGAGATGGATTCCTCACTTCCTGTCATAATCTAGTTGGACCACAATGATGCTCAATGCTTTACAATATTCGCTTTTTGTCATAATGAATCATCAATTACTCATGTATTTATGATATAGAATGATTTTATTAGTGTAGATGTTATCGGTGAAAAGGATATTGTGAAAATAAAGGTTGATGCCTCGAGCGCAGGAATGCCTTGAAAAAGAAGAATGTATTTAACTAACATAGAACATGTATATGTCGTATTATTGATTTATTATTATTGTGTCTAAATTTAAATTACTGTGAATTGATGATTACGACACAGTGTGTTATCATCTGTATTTGTTTTTCAATACCTAAAGTGTTGAGACAACTCATGGCGTGAAGTGTGCGACAACCTTTATACCAAATTTATAACAAAATAGTCGATACAAGATGTTTTGGCACTGTTTTGTGTGTATTTAGAATTTTCTGCACGTAGCTACGTAGAGGATCGGTATGTTGCGATAAAAAACTCTGATTTATGTTACGAGCGTCTAATACTCACGTTTGTGGATTTTGCCAACCGTTGAGACATCTTAATATCGTATCAAACCGTTCATGAATTCAAACCAAACATTTCTTAATGACTTATCATTGTACCAAAGTATTTAGTAACTGTAGATTCCAGATTTCATTTGAATTGGTCATTCTATAGATCATTCAAATCAAACAAAAGAGCAAAGAAACTGCTGTCAACATGCTTACAAACGATTACGCCCGTATCCTTCCTTATGCGAAGAGGAGCTATAGAGTTTAAGGACGCGATCTGTTGGTTTGTCGGAACACGAATCACGTCTCTATATTGAACATGTCCGCGCATCGCCAAACATAAAATAAGGGTTTGTTCATGTTACATTTCGCGCTGAACCCATCAAATAAGGCTTTGTAAGTCAACAGTGTAGGAACTCGGGGCTTCGCGACAGCACGAGCGTGATGGCGTCGATGCCACAGATAATCCTATTAGCTGCGTGCGCCGCGCCGCTTAAACAGCTCGTAAATATTCCACTCATCAGCTTAGAGTAAAAGGTTTAACGAACAGAGATGCTGTTTGAGCGGGATGGGGCAGATAGCACGCGTTGTGCGCCGCATGCTGATGGGACGGCGTGCTCTACCAAATTGGATGTAGCGGTGCTTTTGGAAGAATTTTGGATTTTGAGCACGTTTTGACATTTGAACGGTGAATTTCCGACGTTGCGTCAATTTGCGTTTTTATGTATTGTATTTGCAATTCAAATTGTGCAATGTCGCGATATGATAAACTCCATGTTTTTTGGCGATAAAGTTTTTTGTCACAATGTCACCATTATTTTTAGTAGGAATAGTATGTATATTGTAATAAAATTCTTGCTTTTTCCGAGACCTGAATACGATGTTACAGATTGCAGTTAACACAATACTTATCAACAACAGGCAATGTAATTCATATTATTTAATTATGTTTATCAAATAATTTAATTACATCATGTAAAACCGAACACAAAAAGTACGATCAAAATCTATTAAATAATCAAGAAGATATAACCCATACAATCCAATGGAAGGGCTAAATATCAAAAAGCTAAAAAGAGGCGCAATTGTATCTAGTGACGTCATCACGCATTATGATGCGCGTGACAGAAAATGTTGTAACAATAATGAATTTCTAGCCCATTTCCTAACAAATTTTATTGATGATTTAACAAAAAGACTTATTTTTTGGATTATTTGCCTATAAAATGATTGTTGAAATCGAATAAAGTAAAATAGTGTATTAGCGATGTAGTGGCTACATACAGAATAATGTTATTCATCAACTTTTCTTAACGTAATTATGCACTAAAAAATGGATTTAATTTCAAAAGAAATGTATTATGCAAAAATAGAATAATTTAATGTTTTAAACTGTAACCCTAGAGATCCTTTAAAATGGCAGTAAAAACAGTAACTATTGGCAAAAAGTCGATGGTAACCTATGTTGAATATCCCGTTTGCTGTGTCTTTATAAAAGCGTATAATTACTCTCAGAATCAAATGTATTTATGATGATGATAACGAAAGAGGCGTACTGTATTTAAAAGAGACTTATAAACCCACACCCGCTGTTTACACGCTCATCCTGGTACAAAACTTAATTGTAAAGCGCTATAATGTGCAGAAGTAATTATCCACTTACACACATGCGATGTCCTTCATAGAGCACAAATTATAACTTAGTACTATAAATTCAACGTTTATCCTTGTTTTATAGATAGATATTTATGTATAGACTGATGGTACCGATCCCGAAAAAGATTTACGATTAAATTATTATTATTAGTTATTTATTTATCTTTTTCTTTCCATTCTTTGGACGTCTAACCTTCTGCTGAAAATAGGGCTCCTCTAAATATCATCATACCAATCTATTACAAGCGACCAGCATTCTGGGATAAGATTACTTTTAATTATACATGTATACTTATCATATTATACCTCTACATGGTGTATGATTGTCAGGTTAAGAGTAAAAAACTTGGATGTCAAATTCTGTTAAGTAGTAGTAAGGATCTGCGTCAAGTATTATCACAATTATATACTTATCAATCCCACAAACTCTATGTAGAGAGCGTACTACGTTGCTGGCACAGTTTATATTTTATTTTCTTGTTACTCCTTAGCAATACATAGACTATTTACAGATATTATATTATTGAATAAATTAGGAAAAAATACTGAAAACTATATATTTATCTCAAAAAATAACGTAATTCCATGAATTGGCAAGATCCAAGGCTCCGCGGTCACAATCCTTTGACATTCAGAAGCGTGTTATTAACCACCATCGACGCGCAATCAGCAACGAACCGCTCCGTCATGCCGGGACCGCTCACACTGCCCGCGCGCCGCACTCACAGCTCGATTACCGTAATTAGTAGGTAGCCATGTATAATTATTACTAAAATATGAACTGACAAGCACAAAGAGATTTTTGATGCTTTAATTTGAACGATTAAGATTACACTACAAGTTAAACCAGCGATTTCATTGAGGTTATTGTTGAAAGTCGTATGACTTGCATATCGCAAATATAGCTAGGGATGTGGGATGATTCGAAAAGCTTGGAGGTACAAAAATATGAAGCATGCGAAACAACGCCATCTGTTAGTTGGTAGGTTTCTTTTTATAACGAAATGATGAGACAACAATCATTTTAACGCCCAGAATTTTAAATAAAGCACAGTTTGCCCTTGTTAAGTATAAAAACAACTTAAATGTAGTGGTTTCCTTATTCTTGCATTAGGAACAGAGCTGGTACGTTACTTAAAAATAAATGTAAGTGCGAGAGTCTTCGGCTCCTTCGAGTATTGCCCACGTATGTTACCAACACTGCTCCTCAGCAGGTTCGGTATCATGTACAAAATATTCTCAGTATGTTGTTTACATTATAAAATAACTAGCTTTTGCTCGTGGCTTCGCCCGCGTGTAGGAGTTTTCCGGGATAAAAGTCCCGCTATATATTTTCTCGGGATACCAATCTCCATACCAATTTTCATACAAATCCTTTAAGTAGATTTTGAGAAATTTGGAGAAGAAAACTTTCTTTTATTTAGACTTTCTTTTATAATATTATGTCTAGATTTTTTCGCCACAACCCTGCCTTTGTATGGTTTGTGGACCCGGGGTCGATTGGATATTAAAAAGGCACGTAATTTTATTAAGATTGTTGAAAGCCCCTACTCAGATGACTGGCGAGACTCCACGTGTGTGAATGCATTAATAATTTCAAGCGGCGGAGTACCTTCTCTATGCAAATTGCATTTGTAAGAGCTAACGTAATAATAACATAATATATACGACGGCTGTGTTAGACACAGGCAAGTAGTTAGTAATGTAGCTCTTCTTGATCCACAGGGCTTTGAGTCATTCCAATTTGACTTTAATTAGAAGGTTGCAGAGACTCTTGAAATCGGGCAGCCGATCAACACACTGGGAGCTTATTCTACGTTGATTGAACCGTCAATAGCTAAAACAATTAAAAATATATATGATTGCGAAATGTAGGTAGATATTTTAACTTTGATTTTTCGGTTTACCGACACCTCGGTCACTACCGTGGCCATGAAGGCTGCAAAGTCTTCGGATTGTTGGGAGTAAATATTATTTTAAATAACTGCGATAAAATCTGTAAAATATTTTTATTTCAATGTCTAACATTCCTGTAAACATAAGAAATTATAACCATAGTATTTGTTAATTTATTGAAAAAAAAATCATTTGAATTTTTTTTTATATTGGATCTCGATCTCCGCTTAGATTGTTGACATAGTCCTTGTTTTAATGTTCACATTCGATCCATTGACTGCATGAAACCTGTTTTAATGAATCTGTATACATTTTCTAGAATGCGAATATTTTTAATATAATAAAATTTTATTTGATTATATTAACTGAGAGCGGTATTTTATCTGTTTTATATCGATGATGAAAGGCAAATTGACTTAAACGATTTTTTTGTGACAATAAGTTTTATACATATTTGAAATCAGCACCCTTTTTTAACCTAGTTAAATTTTTTCTAAAAAAAAATTCGCTTAAGGCGATACCTCAAGGTCCATTTTCATACATTTTGTTTCGGCTTTAATCTGGGTAACTAAACAAGTATTGGCAAGTAAAGAATTTAAATTCACGTCTAGTTAGTGATTAGTTCTCGCAGTTGAAAGAAAAATGTAAAAATAATTAATAATCATGGATATTTCTGCCTTTAAAATTTCGTCATATTAAATTTTAAAGGCCGAAATATCCATGATTATTAATTATTTTTACGTTACGGCTAACCAAAATCATTGACTTGGACAAATGGAAGAATCTTAGCGTTTACTTTGTGTTCTTCAGATGTTCTGTATTATAGATATAGCTTTATTCGTTGCATCTCCGGGTAACATCTCTTTACATATACATTATGCGTGTGTGGGTATGTACTCACTGTCTTTACACTATGTTTGAACTCTGTGGTTTGGTTTTAACTAACGGTTATGTAAATTTATTCCTTATGGCAAATTATTTGCAAGTCATAGGCAAAACATTAACTAAATAATATTTAAAGTTAGGTTTGTGAGTTTCATTTTAATTGGCAATAAAAAATTACATTTATGATATAATAATTTTATTAAATACCTAATGATTTTAAGTATCTACTGGGCCTTGAAAATATCGTTTAGTGTGTCGATTATGTAATGAGCAAGCAGCTTGTTAAGATGTCGCTCGAGATGTATATATTAACCTTTAGCAACTGGTACCTATATTTTGATAACGTGAGGCACATCCGCGGCGCCGCCGCTATTCCACATTAGAAATATGTCTTCGGCATTTTCAATATCAATATATTTTTATGTGTTATATTTTAATTGTCTTTAATGATCGTTCAAAATGTAAGACGAGATTCTACGTGCTATTACGACAGACAGAGTTTTGCTAGCTTGTCGTATTTCATGTATGTATGCGTTAGATACAACCAGAGAAGAAATGAGCTTCTCCCAAACTCCTTTACACACCACGCTGGTTTAATGAATGAAACAGTCGATGAAAACATATTGGATACAATACGTCATGTTCCTATTTGAGAGAAACTACTATTATTGTCATATTGAAATAATCTCATTTTTTATAAAATGGACATCATCTGTTATATGATTTCTGATCGATAAACATTCACAAAACCCAAACATCTTTGGAAACTAGTCAATTCACCAACTCAGACATCGAACCTACACAACTACACGAGAGACCTAATCAATACACCATATATTTTGCGTCCGTTCTCAGGCCCGTTATGTTTTTACGACTTGTTTTAATTTGTCGACGTCTCTGCGGTTTCAAAACTGACCCCAATTGCTACAATATCATATGTAATGCCGTTAAGGCCAAGAAACCGCTTAAATCAGATTTCTCGTCATCTGAAGCTCTGGTAAAATCACATCCCTATGTTCATACAAACAATGTCATTCAGTTGTATTTGATTGGAATTTAAAGATTAATAAACAACATAATAAGAATTAATTAAAAAAGACAAGAAGAATCGCTCGCCTTGTAATAAAGGATCGCTTATAGATCATATTAATACAGCTAGAACTTTAAATGGCGACAAACTGGAATGTTGTCATAAATTCATTTGAAGCAACAAGCAGTTTCAAAAATTATTTGAGAAGACAAAACGTTGATATTTCCTTGCGTGTCTGGAGCAGTAAGTTGACAGGGACTCGATACCTCGGCGTTTATAGCATATTTAAAGATAATAAACACATTTGTACTTTGTTGTAGTTTGTAGGTAATAAAATGAAGTCAACATCTTCGCCTTAACATAGAAAGTATTGGATTAAACTCATGATCCAGATATTACAACTAGTTATTATGAATTACACAGGCGGTTTGTCTAGCTGGCATTGTTGGCAAAAATCCGTGGGCCATAATTGCATCGGGTTGCTCCACGGCGAGTCTCGAGCGCGCGACCGGCCGGCAATTCACTTAATTACAAAGTTAACATCACGACTGCGACTCAGTGCTCCGGTTAATGCAATTATTGTTCACCGGCTTTAAGAATTAAATTGTTTAGATATAAATTAAATTTAACGGTGTCGTAGCTATACAGGGTCATTTCGACATTGCGTTACTAAATGAAACCACAGGTTCGTGGTGACCTCTGCTAACACCGTGCAAAATATTATTCATAAGTAACGAATATTTACGTCAATAATCCCGATTTTAGATTTATGGTTTTTGATCACGCTGTCTCTTAGCGCGCTTAACTGAAGTGAATGAACTACGTCACAGCTGATGATATTATTACCGAACCTATAGGGTTCAGAAGGTCAGCTCACAAATGAACTCCCAATACGTTCACTGACTTGGTTGCAGCAGTTCATTGAGTCAATAATTAATTACTACAAAAAATATTTCGTCAATTATAAACGTTATTTTCGTTAATAAAATAGTTTTCTTACCAAAAAGGTTACCTACATAATTACTAAAGTTACAAGATTTAAATCTATTGGTATAGTATTTTTTCTAGATTCTACATGATATTCCGACATTTATTTTAATTCCAACATTATTATTTCGTTTTTTCATAATATCTAAAAGAAGACTACGTACACATTACCGAACGTCATATTATGCTTTCTGTACCATTTCTTTGCTAGATAGGTTCACTATGGCAATGCGTCCGAGTCTTTGACCGAGTCCGAAGAGCGCGCGATTATTCAATACAATAGTCGTACTCTTTCTCGCCTAAACTCGCAGTGTTGTCAGTATAAACTTTTTTACAAAAAAGCTTGCTAAAACGACACATTATTTCAAAAATTCTTATATTCAGATATTAGATTTTTTTTATTACATGATGTTCTAACAGATTTAACACACAATTGTATTACAAAATAAAATAAGTAATGATTTATGATGAAATGATTAATGAAAAGTCTACCTAATTAAAATAATACACAGCAATATTTTAGTATTTTTGAAACATTATTTTAAGTAATAAAGTATAATAGAGATTTTGGATTCAATCATTCATTTTCAATAGGCATACAGTGTATAAAATAAACAAGATATTGCACAATAAGGTAATAATAAAAAAAGTTTGGTAACACTGCGAGGGCACGTGTTACTTGTAAAACTCTGGCTCGTCAAATATCGTGTACCTCCAGACTAGTGTTGCCAGGGTCAATTTGTTTAAAATCAAGAAGGTAAAACAAATCGAGATTTAGTGTTGTAGATCGGGACATAAAAAAAAGCAAGTATTTTTTTTAAATTTAAGTTTTATGTATTGCGTTTTACAAAAAATATCACTGCCAAGTCATGCTAAAGTTGTGTTTTAATTTGGATGTCTGTTTTAACATCAAAGCACAGGTCGCCGGGTAGTCACATCTCTAAGCAAGAGAATAAAAGAAAACTGTACCTTCAGCGCTAGTGAGATGATAGGTGCTATTTTGATTGCATTGTCGCACTCAACACAGTGATGAATGCGTAGTTTATTTTTTCATAATACTTAATGGTTTTAATAATTTTATTGGTGCAAAACGGGTCATGTCCCCAGAATTCTGAAAATCGGGACATCCCGCGCAAATCGGGACATCAGGCAACTCCAGATCCTTGCCGCTACTTTGTGGAATTCGCTAAACTCGTGTGTCGCGTGTTGGTCGGTCAGGCACAAACAAATTTAAAGTAGTCCCCTAAATGCGACCTTAACGTGTATAAAATAGAGTCTATTTTTAAAAATATTTTTTGTCATTTTGAATATTTTACGATCGCGAAGTTGCATCGTTGACGCGTACGCGAAACTGAACTAATCACAATCTATTGATTATGTTTCTATCGGAGGCTGTCATTACGATTTTAATGTGGATTTATGAATTTGCGATAGGTACTGAATGGAAAAATCCAATATCATTTTGTCCGATCCGGGATTCGATCCCGTGACCTTAACAAAGCATCCGTACTATAATACAACTGCGGCACCGAGGTAGTCACAAATTAACTGTATTAAAAATACTTTGAAGTATGAAACAACTTTTAAAGGAACAAGCAATCTACTAAACATCATTAGGTATTGGTAAACGCATTTACTTTTTTGAAAACATGTTTAAATACCTATTGGGACGCCGCGCCGCGCCGCGCCGTGACGTATCCCATCGCTCGACATTTTTACCTCAAACTATTACATTACCTAATTATTATCAAGATTGTAACTTCATTATTAATTGTTCGTGTGAATTGCCAGACTTGCAGAATGATATTTTATTGTTATGAGTGTTATAAATCTTACCGTTGAACGTATTTATTATACTTATTTATCTACTAAAATGGATGAACTACCTACATTAGAATGTGTGTTTCAGTGGCGGAGCGTCCATACAATCCGATTCCTATCGGCTTCTCTCTTAGGTTTATTTACGTTTGTCTTAGTTTTTGCTTTCCGTTAAATTTGCCGCGATATGTTGCCTAAAGCATTTTTTTTTGCTTCGGGTTACCTTTTATAAAATTTCACCCTCCGCCACTGGTGTGTTTTGATTTAAAAGAATGAAACCACTTTAAAATTACGGAAATCATGTGTTATGTGTACCTAACTTAAGCAGTTGTGGTTGTTTGATTAGTGTCATTTGCTTATGATGATAGTTTGAGCATAGAAAATATGGTTCTAATGAAATGTGATGATTAGTGCGTGATGTTTATGTTGGCGTTGGATGTCCACCTGCAAGGTGGACAGACGACTTGATAAACGTCGCGGGAACACATTGGATGCAGGCAGCTTTCGACAGGTCCATCTGGAAATCTTTAGGAGAGGCCTATGTTCAACAGTGGACTTTATGTGGCTGATGATGATAATGATGTTTATGTGTCTTTTTGTAACGTCGGCGTAGCGTCGTCGCTGCTGGTCTAATTGTTGATTGAGTGATGTGGCACGACACAAAATCCTAGGTAGTTAAAGCGCCGACATCAGCTGTTCGGTTGCGGCGCGGCGCGCGGTGCGACGAACTACCCTTGCGCTCCGAGTGTGCATCACTCGTTCGTGTGCGTGAGCATAATATTATCAATGACTGCGTGCGATGTTGCCGCTCCGACGAATTCTAGTATAGTAGTAGTGGCAAAAGGGGTGTGTAAAAAATAAAATGACTATTTGAATATTTATTTTGTTTGAAAATTTTACTTTTTTGTTTTTGACCTTAGGTTAGAGTAACTTATAGTAAACTGCTTCTCTCAAGATGACTTTCTCGCAGTTAAATTTAAGTCTAGGGTTACAAAATGACCCTGTATGTGCCTCCGGTTCAGGGTTTTCTTCTTGTTAAGGCATTTGAAAAATATATAAGATTTTAGATGTAAAAAGACACTTGATAATGCTCTATATCTCAATATGCCTATTCTTTATGATGTTATGGGACGAATAAATGTTAGTGTATTAGTTGCGCGTTTGCGTGTGCTTTAGGGGATAAGTCTTGAGAGTACGTGTATCTAAATAATATCTATGATATCTCATACAAACACCTGTGGGTGCTGAAACGAATGCTGGAAAAGTAGTATTATCAATATCGTCCATCGTCTCTATTTTTATTAATTGTATTATTATAATATTTATGAATTAAATTTAATACATCTTTAGATAATTTATGGAACAAAAATAAAACATCACATTTCATACAGTATTGTTTATAATAATATTGCGTAAACAAACTGCTTTGCCGTGCCATCGCAGTCTTATGTGATTCTACCAGTGATTAGGGACTTTTGGTTCCGACATAAAGGTCGTGTATTTTATAGAATAAAGGTAATTCACAGCAGAACAATTGTTTGAACAACGGTACATATATTCGGACAGAGCTAGACGAAAGTCACGAAACTTGTGATTGCCACGACGCGCCACAGGAAACGAATGAGCCCTAAATATTTATAAGCGATGGTGTTAAACAATGGCGATCACGATACGCATCTCCCATTCATTCCCACACAAATCGCGCGCGACTTTATCTGCCTAACATTTCACGATTACTGTTAAATGGTACACGTTAAATTTACAGCGGGCCGCGGCGGCCGGCGTCCATCCATCTTCCAGCACTCGCAGGTAGCGGAATATGCTCCGTATTTGGTTGTGGCTTAGTTACGCGCATTATCGATGGCCGTAAATCGCGCTAACGGAGCGCGATCACTTGTCGCGCGGTGTCGCGTTGTCGCCTTGTCGCGGCCGCGCCGTGAATGGCCGGCTTTATTGTTAGGCGGTCCGCGCGCGACATTGTTTTATGGACGCTATGAGCCTGATGGGGAATGTGTGGTGTTCCTATTAGTTTCACTAGGAGCTTTATGATCGCCGCTGATTCTAACTTAGAGTTACTTATTGCGAACTTGCTTGTGAATACACGACTAAGGAAAAATATCAGATATACAACGGTTGAGTTTCTAGTTTTCTTTACAGTAGATATGCTTGTTTCATTTTAGAATGATCATACCAAACTAAGAACTCGGTGATATAATTTCTATTGCACATTTATTTGCTGCAATTTATTTCAAAAATAAAAATACGAAGCATATAAAGCCACTAATCTGTTTAGATTAATGAATGCAATCAACAAATCATAATATTGTAATTGTTATTGTGCTACCGAAAGGTTGTTATATTTGTAGTCATTATCTCGCCATCGAATTAGCATTCAAACAGATATTACGACATCGACTCCCACTTCAGTTATAACTGTTAGCTTTGTTGCTTGTCCGTTCTTACGTAGCTTTCATTGAGATCGTAAGCCTACAATTTACGTTTAATTTGATGAATCCCTTATAGGCTGTTTTTTCCTGTTGTTTAAAGAAATTCGTTTTTTTAGCAAAACAAAACATTCATTAGGCTCTCATCACCGAATAGGTAGATACAGGTGCATTCATAATATTTACTTTTCGACAAGTTTGTTCCGTCTCATGTGATAATATGAGAGCCTGTAGTCATATCGGGCACAAATTTCTGCCTCCGGGCTGATACGGAGCAGAAAAATCCAATATCACTTTGCCCGAGCCAGGATCTCGGAACGGTGACGTACCGCACGCGTAACACAACCACGCCACCGAGGGAGTGTTCTAGAAGTTAATCCAGGGGTTTTAGTCTTAAGGAATATTTAGTAAAGAATATGACAAGTAAATCCACAGATTCAAACTAGTAAACAAGTTAGTTAGCTCCTGTTTGCAACACCGTGTCGAGGTGTGTCTACTAATAGCACGGCGGTGCAACACTGGTGCAGAACACAACAGATAGCAGACAACAGTAACGCCTGTCAGCGGCGACAACCTGCCGCGAGATACTGCTCTACTTGTGCTTCCTACTTGTGTTGGGCGTTGTTGTCTTTAAACACTGTAATCTCAGTTGATACTTGATTTAAATTATTTTGTAGTGAATGGTTTAATTGGAGATTTGTTGTGGACATCATCTCATTGACAAGTTTTATCTATTGAGTCGCTGGCTATCTGTCACATAGAAGAGGCGCTACAAAAGAGATTGGGAAATGTCGGACATAATTCCACCTATACATAATGTATGAAAATAAAATGCTTCTATGAAACATGCTAAGTTGTCTGGGACTTATGAGATGAAGAAGCACCGAGCAAAGTCTCCTCGACAGGCCTCAGTATCTGGCCAGCAATCCCTATATACTCAATACTCATACTATTCTTGTAGCGGCATATTAAAGCAATTTCTTCATGTACTCTATTTTATATAATCTCGATACTATCCATATTGCATCAACATTACTATCACCATCCCGCCTGACGAGTACTACCTATAAATACAATCTCCGTAACAAAAGAAAGCACACTCGTGGTTAACACAACCCTTGTCGTCGGCTGGTGCAACATCGTCGATCAGATAACAATAAGTAAGATGGCGTCGATAGCGTATCTGGTGGTCACTGAACGTATTGTGCGCGGACAGTATCTGTGTCGCCGTCTGTTCCGCACATTTGTTGACGCTGCGAGTCGCACGGAATTTTTAGTAGGTTACATATTTTTGAAAATGGATATCCTGGTTACTGATTGCTGTGCAATAGACGAAACTGTTTTAGATCTTGTTTATGGAGCTGGTATGTTAAGTGTTTGTATAACACCTAAACAACAGATTTTAATCTGAAGTTGGCACTGACACTACATAGGACCAGATAGTAATTAAATGTACGGAATCCAGTCACCATGATTTGTATTCACAATGTACTGTGTTGGATAACCAGAGCGATAGATATAGGTACAGTCTAGACCAACAAATGATTTATTTGCTATACTTAATTCATATATTTTATATACAAGCCACGTCGCAGCCCGCTAGGACATAACTCATTCGTGTAAAAACTCCACAACTAATAAAAATATAATTAATGATAGTTGGTAGATTAGTTGCTAATATTGCGAGGCAGTGCGTGTTGACGGCCGAGTGTAGTGTACACTGTACAGTGTGCAGTAAACGCGTTATAAATCCGAGAGAGCGTTTACTTTGCTTATCATGTAAATTACCTCGCAGTATGCGGCGACGGGTCGGGCGGCCGCGCACCGCAGACACTGTACAGATGGGCTAGTTTTATTCACAAAAATATCTATGAAAGAGTTAAGTATGCTTGTATCTTCGGTCGATCGGTACTTTCTATGGGCTTCAATTCGCTCAACGTCAGGTGCACTGAAGCCACTTTCCCGAGATTTTATAAAAAAAAAGTATTTGTGACTCAGTTCTCTACAGCTTTACACCTCTGCATAATCTAAGGCATTTATTTCGAAGAAGTAGATTAGTAACACCTTTTTATAGCAGGCTTAGATTTCTCTATCTTCCTCAGATTATAAATAAGGACTCCATCCCAATAATCTGGAATTTACTTACACGTGCAAATCCTCTGTTAAACTAACTATGCATTATTTCGCGATCGTTTAGTGACTCAAGGAAAGAGCGCATTATTATAGTAAAAGATTTATGATTATTGTTACGTGCGGCGGAGATGGCCCACATGCTCTTTGGACACCTTTTGTAAGCTTAAAAAACATTGCAAATAATTCAGTAGTGTGACATTACATATTCATGAACATAACTCAAGCGCAATGCGTTATAAACAGCTACCGTTCTATGGATAATAGTGCTGTGTCGCCATAAAACAGGCACCCACCATCAGTCTGGCTTAGGTCGAGCACGTCTGGATGCATTCACACCGTCTCACGCACAACGATTTATGCACTTTTCAACTCCTCACCTCTTTCGCATGCAAATGCCATTGTTCGGTGCGTAGCGGGGACTCACCACTCACATCTCCGGATTAGCCGGCGACGGGTATATGTGTTTATGCAGACGTGCAAGCGGATCCGACGAGTTATAGCCGCTAAGTTTATTTTGTAGATGATATATCGAGAAATTAAAGTCAAAATATATTGAGCGGGAAATTGTTGTGAGCAATGGCCGCTTAAGGGATATGGCTTTCATTAATAAATTTTCCATTTAACATACATGAAGGTATGTCTATTTCCCTGGAGTAGGCAGAGATGTGGCTAGCGTTGTATCGGTTCATCAAGCTTCCATCATATCAGGTGATATTTGGTGCGAAAAATCTATAATTTCTCGAACATGATACAAACGCTGCACTAAAAATTATTGCATTAGCCTGTGCAAAAACGATTAAGTATTTTATTATACTGTAACGATAATGGTATTGGCAGAGAATTACTGGGGCAGTCCGGGCTCGGGGCGTGCTAGTTAATTCAATTGCAACATGTTATGCATTTTTATGCTTATTTGACAGATATTAGCTAGCTCAGGACGTTTGGGTGGAAGTTAAATGAACGTTTCGCATTTAGTCTCGTATTTCAACTTACAGTTTCCAATGTTCATAGTTGACAGTAGTTTAGTTTAATATTAAAGAATTTCGAAGGTAAGTGAGTGAAGTCTACCCGAAGAAGTTGAGCGTAGGTGATCAAAGGTCTAGTCGCCCTTGCGTGGGCCGGCCTTCCACTAACGGTGAAACTTTATAGTAGGATGAAAAGGGTTAACCTATACTCTTATCTTAATCCTTTCCTTAACTTATTTATAATTTGTGAAAAAATATGCATGCATTTTCAAAAATTATCCCTAAAAATAACTTAATTACACCAACAAGTCAAAATGTATAAATAGTTTGCCGGTGATTATGTTGCGAAGCTGTGGCGCCCCGCGGAGCGCTTGTCCAGCGCCCGCCGCTCGCAGCGCTTACGTCGCTTCAAGCGCTCGCTGTAAGCGCTGTGCAGATTTATGCGTCTCGCCCCCCGCTGGCCAGAGAACGGACACTCGACACGTTTGCATCAAGCCTTAATTAAATTTGCAAATATTTATAACGCAGAGTCGTGGGTTTGTAGCTCCGTGGTATGAGAGTTCCTTATAGCTTCATGATGCATTGGACTGTGAACAAAGATATTAGTCAGTGTTTAGCATCCAATTGGTATAAAGGTCTAATCACTTATCGATCTGTCTGATACCCAAAGTGATTGAATATTATATGTGAATAATTTTGTTATAGTTTTCATGGTAGAAGCATTTATAGATAAAACTGACAAGCTCCTGGGTTCAATCCCTGCATCGAGATATCGAAAATAAGTATGCACCATACGCAAATATTTGTCTTCTATCTGCTAGTCGTGGGGATGAAAATGTCTTGCATTTAGTGCTACAACACATTGTTATATGAGATTAGCACTATGTATTTACAATAATAGACGCTTATTATCCGTGCATCGACGTTCTAATGAAAGTAACTTATTATACTCCTCGTTAATTTAACTCGCTGTGCGTAAGTTAGCTAACAAGCGGCTTGGTGTAGTTCCTGGTCACGCATGCGGTCGCGACTGGCGACTGATTGACAGCGCGCAGCCGGGCCGCTGTCAATTATGCGCACGCGCATCCATCAGCGCCATCCAACCACCACTCACCACCACCGCCCCGCGAACTAACAGCGTAAGTTATGGTAACTCACATAGAATGTGTAGTAAAGGGAGCGGTGGTTTACGATGTAATATTATAAAGTAATATCAGGAGGCAGTACTGTATCAAATAGTTTCTGTCCACCGCGGTTGGAAGATGTTAGGCCTCTCGTTTGCTAAATGCGTGTGTTCCTATCTCAAGGATACCGGCTGATTCGTACTACAAATGAACATTCATTTGTATACATATACACCGTGGATTTATCATTTTAAAATATGAAGTAAATGAACTAAAGACATTTATTAAAAAAAAATTACAATCTTTAAAAATTATTTAAGTATTTCTTTAAATTAGAATTTATCATGGTAGAGTTCCACGTTTTTCTCGACTTGAAGGCAGTCTGACCTCTTTTAACGTCCAACTGTGCTTAATTAGCGAGGTATGTTTAGTAAAAAGTAAGCAAATAGCTGTCGCCATAAGAAGCTGGCCACGCGCCCTCTCCCCAGGGTCCATGCATAATGCAGGCGCCGGCGGGCGGTGACACCTTCTGTGACCAGACCTCCCGCGGCCGAGGTGTTCATCAACTGGACGGAATCTAGATTTCTTTGTTCACGTGATGTGTAGAATACTGGATGCTAAGTCAGCCGGAGTCCGGGTCATGGCTCATGTCTCACGTTTTTATGAAATAAATACTACTTATATTTACGCCGGATGTCAGTCGTATAAACGAAACAAATTAATTGATCCAACCTGCTTCATTGGTGTACTAGATTGTACTGACGCCGTACTGG
Organism: Manduca sexta; assembly: GCF_014839805.1. Taxonomy (NCBI): domain Eukaryota; kingdom Metazoa; phylum Arthropoda; class Insecta; order Lepidoptera; family Sphingidae; genus Manduca; species Manduca sexta. The sequence goes on from NC_051127.1 coordinate 7,661,689, forward strand.
AGTGGAATGATGGTTAGTACAGAAGTTCAGTGTAATTTTTAAATCGAAGTTCTGAGTGGGATAACTCTGGTGAGTAGTCGTGCCTCTGTCAGGCAAGTGACTGGGACGGCTCATCATGTAAGTTGCAAAAAGCTAATATATGGCTATTTTAATTAATTTATTTTTTCCTTGTAGGTAACTAATTTAAATAACATCTCCAACTTTCAGGTAACCAGTCGATAAAATAAATATTCGACGGGACTGACTTGAGCAAAACCCTCTATAAAAACATTTCATGATTACTCTTTTATATCCCAAGAAGTGCTTGCTGGAGTTTTTCAGTAGTTTCCAACATTACGAGCACTTCTCATTCATCGCGGCGGACGTGCGCGGAATACATACACAATTAACGTGTTTTTGTGTGAAGTGGGTCGGGAGTCGATCCCGAGTCATCGATCTCCGCTTCCGCTGTGAGCTCTAATGGGACGGTTTCATTGCTCTTTATTGCGTAATTTTATTTCACAAACGTGTACTGTATAACGACGAACCAGACTTACATTTTATACTTCACATAAGTTAACGTCTCTATCTTAGAAGGCGTAGGCAGAGATTAATCTAGTCTACTTGTGATTGGTCGAGCCTATTCTCGTGGCATGATATCATAGCTGACCTGGTGAAAGGATCGCCTCTACCACATCATGGAACAAATAATTATAGATGTACTAACGAGACTTTCCCGCCCTCACACCCACCACTACAACTCCAGTAAGCCAGGATCAGCAATGGCACGCATTTTATGACACCGAGCAGTGAAGCTCGGCGAGTCTCAGGGTAAACTAATATGTCATTATCCCGCAACGAAATTAATCAAATAGAAAGATAGGGAGGAGTTGGAAATATTAATTGTTCACTTCCTCCAGAGCAATGCGGGTGACAAAATCATGATGTAAGGAGGCGATTTAACCTCAAGGATAGGGACATTTACAACTAGATAAGCTAGTTATAAAGCACCACGGATAAAATTAAATGAAAGGGGCCTATCACATGAGCTGTTAGATTTGATTACAATAGGCATGGCAAAAACGCCGGAAAGCACGGAAATTCCGTCTAGTCTTAACAAGGTCCATGTAGTATACAACCCCAGATGTTATTTGCATACTGTTTAACATGATGTTGCGCTCTTCATGCCAGAGACCACATTCCCAAAGTACGTGATGAGCAGATTGTTCAACCTCGTAACCAGGTGTAGAGCATGGGCACGCAGGAGAATCAACCAGTACACTAAATGAGAATAGTTTACCCTTAAAATTACCATGGCCGGTAAGGAATTGCGATACACAGTAATCTATTTCTAGCCAAGTTTTAATTAGGCGATCGCGAACGTACGGAAAGTATTTATATAAATGACGCCCTTTCGAAGACGAGTCCCACCTACATTGCCATTCATTTAATAATTCATTGTGTACATCCGTGTGCGGTTTAAATAGTCTATCGATTCTTAAGAGCTCGCGAGACGTAAGAAACTTTTTATCCATATCCTCTCTGGTTGAGTAATACATAGCGGCGCGACGCTGTACCTCAAATCGACAGGGAGTACACCCGCGAGGACAGGCAAAGCTTCTGTACTAACAGTTCTATACGCCTTGCACAAGAATATCAACGCCAATCGTTGACTCTGGAGCAGTTTCCTGCGCACAGCACCGATAGTTGCCCTATCGGCCCATACAGGTGATCCGTATGTAATGCAAGCTAAGTAAGTCGCTCCATAAATGATTTTGAGCGTAGTGAAAGACAGTCCCCACGTAGAGGTCAATATCCTTGTCAAGGCGCAAAAGTTACGTTTTGATTTTTCCCCGACGTTTTTTATATGCTCTAGAAAGGAAAAATTTCGTTCTAAAATCAATCCTAAATAACAAACCGATTCTTTCCTTTTTACAACAATATTATTAAATTTTATTCGCGGCGGTGATTTTAATATACCTTTTAAAAGCAGTTGGAACGTTTTGTGAGGTGCGAATGTAAGGCGATTTCTTTCACCCCATTCATATATTAATTGTAAACACGTATCCGCCAAACTTTCAAGCCCCGATCTACTATAAGATTCTATTAGTAAGAGGCCGTCATCCGCATATCCGGTTAAAGTGCATCCTACAGGTGGGGGAATAGAAAGAAAATCATTATAGATGTACTAGTTGCGCTTCTACCTAATCCTTTAGTGATAAAAGCTAGTAATGTGGCGATCCTTTCAAAAGTATATTTTGGATAAACACAAATGTTCCGGAGATTTGAACTCTGTCCACATCGCGCCCCGATTAATTCGTATTAAGGAGCTGGTTTTCTAAATAAATTCAATACTTTTCCACTACTATAATTACCGACGGCATAATATCCATTGACGCGTGCATATTCTATTATAGTCGATCTGCATCCGGCATTCAAACTCAACTCCAGCACAGTTATCTATTGCCTTCCACTGTTTATAATAACCCGTATTATGTTATTATGAAGCCTCCGTCCGCCGTGAGTGGTCAGATCAAAGGATTCAATAGAGAGTCGTGAATGTGCAAAAGTTATGTCGGTACACATATCGCAGTCTGTTCTTTGAGTCAGCGGTTTTACGTAGAGTACTAATTATATCACGCCTATATTGTTACGATCAATTGGGTTTGTATAATAACGGTATTCAACTTGTTTTCTTTATTAACTAGGATATACCTGCGGCTCCGCTCGCGTAAATATTTGTCGTGCTTTGTATAGTAACTTTGATATATAGAGACAAAAGAATATGTAAAAAATGTAGTGTTCAATGAATCACCAAAATATCTAATCAGCAATCAATGGTTACGTGGGTTGTAAAACAAGAACTAAGCTAACATAGCTTAAGTTGTTCCTGGTCTGCAAGTTGCAACCAACATATAATGTATGTGCTGATTGGGCAACTAAAAAAGTTAAAAGATACTCGAAAAGTAAATATATAATTTTCTTTTCGCAATATTCTCTCTGCCAATTCTTTGCGAAGTGACCTATAAGTTAATTCGTATGATATTAATGAATATAAATATCGGAATAATTGATGTTTGTCCTGCATTGTTAGGAGGGTACGTCACCGGCGGCGCAGGCGCGGTGCGGCGAGTGCGGTGCGGGCCGGTTCCCAGGGGACTCGCTAAAATTAACCCATTAACATCAATTAGGCTGAGAACGCTTTACATAGTACGCGTGTCAACAGTGCGGTGGGTTTTTTGACCTTATGTAAAGTAAAAAACAAAGGCACTGTTAATTTTCTTCAAACAAACAATAAACTACAATGAATTACGAATATAAGCGCGAATAATATAACACGCTCGGATAGTATCGATGGCTCGGACGTACAGAAATAATAATAAGTCGTCACGCTCTATTACTGACAGGGCCTGAGTCTACGACGCTGGTCTAGTGTAAGTAGACTTCATATATCTTCGAAATTCTTATGGAGAATTGTAAGTGTAGGTCTCCTCACGATGTTTTCCGTCAATGTTAAAGCGAGCGATAATTGACAATCAATATACACGTAACTTCAAAGTCAGAGGTATGTCGCCTTGGATTTTGAACGTGCTGCCTTTGGCTCGGCAGATCGTTCCATTTCCAACTAGGCTATCACCGCTGCTGGTTATCTTACAATAAAAAATAAGATCTTCTCCAGTTTTAACACATTCAGCATACAAGAACTGAAAACCAAAACTATTGAAAGTACTGCTATAGAGATTTGAAATCTTTCGCAGTTTACAAACGGAAATACAAATGAATTAAAGTATCAAGATCTAAGAAATTCATTCAATCGCATTCACGAAATCGTTCCAACAATCAGATCAGAATTAAAATTACTATTTATACATAACATAGCAAATTTATAAAACCCAAAGCCTCTCGTTTTCACACTACATCGCGCCACCAAAGCAGTCTAATTAAAAGTGCCATACTGATTCTCCCATCGTGGTCTATCCGAGGCTACTGACCGGCCCGTAAACAAGTGCCATGCATACTCAACCATTTCTCACTAGTATTAAACGTTTTGGGCGGCGGCCGCGCGGCTCCGGTAATCGACCACAAATTGGGATGTGAGAGTTTAATGAGGTGCTGTTAGAGGCGGGCCAAGCCGCGGGCTGAGCACTACTCATTTTTTTGCTTCGGTTTAGAGATTAGGGGGTTTTTGTGGTAAAGAGCAGTATTAAGCAAGTCAGTCATAAATCGCTTCCAATGGGATTAATAAAGACAGTAGAAGCTCTTTTTTACGAATTATGTTGGGGTTGGAGTATAGTCTATATATTCGTCGATTTAAACCACCACCATATTTATTAAGAGATGCAGTATCTGTCATTGATTGAGATCATGTTATTTTATGTACTGCACCGTGTTACTACGAAGTCCACTAACATCCTGATCTCCAGATGAGTAATAGGAAATTCCAGATCCATGATGGTGGTACCTCTTCTATAAAGATTAGGTATTCATTAGGCAACGACATTTCGGGAACGGTTGTGTAATAGGTGATTATCCCGATTTTGGCTATCGTCGACTCACGCGCAGTAATGGTTGCTCCCGCGCCATCCCTAATTATATCCCAACTACGAGTAATTCCTGAATTAGAGTTATACTTTGTTAAGTTTCCGTCCAAGTGATTCTTGTCTTCCTTCATTTATAATAACTATGTGGTTTTCAAAAGTTATTGAGCTTTGTCTATTTATATGATCAAGAAGCAATGTGCACTGTTTTATTCTTTGTATGTAGTAGTCAAATGTGCGCAGTGCGTGCCACGCAGTACTTTGTAGTTTAAAGTATTGGTTGCGATGCTAGCGTATAGCCACTCGTGACGATTAGCATCAGACGAGCGACTTGCTCGTCTCATTTAGTTGTAAAAAATAGTAAGGATGTGACAAAGTGGTGATCAGTTACAACACCGATTAATAACTTTTATTGAAGATGTATTTAAGTAGTAAACCTTAGAAACGCGGGCTGTGGCGCGTATAAAAATGTAATTACATTTTTTATTCATTTAAAATAGTTTATTAGCATTTTATTATGAGATTTATGGTCTGGTTTCAGAATTTGTTGCGCAGCGGGTGGTGAGCCGGCTGCGGAACAGGATGCCGCGGGTTCGAGCACCGAGGTAAGTCAATCGCAAATATTCAAGCCTAAGTAATATACTTTCATGCAGGTTGTATGCATGTTATTAATAAAAGTTTTTGCTTGAAGTTCTTCCTCTGCGATAAATGCAACTTCTGCGCATGACTTTGCCGATAGCTGCGTATTAATAACCAATTTCATTAATTGGTTTACGCGATTGGCTACAATACGCTCAAACATATTCATAAACTTTACAAATTTATTATATTAGTAAAATTATATCAGACTTAATTCGATTTGCAAAACAAAATAATTTCTAGTTTTTAATTTTTTATAATCAAAACCTAAAAATCACTGAAATAACGTCAAAGGAAACCACATCTGCAACGACATCCGTTATGTAAATCACGAAAAAAATAAAAAAACTACTCTTTATCCATATAAATATTTTGATCTAGAAAGTGAAAATGTATTTCCAAAGTTTGTTGACTGTCTGGTTGTGTAAGTCGATATAAACCGGCCCAAGGTCCGTCAGATCGTTTAATTATGATCGTCGTTAACTAAATTACTAATTCAAACATGTTCGAAGGTAAATATCAATTTCTCACGCTTTAGTTTCGCAATTTTCCCGCCGACGCGACGTACGCACAACGCGCGTAAATTATATGACATTAGTGACCCATATTATGTCCCAATGCTGGGGCCGAGCCTTCTCTGGCTGGATCTGTGCATTACCAATGAGTTTAACTAGAAACTAGGCCATTTCTCAGTCAAATATTTCTACTAGCACTTTGTGGTCACACGCGAGCCATGTTCAGTCAGTTTGGTTAATATTAACTTCACTTGATACGGCATCGGTGTTTGGACAAAATATTACGTGAATTCGCATCTTGGTTGTTGCAAATTACAAATTTGAATGTCTTAGGGACTTATCCTATAAAAATCTATAGATTATTTTCTAGCAACATGAGGACTACATAATCAATATTTCACTCTTGCGCAGTATAATCGAGATCAATAAAGAGAGTGATTAATTTTTTAACGGTCGTCAGAAGGATGCTACTACCTTTGACTATATATAATTTATCTACTTAACCATTATGTTTCATCATCCATACAGTGTTTGTTATACTATCCTATTATAATTATCCGTTTGAGTGCAAGAGTTACCTAAATTTTTATTCATATACCTAGACATACATCTCTACTCTATAGCTTAAAAATTAATCGTAATTTGATTTGATCTATCAACAATTTACAGTAATCGTTGGTTTACAATCGCTTTAGATACGAGCGAGGCTGCCGATCCTGTGGAGTGGGCGATATGATAATCCACATTAAAGGTTGGCGCACACCGGTCAGCAGCAAATTGCCTAGTAAAAGAGTATTTTAAAATGAAGTGAAGTTGGCTACTGGCGATTGTATTAAGGTCTATTTTTAATAATAGATTGTTATATATAAGAAATTCGAAATTCAAATTTCGAATCAATGAAACATAATTATTGTGGTTAAAATCCGTTTTTCAATAGACTAATTTTAATCGAGACGGAAGCGATTTGACTCCACGACGCGACGTGTGTATCAACCTTAACATGTCATGTCATACTTGGTCCACAGGTGGGCGGCGTGGGCGTGGGATCTGTCCAACAATATGAGCTTTCTATCAGTGCTGACGTATATAGAATAATTTTTGTAATGAGATACAGTTATCCGATACGAAGTCATTATTGTTAAAGTTTTTGAAGTGTAGTAAATTTGGATAGTTTTAACGTAATTGTGTGAGTCTGTATTGTGTTGAGGCAGCTTTCTACTCGTATATTTATACACTTGAAAGGTGAGATATAATTAGCTTGCTTGCTGAGACAACAATATACATAGATCATTAATTTGGCACGTATCTATAATACAATAAAGATTTGTATGTATACTAATACATCAGATGTTAAATATTATAATGGTCATTATTTACAGCGCTCAAATATTGTCGCTTGGCAGTAATATTCGACAAAGCCACGCTCAGTAACACATACCCAGGCGGGCATTCCTATCTATTTAGTGGATGGATACACGTCGACGTAGGAAAATCATATTTAAGCGACGAATATACCGAAAATGAGTTACAGAAATATTTGTTATCGCCAGAATTTTCTGCGTCTTTTGATCTAACTTATTTTAGCTATAGAACAATTTTAATTTCATTAGACTATATTATTATAAAGTAAATAGTTCAATTCTTATGAATTTTGTCATTAAAATTAAAATTTTAAATCGATCTACTCTAAAATTTATTGATTGTCGCTTAGATATGATTGCCTTTCAAAACGTCTATTTGTACCTTTACTCAATTTAATTTATATATTATTGATTAATAGACTATAAGTTTGTTATAATAAATAGTAAGACTCACTTGAATAACGACATCATATCACTAGTATTTCAGATATTCGTGCTCAGAGTATTTCGTTACACTATCTAGCATTGGCCAACGTCCTTTGATCTTTGAAGTCTAAACTAGTTAACTGAATAAGTTATTCACCCGCCACAATATAACTTCTTCTAAAATCGACTCGCTTAGTAATTTCATTTCAAAGAGCTTGTATAAATAAACTTGTTATCCTACTATATTAAAACAAATATTTATTTTAAAGTAAGATCTTACTTAACTGTAATATTTTAACATAGATCATTTTTTTATTATAGAACCTCATTCTTTGCAATAATATGAAAATTATATATAAATTACTGCTCCGGTAGCGAAGTTGTAATGCGTTCGCGGTAAAAGTGCGACTACAGCACTGAATTCCTGGGTTTGAATTCCAGGTCAAGTCAAAGATAAATTAGATTCGGTTTTTCCATCTTAAACATTGCTCAGTCACAGTTCGGAGTCAGTAAGTTAGCGGTGTGATAACCTCGGGCCTCGAAAAGTACCCAAAGTCGTTGTCGTTGTCGTGGTCCTGCGCTTGATCTTTCTCCGGTCATGACGGATTGCCGTCTCATCGGGCTATAAGAGTAAAGAATCAAATAGTGGACCTGTGTATTGCGCACATACTTTTGCACTATAATATTTACTGCATACGTGGGTGATCTCCGTTAAGATTGGCAGCTATGGTCAAAATTCATCTAAGAGCGACATATACATAAATATTCATTTGAATAACTGCCAGTAACATCTCATTTCTAATTTTGTCTGTATCGCGGGGTCATTAACGGGCGTCTATCCCTCGCAGAGTTTAATTAACACTGTATGTAGTGCAGTGTTTGGACAGATCTCCTGACTCACCACACAGAACGTCACGACTCAATTGGAGCGAGTGATTCACGCGCGCAAGTGACTCGTCCTCACCAATTGATTTGTGGACACCGTAGTGTTCAACATGGGAGTCGCCAGTTCACAATGAGAACTATATTAGTGAACTTCTACAGCTATACTTTATGTGCCAAAGCATTCCACTTACATTGGAATTAAGAATCGAATTGTCCAGTAAACTCACCCAGCTAGTCTCTGTCAAATGATATTTTAATCCAACGACAGAGAACGCGAAAAAATATAATAACAGAGCAAGTTGATTTAATACAGCGAGGAGAGCATGTTTTGCCGTGATTGTGGCAGCGCCGCCTCCGTAATATTAAAATTCATGTGGTCCTTTTTGCAAACCGCGACGAAATTATTAAGATGGTATAAAAGTGTCGCTCGCTGATGGCGAACAAAAAGCCGTAGAGTCGGTGATGATTGATGAGCGGCTGGTATGTGACAGACGACGCGCTAGGATTGGCTAGCAATGCCACGGTTATATACGAGCATGCACACCGCGTATTGAAATAGAGCTTACGCTCTAAATACTGCACTTATCATAACTATTATTTGTAACTCAAAATGTGACCAATTTAAATACATTCTCAAGATTTGATGATATGTACAAAAGTTTAAGAAAACGTAATAAAAAATATAATTTACTTGTTTTCATTATGCGATATTTAAAGGAAATTACAATGAAATTTAATACGAATTTGTAACTAATTTGTCGAATTCTAAGTGGTAGAGTAACGCTGTAGTCAGTTGTAGACAGTGCCAAAACTGGCAATATCTATTGGTATAGCAGCATAATATGATATGCGCCGATCCTGTTCATAAGTCATACAATGTTTGTTCAGCGATTCCTTTGGAGGTATAGTTGTTTACTGGTGGTGGAGGTTCCATACACGCAACACCAGATGATTACTCATTTGCCAGTGTTATGCTGCCGGAAAAGAATATAAAAGTCGTCGTAGTTGTATCTTACTAACAATATTATTAAATATCTGCAGGTTTACTATTATCGTAGATCCGAATAAATCCCTGCACACCAACCTTAATCCGCTGTCTTTGTCATAGTACATGGCTGCCGGTGCCCACACAGGCAACCAACTTGCTTCTCTATTTACTGTAACCAAACACTAAACTCTCGGCTTGATAAAGTGATATAGAGCCAAAACAAAGAGCCACCCAGCCCGCCTAACATTTGTAACACAATCCAGCAAGCATTACTGCGCGGCTGTATCGGGCCGCTCGCCGCTCGCCGATAGGAGCTAACCAATTGGTCACAGTTTGCACGCACGCAGCTCCGTTTCTCACAGAGGCCGGCGCGGCTACGCGTGGGCGGTCCACATACTTTTTTCACCACACTGCATTATAATAAAATGAAAAACCGTGTGTGACTTCCCACCAGCGATTTTATTATCTCATTACCGTGAAGAATGTCTTCATAAGTGTCGGCGGCCGCGGGCAGCGCGGGACATCGTTCATTACCCACTGTAATGGCTTTAATAAAATACTATATGTTGCCTCACCACTTGCTGATACGATAACTTCTCGTGTATGGTGTTCCAATCCATTACTGGGTGCACGGAGTCACTTATATTCCTTGGTCCATTGACCAGGCAATGTATATTGAACTGTTGGCGTTATTAGTGTGTTGGTGGGGGTGCCATTAAACGAGAGCCTGCAGGCTAGGGGCGGCTGGTCGCGAGTGGCCGCGTGGCAGCCAGGTGGACTCCCTCGGGGTTCGCTACCGAGCGCACGATCTTATCGCGAACCATATTGTTAACTCGTTCGCGGCTTGTCGAACTTCATAATAGCCACTCAGCGCTCACAACTGCAATTATTCTTGAATGAAATTTACGAGTGGCTCCGGGCTTAATTGATATTCCGTTGTATTAACTGCGAGCGCTATTAAGACACATTAGATTAATTAGTCCGGAGGCGTGGGATCACACCTTTCAGTGCTATATCTCGTGACCAGTGGATTTATTGTGACAGACAGGCTGAACGGCCGATAACGCTCTGGACTGAGAGGCTACTCAATGTCCACACCGACTAAAATGTTTATAGAATAAATATAAGATCACATATGTATCTAAGAATAGGTGTACAGTTGTATAACCGACATATTCGCAGTTTGTTGAGCTTATTTTTGATCTATATTAATTTCAAAAGTATCGCCTTATCGTCTGCAATACCAATTTTAATATCATGGATAGGATACCCAGTAAATGACTTAATTATTTTCGAAGCAAACCACAAAATGAATAACTTCTAAATCTGAATCCTGCACCTTACCTTATACGTTGTAACTTACTTTTTCTGGTAGTAAGCTATATTTTAAATCCGCCCAGATAGCGACCACCGTACACAAGGTGTAAACCCGCCATAGTGGTCCACGTAAGTGTGATGCGTTCCGGGGTCACTCTGTGTACATCCGATTTCAACAGGCCGGCATTATTTTGTCGACTGCTGAGGAGTAATCATCTGTCGACATTCTACTGGACATCACACCACTTACCATCAGGTGTAGTGGGGTCGCTTTGCCGTGGAGATATATATAAAAAGAATACTATCCTAATCAAGTAATATAGATGTGGACAGCTAAATTCAATTCTTGACAGTTTATCACGTTTCGCCGTTTGCGGCAGCTGAGCTGAATCTTCCCAGATATGGGATTGGCAAATGATTCCACGATTTACATAAACAACTATTGCTTCTCAATAGGTTCGGATCGCTCTATCGCGTATTGGCTAACAATTCCGCGGTTGCCCAACAATATCCTTATGTGGACAGGGTAATCAGCTTGCCTCAAATCGGCACAATGGTATGTGTTCAGAGCAGGGCTACCACGGCCGATGGTGGTCGTATCATAGTTTTATTGTGGTAAATGTTATCTTAAGGAGATGCCTATCTACAGTAGTAGAACTTTATGTGGCTGATGATGATGATAAAATGATACCTGTTGGAAGGGCCGAGTACCTATATGTTACATTATGAATAAACAATTAATAAAATATTATGATAGATATTATTCTTTACTACTACTACTTTACTTATAGTGAAAAAGTATTCATTATTATGTAACAAGTAGTGTGCTTACATGTATTGGTGAAGGAATCCAGCAAAGAGCTAGTCATAAAATTTATGCGTAACATCCCAAATACTTATTTATCACTGTAGTAAAAAAGTACTGCTATAATATTTCACCGCGTGTTACTGGACGCATCGGTTGAACTACAACTCGTCACTAGGTTTAGGTATTGTTCCCTGTATATCGGTTCCCAGTGGTGGTACCTGGTAGCAGGTCTTCAGCAGCCCTAGAGGCTCTGTTCTCACGCGGCGCCCGCGGCTGCTCCCACATCGATCATATTGCCGCGGCCCACAATTGTGACCGTTTTGTGTCCATCACCCATGCGACACCAAATTACGGGCCATAACACCGCTACATGAGTGATACTTGGGCAATTTTCTTGATTGATTTAATGCCAATAAATCTTGATATGTTTTATGATCGGTAATGCAATGTAATTAGAATTAGAATGCCTTTGGAATTCCACGTATATCAAAATAGAAAGTTTGTTTCTTACACAACGTTTTTGAACGCAGTTGATATATTAATGGTAATTTTCGCGTCATAATGTGCATAGTGTCGTCTTACGGATTAGGCGCCACACAGATGCCTTAAGATTGTAATGAATTAGATGTCACCACTGACCACCTTTCCTTATAGCAAGTGATGGGTACCACGTTGAAGAAACTTTATGTTTAAAGGATTTTGAAGTTACAGTAATCATTTTTAAATTTAATTAAGAAACTCAACATCAAGTAGTAGTTGAAAATGACTACTAAAATGCTCTGTTATGTAGAGCGAAATAAACGTATCAATGGTCGTGCTACTGTTTACAGACAAGAGCTCCGGCCAGCCGCTCGCTGCCTCATCAATCAGGCGCATTGTAACACTATGCGAGGTTATATTACGGAACATTATGTCAGTATATCTTCATGTATCGTGTTATGATGTATTGTAATCAATGAATAGATAATGCGTCGTGACGGCTCGTTTAACTGCCGATGTAGATATGAAATTTAGTGGAATATTTGCCCTCTCCGCCCACGCGCGCCCCGAGTATGCTGAGGCGAGCGTAGAGACAGATACTGTGCTGTGAACATGATACCAAATATAAGAATATATCTTCTATCTATCTATCTTCTTCTATACTCTATACTTATAATAAATCTGTAGAGAGGTCAATTCTGTACATGAAATATATTTCCAAAATAACTATCAGGGGGTGATTAGGGATCGATACTGATGCCAAAAATGCAATTAGTAAAATTTTTGTCTGTCTGTCTGTCTGTCTATCTGTCTGTCTGTCTGTCTGTCTGTCTGTCTGTCTGTATAACCGTTATAGAAACAAAAACTACTCGACGGATTTTAACGAAACTTGGTACAATTATTTTTCATACTCCTGTGCTGGTTATCGTATACTTTTCATCACGCTACAATTAATAGGAGCAGAGCAGTGAAGGAAAATGTTGGGAAAACGGGAGAAGTTACTCCATTTTTTAAGCTTCCGTCGCGTGTGCAACCTTAATGGTTAAAGCTACACAGAAATCATGTATGACGGAAATGTTCTCCTTAAAATTATGTAAAAAATATCCCACGACAGCCTATGTCTATCTTTTATGGTTGACTCACAATAACACGTGTAACTCCCGATAGCTTAGCAGTTCGAAGCTTTCTCATTATATTTGTCTACTCTTACGTTTATAACACTCTCAGTCATCCCTAATTAAAAAAGTTAACATTATTAAATATTTCATAAAAAAGAATCATAGAAATCGGTATAGAAACACCAAAGTTATACATGAAATACGCTAATAATAAGCCATCACGCGTAAATACTGAATCATGCTATAAGGATTATTTTTGTATAATATATATAAGGTCGCGAACGCACAGGCAGGCGGCTCGCTTGGCACCTAGAGGCTAGCGAATCACCTAGCGAGTAGCTTCGTAAAACGAATATTCTCGAACGTTCGCGACCGGCTCCATTTTTAAAGTCCGAAATCCACGCGGGCGATGCTGCGAGCGGAAGCTAGTTATTATAATAAATCTCAATAACTGGTCAATAAAAATTTCTTTTTTTTTATTGCACTCTTTGTGTCTCAGCCAGCTCATGAACCTTAGATTTCCGATAGATGTGACATTAAAAATATACGGAAATATAGAAAAATAACATAAATAATAAATCTAATAATTACATAACAAATTAAACGTCACCCGCTAATTTTGCACTCACTTCATTATTTATAATAACATAATGTTAGAGAAAACATATCTGTCTCTCAACTCTCTTCCTACTAAATGTGTTCAAGACGTTACCCGCGTAGATTCTTTGTCAATTCAGTCGTAAGAATCATTGTGAAAAAGGCAAGAGTTGAAGCGGGAGCGAGAGCGGCAGCGACTAACCTTGAATATATTTCTTTTCTCTGACGACTGGCAGCAGGGTGCATGCAACTGTGCATTATCGACAACGACAACGAGAGGGTTACGGTGATACTATACACATTTATTTAGAAGTGTTTAATTATGACGAAATCAACAACTATTAGCAAACAAAATGTAGTAAAAATCGCTCCCGCTTCCGTCCCGCTACGCGTCGACGGCTTCCTTCAGCTCTCGCTCTCACCTTCGCCACGGCCTCTGCTATTATCATCGGGTTCCTTGATAAAGGCATATTTATTTTATAAGTGCATTTTTATAACCAGTGCCGCATTTGGAAGGTTGTTTAGGTGATTCTATGTAAGAATGTTTGCAAGCTGTATCATAAAGTGTTACATAAAAACATGTGTTGCGTTGACCCCACGCCCGAGTGGGTTACGGAGAGAAGAACGATAAGATGACGCGCCAGATCGTTTGCGTAAATTCCAAAAAAAGACTTGCCTTTGAAAAAAATTTACATAAGATGATTGTGGTGTTGGGATTAAATATGATGTAAGTCCATCAGTTTCCACAGAAAAAAATAACGCTACCATAGTCGCAATAATATAAAATCATAAAGCTTTCAGAATCATTAAAAATAACAAACGATATGAGAGATGCCTAATTTTTTACTACATGTTAATTTCATTCGATAAATAATATATTTAATATTGGGTGCCACAGTTTTTCGGCCCATGATTGACGTCTGCGAATTAAAGCGTAAACGTTTTTGGCAACGCTAAAAATAATATAAATGCGAAGCGGATTTAATTAAATAAAAAGTGGCCGACGTAAACGATTGCTGAACTAACGGTGCTTACGTTTCGTTATATCGCAAAATGAATGTTCTCGCAGTTGATTAGAAATAAATATTATAAATCAGAAATTGTATCATTCTATTTTTTGCGAAAAAACTTTACTTCTAAACTGGATTTTTAATGTTATTTTTTATTTTAATATCTGTGTAGAAAAAATAAACCATTTATGAGTAAACAAAAATCAAATTAAAGTCAAGCTACTTTTAAGTAGTCAACAAAAACTTAAAAAAATATTACGTACTTGATAACATAACAGACAAGTCCGTGAAATATTATTATATTTGAATAGGTATCGACTTTAAGACATCTCTGTTTATGCATTAGATTATTGTACTCTTCTCGTGTCGACATAGTATCTTTAAATTGTCAATAAAATATACGAAATTTGTCCGAAAGCGCTGCCCTCCCGTTCGACACCCTCAGTCCGCCCCTTGCGCCCAAAAGCCCGCGGACGTATAAACCGCCGCGTGAGGTGTTCCGGGAGCGCAGGGGACATGTTTATCTCCACGGCTATTATCATAATTTTTCTATTGAACGCGGCTATATTTCGTATTGTCATTGGAATAAGCGCTATAAATTGAGTGTTGAGTAATAATTTCTGTTATTTATCGGCTTTTTCTCGTACGTTACTAATATTTTGTCTCTTAAGTACCTCTGTATGTCCAAATCTCCTGTAGGTGTATTGAGAAAGTGATATTGTCACCTATATTATTGACTTTAGTTAGGATTTTATTAAATAATGTAAATTCTTGGACGTAACGAGTGGTCGGTCATGGTTCGTTATTTACAATGACTTAAGAGACCCATATTTTTTCTTTCTATTGCTCTGATCAGGGCTTGCTTCTTTATGTTCAGAAGATGGGTTTGATTGTGAGTTTTAATACATTAAACCATTTATGCGCTCTAGCGATGCGAATAGAAAGTCATGTTCTTCTTATTGGGCTCAAATATTGTTATTGCGTCAAGCAGCTTCTCCGTGATCCGAGCATAGGCTATGTCTATGACCGAAGATGAGCAGTGACCACTTACCTTTGAGTACGCTAGAGGCTAGTCCGCTTTGGAAAGCAACTAGAAAATAAATAATCGTCCTTTGTCTGTTTTACCTCACATTACAAATCGCGCGACAATGAAGCGCACTATATTAAAATAACATATTTACATTATTTCACATATTTACAATATTCCAATATTGTGACAAAGAATATTACGTGTCGACAAATACTTATTCTCAACACTTAATTTCATAAAGTTTTTTAACCCGAATTCTTTGTAAGAAACAACCGAATCATCTAATTCAAGAAGGAATGTCTAACTACCGATTTATAACAGTCCATTGTTACGCCATTCCGAGTGTTTTTGTGGCTTCGAAAGCGTCTATCATTCCCCGAGTCACGGTCCTACGGGCTGCGACCCTCCGCCGTGATCCTAATTAAATTAATTTCTATTTCTAAAGCGTTTAATATGTTTTTGAGCAAAAAGGGTTGGGGAAGGGAAGAAAGGACGATGGGAGGCGTCGATGGAGCGTGACGCTGCGTGACTACCGTGCGGAGAGCAAGCGAGCGACACGGCGGCGTGACGAACGCGGGACAAGAGTGTTACAAATCGGCGCAGATGACCGCGCGGTCCGGCGTGTTCGCCTTTTTGTACGGCCGTTCGCGGCTCCTATTGTGCAGTAATTTGATTTCATTCGAGACTGGACCGGTAACCTGGTTCGTGTTAATAGACTCAGCCACCGTACTCTATTTTTAGTTTAGAGATTCGTTTCGTATTTGTGAACTATGATATTTGAGAACATGGTGGATGCTGAATGTTTTAAATGAAATAAGTTATTTTAAACCTATAAAAACGGATTCATCATTCGATCACTAGATAATCTCATTAGTTACAAATACCAAAACAAAGCTGTTTTGGTATTTGTAGCTAATGAGATAATTGCTACTGTTTCTGCTGCATCGATGTGCCCTGTAGATATCTACTAATTTCGACGTTTCTCACGATAATACTTACATGTATTTATTTAAATCGAAAATCCCCTACAATTTATTTTCCATTCTGATAATTTTCATTTCAAATATTAATGCTTAAAATTGTACATAAATATATTCATTTGAATAAACCATATCAGTGAATAGCAAATCCTTCGACTAAATCCCTGAACATGATCAGTCGTGCGGTGTGGTGGTGTAAGGTCGTCTTCGGTCCGTATAAGGAGCGGCGGCGGGTCACGTGCGCGGGTCGGTACTGCGCCGGCGCATTTAGACACCAAATTAACTCGCTGACGGGGCACATTTTACAGCTTGTGTGGTGAGTGGTAGATTTTTAGGTGGTTAACTAGATAAAGGCAGTTTGGTCTACTCTGTCTGTAGAGATATCAGACCAAGATGGTACCGTTGCCTAATATTTTAAGTACAGTACGTAGGTCGTTTATTTTCCTTTGCATTATATGATAGCAGTGAGGTTATCCCCATAGTGAGAAGAAACTCCGATCACGTACAATTTAGTTTATTTGAATGAAAGTTTTACACATTTTTGCATGAGCTAAAAGTCCAACTCATGACCTCACGGCTCAAAGTCCATAAACACCGCGTCTGGGCCAATAAGGCGATCATCTGCAAAGTATGTTGTGTACACAAACAGACAATGGATTATTGTGAGAGCAGTGGATCGGTGGTGTCGTAAGCTCGCGGGTCACGGCTCGCCTCGGCGGGGCGCTCAGACCTGCGCACGGACCGTCGCACACTCTTCTATTTCAATGAAAAACATAAGAGTAAATGTTCGTAAGTATTACTTCAAAATTCCAAATGAAAGACTTATAAAAATTAATGATAATGTGGAAGGCCCTCCGGCTATTGTAAGTCTGTAAATGTCTTCATAATCAATGTATTTTGTTTTTTAATAATTCGATCCATGTCAATTTGTACCATACTGTATTTAACTTTGTTCCTAAAGATCAGTGATAATAATAAAAACGCCAATTTTTGTTTTTGTCGAATTCACCATACTTACTTACCCGAAGAGCTGGTGTTGTCAAATTACCATGCTCGATAAAAAAACAATTAAAAATCCAATCTCCTCGAGTAATCCGACAAAAGCGATGACAGACGAAGAATCTGTACAAATAAGTTAACAACAAAGATACGAAACTGCGTACCGTAAGCATCTCTATCCTAATTTGAAAATAAATCACGCGCACAATACAATTTACAAGAATAACGTAGATAGAGTCAGATAGAGCGGACTGTATGGACAATGGTGATGCCGACGGTACCCAGCAGTTGGCCGCGTCTACGCCGCTATCTATAATTGGGATCGGATCGTCTTTGTCCGTCTGTTGCAACGACCATCGAACGCTTTGTCTAAACAACTAATCTCTACATCAACAAAGGAGGTACTCGCTAAATTTTGGCCGTGATGTTGTTTAGAAAATTATGGCTCTTCTGTATTATATTATCGATGTATATTTATTATATTAGAAATGGAGTGAAACTTATCTTAGTATACAACTGATTGAGGCAATGCTTGGTGAGTGCCACAGATGCCAATACAAAGCGTCTTGTATCCCACGGGGCCATAGTCCCACCCTATATCATATGGGATGAAAATATGTAAGAATTCTGACTATTCTTTAAGAATACACGATAGAACCTATTTATTACAGTTAGATAAATTTAATTACCAGAGAAATCTAGTTTACACCAAAGTTCTCACATTAAAACCAAATATTTGCACACAACACAAATATTGGTCCAACGCAACAACCCGCGACCTTTCGCGAAGCCCAGATCGTAAGCCGCGATATACGGAACACACTAATCAATATTCTGACAAGCCGTCAATGTTATCGTGCATCATACTAGAAACAATTAAACATTCTATTTAGCGCAACATATCCGCACGGCCGTATTTTAAGGCAACATTTGACGCGCAACGTAAGTTTCTCGCGCGTTATGTTGATGGTATCTCTCAGGCAACATGACTGTAAGATTAACTTGATGTATTATATCAGATATATTCCGTATCAGACTAGGTAGCGACCAATGTACAGAGAGTGGTAAAAATACGCCATAACGGCTCGTTCTAACTATTTTCATTTCAGAGTGAATTTTTATTCGAAAAAAGAGTTATCGTCGTACAACGTAGGTATCTCAGACTAGTAATATTTAGTACGAACAAAGTTTTTGCGAAGGCCACCAAATGCCTATTTTCACGGTGGATTTCAACACATTGTAATTAAATTAGTTCGTTACTATAATTCCAGAACCAACACAGTATATTGTTACGATTGATTTAGAGATATATCGAGTTGTTTTGCTTTAATGTTTACTTACATCGTGCAACAATTTATTTTTTTGTCTACCAAGTCAAGTCGTTTAAAGTTAATAAGTTTTGACTAGTTTTATTTTTACAAATGTAAACGTTTGAGTGGTGACAATTATGTCAGCATAATATGTAGTTTGATTGTTATATGGTATAAAAAAACAAATCACTTTCCCCGGCCCGGTATTTGAACCTAATACCCCAGAGTGGCAGTCGTAGCC
The DNA here is from genome assembly GCF_014839805.1 of Manduca sexta. NCBI lineage: Eukaryota > Metazoa > Arthropoda > Insecta > Lepidoptera > Sphingidae > Manduca > Manduca sexta. The sequence goes on from NC_051127.1 coordinate 7,680,910, forward strand.
AGCACGAATACAACAACGCCACCGAAGCTATCTTAGTTGATTTATTTAATAAATATATGGGTGGTGTGCCCTTATTTTAGATTTAATCAGATTTATCTCATTGATCTTCACTAAGAATAAACGTGTTTAAAGACCGGCATAATTATAATAACTGCATGTTTTTACCGACACCTAATCCGTTCAATAACAATCAATCAAACGAACAAAAAGCTGTCGCGTCGGCTTACTGATGCAATTTGCGTGAGGGATCAATAGCGTATCGAATTACATTCACCGTGTAATACATTCATATTTGCTGCGAATATGGTTTGTAACAAAAACTAGGGCGGTAGTCTGCCTTCGTATCACCTACAGGACATTAATGGACGTAGCATTAGTAAATATAATATTATTTATCTATAAAATATCTAATTACTATACGACGGTGTTGACGAAAAATAAGACTGCGATGTGCGGAAGAGCCGCCATTGGTTTTAAATATCGTTTAATATTCTTCGCACAGTCGCAATAAATGTCGCGAGTTATTGGTTATAACATCTACGTTTAAGGACTGCGTTTAATAAGTAATTGACTTTCTTTTATTGCTGTCCTTATATAGAAAAAACGTTTTGGATATCCGTTTGGTCGAACCGACGTATAACGCAGTACCGACCATTCTGAAGCTCAGTTGATACCTACTTCTATAGAAGATAGAAAACAAAAACAATGTCCTGTACATTTGAATTAATAAAGGATCAATAAAATGCTCTGTGTTCCTTCACACGGGACGGGTAGCGTTGAAAACATTGTATCTTGGTGGTAATCACAGTTTTTCTAACATAAAAGTAATGGATTGAATTGGTTTGCGGGACGTTATATACAATATTGTTTTGGGCTGTTGGTTTGTCACTACTTAGAAATATTTTATAATGAAATGCGTTAGATTATTTCGGAAAAGTGAAAGTTTTTAAATTATAAATAAATATAAATGGTCCAGATTTGAATTTGTGTCTCTATATTATTGAAAGTAATAACCTTGATAAGATAACGGAAGTAAATTTCATCAATCTTCCACGTAGGAGATTAAAACAAGAAATTTTACACGTAATGTGAGCACTAACATTATGCGTCATAGAGTATTGAGATATATAAACCTAGACCTAAGGTACACAATGTCTATTTTTTTCTTTTTCTTGTAGTGCCTCTCCAACTAGAGAAGATTAGCAGACAGCTCAGCATACTTTCCTTTGTCCTTTGCAAGGCGAATTCAGCGCTTGCAATCCCCGTCCACTCGCGGATGTTCCATGACCTCGGTTTTTTCCTTCGACCGATTTTACTTTTGCCAGCTATTTTTCCCATCATTATGAGCTGAAGGAACCTGTCATGTCTTAGTATTTGTCCCAAATATGCAATTTTCCTTTACCTTTAAATGTCTATTTACCAGCCCTCAAACTATCAATATTGTTCTGCGAGTAAAGCCACAGGTCTCTACTAGTGTTTCACGCAGGTCTGGTTATCACGAAGTAGGCTCGGCAAATAAGTTCACACGTGGAGTGATATCATCTGAGGACAAGCGCCTTCCCAGAACGCGACTGATGCAGAGTCCAATGGCCGACGTCATCGCGCAGTGCATGGAACACAGCGGGATAGCTACAAATTAAACTAATCTGTCTGGGTTGCAGTTCAGTTATCACTTATCTTTACGTGTATAGTACTACGTTCAAATTAAGAAAGCGAAATGCGTTGATTGCTAACCAAAGTTTCATGATTTATCCTGTGTTTTTCTGAAGAATCTTTCTATATTTTTTATATTTAAAGTAATAATACTGCTTTATGTATTAGTGGCTCGTGTTCTTCTTTTCAAATAACAGTTTTATGAGTCAATAAGTTTATTGACCGAAGTGGAGCACGAAAGCCACATTAATCAAGCAAAACCATTTGAGTTCAACAAAACTAACGTTACAAGTGTGAATCAATAAATTATCAAAATTTTAATTAAGCCTAATTTGTCAAGTAGACGAGTGGTCAGTGGGCAGAGTTACTGGGCGCTCTGCACTGTGGCGCGGCGCAGGCTCAGCCGGTGCTCAGCGGAAACGCCGCGCGAATCAAACCAACCGGATTTCAATTTAAAATGCCATAACATTTTATGGCAAACGTTTTATTGTCGCAATTATAAAACGCTCTCTATGTGTAGTGGAGTTTATAAAACGCCTCACTTCTATTAATATTGATTTTATTCAGTATTTGGACAAGTTGTAAACCTGTGTCATTAGCACATCGGGCGGTTTCGCTTGATTACACATGGATTTAGAGTGGCCGGTCAGAATGGTAACGGTGTGCAAGTAGGACCACCATTATTATTGTACACAGCGGACATAGTTTACTAAAACTCCGAACATTCGGTAAAGCTTAATGTTTTCCTTACATATACATATATTTTAATGCTTTTGGAAATCATTAAATTTATAATGATTTGTTTTCTGTATAATAAAAAGGAGGCTATCTTTTTATTTCTATTAAAGAAAGTCACAATTCATAGAGTGAAAAAAAAGGTATTACATTTTTTTATACATACTTAGAATTAGCAATCGAAGACAAATCCGTAGAAACTGTAACAGCTGGCAGTCCTACAGCAAGTACCACGTGGTGTCGCTAGCTCGCGGTGCTAGACCCAAACCAGTTGCTCATTACGCAGACATGTCGAGGTGTAAATATGGAGAAGTAATATGAAATTAACGTTTATTACCGGGCGTGGTGTGCCGCCGGCTGTGTGCTCCGAGTTTCATACTTGTTTCTTTACAATTTTAATTGGAAATTCCATGTGTTTGATTTAATATTTGCGACGTTTTAATCACGATGTCAATATATTTAATTTAGAAATATGAAGGCGGAGTTAATGCGTAAACCTCTCTATTGGATCATAGAGTGCAGAAATACTAGACAGAAGGTATAAAAACCACCATCAGGATTTCAAAACTTCATTCATAATGAGGCGTTACTATCCCTTAATAGGAAAATCTATAATTTTATTTGTTTCCTTTTATAAAGGAAAAGTCTGTCACGCGACACTTTCTATGATAAATAAGTGAATATAATACTTGACAATTACCATGTAACAGGTGATCTCACCAGAACACACACCTCGCCTGGAGACCACACTTCATAACTCACAGTAACATTAGACAACACTCCGACGCACACACACGAAATGGATCAACATCTCTTTATTAGAGACGCTTGAACAATAAAAATAATTTGATCAGGTGAGTGTCACGTGTCACGTTACCGATTTCATTAAAGCTCGTTCTCTAGACATTTGATAAGTAAATAGAATAAATAAATACCCTAAACAATAATACGGTGCTGTTCTCATAAATAATTATAGTTAGACGTTGTTGACTGAACGCTACAAGAATGACTCGCACGTTGTCGTCAATATGGTAATCGTTAATATGGTACTTTGAAAAAGGTTCTAAAAACATGACCATAACGAATTTTCTGCTTTGTTCGTGGCTATTTCTAGCACAACTGGTAGCAGGATCCTTTTATAAAATGATTATTACGTGGCAATTGTTAACCAAATTTAAAGGTCTTGTTTATTGCTTTGAATGATGAGACGAGCCTGGCGTTCATGTGATGGTAAGCGATACGGCCGCTCATAAAGAGAAGAAACACCACCCAACACCTTGAATTACAAAGTATTGCTTGGTATTCCACTGCGATCGCCATCCTGAAAAATGAGATATTAAGTCTTATTATGTCCAGTAGGTATACTGGTACAACGTTCTTCAAACCGGAACACAACAGTAACTTCACACTGCTGCTTGGCGGCAGAAATAGACATTGCGGTGGTACCTACCCAGGCGGCCTCTTATATGAGAGATCTACCACTTTTATTTAAGAAGCACAAATATTTTGTTTTGAATCTTTGTAACGCCACCTCTGAAACTAAAACGGTGTCAAAGCTTTAACAAATGGTTTAACAATATCGCTCGGACAGACGGACAGACGCGACGTGTCGCCGTGACATGATCACACGTGGCGACGACATTTACCTATTCACAAACATTGTTAACGCACCGTCTTACCGTGAGATATTAGATAGTGCGTTAAGAGAAAGCGGTCAGCGTTTAGTTCATGAACTTGTAATAAATTAATGAGATTTGCAATGTTGTTTTTGTTAATATTCGGAGTCCGATGTTGGTTATGAAAAGACAACAATTCTAATAGTTGTAGACATTTTTATTAAACAGAAGATATACCAACGGCCACCAGTTGACTAGTGACATTTTGTGATAAATAAATATAGTCGCTTACGAACGTTTACAATAAATACAGAAATATAGAAGGTTTCATATCTATTGAGGAATAGGATCAATGTGCAAGGAATGAGTCTGATTTTTTTTCTTTCCACTTTCCTGAGAAACAGGCCAAGCATCAGTATAACGTGTGAACAAGATGGTAATAGCATGTCCTTACCACTTTGAGGCATATGGATACACATATCTTAAAAAAACACTATACTTTCTTTGCTACACCTAAGCATATTTGATTTCTCTATGTGGATTTCTACTATCTTAACGTAAACAGCACATTGTTAGCAGTGGGACGCGTCCGTGTCATGAATATTAATGAATCAATAGTTGTCAATAACTGGCATGTCCCGCGGAGTCCCGCGTCCCGTGTCCCGGCGTGTCCGGCGCGTCCCGCGGGTAGTGTTACACGGACAGAAGCTTTCCCTTACACATTACTATGATAATTTGAACTGGACGCCTCATGTCATGTCCGCTAATATTAATAAGTAAGGTAACATAAAAAGTGCTCGTTATAGGTTTACTGGTTTGTTTGAGTGCTGACTGTAATAAAATGATTGAAGAGAGTTACATATTTAAATAATTGCATCGTCTGACAAGACGGTCGAGTCGCTTGATGATAAGCGTCGTGACTATCCATAAAAAGTAGAACCACAGATTAGAGAACAAATTGAATATCGGTTCTGTGAGAGTATTCATAGCTTTGAATCACAACATTCCATACGTCATTAAACTACAGCTCATTATCCCTAGACCTTCAATATGTGCTTACGCAAATACGACAAACATTTAATCATACGCCTTTTAGCTCACCCCTCTTATTATTTCTTGAAATTTCTATTCTGACGCACGTGTACAATATTAATTCGATTTGATTACGTTAATTCCGGGAAAACTTAAGGCTAAGAGAAATAAAACAGTAATTACATCTAGATCGTAATCTCAACACGTTTACGTACGTATGGGAACTGGCATGTTATGTTCAAAATGAGCCGGAACTGAGATGACGAGTCAGGCGGATTTATGAACCTATTAACAGAACTAATCTGGAGGTTAACCTCGCGGAGATCGTTAGCGGAGATAAATATCAAATCTCTTAGTACAAGAGACCGCTACAGATCCGAAACAAATAATTGCGGATCACGCTAGCTTTGAAATAAGAACGTGGCGCAGCGGGGTTTTAGACGAGTGGTCTTGAGTTTAATTCCTGCATCCGTGGAAATAGTAGTATTCGGTTACAAATATTTACATTTAGAAAGTACTTAGTTACTACAGTTTGTACGATGACCAGCTTTAAGGAAATACTCATTTTAAATTATAAATAATCAGGATTAAATTGTAATGGATCAATTACTCGTGTGTGTAGAACATGAGCCGCCAGTACGAAGAAATTTAATTTCCGGTTAGAAGCGATTACAGTTCCTCAGTGCATTCCCACAACGGCTGATCCAATGTTAATGCAATTTAGAGGAAGGCTATTTCCTAGACCTTAACCGTAGGTATACTGTTACCAAGTCTCTAAATGGGAGTTCATCAACTATGTATACTCAAAAAACAAAACTCGGTTTGAAAGATACAATTATATTGCTCGGATTATGCTCGATGCAATGACTACACCCTCTGTTATTTTATAAGCAGAACCGATACATTTCTTTCACCTCTGCCTACCCCTTCAAGGATCCCAACCCAAGCTTTGTAATTAAGAAAGACATTTTAATTAACTAACGAAGTAGGCCGTGATGTCACGTCAATAAATAAAAGGTCAGCGGTTTCACAGGACTAAGCCGAAATCCAAATTCCCGGGTAGTGGTTCATTAGGGCGGAATGCGCGGCCCGTCCGACCACCGCTGACCGTCTCCGAATCCCCCCGAACTCCGCCGAATACCGCCGAACGCCGCTGAATTCTTAGTGAAACTCGCATAATCTCCGACCATCAGATGTATTTATCTTGGTGATGTTAAACGCCGCGGCAGTTAATCACGCTGATGGTGTTATGCCACATGACTCATGAGCGCTCGCGGTCATTTCTCTTGCTCACATGTGATTAAAATATCACGTACTGATTTGGATCGTAGTGGTGGTATGCGGACCAACTGCTTTTAGCGTTGCTCGTCGTGGGAATATGTACGCTAAAAATACTTGTATTTGTTGTGATATTTCTTAATACAAGCTTTATTCTTGAGAGGTCTGCAGAGATGGTATAAGTAGAATTCATAGTTTTATATGGCAAATAAGTATTTGCAGGATCCATATAAGCACAGTGGAAAATATTTGTATATTTATGTTGGGCTGTCTTGATTTTGAAAGCTCTAACGATAACAACCGAATAGACTTATTGAGTAAGGCAAGACTATGCGACTGTTGGGTGTACTTATTTCTATCCACCTGTAATACAGTATTAATAATATAGTTTGCACAACAGGTCGGCACTCGGCGCGGCGCGGCGCGGCGCGGCGGGGGCTCCGCGGGGGGCCGACCCACCGTACTACAGCCTTGACTCGCCAACAATGCCGAGCGCTGTAAAAATCGCATGACCACATTATATTAATGGACTCCATCAATAACTACATGACTATGGCATTTTTGCATTGGGTAAGAAGCGATATTCGGAATAGATCTGCTGTATTTTTGTAAAACTGTAAATAATGATGAGTGTCAATATTATGGTAATGTGCATGCGATGAAGAAGAATAATAATATAAATTATGAATCACACATCTATATACATATAAATGAATCCCTACTTTCCTCGGTCACGCCATCACGCGTGAACGGCTGGACCGATTTCACTATTTTTTTTTTGTTGTGTTTGTTATTATCAGGAAGAAGATTCTTATGAAAGAAAAAAATAAAAATTGCGCAGAAAATTAAAAAAATTAAGAAAACTTAACAAAAGTATTAATTTTATATAACTGTCAGCGATTGACAGAATGCGCACTGCTAATTCATAGTTAAGACGGGACAACGTCTGTCGGGTCAGCTAGTCAATTATATTTCTTATTCCACTGTAATGACTTCTTTATCTGTTGCATCAACCATGAACAATGTTCTATCACTCGATATCTACACTCGAAATATTTTGCGGGTGACTCGAAAAATAGTTATTGCGGAAATAAATACCGCGGCCTCGCATTTCTCAGCCAATATTCTTCATAAATCAGACAACACGTAACATTCAGTAATAAAATTAGAACATCAAACATATCTTTACGACGTAAAAACGCGGCCAGAAATTAGTGGCCATTAAATTTTAAGTCCAAATCCGGTCGCAATCAAACCCGTTCATAAATTATTTGTTTTTTATGTGCTTTCATTCGAAATTTGCAAACGCACTGAACACGCAAGGGTAAGTTGGCTGTGTTGGTACGTGCAAAAAATATTGCCCGCTAAGTTTACAAATTTTATATACTTCCATGCCACTCGTCTCCAAAATCGTCAATTTTAGTAAACTTTTCTAATACATTTTCCCAGCATCATTCCTGTTAAGAAAATCAAGGAAACTATAAAAGAACGCGCAATTCCGACCTTGATTTAACTATTCGGGCTTATTGCTTTTATAACTTGTTTTTCTTATTGAATTTAAATTGTTTTAAATTAATTAAGCATTATTATAATTATACGCTGTTATTGTAGTAATTTATACAATATTGTTAATGCGTCTTGATCTGAAAGAGTAATACATTATTTTTGCCAATTTTAATTAACACGCACCGACGCGATGTAGCGCTTTTACTAATTATAGCTTCGTATATTTTTTACTAGTGTTTGCTCGCGGCTTCACCCGCATATAAATCTTATTCTATTAATCTGTGATCTGTCATTATTTTTTAAGACGGGATGCCTGACTTCAGCCACCTCTGGGGGATCAAATGGAGTCGCGCGTACGAGAAATTTCCATATATGGCATCAGGTCCAAAGACTGTAACATGGTCATTATATTATTATAATATAGTGACATTAGTACAGCCGCCCGAGTAGACGCCGAGTGAATGCTTATCACATAATTATTGAAGATTCCGTAAATAAAACCGTGGCCTCGCTTTTCGCTGCGTTTATGCAAATTTATGCAAAATATATTTCCGTCTCATCGAATTTAACATCAATTCGATTAGTTTATTAACTAGATATAATCATAAATCGGTGCGGGTTGAGTGGATATAGCTTTTACAATTATTTATGTGGCAGCCCGCCGTGTTAACATTTAAGAGCCGGTTGAAATTACTTGGACTATTCAAATGCATATTATGTATAAATAGAAAATTCTGGAAATACCCGTTTATTAACTTTTTATTGCGTTAGATAAATGAGCACGTGGCTCAGCAGATATTAACTAGCGCCTACGAACAGTTGCTAGAGGAACTGCGCGTGCGCCGCTCATCTTTAAGGTTTGGGGATTGGGAACAGAGCGGTCATTTATTGGGTCTCCAGCATGCAATTAAACTCGAACTGTTTTTCTATGACAAGTTTAGCCAAGTCAAGTAAGGGTTATGCCTGTTATGAAAGCTTGAAGTCGAGCAAGTTTAAACGCATGCGATGAAAGCTGTTTACAGCGTGGCTGAATCACTTCTACCAGTTACTTAGATTAGGTAATAGTAACGCGACCACTTTTTAAATGAGTATCGAAATTATGTATCATTTTGTCACTTTCTTCGATGAGTTTAATGATTCAAGAGTTAGAAACTGACACCGATTACTTATCTAAAAAGTGGTAATAGGAGTTTATAAATGGTAATATTTACACCTAATCTAATTTCTGGGTGAAAATATACCAAACTTTACAGATGACGGTTGGGTTCAATATATTAGTATGTAGTTTAAAAATTAATTTGATTCTCAACTATTCGGATTACATCATACAACAGGGATGAAATTTGCCGCTTAATAGATTTTTTCTTTCTAATCTATTTTTTTCCTAAAAGTAGTAATATTATTTGGATTATCATAATCTCTTGTATGATTGTCGTAATTCAGGTCGTATACTCTCATTAGCTACTAGATTTTGCTCGCAGCTTCGCCCACGTGGATTTCGGACTTCAAAATGGAGCCGGTCGCGAACGTTCGAGAATGTTCGTTTTACGAAGCTACTCGTTAGGTGATTCGCTAGCCTCTAGGTGCCAAGCAAGCCGGCTGCTTGTGCGTTCGTGACATTTTATATATACAAAAATAATCCTTATAGCATGATTCAGTATTCACGCGTGATGGCTCATTATTAGCGTATTTCATGTACAACTTTGGTGTTTCTATACCGATTTCTATGATTCTTTTTTATGGAATATTTAATAATGTTAATTTTTTTAATTAGGGATGACTGAGAGTGTTATAAACGTAAGAGTAGACAAATATAATGAGAAAGCTTCGAACTGCTAAGTTATCGGAAGTTACACGTGTCATTGTGAGTCAACCATAAAAGATAGACATAGGCTGTCGTGGGATATTTTTTACATAAGTTTAAGGAGAACGTTTCCGTCATACATGATTTCTGTGTAGCTTTAACCATTAAGGTTGCACACGCGACGGAAGCTTAAAAAATGGAGTAACTTCTCCCGTTTTCCCAACATTTCCCTTCACTGCTCTGCTCCTATTAATTGTAGCGCGATGAAAAGTATACTATAACCACCACAGGAGTATGACAAATAATTGTACCAAGTTTCGTTAAAATCCGTCGAGTAGTTTTTGTTTCTATAACGGTTATACAGACAGACAGACAGACAGACAAAAATTTTACTAATTGCATTTTTGGCATCAGTATCGATTCCTAATCACCCCCTGATAGTTATTATTTTGGAAATATATTTCATGTACAGAATTGACCTCTCTACAGATTTATTATAAGTATAGATGTAGACTAAATTCATACCAATGAAGAAGATATACATGTATCTGGGTGATCAGCCGACTGTTTACATTCAAACATTGTGTGTGTTTCTGTACAAACACGGACATTGTCACGTGGGTGTGAAACATCATTCACGCATAACGACGTGTCAAACGATACCAACCACGCTAACCAGCCGGCGATCGGGCCTGTGTGACGACTCCTCGCGGAATTTGTAACACTAACGTCAAACATGTTTTATCACATAATAAGTTAGTAGATACCGTGTGGAATCGACGTGGTCATAACGAATTAATATCCCTTTAAACTAACCTATTCCCTATTTCGTATATCGAAGTTTCGAGGAATGTAAATTAATGTATTTTGTTTATCGTTGTTTGTTACTGTTTTTTCAAGCGTTATCAAAATTATAAATGAAATCGCCTGGAAGCTATTGCCACTTGGCTGAGCCATAAAACGAACGAACAGTTTATATTTCCATTTCCAAACTGATTTCTACAACGCTTCTAAAGTAATATAATTATACTTTGAGTCAACACATTGAGTAAATGAAGTGTGAGAAAGTTCTGGAATAGCCATTCTTATCCGACACTTTGAAATTTGACTCTTAACTTCATATTTATCTATAGCTTCTGGTGAGTCAAAGGGTAATAGCTTACAGCCGTGGCCCCGCGGCCGAGAGGCCGGTCAGTGCGCAGCCGCGGCGCGAGGCGGGTATCGGACACTTCTACTTTAAGTATTTTTAGTGTGTATAATAACGAGGTGTCAGCGTACATTTATAGCGGGCAGTAATGGCGTCGCCGATCGTAACACATCACCGGCGTTACGAGCCGCGCTGCCGGACGGCTCATTACGGCCGCGGGGTTTATCTGGACATCGCGAGGAGTGAGTATTAGCGCGGGCCGTTACTCGCGACCCTTTTAGCCCCGATAACCCTCTCCGTGCGCGCCAAACCATCGGCCCTCCTATTAAACCAGGTTTATGTAACCAGTTCGGCTCGTTACGGCATACCGACGGCCGATATTTATATAGATGGAGGATGCGCCCGCTGCGATGCGCCCGCGCCGAATACACTCGCGTGTATAAACCATTATTTATACTAGAAACTTCCGACAGAATATGACACAACCGAAATTTAACAGCTCTCTAGCTTCGGGATTCAATGCTATTTTCGATTTCACTAGAATATCTTTATAATGCCAGCTCATAAGTTGAAAAAAAAAAAGAATTTTATATGATGTTCTTAACCTTGTTTAGTGAGAAAATTGAGTGTAAAACGGACATAAGTAAATGTTGCACTCAGATTGCGGAGTTATCTATATTTATTTTATTAATCAACCCTTTGCTTTAATATCAATCGCGGTTATTCACGAACCAGTTCCTATCACTATTGAAATCAAAATATTTGATTGATGATTGATCAAAATTTTTGCATGATTCTCGCAAATGAAATTATTTATTACTCTTAATTGTAAACAACTAAAATAAATGATTGTGCAAAACAAAAATACAATTAGGCGCACAATAGATATTTGTGTACGCTCGAGGCTCGAAACTGCAAGAACATGCAAAGAAAAGTCTGAAACAAAGTTCTTGCTACTTTAATACCTAACGCTATATCTGCCTTTGTTTTAAACATTCACGTAACTAAACATTCACAATAGTCTGCTAATCTCTAACGAGTTAATTTTTAATATATGGTTTGGTTAGACAAATTACCTTTGTTATGGTTTGTATCGGAGATGAGATCAGCTCCCCGCAGAGCTCACTCGGAGATGTCATTATGAGTTGTGTGTATATGTATGTGTGTGTGTGATTTAGTAGTCGGGCGCGAGTTAGCGGTTCATTTACACTTATTAGCGTTACAGGTTATAGGAGCAATGCCCCCGCCCCGGTCTCCATTGCCACACCTCGCCAGTCCAGATTATAAACAAATAGCTTGAGGTACAGGTGAATTGTGGACTAGCGTGGTTCATGACTTATCTAGGCTAAGAACAAGACAGTAAAGTTCAATTTCAAACAGTAAAATAAAAGTCTCTTTGTCATCTAGATAGTAGGTGTCTCGTATAACATAAGAGTTTGAGTGTATACCATCGTCTGGTCTATTTTTGCTATGACCTTCGCCCTATTATAACGAGCTTGCTGGATGTGTTCCGGTTTATAGGATCACTGCGTATAGCGTAATTATTAATTAATTTGAGACCTAACATAACCTTAGCATTAATATTCAGAGAGCAGGGTATATTGCAATACCTTGCATCTCAATTCCGTGGATAGCTTTCATAATATTCAATAGCCTTCTAGCTTTCTTCTTCTAAAAAAATATATTGTGCTTAATTAGTGTATCGAGTAATTAATATAAAAAGTTTTAGATTGGTTCCGCAATAAGAAATAATGACATGTCTAATTGCAATACATGCACTACAAACAACACAAACGTATGTGTTTAAATGGTATGAAAACAACAGTTTCACGGTCGGTTAGGTATTCAACGACCAGCGAGTGAAGTGTGACTACAGGTTACAGGCTACCGAGCACTCTATCTCACAGTCATTGCGCATGCGCGTCAATTATAAAAAGAGAGCAAATGATTATTGCTAGAACCATAATATTAACTAATTAGGTGATACTGTAACAAGGACAAAGTTGCGAAGTGCTAATTATAAGGTAGTGGTATATAATATTATTACGAATTTTGGTTGGGCAGAGAAAAAATTTGTTCCGTTTATCACCATAATATGATAAGAAACAGGTTCCACTTTAGTCTAGTTTTCTGTACGAATAATACCTTCGATGGGTCTGTATAATTATCCTATAATGACACCTGCTCAGTCAACCGTATCGTGCCAAAATTAATGGCCAAAAATCCATACGTTAGGTATTAACTGTTCTCTATTCAACTGGCATCTACAACCATCGCAATAATACCCCAATGTTCCCATAAACATAGCCAGTAGAAGTTTAAAGTGCAAGCAACGCTTACTGGCTGGCGGTCGATATATCACAGGCCGCTCATAACGACGGCGTGCGGCTGCGCTGCACACTGCACTGATTTGTGCGCGCGCGTGTGACCCGCGACCCGCGCCCGACATCCACACCTGCACGCACTTGCAACTCGTGCTCTATCCGATACTTATTATGAATATCCCTCCGAGATGAGGAATGGTCGCCATAAGGGTAGCTGGATATTGAAATTCTAACACATAAAACTACCGCTAGGTGGTAAATCTGTTATATTTCAGAGTTAGTCCGGTCTTAGCCTATATATTAAGCGTAAGTACCGTTGTGTCACGATTTTTTAAGACATTAGTGCTATTATAATACTGGACATGAGATTATTTATAAATATTATGTCGTCGATAGAGAAACACAGTAGGCAGTATCATATTGGACTTGTCCTTAAATAACGTCAATAGGGGACCGGCCTGTGTTCGATTTTGTACATTATTCTATATGAAATGGTTGATAATACGAAAAAGAAACCCTCCTGCGAAAACTGCATTAAAATTGGTTAAAAAATGAGCCAGTAATTCATATTTCAAATATTACTATGTGCCGAAGTGGGCGCGAAGTGGGGATATCGCTTCATCTCTTTCTTTCGCACGCGTCGTAATGCCCGATGACGTCACACGTGGGTATTGCGCCTCTTTTCTGTTTCTTATTACTTACCCCTTCTACCGAAATTAAAAGACTTATAACTTGTTGATTTTTTACCGGATTTAAATAATTCTTTCTGTGTTATAATTTATATAACGTAAATATTTGATAATAATAAAGAACAAAAATGAGTCCGGTCCCCTATTCTACAGTGTTTATTTTATTGCACTTCATACATACGGGTATTATCATGTAAAGCGGGACTTAATGCCAGAGGCCTTCTCTACCAGTCAATCTGAGGGTTGTACAGAAATAAAAACATACTAGTATTATTACATTTTTCTATTAAACAAGTAGTTTTCTCGTCTTGTACTGTTGAACAACATAAATGTCTTCTATTAGAACATTTAATAATGGACTACGTCATATTTCCAAATACAAGAAGATATGACGTAACTTATGTTCTTTTCTCAAGCCGTTGTAGGTATAAATAAGGAGCAGTGCTAAATTAAAACATAAATTTAGTGCTCGAATCACTCAGCGTGAGAAAAACAGTTTAAACTTAGTCGTAAACATTTAACTGTCGTTTAAAGTTACATATATTACAACAGTACGTTAAGTTCTCTCCCATCTAATGAAACGTTTGAAACGCGCGAACAAATCACGCTACAGCATGAGCTAGAGTATTGTTAATTAGTGGCAATTCATGCAAATAAGCCCTATTTCTTGTTATTCCACCAAGAAATAAACCTAAATACATTCTGTCTCTGTCCCTGAAGTGGAAGGCTGCATCGCAGGCCGTTACCTAGTCAACGACCTTAGCTCACTCGTGTAGAGAAAAAGCGAAGTATAGGAACAAAATGCATCTCACCCGATTCACTCCTAGATCCGCGAACACTGTCGTGGTCCGTGGCAGTCTCATTACCGCTGCAGCATGCTAATAGCGCGGTGTCATTCAGCGAGGTATCAGCGCTGTAACTCAGCGCGTCGTGTGCCGGGGGGCGTGCGGCGAGGGGCGTCCGCCGGGGGGCGTCGGTGAGCGTCGAAATGACGCACCCGCCGCCTTCTGACGGCTATCGTCACGCGCCCGTGAAATACAATCTGCAGCCTGAAATCGACGGAGATTAGGTGCACAGTACGGTAACATTATTGTGTTTACAGATCTCACTATTGTAACGAATCTAGGTAGGATACTATAGTATAATATGGTGGGATTCTATTGAGGTTCGGTTAACTGAAACGTTGAAGTACATTAGTCCTCAGAGGGAAAAGTATTGTTTTTCCTCATACCTTTAGTGAAATGCCTAATTTAAAGCATCGAGGCCGAAAATGTAACTTCTAACAAACTTTTTAATCAGACTAAAACATAATCAGCTTTGGGCTCTTTGCCTTCCAAATTTAATATTAAGACAATTTAGTAGTATTAGATAAATACTTATCAAAAAGATAGATTTGTAAGAAGGTATGATAGCAGCATTCGATATACATAACAAACTTTTAATAAATGTTAGGTCGAAATTTATTAAACCGCTTTTATTCAAAGTAAAAATGTTTACAACTGTTTTAATGAAGTCTTAACATTAACACAGTTGTTAATTATCGCGAGACATTTCAATAGGCATTAGAGGTTGTGAATGTTGCCGTACTGTCTGTCCCTGCACGTGGCCGCAACATTACACTACATTTGAGCTTCGGAGCACTTCGCCCATTACTTCTGTCACTCGCATTCCTTTACACCACTTTACACCTTATCACAAACGGATAAGGTTGAAAATGTGTTGTGTATGACTTAGGGGATAAGTTAGCGTGGTGTATGGCACTTCACGCTCCTGATTTACGTATGCGCAGGCGCAACCTAATGAAATAGCTCTTAACTACAGGACTAGAGCGCTGTAGATCGGCGTGGATGTGTTTATTCGCACGGTTTCTACTAAGATGTGGACTTTATTATGGTTATTGACGCCCTTTGCGGCACAGATAGTGAACTTTTGAGAGATTGTATTTTAGATCTGCGCAAGATTGTGATCCATGGTTTTAATGTAGTTGGAGTCAAAGTTCCCAAAAAATACTCCAGAAATATAATGTCATGAATAATGTCCCATTAAATGTGTACTGCTCAGGGCACATCAAAAATTCCAGGCCCGGATAATTAAAGTGTGCATCTCGAAATTGAAATCATAAACTTTAGGTGAAAAGTTGAATCAATTAGTAGTCAATAACAGAGTTCTTGGTATTGCAAACTCGCCTCCGCAGTTTAACAAGGAGAGCCACACAAGATACTGTTAAGATCTTTCATTATAAATGCTGTTATTTATCACTTAAATAAATTAATTTGAGTCTACAATTCCTTAAATCATTCATCGGCAAACGGTTATAATTGCAACAAACACAAAACGATCAGCTGAACAAGCCGTCCACTCTAACCCCGGGGTCGCGCCGCGCCGCCTGCGCCTGCGCCTGTGCCGACCGTCGACCGCCGACCGCCAGGCACTCGCATTCCATATCGGTTTAATTTCACGGCTCGTGATCACGTGATCGCGGTCGAGCCGTCGCTCGCTCGGACGGTCGGTACACAACTCTCATGTATATTGCCCGCTGTTACTCGCGTCTAGATACCTAGTTCCTTAGTCTAATAGCTTTGACTTATAGCTTTTAGGCTTAGTATTACAGCAAGGAAGCCAGCAATAGGAAAAATAATCAACTTGTTTGCATTAATGAAAAGAATTAATAATAAGATCTGCCATAGAATGAGCATACAAAATATTGAATAACCCATCAATGCGATGCCATACTTAGTTTGAATTATTTGCTCTTGTTTTAAAAGTATAATATTAACTCCTGTCAAACTGGCTGGAAATCTTATTAGCCTGCATTTGTTTGCCGCTGTCCATCTAGACGAGTGAAACCGTCGTATACGCGATTCATAAATCTGCGAGGAGCGATCTGCTAGGCGTCGCTCGTCGTGACTGCGGTATTAATTAGAAAACTAATGGCGACCGCTTTGTACCACTGCTGAGATATTACCACTGTAATAAGCACCGCGCCAGCCACAACTTATTGCGCATGCGGGACGTTAAAACAATACGCTAATATCGACTTACTTGCAGTATTTATGAGTATTTTTTTAAATGTAGAGTCGCTCTGAATGCGCCTTTCCCTGCACTCAGTACCATAGATAGCTCTGCTCGATCGGGTTTGCTTTTTATTACAAAATTGAATGACAAAAAAAAGAAGGCTCCTCTGCTTAGCTTCATGGCAGCTAATAAACTCAAACAAGACTCCACGAAACTTTCAATTAGTACTATAATTACAAACCGATTGCCAAGCTAAAACATTAACATGTTGAGTCCCATAGCCTATGTATATAATGTAACACAAACTTCCTGGCCTCGAGCTGTTACTGAGTAGTTTAATTAGTACAAAATATATTTTTGACTGGATTTCTTTACCCCGTGTAAAGTCGTTTGAGACCTACCACCAAGTAAAACATCCGTAAAATACAAAACATTGATTGATATCGAGATCCTTTACTCAGATACCACGCTCTTGACACGCCATTAATCACTGCGATGGAAAAAGACGTGTGCAAATACTTGCCGTTGTTTCTTTTATAATATAAAAAGTATTGAAGGCGAGTGTGGTGATGAGCGTCCGATGTAGACGTTAGGACTTGTTACTCGCATGTTTAAAATTTTTAAACAAATTTTCTATCAAGTAGTTAATAAGTGTTTTTGCTATAAATTTACTTATCATATACGATCTATTTCCTCCTCATAAGAGATTTATTATTATCAATATTAAAAAACATTCAGTCGTTGCGGATTGTATGAAGAGCCGACACAGCAGAGCCGTGGAATTTTTATTGCCCACCATTCAACAAAAACTTTGCATGTAAGGGTTATGAGCGTTCTCGGTTGTGGTCGAGCATGAAAGCTGACCTCTCCGTACTGGGTATTGATAAAATTATTCATTGCGGTCAGTAGAGATGGTTCGGTCATTTTGATCCAACTGGGTGATGTTGTGGTTGCAAGGTATAGCTACCTATACCTCATGTTGTCTTTTTTATCGAAGCCGCTAATAGTATTATTAACTCATTGTATTAAGGGATTATGTTTTAAGACATAAATTTTATTTCATTTTGAGGCTTATGTACAGCAAAGGCTTAGCTGCAAATGATTTGAAGGACCGCGGTGAGATCACATTTTCAATGCCTTCAGGTCTCTGTATGTATTAATGCAATCTTTCCTATATACGAGGCGTTGTGACATTTTAGTTCGAAGAAGTTCAGGGAAATATTGTGCAAGTAATACTGTAGCTTGGCTTCAGAAAACCATTCTTAGAATATTATCGCAGACTTTCCATTGTTTCTTCGAGTTCTTATTTAATTTTCGATGCGTCTAATCTTGCCTTACACATTAATGCTTAATTTACTAGTCATTAAGATATATTGAATCGTTAGAACCTAAGAAATAATACCTAACCGACCAGAGCCGTATGTAACCGCTAATGTGTACTTATGAAGTTTGCTATTCGTTTAACGTTATAATCGCAGTGATTTAGAATGATCAACGGAATGGATAGAGCGCGACCGCAGCCCGTGGACAGCATTCCCGCGGGTTCCCAGCGCGGCCGGTGCACGGCGGCTGAGCGGCCCGACCGCAGCGAAACTTCTTACTTTAACCGCAGAGAATTAACTTGGACTTATTAATGACCCGCGGTTTTGTTACCAGGAACGCGATGGTATTTTGTTTTAAATATGCGGTAAAAAGTTTGCAAGAAGACTTGATTTTTATATGGGCTCAAGATCGAAAATATCTAGCTTGTTGTATGCATAGCAGTTGTGTTTGCAAGAAGCCACTATGCATGTCTACACTCTACATGTTCGTTGAACCCTATACAGTCGTCTACAAAATATATCATGTGGTTTTATTTCTATGGACATAACAAAAGATGCAACTATCATACGTAAAAAATATGAGTTTGTAAAGGGAATATTACAAAGTGAATATTTAGAGATTTCCTATAGTATTTCCCGGGCGTATATCTGATGGCTCGCTCGCGACCTCGTCCTGCCGCGGCTAGCGAGGCTCTATCGGTGCATCGCTGCATACCGTACCAACTACCAGTACGGAACGCATGTAGCTTCATGCACTCGCTTCTAATGCATACACATCATCTCAGCATATGATAATGTTACCTCTACACTGAAAGCTCTTGAGAATTACAGTGAGGGTATATTTAAAAGAAATGCTGTTTGGTAGCCAATAATAGCATATAATCAGTATACAAGCACATTGGTCTAATCTCTTCTGTTATATTGTGCGTAATATAAACAACCAACTGAAACAAGGACTTCTTATGTGATTTTTGAAGAGTTCGTTTTATTTTTGAACGCATTTAATTTTGGAACAACTAATCTGATTTTGAGAATTCTGTCATTAATAGGTTAGCTACATTATCGTTGAGCGTCAGTATCGTCACTAAAATGAGTAAAACATAGCTCGCAATCTATCGCTAGGAGTGTGACCGCAGCTCACGCAAGGCTATTATGCAAGTGTATCACAAGCGGTACGAGCGCGGAAGCGGCGAGCGGCGCGGGCGCGATACCGTCGTATTGTTTGTGCGCGATATTTACACGCGGTTTATTATTCATGCCCTCGCACGCCATCGCCTCATCTGTTTAACGCTGTGGTCCTGTTGACAGCGGCGCTGATACTTTATCATCCATTTAAGAATTGTCGTTTGTTGACAATAAACTCTTTTTTGTTTATAATGTACAATGCAATAGAATTAACTTGAACTTACTGAAACCGGAATGTTTCGGTGGTAGTAACATTTTCGGAATTTAAAATAGTTATTATCTATTTATTCCTTTGGAAGACAATAGATATTTTTTTACTATTTATGCCTTACTGCTATGAATTATATATCAAATAATAATTGTTGCTCGCGGTTTCACCCGCGTAAAAAGCCTTTCCCGCTACAAAAGTCCCTAAAACACTGTCTCAATCCAGCGTTATCTGCACGATGCCAAGGACATCTCTTAAAAACAATTATAAAGCATCCTTTAATTTCCCATGAGATCAAATAGTCAGGATAAATAGTAGCCTATGTATTAATCCGGGAAATTTTATATCCGTATGGTAAATTTCATCCAAATTCGTTCAGCTATTTCTGTGTTTAATTCCAACAAACTTTCAAGTATTTTCACAAACTTTCTTATTTATAATATTATAAGTAAGATTACTTCTATCAGAATAATGTTGTATCTATTAAATCATTACAACCATAATATTAATATTGTCATTAAGTATAACAATTTCTAAATACTCTGGCTGCAAGCGGATATCAATATTATACCCGCTTGCAGCGAGACCGAAGCCTCAAATATTTGTTTTCAAACATTACGCAAGAATACTGCTCGGCATAATTTGGCGCTCGTCTGTGAGTGAGTTGGATGCGAGTGGAGTACGCACTGCCCCCCCCCCCCCTCTCCACGTCCCCTCCTCCCCCTCGGGCGGAGCGCGCTCCCACGCTCCCCGGGGATGTGCAACGGTACTTGCTTCCGCCTGCGCAGGATTATTTTAATTTGAGGCATTTACAGGAACAAATGTGTGCACGAACGCCACCCGAACGAATAACTGTTCTTTTTTGGGTCTTGTGAAGGATTATTTACAAGTAAAATAAAAAAAAAAACTTAATTTGCCCATATAAATAAGGTGGTAAATATACTTGTAGGTAGGTACATAATATAATTCAGCATGAGAACATCATAATGAGGCTAAAAGCTTTGTTTCATTTCTTATTGATCTAGTGGCTGTAAACCCAGAGCTAGAGGTCTTAGATTCGAAAGTAATAAAAAGTATTTGAAAGATTGTGTGAACTTTAGTTGAACTTCTGTGTGGGCTTGAAGATACGCTATTAGAGATCTAATATTGTATATATCTACATTTCGTCTAAGTCTTTTTTAGTTCACTATTAAATGAAGTTACATTTACTTGTTATTGTAAACTCCCATCATGTCCAAATTGATAAATAGGAAAAACAGTTGAAGTGGGTCCGATGTTTGTATGTCCAAGACAAACATTTGTCAGACAGTTGTTGGTCGCGAGTGGGGCCCACTCCTGGTACCGTTTGTGACACCCACATTGCGAGTACACCTGGTACAAACACTGCACTTGACTAACTTTATAGCAGCTTAACAAACGAAATACGTTTACACTAAAAAATAATATAATCTCGCGCTGGTATAGTAAGACGGTGGGCAAAAATGCAACTTTACCAATGGTCTGTGAATTATGTCAGTTTCGTCTTAGTGATATTCGTCAAACCGCGAAATTGGCACGAATTTGTTACTCAACTTAAGAGTTGAACTCAGATTTCTTTAGTATTCGTGCCGCAGTACTCTTGTAGACTAACGCGACGAGGTATAGATTGAAGTTAATATTTAGGGTATGTAGAGTGCGGTGGGATTTTCCACATCGACGCCGACAGCGGCTCAGTGGGCAGGATGCGTGGAGTGCAGTGACCGTGCCTGCCTATTACTCCCATACAATGCGCTCGCTCACAAAAAACATAATCCGATTATTTGTTCAATTAGCTGCGCGGGCGCAGGAGTGTGCGTGCGTTCTCACGAACACATACACGTACGCACGCTGCGCACGCGCAAGTCATGCGCATTAATGACGCACTAAACACCGGAGCCACCCCCGCGCCCCTCATCACAAAACACACAGTTTTTCGACAAGTAATTGAGGTAATCAAGAGAGCACAATGTTTTAAATCATACGTTCGACTGACGACTCGTCGAGGCCAAAAAAGTGGTTCGAAATTAAATCCGCGCCTTAATTACATGTGAGGAAAAAACACCGAGTCACATTTAATAAGATTACGTGAAAAGCAGCCAGAGCAGGTTTCGATTCTCTATGACATGTGAACTCACGAAGGTTTAAAATAAGGAATCGCTTATCAGTCGCTAAGGATTTGTGTTGGACGTTTATTGAACATAAGTATTTTGATATTTTAATTTCCTACAACATCTGATAATTTATGTTGATATAACATGTAGGTACCAGCGATGTTCATGTGTAGCACGAATTCCGCGCGGAATCCGACTGATGACACAGAACACACCATATTGGTCGCTGCACACTACACACGGTGTCATAAAAACGTATTGATTTATCGTACATTTGAATATTTATACGAGTGAGAATTAACTGAATTAATTTGTCTCGACTTGTTTGTTCCATTTCAATTAGTTTACGGTCAAAGACATTTGTAAAATTCATCATTATCGTTAAAACAAAAAGCCGACTTACGAGGTTTAGAAATTATTTGCGTGATTAGTAAAATATTTATTTATAAGACAAGGAAGACGACCGGGTACATGCATCAAGCGAATCTCTGTAAACGATCCACTTCAATGAACACGAAGGGTTTGTTTTTGCGATGCTGACCTACGAAGGGAGAGGGATTTGATGTATTATTTCATTTCCAGGTGAAGACAGTAGAGAGGAGGCAGGTGAGTGATTCATAGAGAAAGGCGCAGTCTATTTCCTTATTAAATCGCGACGGTAACTCTCTCTGTTTGTTTTAAAAGCTTTCAAAGTGAGCGATGAGACTGTAAAACGAGAAACCGTAGCTTGGATCGATCGATTCGTAGAAGAATGGCCACTTGTGTATGGAAGTCCGTGTCGCAAAACCTTTTGGTTACGTATGATAGTGAAAAATATTCTTAAATATCTTTTCTTGAAAACCGTAAATGTAATCTACTAACAAAAAAGTGAATTCACTATTGCAAATTTATTATTTGCGGTTAGTGCAATAACCGTGTCTAGGGTTTGAACGGAAGTTCAAATTTGTCAAACTTGAACTTAGATACCTTACCTACAAGTTTGTGTGTACTTCGTTATATAATTATTTATGGTAATGCTTCGTATTATATCACATATTATATCGACACGGATGTCGTCGCCTGTCACTACATTAACAAAAAACTGCGAGAAGGATAAAAAGTAGACCACGTTTATAAAAAGGTATCAATTCCATGTTACAAAAACTACAGCGATCTTGTTTTATCCTATGGGCAGTATCAATTTGAAGGTCGGCATACAAGGAGTAGATTCGGTGGTGGGTACTGACCATCGTGCATAAACGATCGTGTATATCCTGTTTCAAAGGCCGGAATAACTCTGTCGACTGGCAAGATAGCTGGCTGGCTGGCTTACCATCTCAAAAATAAACATAAAATGTCCTATTTGATAATTGTGATTACGTCCTCGGGCCTTTAACTTTGGCATTGGGTTTTGATAAAGGCGGTGAAGATATGTGTTTGATCACTTAACAAGCCGACTGTAAGAAATGCAACATAAAACCTGTTACATCGCGGCGAGAAGCTATAAGACATATTATAACTGCATAGCCACAATATATAGTGAAAAACCATAGTGTATAGTGCCGAAGATCTGGGTACATTCAGTTTATAGTATCGGGTATAGTTTCAGTAACTTTTGAGGTCGACTTTTATATTCGGTTTGTAAAATATTTACTATATACAATCGTGTCGAGTTGCGAGGGACAACCATCTCTTACCAGTCGACCCTCTATCTGGAATCTTCTCCACTTAACATCAGGCAACTATGCTGCATGCTAAATTTGGCAATATAAAAAAGTAAATCTTTAACTAGGTTCGTTTATACAAAAAAAATGTGGTTACGGAAAATCCGCATAGTTTTTGGACATAAAAAGTTGATTGATGTAGATAGCAAAAGCGCGTCGACGCCTACTCGTAGTTCCGTACGCAGCGCAGTGAGATGCCGCTGTCAGCAGACCGCTATTAACGATTTAATGATGATTAAATTTATAAATTATGTGCGATGTGAAACACAAAGACTATTGCGGAGTTAACAGTACTTTCCAATACAAAGTTCGCCACACTACGCCGGAGTTTACGTCGCCGAACACTTAACAGTTTCGACTGAATGCTCGAAACTTCGATTGCACGTTATTTAAGTTACACGCTTTTGCTTCGGAAATGTAGATGTCATGTCAGATCTAAAACAATTTTCATTTTTCAATTAAAATGCAATTTCGGTGGCTTAAGCTGCTCCTAGCATAGGTGCTTGGAGATCGAGGGGTCTAGAGACCGGCCACGTAAATTACGCCACAATAAGGAGAAAACTTACTGACGCTACCATCTCTACATACCTAAACAACGCAAAGCCAAATTTCTTTATTACCATAAATGGAGTGTTTTATTTCGAAAACGGTTTAATTAAATTGAAATTTTAATTTGATTGTCTCATTAGGAGATCAAAGTTAAGCGACGAACATAATGGCGTTAGATCTAAGGTTAGGTTAATTACGTCGTAACATTATTCTGTTTTATAGCACATAGCCGACAAACGAGGAAATAGGTCATCGGATAGTAAATCATCATGGCGAACGCCCACAAAACCAAAAGAGTCGAGGACAGAATGTTAGCTAACGGAGAGTAGGGTAGGGTGGTGAATTTCTTCATCAATCTCATAACCGATAGGTAATGCTGTAATAAGGCCCCAGCTCATGTCGGTTTTCTTGTATATTCCAGTGAACATCGACCTGCGAGTAAGCATATAGTGTTGTGTGTTATGTGACGTGCACTCTGGAGTCCAGCGGTGTCTATTATGTTCAGTCAAAATATTTAAATACATTTGCTATGTATGTAGTTGGTTACTGCGTAAGTATAAAAAAAAGTCGCAGCCAAACTGGCTTACTTGATTAATTATAAACCAATCTAATAGATTTATTGCCACCTAGTCTTGCTATAGTTTACGAGACATATTAATTACAATTTGTGTTCAATCTTATTATTTGCGATATGAAACAGGTTTTACGAAATATTATTTTTATTTAATAAGCAAGTGATTCTAATTTGAAAATGATCAGGATTACGCTCGCTCGATTTAATCCGCGATGACATTTAATAAATACAAATAAAAAACTAAATTAATCTCGTTTACAGATGTTATGGTCCGTACTGTGACAGAACCGTGTCGAGACAGAAAAATCGGAATACCTGTATTAAAAAAAACCTAATAGGTTTTGTTTATTTGCTGACTACGTAGAAATTATTCGTCTGTTTTTTTTTAATTGCAAAAAATGGATTTTGTGATTTAAACTCTTATTATGATTACACGGTCAACTTACCCCAAGTTCGAAAAATAAAACACGGACGAACGTGATCACACACGTACATTGATGAATCTACGGTACATTTTGCAAGGCATCCACTGCTGCTTGATTAAAACGTCACGGCCTTCCCACTGGACTATACACGGCAGTGTGGGCCACAGCTAAAGCAATATTTCTAGTATTAACTGGGTTGTGTTTAACGTGGAAGTTGCGGTAATCCGACTGTGTTAACTGGTATGTAGAGAAGCGACGTTAATACCAGTTGAAAAATAGTCGATGCGACAGCGTTAGTGCTGCGCGTGGGCGAGGGTCAGCAGGGAGGTAAACACACGCTGTTTACGGCAGTTAAATATATGACTAATGATAGTTCGCATTAATACAAATATCATTACAAAGAAGTAAAGATGTTTGGGTAGAGGTGTAATCCCTGGAACTAGTTCTTCGGTTCTGAAAATCCTATAACTTGTAGGAAATTAAATTATCTCCGAGTGTTACACGATACATATTTTACCATAGGCACCGACTTTAACGGTGGTAAAGTAGCGGGTAAAAGTTATAAATAATTATATTTCATAAAGATACTAGCCTTTACTTGTATTACTGCTCGCGTAGAAGTGAAATTTTAAGATTTTTCCACTTGCTGGATTTTTGTAGTGCAACGCATTGTTTACATTAACCAAGTATAATATTATGGTGCTGTTCCACTCAATTTAGTAAAATATGTCCTAAAATCATAACCCGTACATAACTCTCTACCGCTAGTTATAATAAGCATCAAATAGAAAGCTTGCTTCTGTGAGGAATAATATTTAATTTGTGTGGAGTCGGAGTCCGGCGCGTCGCTGTCGGCGCGGCCGGCGCTCGCTCGATACCCTACAATTAGGTTATTAAACGCGCTGGGCCCGCGGCGCGCGCGCATCTCTGATCTACTCTGCTATTGCTGATGGTACAGCAGGGTCACTCTGTTCAACGTTGTGGAGTCTATAAGGCTACCAAATGTCATTCATTTTTATTACAAACTAATTAAGTATTAAAGTAAAATATGTAATTTGGTCAAATTTGTTCTTATTCTATTATTTTTCTACGTTTACTATAATAATTTTATACGAATTTAATACCTAAAAATGATATTATATTACACATCATCGTTTAGGAAAAAAAAAATTTATTGATATTTAAAATAGTGACATCTATATGTTATGTTTGTTTCTGTCCATCTAAAGGTAGTCTGGAAGAAATCACTTTTAGCGATAAGATTGTCTGGTAGAAACAGTTTCCATGTTTGATTATTTTATTTTTATGACTATAGGCATTATACAACTAATAATATTTGGAAAGGTACTAAATCACCTTCTGTTACAAGTTGTGTTATGTCCAAATCGGTAGCGTGACGCCGAAACACTAATAACGATATGTGAGCAAGGGCGCTCTCGCCGGCAATTACCTGCCAATTAATAGCGACCAGCGACCGGCAACTATCACCGCCGGCTGCCACTAACCACGACCTTTCACTTTGTGAACGATGATCTAGTCTTTATGTCGTGCATTCAAAGTATTAGCATGAGATATGAGGAAATTGTGTGTTTGTGTTAGAGTTAGGTAAGTAGCTCTATATGAATTGGGTATAGATTTTGTTGTACAAATATTAATTTGATTATATTCTTTCTACAGCTGCCTTATGATATGAGCACTTTACTGGCCTGATGATCAATGATATCCCATTGATAAATTTAAATATATTCAGGAATATATAAAAATCATCTACCCATCATGCCTATTAGCAATATATTATGTATTTTAGTTTGGAATCTTATTTATGTAAATGTATATTGAAGGAGCCTTTGGGAAATCTTTGTTTTAGAGTAGAACTCTATAATTGAGAAAATTTTACTTCCAACGAAGGCATAGGCTCAGTCATCCAGATTGCTTTACCTATAATTCAAATCCACACTACCCAGGGTACATAAGAAGCTCTCCACGTGGAATATCATTACAAGTGGTTTTACATTATGGCTCGTCTATATGCATAATTAATTTGGGAAGCACATCAACTGCTCATAATGTATGGTAATGGATGCAAGTGGCTGTTCTACCCATTCTATTGCTGTCCCAATGTATGTGGCGATAGCGTGCGCTGTGTGGGCCGCGTGTGTGGCCTGTGGCGCATGCAACCCGCCACGTATCGGAATTATCGGACTATAGATTATAAAGCTATATGGGTAATTAGGAACTCTAGTTTTGAGGATAGTGTAATTGGACATTATGAAATTTAACATTTAAAAGTTTTGTCCCAAATACTTTGACATAAAATTCTTGGCTGATGATGAACGCTGCGAGTAGGTACCCACAAACAATACCAATACTGCTGTATACATTGAGTTAAATAACAATATGGCATGCGCTCGTCATCCTGTAAATAATTGCACTGGTTAGAATGTCTTTTAAACATGAGTCTTAGTCATTTTGCAGTGGTTAGGGGCAGAAAATAATGAGGCCCTAACCTATCTATCTGGACAGCTTTTAACGATATATACAAGAGGGCTACAAAGTACTAAGTAGTAACCTAGTTTATCATCGGTTAAAGAACAGTAATCTATGTAATAAAGTCAGTGTAGTGTCTTATATTTTGAAACATTTGTCAGTAGCGTTTCTGCAGTTTATAGAGTCGAGGCGCTTACAAGTTAATAACTTGTCAGTATAGTCAGCTAGTTGCATACATATCGCGTTTGATAAACCGCAATAGTATGCTTACAACGTCTAAATCAGGTCTAATTGACGCTTGGTATCTACGCCGACAATGCGCGTATCTACTGACGCGAGATATCTTAATGAACCGCCAATAGCGCCCGCTGCACTGATACTAGTGAGAAATGGCGCGAAATTATATCTACGAGTGTAAAGAGAAATATTGGTTTGTATGCAGCTTACACGTTGTCTCTATAGGGTTGTGCAGATGGGGAACTAACACTCGCTTTCATGGTGGTTGTTGTTTTTTTACCTGTATACGCTCTTAAATACAAATTATATAAAATTGACTCATTCCAGTACAGCACTAATAGCAACCAAAATCCAATAAATTTGTATTATTGCTGCATTTCATTAGATCTGTGAAGTGCCGCCGAGTAAAAACATCTCGACTGTTAAAATAAAGGCACAATAAAATCAACTTTGGTATGTTCTCTCCCGTAATGCTATTTATAAAGCGGATTTTTGAACAAATTGCAGGTGTAATTGCGTTGCGAGCTCTCCGCTTATTTCGCTCATTCCGCTCTCGCTCTCGTCGCTCGATGCGCTCACGAGCGGTTGTTTATTGCTAATGGAGAGCGGTCGCAGCGGCCGGCGCAATTAACCACTACCGTTACTGCGAGGATACGACCGGGACTTTATTTGAATTTGTGCACTTGCTGTAACATAACTGCTCAGATTAGACAAGCTCGTGGCGTAGTGGACATGAAAGGGGTTGCAGTGAAACAACAGGCCTCGTTTTCAGCTCGGTCTGAGATCAATATTGCACCTGGGGGTAGGCGAAACCATAAAGTTTTGTGTTTTTGTACCCAGTATAGTGATAAGCTCGCCTACCTGTTGAATTCATTTTCAAGAAGACGCATAACGCATACGGGAATATATGTGGTTGATGCTAGATCTAGGAAACGTGACATGTTAAGTATGTTGTATACAATTAACTATGACGTCACTGGCTTTGAATAAAACTGTCTACGAACCCGAAGTGTTTGACAATTAGTGGACGCCACGTGACGAGTGCTGCGGAGGATGAGTGTTCAGGTGTGTAGAGGATAAGTGGGAGGGAGGGGGAGTGTAGGCTCTAGAGCCCTCTTGTTGAGTGCGGAACACTCCAGCGTGGGACGCAGCGTGTCGCGTTGTACTGTGTACGTCGATTGAATAAACAATCATGAATGTACCGGATTTAATTTTTTCTATAATATATCGTATAATTTATTTTTATGCTACAGTAAACTGTATTAAAAAGAAGCGAAACATTAACTTTTTTACAGTAGAAAGGCTAATAGACTGATTAACTACCTAATAAGTGATTGGAAACCGCCTAAGATCCGCAAAGTCGTGGTCTCATTATGCCATTTCAATATTAATTGCTTAAGATCTATGTGATGTCAGGAAAATACGTTACAAGTGGAATAAGAAAATGTGTGAAGATATTTCAAGACATGAATTGGCAAACTAGTTGAACCTCTACAACAATGTTTGACTATTTGGTATTGATTGTTTGAGTCATTGTGCAGCATGTGGAGTGGTGTAACGGTGCAGTGCAGCGCTGCAGCGGCTGAGAGCCCACAAGGGCACCGTCGCCGACTCTTCACCGTGATTTCTATAAACCACTCGAGCGCTGTAGAGCGTCCGAGAGCGAGAGACGAGTGTTTTCATAACAACCTCGCATCACATAAATGACATAAACAATAAACATTTCTTCATATTCAAATTATTGTATTCACTCGGCGACAAGATAGTTGTCAAAATATTTATTATTTAAGGACAACGAATTCACAATATCATCAGGGGGGGATAAATAGTAACGCGCATGCGACTGCTGGGCCGAGTCCTTTACAATTTTCTTACAGTAAGATTTCCTTCAGTTGCTGATAGTATATTTATCAGTCGCAATGAACAACGTCGGAAATCATCAATACATATCAATGTGGAATAAATTGAATACAGTAATGAGTACAGTCGCGCGCACAACTCGTCGCTCGCGTGTAAATACTGTGGTACCGCTATATCATTAGCAGAGTTTACACGCGACTTGCTCTAATGTACCACCACTATTAGTACGGCGGGCGGGAGGCTGGGGGCGCGGGCACTCGGTGAAGGTTCAGCTCAAATTGACGGGTTTACGGTCGTGTGCCCATTACACCGCACGACGATATGGCATGTGCGATGTATCTCGTGTGACTTCATTTAGGATTGGCTTGAAATGATGGAGATAAACAGATTTTCTTTTAGTTTTTCGACAGGTTTGATACTTGCTTGTCTATAAATGACCCTTAACTAGCATTTCTACTTCCCCTTTCTACTACCCTTTCCCCTTGTCTATTTCATCAGGCTTGTTTGCCAGTATCTCTGAACACTTGTGTCCCCGAGCGTCCGGGAATTCTCTGGCGCCCGTTACCCGGCGGAGTGGTGGTGCGGTGAGACAGCCTGCGACAGTTCGCAAGGCGCGCGCACCGGACGCGCCGGCTCCAGCCCGGATAAATCATAGCGCCACCGCTACCGTCGCAAAAACAGCCGCCAGCGCGCATCTCCTGCCGCCGAGCTACGTGACCGGCCTCTTATCTACTAATACCTACCTATTTATTTGAATTGATTGCTCTACTTGATGTCGTGCCAGCGAGTTTAGATGGGGCCCCAGGATTTACCGATCATTCTGTACAATTTTCAAACCGAAGCTGATTTTTCCGGAATTATAATGCTCGCATTGATCACGTTATAAATATTATTACCACTGCAAAACAGCCACAAATAAAGAGTAGAGTGAAATAGCATCGTTCTTTATTCCTGTTACAATAACAAGGGCTGAAAGAAGTGTAGGGAAATATAAAAAGTGGGAGGACGGATGCAAGCAGGAAGAGAAATTTAGATAACGAAACCGGGGTATTTTTTACGTTCAAGAATATCATGGCGAAGCTCAGCGAAGCAATTTCCTTTCTGTAAACGTTTTTATATCCTTCGAAGTGAAGAATCGTTTGTCGACCTTTAATGTCGTGATTATATTAAAAAACGTACAATTACAAATAGTCTCAGAAGCGGCACAAGCGCGCGAGTGTCGGCTGTCGACTGCGCTGCGCCGAACGCGAATAAATAAATAATAATAGAGGAATAATACGCTACATCGAATAGAATAAATGAATTATAAGCGCGATATCTGCTGTTTACATCAGCTCTCGGCGCGGCTGCAGGCGAGGCCGGAGCAGACGACACGCTCGCCGCCCGCAGCTCCCGACCATTGTTCAAACAACTGCACACGCGTAATACTTTATAACAATATCTGTCCGATAGAATATGCGGCACTACCTGATACCAATGTATGATACACATCAACGACACCTCTGTAGTATGATATAGATGCAGAAGATCTGACACGTTGCCAAGCTGGCTTCAGTCTTATAATAAGATACTTGAACGAGCCTGTAGCTATACCAAGTTAAATTCCTGGCCCCGGCATCTGAAGTGTAGGCATTTCGAATTATGTAATCTAAACAAATTGCACACCTTGGCATCGCCAGCAGTACATTGTTTTAATGGCTTAAGTGTACTGCCAGTAAAGGTATGAGACGATAATTCTATTACAAAGAAATTTACTAAGCAAGTTACGAAATAAACATATAGTTTAAATGAGACAATTCCAACGGTTAGGGAAATAGTCGCTTTAAAATTACCATTATATGAGAGAAGGAAGGAGCATTGCATGCAAAGCGCCGGTGCTTCGCGGACAGCGCCGCGCAATACATATGTATGCTTCTGATGCAGAGGCGATAGCGAGCCACGAACCCGCGCGACCCGCCAACACACTGGGACTACTACTAGGCTTCCTGCTAACCAACTAAACGGGATCGGGAAGTTAAATTTTTTACCATCGCAATACTATCAAACAAATCTAGTTGTTGCGTGACCATCATCCTTATAAAGACTTACATGGACGTTCATACAGACATAAGTCACTGTCTTTCAAGCATTTGAATAGTTCTGAAGTATCGATTAAAGTCACTCTAAAGCAACGAAAGTTTTATATATGGGACCACAACCTCAGACCCGCAATCGACCGGCCCTGTTACGAGAAGATACATTATGGGGTTTATTTTGTCTTAAGTCCTGTCTTCAGCAACGTCAACCATCAACAAAAATGTAACCCCGTCGACGCGCTTGTCCTCAGTATTCTGAATAGCTATAAATTTGTAGATCCTCGTAAATGCCCCTTCAACACATGATATGTGTATCACCTTGATGTAGCCGGTACCTCGTCGGGTACATAATATCATGTTCAATATTTGTTATAAAAAGCATCGGTCGCTAACCCTGCGGTAACTGGCGTATAAGCCCTCATTCAATAAGCTCACAATTAAACAAAGCTCAGTACGCCAACGTCTTTAGTCCCTTTGTTCTGCTAATGGTGTCGCTAAACACTAAGCAGTGCGAGTGGCGACGCTCACGAGGGCCATATCTCACGCTTTGTGCGCCCGCTCGTGTATAATGAGTGACGGATGGCCACTCGTCACAGCGACGTGGTACACTAACTACTAAAGTCTAAACACACGCCCACACTCACGAGCAGTCGAAGAGGCCACGAGCCATCATGTACTTACGTTATTCAGAGTTCCTGTTGCTATAAATAAATAACACCTGATTCGTAGGTCATAGCTTTACGTAGACATTATTATCACGTGTCTGAGTTGTTAAAATATAGAGCATGTAATATGTCCATAATAGGTTTTTCTGATTAAAAGTAATATAACTTTGCCAGATAAAAGTCGGTATACAATTCTTACGCTGCACCAAATAGTAGCCAATACGAATGAAAAATGGGATTTCCTGTGTGGGATCCAATCAACTGGAGAGATTGGAGAAAATAAGTATATTTTATTGCGCATTTGCAGTTTGAACACGACGCTGCATAATTGTTGTGGATGTTGGGAAGTTGATTCATGAGAGAAAGCGAGACATCGCGCATGTGATTGATTGACTTTAGGTGTTTGGTGTGAAATTATTCACGCGTCTTGTTTGTGTGTGTGTGTGTGTGTTTGATTGATTAGCGAGCAGCAGAAACGAACTCTTCATATTCTTGATATGTGAAGTGTTTTTCTACATAGGAAAACAAATGAATTCGACATAACAAATCACTAAGTTCCTTAATGGTTCCGCTGTACTCATCAATAGTACGACACATTTTAGAGAAGTAATAGTTTAATTTTGTTTTATTTAAGAAGTTTGCAAGTAGATCCTAGCCAATTATCACTGCTACGTGGCGTTGTTGTTACTATATTATTGCTCATCTAGATGGAGAATTGATTTCTCGAAATCCGTTACATAACGCTATACAACAACAAAATATAACTAGCAGTTTTCTCAACATACAATAATTGATACTTAATTAAGCGATCATATTCAATACAGTATTGTGTCATCCCTAAGCATGAAGTACAGTGTGCTGTGTAGTTCGACACGCGAGCCTCTCATATAGCGCGGCTCGTCTCTCACCCCGCGCACCCCTCCCGCACCCCTCCCGCACCGCTACAGGCAAATTATCGTGTCACCGCGGATTGTAATTAATGTAATAACTGAACCTATTTATAGGTGCGTTTAACTGCACGTTAACTGCCGGCAGTCCCTCGCGGTGCTCGTGGCGGTGAAATTGTAATTAGGGTTAACTGCGCTTGGATTTAACTGCTTCATTTGATCCGTGGACAATGATCTAACTGTTGAGCGTTACGGTTTCGTTTAAGGTTATAATTAATAACCTTTACGTGCGGAGTAGAGTTCTATACAGATAATAAGGAACGGTCTTGAGGTAGCGTACAATGAACCAGCTTTACACCAACTTACACCAATTGAGTTCGATCCCAGGAAAATCAATATTTGAAATCGACAAAATATTTACATTTGTTTTGACCCAAAGTTTCTATTCCGGCTTTATAAATCTTTGAATAAGGTTAGAAATTCTTATGGAATTTTTTTAGGTATATAAGTTTTCTCACAATAATTTCCTTCTCCGCTGAAGTAAACAATTATTAATAAACCATACACACGTAACTTGGAGAAATCGAAGTGCGTGCCTGGGCTTTTGAACCCACGGATTTTCGTGGCGCCTGTCCGTTCCATTTCTAACTGGGCTATTGACAACTTTATCGAAAAAATTTAAACCATAATTTTTTTTCCAAATGAATATTTATTACAAATAAATATATTTACAAACGTAGCATGAGTCGCCCTCTGGTCAGATGGCGGGACGACTTACACGAGAGGGCCGGCAGCGACTAAATGCATAAAGAAGCAGATCGGGCTCTGTGGCGCAGCAATGGACTGCAACGGGTTGATGATGATAATGATGTTAAAATATATTTTATTCCCCTGTTCCAATATTGTACGGGTGTTACAGTAAGTTGGTATGGTAATAATAGTTTAGAATACCAAAGCGTAAAGACTCCGGCAATACTGCTACATGTGACGACAAAATCTGAAGGAGAGAACTGGGGAGGAGGAGGTGGATTTACCGCATAAAATTATAAATCGGTCTCGTATTGGTGTGATTGGAATCGATCACGAGCGCGCTAATCGAGCTCCGTGCGCCGCGGAGCAACTGAGGATCTAGCCGGAGTGAGCCGACGCCGTTAGCGAGTCGAACTGATCAAAAATCTATGATAAAAATGTGTTATAGTTAGGCGTTTTGTTTTCTCTATTTGTTTATTGATATGCAATTTTCATTGTAGGATTCCTAGGTTTGTCTTCCAAGCCGTTAACAATTTGTTTAGTAGAACACTTTTGCTTGGAGATTGGATGCCCCAAAAGTAGTGTGTCAATATCACGAACCTGGTTATAAACCGAAGTGTGCCACAGATACAAATAAGGGTGTGAAACACATGGGAAAACATTACTCAAGCGTACTCAAAACTAATATTAGAGAATATTATCAATAGACTTCTTTCTGTTGTCATCGGCCCTGTGTCTTCATAAGTTAATAAACATGTAAAGAGATTAATAACTGTTTCATTATCGGCGATGTGTACATGTCAAGTGCGTGATGTCTATCTGCCCCTTTACAGCAGTCGCTTGTTGCGGCGTCCCCCTCGCCGTTCCTCCACACCACCCCCCGCTACGCAACAACGGGGGCCTCATCACGGCTCAAACATTACCTAACGATACGTGAAATAATTAATATGTTCTTTGACTGACTGACGCGAGACGTACGTACAAATACATTACATAATGTCTGACAAAATTTACATTCATATTGTCCAAATGCGTTTCTTTGGAAGTCGATGTTAAGTTGGATAATCTACAATCTTGTTTTCTAAAAAAATGTGAAATGGGTTTTAAAGAAGCGAAAAGAAATTCCCTGGCTTTAAAATGTTAACCGCATATTATAATCAGTGTATCTAGAAACCGCTATAAATCCCTTAGTTTCACCGGCTGCCTTCTGAACGGTGTGTTCTGACAGACGGACAGACAGCGACCAAACGCGTCATGTGCAGCTCGCATGCAGCGGTTAGTTAGCCGCCGAGAAGAGCGATGCGCGCGCGCCGCCGCAAACAAACCGCTCCAGATCGCTATCTTAAAAGCTTCTCGCGTGATGCGTTTTTTGTGAGCATTGTTGTTGTAATGTTTGGTAACACACGGCGGCGCGCGGCGTGAGAGCTCGTGTTTGGTTCAAATGGCTTGTCATAACCGAGATGGATCTGTGAATGCTTTCAATAAGCCATAAATATCGCGTTTGTCGATAGCGCTGCGCCGTTACGCTCTAGTCGAGTGATTTCGATCTTTAAAAGCATGATGTAAAGAGGACGTTTAGGGGCAATGCTCTTTACTGATTGGTGCCCTATAGGGACACTGTACCGAAATGATAGCGATCATCGCACACAAAATACTTAGGAATGACTCATCCCGATCACCCGCGTTCCGAGGTCAGCTCGTTTACATTCAGCATAAAGGTTAAGACAAATTTGTCCAGAGTAGGCAATGCACGCGGCATATTAAATGACAAATAAACACCTCTTTATATGATATCTAAATACACATTGGTTGTACATACGCATTGAGCGTAATAGCTACATTTTGTTACCGGACAGCCAGACAAAGAAGTGCCTAGTATCAAGACGGAGATATATGAAAGACATACCACATTATATGGCTAGGATTAAAAAAAAGACTCAAGTATTAAGACGTACATAACGTTCATGTACATAATTATACAGAGTACCCACGTACCTGTGCGTTGTGTCTCGGGGCCGGTGAATGCGGTGCGCCGCAACATGCCCCGCGCATTGTACTCGACTCGCTGCATATTTCCAAATTGCCTCATTTAGTGGCATTCGGCTCGCACGATCCACCTTGCATCCACCACATGGCTTCTAATTCTTATTGTAATATGGATGATTTCCTGCCAGTGATGAGTATGTTATCTTTTATTAAATCAATATACGAACCAATGTCATTTGTTAGTACGCGATCATTGTTTTATCAACGTATCAGAGACATCAGTTGGTGTGAGAGATACTGTAGAGTATGTTAAGGAATTTAAACGTAGGTCTGAATATAGACCTTATGACGAATTATAAGAAAACATGGAAAGAAATAACGTACCTTTCACGATACGTTCTAATATCTTGGTCGAGCTGCGATCTGCACGGATGGTATACACACCATGGGCCAACCACGTAGAAGCCAATATTTATACTAATGTTATAGGCATTAGTATCACTATCATCTTTAGTGACAGTGCCAGTCTTTGTGCTATACTCCCGTAGCAAGCGAGCGACTGCTCGTAAAACGGACCAGTCTTACATGGGGCATGTTTACTCTACATAATAATGTGATAAAGGTCGACATCGGTCCACTAAAATAAAATTAAGTCACGTTGTCGGCTCGACGTCACGCGATATAGATTAATGTTAATTAATTTATTTAAATTTAATTTGGAGTTACAATGCTCTCAATGAGATTAGTGCGCACAGATCGGTAGAAGCATCAGGGACGGGCGACGCGACGCGACGGGTACACACAGTTAATACATACATATCCACTATCGGTGACTTCGCGCTTGCACTGATGAATCCCATTTTGAAGGTTTTCTGCATTTGATCGCTGCATAGAAATTACATGATGCAACAACTGCTTCAGTGCTACGTAACTTTTGTCCTGTCATTTTAGGGTTGTCTATCGATAGGCAGTATTGTTCAAGAACGTGGAATAAAGTTCCGTCTTCTATATGACCGCATTATCAAAACCGCATTGTAGTATTTTGAACTACTATTATGTTACTACTGAGCTCAGATGAATAAATAGCTGCAGGTAAGATGTTAAGCATAGTATCTTCTTTTCGGCTTGTTTCATGCGAACTAATGAATAATGGTTGTAAACATTATGACACGCGAGCGGTGCCGGCGCGCGGTAATTAAAATTCATATGAAATTGCTCCAGATGAGGCCACTATTAAATAGTGTTTAGTGGCTCTGCACTGCAGTCGAGTGGACTATGTACACCGTGTAATGCACGGGAGGCGCGGGTAGCGGTAATACTATATCGAATAAGTGTTCTAAAGTCTAAAAAATTTCGTATAATAGTTTTAGTGATTAATTCTTTGTTAGATTAGTTTCAGCACATGTGCAAAGAAATTGTTTAATACTGAGGTACCTACTATCTAAAGTATGTAAGACAGTCAGTCCAGTAATATAAAAGTTTAATGGGACCATTGAAAGCAAGTATATTTATCTAACGGAATGTAACTAAATGATGCCTTCAATTGCACGAATTATTAAGCTATAAATACGCCAACTACTCAATGTAACTTGGGCCACGCTTCTAATTTTATAGCAGAAGTGAGGTAACATCAGACCAATTACACAAGTTAAACACGCCACTTTCACCGCCGCGCCCCTCCCCTCCCCCTCCCATGGATGCCTCATCTCTTGTCAAAACTGGTCCACTACATCCCGCGCGCTCCGATTCTGTCAACATTGTCGCGGATGCGCCCTTTAGAATGTTCACGTGAGATTGGATTAACTGAACTACTTACAAGTTTAAACTATTTGACCTAAATGTCAGGTGTCATTATTGAGTAATATGGGTAATCGGATTTGATCACAATTTGTTTTGAGCGATGTTCTATCGTAGGGGTTTGCGCGAAACCTAACCAATATATTCCATCAAGTCCGCACGTAATGCAAACGATCAAGTACAAGGGTTACTGAATGTACGTGTCAAGTTAATGTAAACAGTTTCCTTAGTTTATAGGACGGAATTACAGCCATTTTATGACTTATAAGTTCTAAAAAGGATTAGTCATAAATTTGTTATGTCTAGTGTTTGAAACAGTTAAGACTAGATAAGGTATTTAATATCGTTTGTGATTTAGTAACTTAATTTCATTCCGAACTCTCATTTATAATTAATTAAAGATATGTCACCATAAACCATAAGTAATGTTCGAGTCATCTCAGCTGTAGTAAAAGTATGGCCTCTCTGTATGTGTGT
Source organism: Manduca sexta (assembly GCF_014839805.1). Taxonomy (NCBI): domain Eukaryota; kingdom Metazoa; phylum Arthropoda; class Insecta; order Lepidoptera; family Sphingidae; genus Manduca; species Manduca sexta. The sequence continues at coordinate 7,719,025 of NC_051127.1, forward strand.
AGTTTGCCTGTCTAGTTCGTTGCGTAAACTTAATATGGTTCAAGCAGCGCTCTACGGCTAGTTTCTTCATACAATTCGATTATCCGTAGTATTATAAACAATTTGATGCAATGGGTATTCTAAATAAACACATCCAATACGCACATAGTGCTAATCCCCCACTAAGATACATCTAAGTCTTCTACCGTGGTTACCATCTACGAGAGTCATGAGGCTATTCAGGCGGTATGTTTGATTAAGTGGTCCGTGCTAGGCGACTGAGTTAATAGTCGGACCAAATGTTATTACTGCCAAACAACATTGCGCAAATCACTTTAGTGTTTCGGTTTGTTGGATATTTTCGCCAAAAACGATAGAATCAAGACATATTCTTACGTATCATGCAATCATTTGGTTTTCTACGCGCATCACACCTGTGATCTCGTGTTTCACGATAAATTTATCGCACAATATGTCACGAACCACGAAATTATTTAGATGATCACATCACCTTCAGTTTCCAATACCTACAATGACAACTCGTCAGTAGTTTGGAATTGGTAGGTAGTTACTCGCGGATTTCATTTATCAGAGTTACGACCACCTGACTTGTTTATTGCACGTCGAACTGCTGTGAGTTAATCGCCATCACTCGCCTGTCTTATAAATACTTCTGTAAAACAACATTCAGACGTGCTGTGTCCGTGCCGTGACGACACCGTGTCAAGTCACATACATTTACGGGGTTCGGGTGTAATTGAACTCGAATCAGATGCCCTTAAGTGTCGTATTGCCATAAAATTATCAATTAAATAAGTAATAGAACTAACACAAAACCGGGTTACTATTATGTTAAGGAATAACAGCGCTGGTATTCTATATCGTTCATTGAGTTTTAGAAAGACTCGAGAAATTTACAAACCCAATACAATATTTTTTTTCTCGTACCTGGAAAGTCAGAAATATATCCGCAATTCCTGTGTCTGTGACTATGATCAATGGTGGTTACTTTCCACTAGGAAGTCAAGTTGTTGTATGGTTTTCTTAGTTTAAATAAATCACTTTTTTTTATTCACGGCGTGTTTATCACCCTGATCCTGCCCTGCAGTACGGCCGCATTAAACTCATCTACTGATCTAATAAATACCTCTATTAAGGTGTACATTTGAACTCGTGAAGTTTCCTGTTTACTTTAACTTGTTTATTGGTTTATTAGTGTTAGTCTATATTCATTGAACACTTAATCTGATAGTTACAAGTGGAAAAGCGAGATTACCACTTCTCAATATTACATACAGTTTAATCGACTTTAAGCTTTTGTTAGTGTTCTCTCGTATTGTTAATGACTAATGATGTGGAATGCACCGTTTTACTACCTTGCTAATTCATTGTCTTACAACAGTGGTGGTAATATGGGAGGTTTCTTTGTCTTCTAATTTGTGTATAGAGGTGCAGATAATAAATAATTTATGTATGATAATAAAATGTTTTATTTTTATCTGAAAAGTTTGCTGTCGAAATTGTTACCAGAACAAAGAAGATTCCCTGAGGCTGTAGCATTGAGATCTAAAAGTAAGGTTTATTAACTATATTAGGAATGTACTGCAAATTTGTTGCGCTAAATGCCTTTCCCGTGGAAACAGAACGATCGCGTCTGTTAGCATCGATTAACGTTGTAACGTGCTTTTTGAACTGAGATACATAGTTACTGCTAATTTAAATTTTCCTACATCAGATAGTATGGAAGAACTCACCCCGAGAGTTTACTAGATCGTAGGTCACTTGTATGCGCATGTATGGAGCCGTTCTGCGGTTCAGAATAGTGTGTATGTACTATTCTGTTTTGATAATATTTAACTCACTACTGGACGCATAATAAGTGCTTTTTATCTAAGTAAGATTAAAAACTCAGCGACATTGTTCCTCCAACATTATACTTAAACGAAAAACTTTCACATCATCAAGGTACAAGGTGCAAGTTCGACATGTCATTTAGCCAAAATTAAAAACAATTTAAACGTAATAAAGTGTTTGGATGCAGGTTGATATCCGGCCGACATCAGCAGACCACCGGCAGTGTCGCCGGACTCCGGACTGATAAAAACTGAAGGAAGCGCTGATGAGCGCGCCGAACTGATGACACGCCCTCTTCGCTCCTCGCGCCGCCGAGCCGGCACCGAGACGTGACCGTGACGGACGCGGCGCGGATGCGTTTAGAGCCGGCAATTATCTGCCGCCAACCGCTTTAATCTCCTTACATTCGGGTTTTGTCTTACGGTTTATTAAGATGTCAATCTCTCATCGCAGAACGAATTTTATTACAGCGAAGACACTTAAAACAGTCGTTAAAATAATTTTAGAGGAAATTAACACAAAATGGGACCGGAATCATTAACTTTTACCTTTATCTCGTTTTATTTGCTGTATTAATACACGACAACCATTAGATTACTCATTTCTAATTACTTAGACGTTCACTTTCTCGAAAAAACCTGTTGACATTATTTATATAGTAGTGGAGAATCATAAATGGTGTCATCTCCCACGGTTACATACGAAGCCAAAAGAAATTTTGCTGCTTTGCGGGTATGTAAAATAGAACTATTTATTAGAGTCTAGGTGTTTCTCGCGGCTTAGCTCGCGTGAATAGCTTTTCCTCCTACAAAAGTCCCTAAAACACGTATGAGCCCAGCGCCACCTGTTTAAAGATCTATTATTTCTCATGAGAACAAATTACCGGGATTAAAAGTAGCCCATGTGTGAATTCATAAGAAAGTCTGAACAAAATTTAATCTAAATCCGTTCAGTTGTTTCTGCATTAACTTCTAACAAACATCCAAATATTTGATCAACTTTCGCATTTATAATATTTGTAAGATAAGATTATTCTGCTGAAGTGTGCCATTGAAACCTTACCTCAGCGACAGTGGTACGCCAGTCGAGCTGGCCCATTCACACTGTAGACATAACTGTCTACAGGTCTACACGTCACGTCGCGGCTGTGAACAAAGCCGCGGGCGCACGAGCACTTTAATAAAGAATTTATATTCACATTCTACGGTTTTCACTTACTGTCAGAAGCGCACTCAATACAATCAATCAGCAGCACAAAGGCGGCACTCACCGGACACTCCGGTGGGTGCCGGCCGCTCCGGACAATGCCGGCCACTCCGACACAGCTGGAGAATGCCACGCGTTAATTAAATTGTACGCGGAGGGACGCGTGAATGGTTCGCGATGTTGCATTAAACGTTTTTAATTAAATCTATTATGGATACTGCAGCGCTCGCTCTCAGCGCGAGACGGCGCATACTGAGGGCGATGCGGAAAATATGCTATATCCTGTATTTTGATGTGAAAGTTTGTATTTTGTAGTTAGGGATGCATTTACGAAAGCTACTATGCTGGCGAAAACAATAGCAAATCTACAAAGACTTCGAAATGTAAGGCTCTGCATGCCAGCGCTCTGCCCAGAGAAGTTGTAGGATAAGACTCGTGATATCCTGTAACTGTACAGGCTACAATTCAATTGCATGTTATTATAGGTACATATATGCATTATCCGTATCTACATAATTTATAGAACCTAATCTAGGTGTTTGAAAACGGGTGTGTGGCTGTTGTAAAAGCGGTGGTATCAATACTTATAGAACGTCGCGACTAGCACACGAGACGGCGCCGCGTCGCTCATGTCCTCTATGCACCAGACCGTTTTCTTGTTTTAACGCTTGCTTGGATAAATATTGTATATTTTACTGCAATTAAAATGTCTCTTAAGGCAAAGCAATAAGTGTTGTTCTCGTTCGTCCAAACGGTATGTACAATGCTGTCCTGATACCGATCAGGCTTTTTCACATGACACGCGTGACCTGCGCAAACTAAGGGATTAATAAATTCGAATTACTTTATTTTAGGCTAAATAAATGGCTGACTCTCATCTTTTGTACTTACCTCCTCTCTAGCTGACTTCATTTTATCATATATATATATTATATCCCTCGACAACTGCCATGTTCCTTTACAATGTATTTAACATCATAACGGGTCGGTCTAACATATCTCTTCATTCTTATGGAAAATTTATTATTTTAATCTTTTTCGATGTATAGAGAATTATTATTATTTTGTATTAAAGACACAGTAAAGACTGTACTGTACGAAGAACGAATAATACGATACATTTCATATGGACGTGAGACTACACCCCAACCGGTGAGGTTCATGCTGTCGGCGTCAGTCATTGGTGACAAATTACATTATACTGACAGCGTCCGGGACGATCGAGGATATTTGATATAGTTTTTGTTGGCAGTAAATGATCACCATCGCTTATGAACACCCACAACGCCATGGAATATTATACAGGCGACGAAACATTTTGGGAGGAAAAAAGGGGAAGAGTTTGTTAGCTTTTGGTAATTTCTCTAGCCGTATAGAACCACAAGATACCGCTTCACGCTGACTTATTATACGCGAAATATTATAATCTTGATAGAGCTAATAACTGCATCCTTTCTTCACCCCAAGCTTTCTTATAATAAGACTAACGTTCAATAATATTATGTATCGTGTTTCGTGATGGCGATATGTTTCAATTAACTCGAGTCGATGCGATTGATCTGACAACAGTAGATGGTGCCCGATAGAGTCTCGGCGGGCGGATGGCGGCGGCGACGCGCAACTGGTAGTGGTGACGCGGCTTGCGGGCATTGTTCTCGACGCGGGACACTCACTCCAATTAACTACCGCGTAATTGCGCAGATAACCCTCTATCGCCTCATCGCGGAACAAATTGAGTGGGAAATCGATCGGTCCCCGACGACCACTCGCCACCAATCACGCGCTGCTCCGCTGCCACCCCGCTACCGCCCCGCCGCTGCCTCGCTGCTGCCCCGCCGCCGCACGATCGCCGATTGGTTGCCGCAGCTCCGCTCGCACGCGCCGCCGCACACAATGCGCTGAAATCTGAAACTTTAAGTAAGCCATTTTGGAATACCGCATTCGATCCGGCTCGAAGGACCCCCACACCGATGGCGTTTATTATGAACTACAGCTTTATGTACGTACGTAGCAATTGTCCGACAGACTTATATCGAAACAAGACATAGAAATTTGAATATGTGGTATTCAGGTTGTGTTAATCAAAGCACATCTGTCGCAAGCAGCAACTTTTATGTTGTACCCTGCTCGGGCAGTTACAGAAGCATAAAATATCCGAACTTGCCTTTGTTTAACAGTTGGCTATTTCCAAACAATATCTCTGAGATTTCTAATGTGCGATTGTGATAACTTACCATCAAGACCCTCTCGCGCGTCACCGACATTCTATAAAAAACTATTCTATATAATATTTATTGGCTAGTTAATGGGGTCCCTTAATTAAAATGTAGTAAGAATTTAAAATATGAGACCAAAATAGGGGCTAATGTTAATTTTATCGCGTTTACGAGCGGGTTATGATAACAATTCAGTGTTTTTATTTGTGAGTAATCTGAACTAATTTAAGGCACAAAAAGGACGGCGTTCGATTTCGAGCGGGACCCAATTAAACCACTTATCTGCTGTCAGCCGAGATAACGGCGCAGGAGTCACCGCGGGAACTTATCGCTGCTGCCTCTCTCTCGACGTTTTAAATTTTATAGATAAAAAACAAAAGAGTGATGGATGGAGGCGAGGTGGAGGCAACAGGAGTTGTGCTTTGTATTACACTACTCGTATTTATGTATCTGCTTTGAAACACACACTGCAACTTTCATAACACAAAACATGTGTGAGAGCTTCGCGAAAACTTAAGTATGTGTCAAGAATTGAGCCCAACCTAGGATCGTTATTGTATTAAATTGAAGACAACTACTCATCTATTGTGTTTTGGGTAGTTAGTGATGAAGGTTTAAAACTTAAGCTTTACATTCTGCTAAAGGCACGTTCACGTGTGTGTACAAAGTTGAACATTGAACCCGTCGTTAAGGACTCTCAATCCTATTGAGCAATGAGCATTGAACTACTGTATTCTTCCGATTACAGTAGTTAATTGCTAATATCTTTCTATCACTAGAACATGCTAACAAACAGTTTTAGATATCTCAAATATGAAACTAATGGTTATCTTTGTAACCTAGAGCACTACTACTGGTTACACGCCAGTAAAACAGATTCACAATACAACGAGACAGATACTATCTCGTAGCTATGAGCTCCTGGTATTGTGTCGGGTGCAACTCTATCGCACAATACTGAATCAATGACCAATTATCTACGCGGCCGTAGCTGCGGGCGCGCCGGTGGGCCAGGAGGAGGGGGGGAGTACGGCCACCGGCGGTGACAGATAACTCGACGATATAATTGTTGCTATCGCGGCGCTGATAATGTGGTCACTGTTAGGAATTCCCAGCAATCCGCCGACAATGTTGACAATTGGTCAGTTTATCTACTCATGACGTCAACAAAGTATGATACATTAGTATTTAGTACATCACGCATAGTTCGTATTTATAGAAAGAAATAATATCATTGTGGTATTGCTTCCTCAAAAATTAGATTTTACTAAAGACTACCACTATTATAATTAAAGATATTCATATCGAACTACGACACAAATACCACAGACAACATTGTTGCATTGATGCGCGGTGTTACAATCGTGTGTTGTGACGCGTGACGCGAGGAGCACACGTTCCCTTCGCCCTGTTGCGGGAAACAAGGCGCCATCGCGTGCAACTATTTGGAACATAGTCGTCGTGACGCGTGACAAGCCGCTGTCACGGACACTTGCTCGGCACTGATACCCTGGAGTGGAAAGGTAATGACAATGCTCAGCCCATGTACTGCTGTTAGAAAGCAGCTATTGTGGTTTTTACACGAATTGAATAAACATAATTTTCCGCGCATTACCTTGCAATGATAAGGGCATAATACGTATTGTCTTAAATGTTGAGGATAACTGTATAAGTTAATTATAAAATAAACCCAATAAGGGAAGAAAGGATGTTTCAATTACTTGAATTAAGAGAGTAAATGCTCAGATTTTGTATAGAAGAGTATAAAGATCCAATAAGAACTACAACTTATGAGAAGAGGAATTCAAATATATGTTGATTAAAACTAGATTTGATGTAATATGCAAACTGCTTGTGAAATATTGAGTAAAAAATTTGCTTACATTTTAGACAAATTCGGTAAAACAGATTACTTACTTACCAGATGCTTTAACCACTTAAAATATTGAAAATAGCAACTAATAAGCAATTCGGTATTGATTATCTCATATAGAACGTAATATATTATAACAGAACCGTGTTCATCTGCATTTAACAAAATAATAGTGAACTAGTCTATTTCGTGTGTTATAAATATATATGGTAATTAACAAACTGTATAATTATGCGCCATACATATTTATAAGGCAGTCAGTAACTCGGAAGCGCACTCGGCTGCACGTGGCGACCGTCGCGGATGGATAAAGGTCAGGGCAAGTTGCGTAACATAATAACATAGCTAATGAACCTTAGGAGAGGTAGGCAGAGTTTTAACTAATTCACTCATAGTTTTCCAAAGTTATGATCGTGCGTAATTAAAAGGGTGAACATATTATCGTCATAAAAAAGTTTGGATACCAATCTAGTGGCTCAGCAGTTTTGCAACTATGGTACGGTACATACTTCGACGGACTATAATCCTTCGTAACTTATGAATCTTCTATTCGATGCTGTTACCACATTGCTAACGGTCACCATGTGCCATACATACAAACATGAACTCACACCTTTATCCTTGTAGAGCAAGACAAAAATGCAACTGATGCACCCATGATTCCGGTCAACATATTTCCGTGTCATGACGCGATAGACGCCGAGCTTATCGTTAAGTCTTTAATACGCGAGTGTCGAGCAGTAGTCGGTTTGATGGTGAGTGGTCGCCGTCCGACGCTCACCGCTCGTTACCAGCCGGATGTCGGGACTCGGACAGATCGTATTAATGAGCCAACATGACCGCACTCACTAAAAACAGGATTTTTTTATTAACAAACTGTATCGATTATACAAAGTTTGGTGCCGAATATTTTTTTTTCTGATATATGAGGATTTGTCCCCTGAGAACATGATTATCAAGTATTTTAATGGCAGGGTTGTACTGATGCCTAGTGTTTGATAGCTCGTGTAATCAATAAGCTTACTTTCTCTTCTAATACGTTTTATAGATTTTATAATGTTTAATATGTTATACTCGGTATTTCAAAATCTAGCAATAATACAACACTCCGTACTTGTGAATAATCTGGTTATATGGAAAATATATCGTGTCATAGCACGTGTACAAAGGGTCGGTCAGTTATAAAAACGTTTTAAACTGGATCGGACAGGCGTAATGAATTTCCCAATTAAAGTTATCTGCCCGCTGTCCGCCCTCGCATCCCCCGAGGGACGCCGGGAGTCGCCGTATAGTGTGCTCGCAGCTGCACCGCGCCGATACCGCGCCATTAGCGACACCCCGTCGGACCCACAAAAAAAACAAAAGCTCCCCTGATAATGTTACAATTAATACGTATTGTTACCAACAGATGGGCGAGCTAATGACTGCGGGGCGTGGGGGAGGGGGTGCGGTAGAGGACAAGTGTTTGCGAGATGGGACAATAACTGTTTCGCTTAATTAACCTGCTTTAAAACGTTGGGATTATACAGAACAATACACATAAAAAACAATAATATGTGTTCTATTCATTATTAAGGGTTGGGTCACTGGGTGAAAAAGAAACAATACTGTTTGTGATGCAATAACGATTTAACAAAAAAAATAAGAGAAATCTGTAACATAATGTATCTAGCATGGGCTCTAATCTACACAAAGTTTGGTCACAATTGTCATGTCTGATGTCATTGCTACAGAAACAGTAGAAATATGACCACGTCACACGTGAATTTTGTTTTGGAAAAAGAACATTATGTGAGTTTAGGATTAAAAAAATATACAGGGTCATTTCGACATTGCGTTACTAAATGAAACCACAGGTTCGTGGTGACCTCTGGTAACACCGTGCAAAATATTATTCATAAGTAACGAATATTTACGTCAATAATCCCGATTTTAGATTTATGGTTTTTGATCACGCTGTCTCTTAGCGCGCTTAACTGAAGTGAATGAACTACGTCACAGCTGATGATATTATTACCGAACCTATAGGGTTCAGAAGGTCAGCTCACAAATGAACTCCCAATACGTTCACTGACTTGGTTGCAGCAGTTCATTGAGTCAATAATTAATTACTACAAAAAATATTTCGTCAATTATAAACGTTATTTTCGTTAATAAAATAGTTTTCTTACCAAAAAAATTACCTACATAATTATTAAAGTTACAAGATTTAAATCTATTGGTATCGTATCTTTTGTAGATTCTACATGATATTCCGACATTTATTTTAATTCCAACATTAATATTTCGGTTTGTCATAATATCTAAAAGAAGACTTTGTAGACATTACCGAACGTCATATTATGCTTTCTGTACCATTTCTTTGCTAGATAGACACTATGGCAACGCGTCCGAGTCTTTGACCGAGTCCGAAGAGCGCGCGATTATTCAATACAATAGTCGTACTCTTTCTCGCCTAAACTCGCAGTGTTGTCAGTATAAACATTTTTACCAAACAGCTTGCTAAAACGACACAGCATTTCAAAAATTCTATTAGATTTTTTTTTTTATTACATGATGTTCTAACAGATTTAACACACAATTGTATTACAAAATAAAATAAGTAATGATTTATGATGAAATGATTAATGAAAAGTGTACCTAATTAAAATAATACACAGCAATATTTTAGTATTTTTGGAAACATTATTTTTAAGTAATAAAGTATAATAGAGATTTTGGATTCAATCATTCATTTTCAATAGGCATACAGGGTATAAAATAAACAAGATATTGCACAATAAGGTAATAATAAAAAAAAGTTTGGTAACACTGCGAGGGCACGTGTTAGTTGTAAAACTTTGGCTCGTCAAATATCGTGTACCTCCAGACTAGTGTTGCCAGGGTCAATTTGTTTAAGATCAAGAAGGTAAAACAAATCGAGATTTAGTGTTGTAGATCGGGTCATAAAAAAAAGCAAGTATTTTTTTTTAAATTTAAGTTTTATGTATTGCGTTTTACAAAAATATCACTGCCAAGTCATGCTAAAGTTGTGTTTTAATTTGGATGTCTGTTTTAACATCAAAGCACAGATCGCCGGGTAGTCGCATCTCTAAGCAAGAGAATAAAACAAAACTGTACCTTCAGCGCTAGTGAGATGATACGTGCTATTTTGATTGCATTGTCGCACTCAACACAGTGATGAATGCGTAGTTTATTTTTTCATAATACTTAATGGTTTTAATAATTTTATTGGTGCAAAACGGGTCACGTCCCCAGAATTCTGAAAATCGGGACATCTCGCGCAAATCGGGACATCAGGCAACTCCAGATCCTTGCCGCTACTTTGTGGAATTCGCTAAACTCGTGTGTCGCGTGTTGGTCGGTCAGGCACAAAGAAATTTAAAGTAGTCCCCTAAATGCGACCTTAACGTGTATAAAATAGAGTTTATTTTTAAAAATATTTTTGTCATTTTGAATATTTTACGATCGCGAAGTTGCATCGTTGACGCGTACGCGAAACTGAACTAATCACAATCTATTGATTATGTTTCTGTCGGAGGCTGTCATTACGATTTTAATGTGGATTTATGAATTTGCGATAGGTACTGAATGGAAAAATCCAATATCATTTTGTCCGATCCGGGATTCGATCCCGTGACCTTAGCAAAGCATCCGTACTATAATACAACTGCGGCACCGAGGTAGTCACAAATTAACTGTATTAAAAATACTTTTGAAGTATGAAACAACTTTTAAAGGAACAAGCAATCTACTAAACATCATTAGGTATTGGTAAACGCATTTACTTTTTTGAAAACATGTTTAGATACCTATTGGGACGCCGCGCCGCGCCGCGACGTATCCCGTCGCTCGACATTTTTACCTCAAACTATCACATTACCTAATTATTATCAAGATTGTAACTTCATTATTAATTGTTCGTGTGAATTGCCAGACTTGCAGAATGATATTTTATTGTTATGAGTGTTATAAATCCAACCGTTGAACGTATTTATTATACCTATTTATCTACTAAAATGGATGAACTACCTACATAAGAATGTGTGTGTTTTGATTTAAAAGAATGAAACCACTTTAAAATTACGGAAATCATGTGTTATGTGTACCTAACTTATGCAGTTGTGGTTGTTTGATTAGTGTCATTTGCTTATGATGATAGTTTGAGCATATAGAAAATATGGTTCTAATGAAATGTGACGATTAGTGCGTGATGTTTATGTTGGCGTTGGATGTCCACCTGCAAGGTGGACAGACGACTTGATAAACGTCGCGGGAACACATTGGATGCAGGCAGCTTTCGACAGGTCCGTCTGGAAATCTTTTGGAGAGGCCTGTGTTCAACAGTGGACTTTATGTGGCTGATGATGATAATGATGTTTAGGTATGTGTCTTTTTGTAACGTCGGCGTAGCGTCGTCGCTGCTGGTCTAATTGTTGATTGAGTGATGTGGCACGACACAAAATCCTAGGTAGTTAAAACGCCGACATCAGCTGTTCGGTTGCGGCGCGGCGCGCGGTGCGACGAACTACCCTTACGCTCCGAGTGTGCATCACTCGTTCGTGTGCGTGAGCATAATATTATCAATGACTGTGTGCGATGTTGCCGCTCCGACGAATTCTAGTATAGTAGTAGTGGCAAAAGGTGTGTAAAAATAAAATGACTATTTGAATATTTATTTTGTTTGAAAATTTTACTTTTTTGTTTTTGACCTTAGGTTAAAGTAACTTATAGTAAACTGCTTCTTTCAAGATGACTTACTCGCAGTTAAATTTAAGTCTAGGGTTACAAAATGACCCTGTATATTATCGCATAGATCCGCTTTCAATCAAGTTCTTATTATTTAACGTTTCAAGTAAATTTTTAATTATTTTGACAACTTGTAAAAATGGATAAAATAATTATTTAAAAAAAAACAAAATGTAAAACCCCGTATTTCCCACAAACATTTAGTGCTGTATGTAATTATATTCAGCATTTAGTGGACAGGTTTGCATACTACAGCTTTTACACGGGGCAAGCGAACGTGACGACCGCACTTGGCGGTTAATACAATACGTGCTATTATTTTAGGACATCTCAATAGATGTCTAGATGCTAGAATCTTCTATGGCAATCCATAGAAGATTCTAGCAGCTTGTGGCGATTGTCAAAAAAACAAATGCGTTTTCACTTGCCACTGGTCTGCTTCTGATCTTTTTTGTCACAAAGCAGTGCGCACACTACTCGCATGTTTCTGGAAGACCAGTACTGCTAAGTTCAATACCTATCCAGCAGTGTCATCTCAAAGTACTCAAAATGTAATATACTCGTTGTTGTGTTACAAAAACGAATCTAATTTAATCTATCCTAATCTAATTAAGTGCAGTGTGACAGCAGTTCGATACTGCCAGTCCAGTAGCTCGCACAGTGTAAATAGCGGTTAATCTAAGTTGAAGATCACTACATAAACCGTGAGAACATTAAGAAAGCTGTCTCCTCAACACATTGCGTCTTCCTGCTTCTCTAACGCCCGAATACTCAAACGCCACTTAAATATTTAAGATGGCCTCACGGATTTAAGCATTCGTTATCTTTGAAATTGGTATACTGAAACGTCACTTATTTCCTAACCTTAAATTTAAGGCGACGAAGGTTTAAGGTCCGCTTATTGATTCAAACGGTATTCACAAACCCTGCTTAAAGTTTGACAGCTATTTAAGGCCGCCTTATATGGCTGTTAATTGAGATTAATTTGAGAGTGCTTGCGACTACTCTCAAATCTTTACGCTAAAATATTTATTGTTGTGTTAGTTGTTATTATATTCTCTTTCGATTTAATAAAATGTCTTTTTTTTCACTATCATCACTGTCTGAAGAAGAATATAGGGTCAATCGAAGAAATCGAGAGAAATTAGACACTTTCGAAGAGTATTTATGTTCATTAATTCAGGAATTGTCCTAAATTATGCTTTTTAATTCAGGAATTGTCATTTCAGCAATGTTCATTCATCATATTGATTTAAACTGGATATTGATCCAGCCTAGCCGGTCATAACAAGAAATACCAGATATTTATTGCCCTTCGTTTCTTTACCACAGGCACCTATCAAAGGGTCATCTGGGTACATCATGGTGTACTCATATTATGGCACTAGTTGTGCCTGTGCTTATATCATGGAACTAGTTGTGCCTCTGCCTACCCCTTCTAGGATGATTAGCTTTATTATGTGTGTATGTAACAGTTTTAAGGGAAATAAATTTTATTGAAAGTCAACATGTCTGAATGAAGAAATAATTATTAGAGAAGCAAGAAGAAACTTTATTGTAATTATTATATTTTTTAATTGTAATTCTTATATATCAGAGATATAAACATTACATTACAGACATTTTGCTACACATAGTACATATATATATAGATATGAGTACAATATGGTACATCATATTGTACTCATATCATGGAACTAGTTGTGCCTGCGCTCATATCATGGAACTAGTTGTGCCTCTGCCTACCCCTTCTAGGATGATTAGCTTTATTATGTGTGTATGTAACAATTTTAAGGGAATTTAATTTTATTTAAAGTCTGAACATGTCTGAATGAAGAAATATTTATTAGAGAAGCAAGAAGAAACTATATTGTAATTATTATATTTTTAATTGTAATTCTTATATATCAGACATATAAAATTTTATTACAGACATTTTGCTACACATAGTACATATATATAGAAGATGCTTGCAGAAGTCTATTTCTTGAATAAATTATTGATTGATTGATTGATTATATATATCATACAAGAGAACCCACGGCCTCTCACTTCACAGCCGGCTACTCGCCCTCAGCTCACTGCTTGTGTTCCTCACGAGAGCTGCCAATAAAACAAATATATTTTTAAAAATTATTTAACAAAAAAAAAAACATTATCAGCCACATGATATCCATTGCTGAACAAAGGCCTCCCGCAAAAATTTCCAGATTGAATGTCGGAAGCAGCCCGCATCGAGCAATGCCCTTTTTTCTTAATTCGATGGGCCTCCAAATAAATCCAATACTTACTTTTTCACTATATCCAGCAGTTCTTGTTTTTCTATTTACGTATCATTTCAACCAATTTTTGGGTTTTGTTATTTGCAGACTGCATTGATTATATAATTACAAAATAGAAACTTCTGTGGTAAGACACGAAATAAGAATTATGTTGTTAACAAACAGAAAATAATCACTACGATTTACTTAATTGTTGACGAAAATTTGACAGATACAGAAGTTTTTTTCTAAAGTGACTATGTCAATACTGATCATGCTGCCAAATGGCAAGTATAAATAAGTTGGAATGTATTTACTACATCAATGTTGAGAATTTAATAATTAAAAATCATTTTTAATTAAACTGCGTATTACGTTATTTGATTTTTTTTCATGTTTCATAAATTATGCTGCGTGAAACGACACATAAATATCATTTTATTAAAATTATGTAAACGAAAACAAACTTTTTATAATCTATAGCAAATTAACTGCTCCTCAACTGAGTTTTCCGTAAAATCTTTTAATGTACGTTTGAGAATGCCATTTAAATTAAGTAGCCTGCTAAATTTAAGTAGGCCTCAGACAAGTTGGTTGGTTGAGTAGCGTTTCAGTATTCGGGCGTAAGTCTCACATGATTTTTTTACTAATATTTGCAAAAATTATAAACGTGAGAATAATAAATAACCTCGCAAATTGCAACTTTACATTAATTTGCATTAATTCTGAACATTATGATGACTAGAACTATGCTAAACGTTATTTTAAATTGTAACTATTAAATAGATATTAGATGTCTGGTATGCAAGTGTTCGTTTGATGACACAGTTTTTTATATGTCAAGCAGCAGTGTGCGTCTACTAGTGTACAGGTATAAAGGCCTTGTAGCCAGTGTAGTTACTGGACAGTATAAGATTTACAGTTCATATTTCTTCGTGGCGAGAACAGAGCAGTACCGTACCATTATTTATTACGAAATTTAACTGGTGTTTCATTGTTCGTGAAAAAACACGGCGTTGGATAGTCAAAAATATAAGTAAAACTCGAGTATGTATAACAAGCACGTGTATATTTTGAATTGTGGCGCCGCACTAAAAATAAACAAATGACCCCTATATCACGAGTTAAATGATTTGTTTGCAATTAAGCTGAGTGCAGACCGCGGTGGACAATTGATTCGTCCCTCGCGAGCGGCCGCGGACCACGATCCCCCGGTCACCGCTAATGCGACACATCTGTGTGGTGATTCAGGAACAATAGAAGCTGCGGGCGAGAGAGCATACAGCTTCTAATAGATACATTATGCCTACATACGCTGATGTTTATGAAAAACAATTCTACTTAGCCACTTCGTTTATGTAAATTTTGTTAGTTGAAAAAAATCTCGACTATATTTCTTTTTTTATAATAATGTAGTATCGGTGGCAAACGGGTGTTATGTGTTGGAACATATTATGCATTAAACTACTTTAAAAGGCAGGTAGAACGATACAATTATTATGCTATTACATTAAAACGTCTAATTAAGTATTACACATTGTATAAACATCTATTTTCTGTTGAAAGTTATAATCAGTTAAGCAAATAACACATTACGGACTACGGTCGACTTGCGTAACTGTAACTGCTTCATGTTTGTAGTCATATTTATTGTGCTGATTCGCTCGCGGCTATCTATCTATTCACGATTATAATCGAAGGGGACGGCAGTGATGTTTGTGTCATCTGGACGGTGCGGATTCAGAGGGGCCGAACAATAATATTATAAAAAACAGACCTCCATATGAATAGATGTTAATGTTTTAACAACTGTTTATGTGATCCTTGTTGGCGTGAATGAGTCCGCAAATTATATTATCCCTCCCTTTAGAACTTGTGCCGTCTGTTCATCATAACTCGTTAGTTAAGCTCGATAACTTGGTGCCGAAAGGCGGTAGGTCCATTTAGCGACAATCTCTCGGAGACTCTATTATATTACTGGCGCTAGATTCAGAGCTCTGAGTGGTGGTGACTGTAGGACCGCCGGCGGATCTACCGTCAGCCGAGTGAGCTCATCTTGTCCTTTTATAATATATTAAAAGTACATTATAATATTATTTCATAATCATGTTTTATTTAACAGATCGATTTGAGCGCGGATATCCTTCGCAATTTAACATAAATAATATTAGTGTGATACGTTTGTTTAACATTTCGAACGCGGTTACGAGTTTTTAATTACATGTGTCGGGCATTTTGTAACCGACTTCAAATGTTACACGCAATTAAAGTACAGTGGTGGTGGGGGCCATGACTAACCTGCCTGTACACTAACTTCAGTCAATTTTCTGAGCTATAAAAAGTGTTCAATAATGTCCCAATATTCGTGGTGGACTGCCTCACGTTCTCAGATCGCGCGGTAATTGGTGGATGAGTGATGATTATCGATCGCGTCGATAACTGCGTACAAACCTCCACAATCGACGAGACACAATAAAAATGCACCTTCCCGGCCCCCCTTCACCTCCGCCCGCCTCGCATCACCTACAGATAATCCCTAATCACTAGCTGTCAATTAAACAGGCACTGTAGTCTAGGACACGCGGGGCAGTGGAGCGGCGCGGGGCGGCGGGGGCGCGATCTTAATTAGAGATAGGTGCGCGTGCGCCGATCACAATTTGAAGATATCTCATTGGGTACAGGAGTTTCGAATTTGTTGGCTCACATCGGAGATACGTATTGGAGATAGCGCAACCGAACATGTTCTATAATTGGGCGGAGGTGACACCACACCGCCGCTCGCTGCCATGCCGCGCCGTGCCGTGCTGCGCCTGCCCAGCACCAACCCGCCACTAAATTATCCAACACCACTTATCGATTTGTTCGATACGAAATTAACGAGTGAGTTATGTCGTCGGTTATCTAACAGACAAGATAGCGTCTCAGTACTTTGTCATTGTTAGCCCATTATGTCTTAAAGCATATCGTGTAGGTGTTAAAGCTACGACGATTGCACGGCACCGCACTGCGCTCGGCAACTTGAGATGTTGGACTCATAGAGCCCTGGGAACTGGAGAATAAGAGTCGTTACGCACTGTTATAGAAATACACAAAAACTGGTGACTCTCCCATACGGGACAACTGCTTGCCATCATATTACGGTTATGTCTTTCTGTAAATATCTTTCGTCCAAATTATAATTCAACACTAATTTATACGAATGCGAAAATCATGTGTGTATTCTTTGTGAATTTATCGTTCGCTTTAACGGTGAAGGAAAACATCGTGAGGAAACCTGCACATCTGAGAAGTTCTCTATAGGAATTTCGAAGGTGTGTGAAGTCTACAAATCCGCACTAGGCCAGCGTGGTGGACTAAGGCATAATCCCTTTCAGTACTAGAGGAGGCCCGTGCTCAGCAGTGGGTAAGTATATAATACAGGGCTGATATTATTATACTAGCTTTTGCTCGCGGCTCCGCCCGCGTTATAAAGTTTTTCAAGCTAAAGTTTTCCGTTATAAAAATAGTAGTTTCCCGGGAGCCTATGTTCTTCCCAGGGTCTCAAACTGTCTCCATACCAAATTTCATCTTAATACGTTGGGTAGTTTTTGAGTTTAACACGTGACAGACAGATGCAGCGGGGGACTTTGTTATATTATTTAGAACTTTTTTAAGTGAAACAATCCCGTCAGACATCATTGTTGCATAACTTTAACCGTTTACGCAGCGCAGGCAACGGAAGCTCTCAAAACTCATAATTTTCCCCGTTTTTGCAACATGTTTCATTACTGCTCCGCTCCTATTGGTCATAGCGTGATGATATATAGCCTATAGCACTCCAGAAACAAAGGGCTATCCAACACAAAAAGATTTTTTCAGTTCAAACCGGTAGTTCCTGAGATTAGCCATTACTGCTCCGCTCCTATTGGTCATAGCGTGATGATATATAGCTTATAGCGGTCCACAAATAAAGGGCTATCCAACACAAAACGAAATTTTTGGTTGAAACCGGTAGTTCCTAAGATTAGCCATTACTGCTCCGCTCCTATTGGTCATAGCGTGATGATATATAGCTTATAGCGGTCCACAAATAAAGGGCTATCCAACACAAAACGAATTTTTTGGTTGAAACCGGTAGTTCCTAAGATTAGCCATTACTGCTCCGCTCCTATTGGTCATAGCGTGATGATATATAACTTTGAGCACTCCACAAACAAAGGACTATTCAACACAAAAATATGTTTTCAGTTCGAATCGGTAGTTCCTGAGATTAGCCATTACTGCTCCGCTCCTATTGGGTATAGCGTGATGATATATAGCCTATAGCAATCCACGAACAAAGGGCTATCCAACGCAAAAAGAATTTTTCCGTTTGGACCGGTAGTTCCTGAGATTAGCCATTACTGCCCCGCTCCTATTGGGTATAGCGTGATGATATATAGCCTATAGCACTCCACGAACAAAGGGCTATCCAACGCAAAAGAATTTTTCAGTTTGGACCGGTAGTTCCTGAGATTAGCCATTACTGCCCCGCTCCTATTGGGTATAGCGTGATGATATATAGCCTATAGCACTCCACGAACAAAGGGCTATCCAACGTAAAAAGAATTTTTCGGTTTGGACCGGTAGTTCCTGAGATTAGCGCGTTCAAACAAACAAACAAACAAACAAACAAACAAACTCTTCAGCTTTATATAATAGTATAGATTCTACGAATACTTAAGTAGTTCTAATTTAGTACCGGCCCAGAATCTCTCAAATTAATTATATTAAAACTAGTGAATACCTAATACTAGTATTAACATCTGCGCACTCATGACTGATCGGAAAGTGCGCGACTCGCCTCTCGAGTGATGTGGAGTGCGCCAGTGGCCCGCTCTCAAATCAATCAGTCGCAGTACGGACGGCGCAAGTGTTCATAACGGGTTTGTATTTCATTAGCGTTTTTTTATTCCGGGGAGGGGGGCGAGGCGATGGGGGGCAAGGGGGGAGGGTCGCCCAACAAACACCTCGCCTTCAGGTTAATCACCAAGTTTTACTGACACTGCGTGCGCGTGTGTGAAACAATGTAAGAGACGGTAAACTTTGCTTTCTATTAACGACACATTGGTGGTCTGCAGTTAGGAGGCTAACAAAACACGAACGATGCAAGCAGAGCCGTGCGTCTCTGCATGCGCTTACTGCACATCGACGCGGCACTGATACATTGCAAATAAAGTAATGCACAGTGTGTAACGACGACGATACGATCATAATTATGAAGTAAGCATCCACTTTATCTGTAATAGATAGATAATAAGAAAATCTGATTGTTACACTAAACGTCGCGACTCCACACTGAGACAAGTCTAATGTCATATTCTGAATCAGAATGTGAGATACACACACACAGAATCAGAATCACAATTCGGTAATAATTTGTCTTTGCCAACTATTGACGAGAGCATTCATTTTAAAGCCGGTCTATTGGGCGCTACGGAAGCTGTCAAAAATGTGTCAACTTATTTTAAAATATAGCTATTTTAATGAAATAAATATTAGATATAATCATTACATAGGAGAGCCGACAACGTATAAGCCCGTGGTTAGCCGCCATCGCCAGTCGCCAGTCGCTCATGACTTGCAGGCGGTCGCGGGTCGCTGGTCGCGGAGCTCGGCCCACCGCGCGGCGGTTGCGCGCGCAATCATGTAATTATATCATTCCGCTCGGAGAAATCAAGCGCAATTCGCTATAAGATTTATTACGGCAGTTTTTTCCAGCAACGCCGCCATTTATCTCGATGCGCGGACGGAGCCGCGGAGCTGCGGTACAGTCGTGGCGTCGCGTCGTGCGCACTACATTAACTTAATTAACCTAATGAATTAGATTAACGGACGCTCGTTCGGCGCAGCGGCTGCAGCGGTGCAGGGACCGGACGGCGGAGCGCGGAGAGCCGCAGTCGATGTGTATCTGATTTGTGCACGTCCCGCGCCCACCACGAATTAATTATCGCCTGCCGAACGTATTAATATCTGTCAAGCGGACGGTCGGGGGCCGCCAGCCTGGCCGACCACGCCGCGCCGCTCTTCGACACAGCCCGCGCACCGCGCCGAGTAAACTACTAATCTAATTAATTATGTCCAATTTTCACCGATTAAAGTTTTCATTTTGAGAATCATTCATTGTTTTGAACGTTTGCGATTCGCTTTAAGTAACGTGCCAGGGCTGTGATAATACAAAAAAAAAGAAACGAAGGACCTGATCTTTCTTCTGAGATAGAGTGTAATCATTTTGGCAATAAACATCTGTTCTTACCACGACGCTGTTCTGATAATCGTAAGTAACAAGCCTAATTCGGATGTTTGTCGAGTCGCGTATATTGTCTGCCTGCAGGGACTGCAGGTCGCGTATAATCACAGCGGCATCGTGATACGCAGATAACAGCGATCCATTTAGATAGCGCGCGGTAATTCAGACTCGTGCGTCCGTAATCACCGCTCTCCACTTAATACCGATCGATACCAGCAGCACGCTACACCAGCCCGTCCGTGCTGTGCGCTATACCACGTGACAAATTAGATGGAACAGTAAAATAATACCTAATAGCTGATGACGAGTGATCTTTCAACGATAAGTGTCGCGTCGAATATCTTTGACGAAAGCTAAACGATGTTGATTGTTGAGGAGGCCATTATTAGCCTAATAAATGTATTCATGATACAAAACGGAACAAAAACTATTTCATATTGGTTTTCGTGTAAAATTTGATTCAATCGGTTCGTTAATAATAGACCTAACTACGACACAGCTTCCACCAACACATTTCCTTTGTTTCGCGGTACTGTGTTCACCGGACACTAAACAAGCGTTTAGTATCAGTCACGCGCGTGCCTTCAACTAGCCCACAAGCCCATATCTCATGCATTCGTACATCTACCAGTAATTGCCATAACGCTACATCTTCCCGTTATATTTTACATGCACAAACTAAGACTTGCATTGCATCGTGCGGAGTTCGCCGCCGCAGACCGATTCAATGAGTATCAGCAAGTATATAACGGGGACATCGACCACAGACTCAGTATGTGATAGAGTAGTTGTCTAAATGCACTTGATTGGATAAAGGTCATTTATGAAAGACATTAACGGCATTTTTTTTGTTTTACTTCGGGCATCGTGTAGTTGTTAGAACCACGATTAAACTTATTTTTTTTATAAAATGCGTTGCATGAGGGGACCAAAGTAACTCCTTCTTACATCAACTTGTGTGACAACAATAGTGAAGACTACTTACGCCTAGTGCTGTGTATACCACTACTCTAATGTTTAATGCCACAGACATAGCGTGATTGTTTTGAACCACGAAATTAAAAGAAATGAAGGCTACCGGCGCTAGGTATAATATAAAATGAGCATTCGGCGACGCACTGAATGTATGGAGCGGGTCAGCAAAGTACCTTCTGTTAAAAACAGCATATGTTGTGCACTGGATGACATCCAAATAGCAGTCCCGTGTAGTCACGCCGCCTCGCCTTCGCACTAATTTATACAATGCATTTTGTATTACAAAGTGCAAGCCACCAAGCACTGTGCACTTTGACATTCCTGCGTAATCTATGCAACATATGAGGTTATAAAATAGTCCAACCACTCAGCGAGACAGGCCGCACTGCCGCGACGCAGAGCCGTGCTACCGGAGAATTAATCTTGCGACGCCACCCCTCCGCGGCGGCTCGACGGAGCGAGGCTCTTTTGGCCTACACCTTTCTCGGGACCGAATGCTGCTCGCGACTGAACGCCATATGATTTAAGAACCTGTATATATAGATAAATAAAGTCACCACGTTAAAAAAAGTTGTGCCGTGTCCAGATTACATATTACCCACTTACTTCATTGCTTAATTGGAGTAATTGATGGAATTTATAATTTTATAGATTATCAGTTAAATAAACGGTTGTAATTAGTATCCGGAAGAAAATATCAAACAAAAATGCCGATAAAAATACTCGTAACAATCGCGTCTGCATCCAGGTAACTGCGTACTATCGCCACGGTGCAGATGGCGCCGGCCAGAGATATACGCGATTTAGCGATGCCGCGCGATTTATCGACGATCTCGCGCGATTTATCAGAGCAGTTTGGGAGGGAAGTGCGGCTAGTGCGCGGGGAGCGCGGGGTGAGCACAGGGTGAGCGGGGCACGCGTGACCACGCCGTTTCACTCGTGCACTAATTGGCACATTTCCATATCGGGTGCGAACTTAATGATGATGATGTTGTGCCGCGACTTAACCCGCGCTCACCCCCGCCCATTACGGGCTCCGGCGCCCGACCAACTGCGCCCTATAAAATGTTGCCTAGTTGTCCACAGACGATACCCTCTCCCCACTATCTCCAAGTATTTTTATACTTTGGAGCGCTATTTTGGAAATCCTATAGAATTGTATTCGGATAGCTAGAATAGTATCACATCGCGACGGATATAGGATAAGTACACAATACTATTACGAATAGCAAATGGACGTACTTTTAACGAAGGTTGCAAGTTTTAGCCGATATCGTTCAATGCAAGACACGATTTAGTGGTATATTAGTTGACTATGTACTCATATCTACAAGACATATTATTAAGCTTCCATGTTTCCATCTTATCCTCCCTAATATTTTCTTACTGACGGGTCTATTCAGCGAATGGATAAATTTTTGCAAATGCTAACCTTAAAATTACTCAAAACTCTAATAGTTTTATACAGTCCTTCATCCTTATAAGCAACAGGTTACATTGGTCATTTTCTAAATTATTGCACTTTTTAAAAATTTATAAATCTTAACATCTTCATAAATGAAGCATAGTACCTACTCCCCTAAGAATGTTTTCTGGTAGCTCCAGCGGTTACGATAGCTGCCTTTGCTGTCCCATCTCGAAAATCCACTAAGTATTGTTTGAATTTTGTATTTCACACTGTTTTATTCTTATTAGGTACGTATAGATCATTCGCGCGTTTTGACTGATATTCCAATTACCAGGAGCAATGTGGACATTGGATAATTATAAGTGATAAATCAGTAATATATTGTGTTGGCGGGTGTTGTCCACTCGGATCGTGGTGTAATCTATGATTTGTGTGGACAGTGGAGAGTGCACTACCTACACTACGCCGAGCCGCGCCGCTCACTACAAACAACTCGTTACTTGGGGATTGGCCACCCGTCCCCCCTCTGGCTACACTAAATTATACTTATATTTTTATATTTGAAGATTTATCACAGTGATGTTGGCGTGGAGGAGCGTGTGGCGCGAGCCCGGCCGCACCAGAGCCGACGCGCGCGGGTTAACGCGCGACTTGACCTCACAACTTATTACACTATATCTTGTAGTAATTCCCGTACAGTCGATCATGTTAGAAGCTGTGCTGGCCGGTGCTCGGTGAGTCACGAGGGCTAATCAACTGTGTAATAACATAACTGTCGCGCGAGACGCTGGGTGGTACATCCTCGTGTGCGCGGCCTCGAAGAACGAACATCGATTTTAATATTTGTGCTGGTGAACATCACTGATCAGGCTTGAAGGATTTTATGTTCAGTGAAATTTCTAATCATTGACTTCTCATTTCTTAACGTGACGAACGGATAGATACAGTAGTGAAACGCGTCTTGCTTTGATCATGAATGTGAAAGTTAATGTAGACCGAATGCAGTCGTGATAAGGCCACCCATAAACATGTCGGCGTGTGACCTGCGTGTGTCCACATCCATCGCTGTCGCTCGTTATCAGCCGATGAGTCGATATCCATGTACCTGGTACTGAGGTGAAGGAGAGAGCCACGTGCGGCTCCCCTGTCGCGGCTCATTACCGTACATATTTGTAATCCGATATTTATGACGCTCCCGACCAATTACTCGTCGCGTGAGTGTCCGCGCCTGCGACTCCGTGGTTCCGACACTTGTGTGTACACAGCACTCTCCACGCGAGGCAATTTGTCCCCGCATTACACCGAATTAATCGGGTTTGTTGACCAAAGCCGGTGTTAATGTGTTTTCCAAATTGTCGCCTCGTTAGAGGATTAACTGCTGGCGACACGAGTGTGGACGCACGCAAGCGCGTTATTTGTGATGCCGTGTATAGCAATATATTTCAATTAGGCACAGCGCATGCGCTGACAGTGATGCAGAGCCTACGTTCAGTGACGCAACTGCGTTGCGATTTGCGGGTGCGCACAACTGTCTCGATAACTCTATCATAACATAAAACAAATAGGTTTGGAAAGTACACGCGATGTTGGCGACTGTAGTACAACAGCGAGTCTAACAGGAGCGCACCGAACTAACATGTAAACTATGTTCTACATTCGGCTGCAGTGTTAACATTATTCAATTTTAATATCACACGCTTTAACGGCAAAGAAAATCATGAAGTGATTACATATCGAGGATTTGAAATGTATGCACTATGCCAACACTCTTTAGACCAGCATTACTGCACAGGGCAGCAAAATGAAAATGTATACAGGTTTGATATTATACCGATGATAGGAGACTTACTCATTCTGCGCCAATCGCAACAAGTCGTACCTATATAAACACTCGGTGGTGCCGCAGTAGGTATTGGTTTTCTTTCCCCTTGCGAATAGCGTCTAAAATATCTTTTGCATATTCCACCGTTGCAGCCGCAGAAAACTTTAGAGATTGTACAAGCTCTCTGCAACAAGCATCCAATAGCCGCCGGCAACCGCAACTGTTATCCGTTAAAATAAATCAAGCGAGTTAAATGTTTATTTATTTTTTATAACAATTTTAGTAAATGTATTCACATACGTTGTTTTACTGCGCAAGCGCTAGAGAGCTCTAACCAGATCGAACTCCCCTCAATAAAAATAAAAACAAACACATCGCTCGTTTATTGGAGCGAGTTTTATTTCCCCATATAAACTTAATACGGTTATTGTAAATGTTGTGAAAGTCACAAATTACCAACGAGGAAAGCTTCATCTATATGTAAAATGCGAGCGAGTGCGGGCGCTCGGCGCTCTGCGCTGCGTGGGATCGGCGCGGAATTGATTACTGATTCCGACGTCGTCAGAAATAGACATTAACTGTTTTGAAGTTAGTTTTTCACAAAAAAAAGTGCCTAAAATATTGTAGTTAAATTGAACATAACTTTTGTTTTCGATCTCTCTCCATTTCAAAATAGCGGAGAGCGGTTGTATGACCTGTATTTCCTTACTAACTAAAACAGGTCTGTTGTTATCGCACGTAAATATGACTTAGCAATGTACGCGTTTTATTCTTATTAAAGAACACAGTCATCAATATCGAATTGTATTGAACCCAGATAATCAGCGGTTCCAAGCCTGAATACGCTACCAAACTAGTATGGCGATACAAAACAATATAATTACTAATTAGTGTTGAACACTCTGCATACCTAGTCTAGTCAATTTAACGGTGTAAAAAGCGGAGGAATACAAACAAGTACGGCGTTAGTGTATGGTATAATTACTTGCTAAATGAGTGGTTACAATTACCGGCGGGTGCCGTGTACGGCCGCGTTTTTATACCCGCTGATTGAGCCTCGGTAAGGCAACTCCGAGCGCCATGCAGAGACTCGACACTCGGACACCACATTGACGAGCGTTAGGCTCGTAAACTTATGACTAAAAAACGTTTGTTTTGATATTTATTGTTATTTAATATAATGTCACAATCACGTGGTTATTCGGTGAATATGTAAGTTTTTGGTGATATAAATAGGGACCCTATTTTATAAGTAATTTAAAAAAGCGGCCTTTCGATAGTTATAATTGAGTGCTTTAAAACTATCACAAATATATACCGCTTTATAGTGCAGTCTTGCTAAGGTAAAGATTTCTTCTTGTCTTCACTTCGTCCTCGATCCGACCTTGTCTAGCATGGGTTCACTTACAGCGGCTGTTATCGTAGTGCATACATAATAAACAATATTAAAACCAAACTTCTTATAAACCTTTCAGATGCAGACGATTTCTTGATCAGTTGTCTGAAGTAAGCCGATCTAACATCTAGTTTATGCGACTGTCTGTCGATTAGTCGCATCATAAAACATAATCACGGCACAGTTGGCAAAAACTTAATTGGAACATGAATAACACATCGGCTTTGCACATTAATATTGATGAGCGTTCCGCGAACAGAGCGCAGTACACGTTTACTGCGGATTGTTCCGAGCCATTGTGATCGAATGTCCACTGCGTGCGAATGTTTGGGTGAGCCGCGAATGTTTTTGGGTATGCGTGGCCGGCGACGGAAAGTTTCGAAAAGACTTGAATGTGCGGTCCGCGCTATCGGAGTGAACTTCGGGTGTATTTACTATATTCAATACATAGTAAGCAATGTCTGTGTCCCTTATCGACCCTAATATCATAATATTACAGTGATGTTTCTTATAAATAATGACTTTTGCAAACGATTAGAAGCAACCGTGCCATATAATGTCCTGTACGCAATGAATAGCGCACACAACGAATTCGAATAACAATGACTAATATATGTTGGATTACATACGTGGACGGAAATTAGCAGAGTAGATTTCATTAGTAGCGGTCAAGACCGCTGGCAAAAATACACCGCAAACAGATGTGCATGTAGAGAACATTAATTTGATCATGCCAAACATAATAATTATAACTGTATAGAATGCAAGGTATCCCTCTTATTATAGCGTGACCAATTGGAAGCGAGACTTACGTGATCCGGCTCGCAAACTAGAGTTTCATGTCTAGTCTGGTCACTTTTTATGAGAAAATCTCGCATAAGCTGAAGGCTAAAGATATTATAAAAGTTTCAACCGATATTGCGTGCCCTTGTGTCGGCATGACTCGGGATCTAGCGCGTAGGTATACAATATTCATAATAATTATAAGGAAAAAAAGCATCGGTGCTTCAAATCTTCTGTTAATGACCTCACATCGCAATTATCGAGTACTGAAGGGTGCGGAAGTGCAGGTGAGCTTCAGGTGAACGTGGGGTGCGGTGACCCGCGACTCACAGCCGGTGGTCCGCAAAAACTAATAAGTTAAGAATGGCGGTTGTGCTCGGGTGTTCCCGTTCGTACAGCCCCCCCCTCCCCCCTCCGTTCCCCAATCGCCGAGCCGCTGCCGGCACGATCGGCTATCTCCGGCACATCTCATTAGTGCGCCCGCTCGGAATCTAAATGAGAACCTCTATCGCGAAGTGGAAAGTGCGCAGTGCCGAAACTTACCGCTGTTGCCAGCCAGGGTTTTTCTATGCGTATGAGTTAAGCATTGTAAATATGGTTGACTTTGTGTGTAATATAAACATCTTGAAATTCTTCGATTAGTTTCTTTAGGAATTCTATATTTGTGTAAGGAAAATTCTTAATGGATTGCTGTTTTTTCTGCTGGCGAGAAGATTTGTACCTTGTTGTAAGGCAGACCAGCCTAATTCTGGCGAACATTAAGATTTATTGCGCTGTTGTTGACTACGCTGGACTGATTAAAACAGTGCATTCCTCTTTGAAATTGATTAAAAGTATAGATTATTCTGGAAGTGTGGTACTGTTTATCGACGAGTGTGGTGGTTTTACGGTCACCCTGCGCCGGCGCATAAACATGTCACGGTGGTTCGCGAGTGAGCGACGCACGCCGCGGAAACTGCGCCATTTGCAAATGATTTACGTTTATATCGGTATCAGATGCCAGCTAAGCTCCATAATGCACCCTCACACACCACGCCTGGGACTCTAACATAATATATTTCAGTTTATATGCACGTCTGCCACCTTGCAAGGTGCAAATTATGTAAATACTTGTCGAAGTACCTACTTGGATTATGAATTATAATTATTAGACGACGGTGCGGTTGAGGCACATACGTTTGACTATGAGGGTGCAATAAATTGAAGGGTTTGTTTATTAAGTAAGAATACCTAATGCATGTCGGATTCACATCTAGTAGATGTCAAATATTATTGTATTGTTTCATACCTTTTACTTATAGCATGTAATATGTTTGAACATCAGTTTTGTGAATTAAATAAAAAAAAAAAAAAAAAAAAAAGTACTGATATATATATAATCCAATTTAAATATTAATTGTAAGTGTATGGTATTTATTTTGAAAGAAAACAGATTATTTGTGACATTAAAATAAGTAGGTACAACAAAAGTAGACAACATAAATACTTAAAATTAAAATTGTCAAAAAACTGATTTAACTCAGCATATTATGCTGGCAGTAAAGTCAGCGCTGATCTTTCGTTGAGCCGATTTTCTCTTTTTTGTTTCAATTCTTCATAGCAGCAATTTATTTATGGTCAAATAATCGTATTTGAATGATGCACCGACCGCAACAGTTAAAGCTAATGCTCGCGATAAAAACATAATCGCCGCCGAAACAGTTTGCGCCGGACCCCGACCGCAGCCGAATAAAACCAACAATTTATCCGTCATTAGGACCGCGACGTGAGGCTCGGTGCTCGCGCGCAGTACTTTATTTATTTATTAGGTTTTCCAGCAGACTTAACACTACGATTACAATAATTTAAATATTATAACTTATAGCTATAATGTAAGCCCAAGTTAGGAAAACTCAGCTTGCACATAATTTAAACTTTACGGCCATTTGATGGTTCAAGTATTTAATAATAATAATACCAGCCCTATAGTACATTATACTGCCCACTACTGAGCACGGGCCTCTACTGAGAGGGCTTAGGACTTAGCCTTCCTATCTTCGAAATTCTTGTGGAGAATTCTCAAGTGTTTAGGTTTCAATTATTAAACTGAACAATAATTGATAAACCATACAAGTATTTAGGATTCTGTTTTGTTTTTAGGTATATTTTATCATAACCTTATAATTTTCATTGTTCAATTCATTGGTCTAATAACTAGTTGGAGCGCTAAGGTTTTATTAGATATGGTGGGTACTCGTCTTTGCATCTATTTCTAATCAAAACTGATTTTTATCTATTACGATTTATGTACAGAAATATTATGGCAAAATGTTTGAACATTAAGTAGTTTTGTACTATCGAGTACTTATTTAGAAGTTTTTGGGCTTCATAATATTATGAATATCTTATAAGGCATCATTTTCGCTATTGTTAACACTTAAAACAATTAGGAATAACTCACGTAAAATAAGTAGGGTAAAATACCATGCACCTAAATTAATCAATAGTACTTAATTATGCCACACAATGCTTGTTCATAAACAAAGCCAACATCAGCAGTGTTGTGTTCGGTCAGGCGGTCACCCATCCAAGTACTGATCGCGCCCGATGTTGTTTAACTTCGGTGATCGTATAAGAACCGGTGTTTTCAACGTGGTATGGACGTTGAAGGTCAAGAATCACCGGTGATCTGGATCTCTGTAGCATGCTGTAACTCTCAATTTTTATACTTATAACATTTTTATTAGTGTAGAATCAGCTACAAAAATATTTGATTAAAATTAAAACTTCGACGTTTATAAACATTAAATTTAACACATTTTTTTCTTTCTAAGTACCAACAGTAAATATCTTTTATTATATTTTTGTAAAGAAAAAAAATATATTTCGAACACAAAAGTGTATAAGAGTGTGTGAGGGTTAGCTCTCAGTGACATATGGTGTAAAATGATAGCATTGTCTGGCAGATATATTGAATCATACTTCATACGTTCCACATAAACGTAATTTTCTGTTCGTGGCATGTGCTGTTTAGTTATTAGTCTATACTCGAGAGATTACACAGTTCTGTTGTACATCAGAGATAGATTCCTGTTCCGCTGTTGGTTGGTGAGAGCGGTGGGTACAGAACCCTCAGGAGGGATGGGGAGAAACGAGGGGAGGGAGCCACTACTTCATAAGATGGCGCAAACAGGATACGTATAGAGGGGGAAAAGTATAAAAATGCACTAATTCTACCTCCATCTACCGCTCGGTGGAGCACACATGTACGTAAATCATGATTTGTGTTATTATTTCTACATGCTTCCAGAGGTATAGGCTGAGCTTTATATTTTGTGCAGAAGTTCCATCAAATAATGCATTGAGTATTGAATGGTCCATGTCTCACCTACGCTTGAAGTGCAACATAGTTAAGCCCATGTTTAATGAAACATAACATAAACTTGGTAAAGCGTAAAATGTTCTCTCAGACAGAACTCTGGGCCTAACTCACGCTCCGGGAATGTCCATTAATTAGCGCATACATTTTTATACAGCGGTTATTGGGATAACTGCAAGCAGCTGCACAAGCTGTGCCGACCGACTGCACGATTACTTAACTTATTAACACTTGTGCCTCTCGCTTATTAATCTACATTCTTTTTCGTTGACCAATTTGTGGGCGATCTGGATGGATGCTTTGTATCAATAGTGACTGTAGCTTCGACTTTGGGCAATAGTGGTGCTGCAGTAATTCTGCGTCGTCGTGAGGGATCAACGAGTCGTAGTAAATTTGTAATTCAATTCAATAACCAAGATAATATATTTAAATTTAATACTCTAGCATCTAGGTTTTATTTATATAACGTACCGTAACGTAACGCACAAAAAAGTCTGATTTAATTGAATACAAAGCTATAATTTTCATTATTTTATTTAAATAATGAAAATTATAACAACAACGTTAACGTACTAAAAGGTTTAATATTATGTAATTAAATGTTGGGTGAACGAACTGTAGGTTGGAAACCTTTCAATGAATAATTAGGTACGAGCTAAAACAGCCCGGCCGGCTGTTGAATATGGAGATCGGACGGCGGCGAGCACGTGGCGGTGAAGCGACGGCGCTGGGTCATGACGAGTGCGTCGCACGCGCTGAGACAAGGCGGCGACGCGTGCGCAGTGTGACGACACCACGTCGACTCCCAGGATTGCTACTCACTCTGCATTTGGCTCCACTAAATCTTAATTATAATACAAAAAAACAAGTGACAATGTGATGATTTGTGATACGATTATATATTAAAATGCATCCACGAAACTGTTAGCCAAGTATTTTGAAAGCTCTGTACGTCACCTGCTGTGACGGTTGGCCTAGGCTTGTGCAATATGCGTTGGAAAGCGACGTCGTCAGTACGTCTGGGAGTGTCACCTACACATACACACGCACACCATGTACTACATATATAATACTCTACTAAGCCCACACACATGGACACCGGAACCTCTCGCCAGGTGCGTTACCGTCACAGGGCTCTTTTATCACTCGCTTCATTAATGCATACGTGAATACACAACAGTAAACTACCTCGTCTAACCGTGATTGAGAGCTGGATATAAGATTTGCAATTGTCCCCAGATCCAGACCTGGAGTCAAGTGGACTGATAGTGTAACCTTATCAGGTACATCCACGAAATTCAAATGAATCTCATATTTTTGTGTTAGAGGTATATTCATATGAAACGTGTGCGATTTTCGTCCGCATTGAAGGGAACAGACAGCAATGCTGCTGGGTTTGACCGACGGCGCGGCGTGTCGTGTCGTTCAGTCTGCAGTGCTTCAACGCCGCGATGCGGCGCGAATGTAATGCGTCGCATCTCTGCATAAGATATTGTATTCCCAAAACCCGTAACAATGATCCGTGCGGGTCCCGCTAAAGATGCGCCGGCGCAGCGCAGTGTTACATTATGTCTAGATGGATAGTGTTAAAATAAAAAGGTAGAAAATATCGCCGCTCATTGTTCGTGGCTAATGAGTAAAAAGTAAAAACTATTTTTTTTGTATACTACAATATGAAACCAACGTCCCGACAATTTGTCTGTATAAATATATATAAGTTTAGCACGGTATTATAACATCGCAAATGACTTTTGAAAATACTTTTAATATCGATGGTAGAGTACGAAAATTTATTATTTTTATAAAGTAACTAAATGTGGTGTATTTTTTTATTATAATTTGTAAATACATATTTAAACAAACACTAGTCAAGATGTCCGAGACATAACAACCGCGCGCCGTCACGGGGACGCAGAATCGAGATGTGTATATAATCGTCCAGTATCAATGGCAAGTGGCGAGTAAAAACTGGCCGCGGTGTGGAGTGTGGGGACTGTAGAGCGCAGGCGCGCAGGACACGACGGACGCGACGGACGCTCGCAGCAAACGGCACAAAACCGCTGATCGTTTATCGCGGTAGTTAAACGATGCAACTGCCACTAAATGTTTTTGCGCAGTCCGCATCCTCGGCAACAATGTACAGTGCGAGTTCCTGTCACCACCCCCTCCCGCACTCTCCCAAGACCGCCCGCGCCCACACCCGCCTGCCCGCGCCATCACTTACATACCTTCGGTAAATCGCGATGTATGTGTTAAATTCTATTTATTTAAATGTAAATAAAAAATTAATAATCTCACACACAATCTTGACCCCAAGATAAAGTCTCGTGTCTTAGGTATCAATTATAATTTACTAATGAAACAAATACTATGAGACTATAGAAATATATTTTGCTTCAGTGTACGGATCGACCGGCTAATTTCAGACTCAAGTTACAAATGCAACAAATATGAATTTGACCAATCTAATCTCATCTAGACAAGACGTGTTGAGTGGCGCTCTGCATTATGACGTCACGGCTCGTCTGTGTGACTGCACCAGCGCGGCGCGGCACCTTACCTCTGCACACTTTATTAGAGCACAGTGTTCCTAGAGCTTATGCAATGTACTATAATAGCTTCGTCATATTATGATCGAATCAAATCGAACAGAATTCTATTTTTAAATAATCGAACCGAGTCCAATGATATCAGTTTTGTCATTACGTAAACAAGTATTTTATTCAATACATTTTGACTAAAATCCATTATTTGTACCGATGTGCCGAAACTGCTTACAGAATGTATTGCAAATACGATCTTTATCATTAAAATTTTAAAGTGTACATTTAATTAATTATTGCCTAACATGTTTAAACTAGATGACCGTGGGATTCCATATTTGATTGACTGATCTCTTACTGTCTGAGAACACGTCTCCAAACAATCTTTAAGGTCTCTGCTCTTAAAAAGACGTCTTTGGATCCATAACCTTCCGTTTTAAGGTTCAGCTCTAGATAGAAAAGGGTGCGAAAGGCGGAAGAAATTAGCGTTAGTAGAACTTGCAAGGTGCCAACCTGTCACTGTGATCAATGTAGCTCCGAAAGACGTGATTGTATTAAATTATTAAAGGACCTGTTTTTTTATAAACACCAACGCTCGGTCCCGCCTTCATTCGCACCAAGAACGGCTTTGTGGTTAAGCCTTGAATACACAGAGCCACATGACATCAGACAGAGTGGCCGCCGGACACTTTCAATAAAGGAAATAATTAGAGTGGGTCATTAGGGCGGGATCGTGTCCGCCGGATTATCGAGTTCTGTGTACACACTCACTACAGCTGCATGCACCTCAATATAAGCTTTGGGTAAAGAATATTAAAGCATAAATAATGTCAGCAATAGTCACAAAAACTAAATGCTCCGTAACATATGAAGATAGGTGGCTTTGTTTCAACTTGTTATGACATCTGATATGCTTAAAACGATATGTATCTGGAGACTGATTTACAGTGTATTAGAGATATTAAATACGAACAATACAGATGGTTGACATTGGGATATTTAAAAATTATGTCCGCCGACACCCCGAGAGTGAGTTAAAGACCTGGGTGAGAGAGAGATTATGAAGACATCCTAGCGTTGGTTCATAATGTGCATACGATAAGTTACGATTAGGTTGAGCTGAATTATAGAGTACAGAGACGTATGAAAAGAAAACCACGTTGTGAGATCCCCGAGTAGAACTTGACATCCACGACGCGTCACGCGACCCCATTCCCAGGCCGAGAGACACACATACATATCAGATGATATTAATTACTGTTTAGCTGTAAGAGGCAGAGCGAGTGGTGCGTGAGGTGGGCGGGGGCGGGGGAGTCACTGCGCAGAGATTAGTGGTGACGTGTGTCGGACGAGCGGTCGGGCCGATTGATCAGCGGTATCTCCATCGGAGTACTCCCGTCACACGTCACTAATAATAATGAATTGTTTGGACGAGCGATATGTTTCGCTCGCTCCGATGGCTGATAATGGATAACAGCGGCGCATTAACATTGTTCGCGTCCGTCTGTGTCGTTTCACTCACAAAGGATTAAGAACTCTGAGTTTTGTACTGACGTCTCTACAAAAACATGGCGTATTCAACAACTAGTTCCAAACTGTGTTGCAAATTTTACCAAACATATTAACTGTATCTATTTTAAATTAGTTTGCAATAGAATATTATTAATTAATCTCCTAAATCAATTACCATACTATATACTGCGCACACGTTTCACTGAACAAACAGATTTAATAATAACCATGTCAAAACCGACTTATTACAGTCAACTTGTTACATCTATTAAACGAGGTATGCCGGGGCGTGCCAGGGTGTATCGGGGCGTGCCAGGGGCTAGCAGAGGCTACCTGGCATGAGAAGCAGCCCGCCGCCGTCGCCGCGTCACCAATTACACGTTATTTGTCGATCGGCCGTGGCGGATATGTTTATGAGCGCGACTCGCGGCCGCACACGTCTCCTCTTGGTTACGCTAATCATTGCGAAACAACAGTCAATTAAACCGAGTTTACGCAATCAACGCGAAATTCTCATAATACGTATGTAATACAATATTATTGCGTACATACATGATTAATGTTGAGTTTGTAGTAGATATCACATACAAGACATCAAGCCTTTTTCCCTTTCCAGGGATAAACAGGAGTGTAACACACCCACATTTCGCTAGCTATGTTAAATCCTATGTAATATGGGGTGGACCTATTGCCATCTAGCGGGCATATTCCAGGCTTCTGGCTGATACTGAGCAGAAAGGCTCATCTACAAAAACAAGTGAAGGTGTTTATCTACATACCTATTACCAACGAAGATAAATCTAAAGTTGATTTTATTACGGAAATAAAACCCGCATTCATATAAATGTTGAAGTGCAATGAACGCTGGCGGTAAATCATTTTGTACATTGTAATTATTTTAAGTGTCGTAGAACATAGGACCTTATTTAGATATTCCGTGTTTACGATATTTACGTGTATTTAAAAAAAATCTACATAGATTTGTACTCAATCCAATGCTATACAAGAATATTTATGAATCAAATTGTGATGCTTGTTTAATGGAGATTTAACCGGTTTTAAACAAACTTGCGTCGTTGGACGGTGAGGAATAAATCTGTGCCCGCCTCAGAGCCGTCACTCGAGATCGAACTGCCGCGTGTACCGGGGGACAGGTGACCGGCGTGTAGCAGGTGTGCGGAGGGAGCGGTCGGGGAAGGGTCTGTGAAGATGTGTACTTATTAATTAATTTATATTGGAACACAAAGCCGCGCTCCTAACCAAACAGTGCGGGAATGACGCGGGACAGCGGGACCGCGGGACAGGCGCAGGCGCAGGTAGCCGCCCGCACCGATACCATCGCCGCTACATAAATCCGAACCAAGAATTTAATTAAATATTTTAAATGGAGCTCGTTAGGGCTCGTCCCGCGACTGGGCCCCTGCGCCTGCGCACCGTACTCGCGCTCAGAGGCCCGACCTCGCTCAATCACATGGGAAGGTGTCACTTTTACAGGCTGAAATTATACAGTTATAAGAATTTTCCATTTAATCTATTATTCTGGGTGCTTGGGTAAATAATAATGAGTGTTTGTCTTGTAAATGTAAAGTACAACTAAGTATCTCCTTGATATGAATTTATTTTGTAACAGATTTCTATTCCATTTGGAATAGAGTCGGTCCGTGAATGAAGTCTCAAGTGAACGAGAACTGTACTCTAGAAGCAACTGATGTATAAATA
Organism: Manduca sexta; assembly: GCF_014839805.1. Classification (NCBI taxonomy): domain Eukaryota; kingdom Metazoa; phylum Arthropoda; class Insecta; order Lepidoptera; family Sphingidae; genus Manduca; species Manduca sexta. Next base: position 7,754,947 of record NC_051127.1, read on the forward strand.
TTGTATTGTTGAGTGTCTCGAGTCGCTTCCTTTCTACGGAGCCATACAAAGTCCGAACAACATAAATAATATTTCAGTTTAGATCACGCTTATATCCCGACTTCGTATCATTATTATCCACAAAATTAAATCTAACAACACTAAGTTCCACTCACTTTAATAAGTTACAATATAATCCTCGAAAACGATTCCAAGAATTGTATTTCAAAATAAAACAAATCGTCGGTGCGCAGCTGTCGGCCGGCCCCGTTTTATTATTCGGCTAATACCAAATTATAAACACGGCAGGATGAGGTACAACCTGTTTGTGTGTACAGGACGCGGTGCGCTGTGCAGAGACTAGTGGATGATGCGTGCCCCATCCCGACTGACCGCTTTAATGCCGGCCATAGCTGAGCGCCCGTTGATGTCTTTTACTCGCAACTGACACATCCCTCCTGGACTGCTCGAATGTTTGGAACGAAATTCATCTTATATTTCTGAAATGTTTAATGTGATGTTAGATTTATTGATAAATAAATAATAATGATTTCTTATATTTACGCGAATGTTAGACATTGAAATTAAACTAATTTTCCGGATTCTATCGCGGTTTTTTGTTTTTTATTTTTCTCCCGACGTTTCGAAGACTTTGCAGCCTTCATGTGACCCCCGTGACCACGAAGGCTGCAAAGTCTTCGAAACGTCGGGAGAAAAATAAAAAACAAAAAACCGCGATAGAATCCGGAAAATTAGTTTAATTTCAAATAAATAATAGTCAATACACAGAACTGTGAAACATAATTCTAACTGTGCACTAGACCCTTATTTCGTGATTATTAACATCGAATTTCGAAAGTTAGTCCGTTCTACAGCACTATAACGAGAGGCAAATATTCGTAAACCGTACATGCATTTTCCTCAACGCGAAGACCAACCCCGTGACTTCTCCTACCACAGATTCTTTCTATAACTTATTTTTTGTCAAGATGGTTTTCAGTGGCGAAGCGTCCATACAACCTGATTACTACCGGCTTCCCTTTTAGGTTTATATACGTTTGTAACATTTTTGTTTTCTATTAAATTGCCCGCTATATGTTAACTAAGGTTTTTTTTTTGTCTCTGTTTACCTATTGGAAAATTTCACCCTCCGCCACTGATAGTTTTTAATGTAAATATTATGGAAAACAAATGCGACAACAAACATATTTTCGTTTTTTATTAATTGATTGACTGCGGTTAATAAATATGCGTAAGCGCAATAAAAAACTGATTAGTATTTTAAACAAACACACTCCTTGCGTCTTTATCCCCGAAGCGGAGGTGGGAAGAGGGCACCAAGTTTTCGCCGTGTTTTGACTTCTTCTGTGTGACTTCCATCCTATGATGTGACAATGTCGAGCCCATCACCATATCGGGCATAAAATCCTGACTCCCAGCTAATATTGAGCAGTAAAACGCAAAATCACTTTGCCAGATCCGGGATTTGAACCAGAGACCTCAGAGCCGTATCGTAGCGCACGCAATACAACTACGCTATCAAGCCTTTACTATTTAAATCTCCATTTATAATGCACTGGCGGATGAAAACAATTTATAGTTTGTAAGCAATGAAATCACCATTGCCAATTATTCGTAACTAGAAAGGAACATTCAGTAGCAGTGTTTATATTAACATTGTCGGTAGTCCGTAACGACGTCGCCGGGCAGGAGCGCGGAGCTCGTCATGTTCGCGACTCGATTAGCGTCGGCGGCTCGCTCTGTTCACACGCTTGTCGCCGCGCGCCGCCGTCCGGTGTCCGGTGTTAGGATTTACGAGCACACACTGCCGTCCACCTCCGGGTGACGTCACGTGCTGCCATCGGCGACATCACCCGACCGCCACGTGACAACACTATACACACAAAATACCACTCGGCTGAAGGTGCCTCCGCTTACTCTTGGCAAACCACATGCAGTGGTTAGTCTAGAAGTCATTTGTATGCTACTATTGATCATGTTTCTATTGCTCTACGTGCCATTCTAATCGCGCCGTGGCCTTCGTGACATATTTTTGATTGCAGATTTTGAACTTCCGTTGCAAACACTATCTCTTAACGGGCAGGTGGGGCCTGACACTAACTACGTCTTTGACAATTTTATCTCAGTAATATAAAAATCAGTATGTAAAAACTAATACAAAGTATTCCCACAGAATAGACTACGCTATTTCTAGCTTAAGAAGGCAAATCGCTTTTACTACCTTACTCGTTAGAAGTATTATATTATTGAAAATACATAGACGGACTCGTTGTATTCCTTTTTCTACTCTTTCGTGGGCCATGGAGACAATAAAACTATCGACAAATGTGAACGCATATTTACCCATCGATCGAAATATACCACAATCCAAATAGCTGGAGCCCCAAATATTCGGTAAAAAACCAATATCAAACATTGTCCCACGATGGTTGGCGAGATATGCGAGCGCGTCCGTGAGATACGAGCGGGCCGCGTGATGCCGCCTGACGCACTCACATTCCACTTAGTTTCTATACGAACTATTTTGGTGTCGAATGCTACTCTCTATCCTCATTATTTCTGTTTGTTCAATTATTCAATAAGGATAATATCAATTATATATTAAATTGTCCCATTACTGGACATGGGCTTCCCAACTGGGAGTTGGTCAAGGTTTCCATCTTAATTTCCGTAATAGAAATTACCAAATCTCACACACCTTTGAAATATATATGAAAAACCTTTAGCTTCATGATTTTTTTGTATTCGTTTAATCAAGTTAAAAAAAATGATATCTTATAAAACAAAGTCCCTCGCCGCGTCTGCCTGAACGATAAAGTCAAAAACTACCAAACGAATTTCGATGAAATTTGGTATTGTACATAGTTTTAAACCCTGGGAAGGACCTAGTAAAATATAAAACGGGTCTTTTGTCCCAGAAAAACACTTTCAAGCAGGCAAAGCTGCGAAAAAAAGGCTAGCTATTAATGAATTTATAATAAATACTTGAGAAATATGAGAAGCGCGCGCTAAGGTTCAGCTCAAGGCCTACGCTTCGGCGGTTTCATTATCGCTCGACTCATGTTTAATCTACTCAATGCACACCGCCGCCGCCGCTAAGCCGCCAGCTCACAGTTCCAGACAAATTGTCTAATTATAACGTTAATATCTGAAGTTCGTATTGCTTTAGTATTTGTGTGCGTGTATGTGTGTGCAAAGGTAATCAGCGCTGGGGGCCGGTTCTCGGCAGCGCGCCGTTGGCGCCTTTTTGCCGAAACTGCGCCGACTCACATAAATCCGCACGAAGGGCGGCGGTGGGTGGTGGCGCGCGGGGGATACACAAACCGAGTAACCGGCTCATTAAAATACCTAAAACAGAATCCCGATCTTATAATAAAGAGGCTGTCGGGCGCGCTCGTGAGAAACGACAACTAATTAAAGGAGCGGAAAAAAAGGACGCCAAGCGACCCGACCGAACCCGCGACCGACGCGAGCCCGCGGACGACTCATCGCCCCGCTGCTCATTAAACAAGCCGCGTCACCCGGCACCGCGCACGCGAGTGACGCGCTAGTGATGTGACTGTCGCGACAACGTCGTGGGAATATCAGCCTTGCCGTGAGATTCGACCGCTCCGCGACACGTCACGGTGGTTGGCTCAAATGAGGGTAATTATTGCGCATGCGTGTCGCCGCTCCTCTAATGACAATCATACGCGCGAGCGCGCACCTCGCCGATGTCACGTGGCGCCCGCCCCGCGCCGGCGACGCGCCGTCTGCCACGCGCCGTGACGCGCGATGACGCTTACGCATCACATACACCTGCGTGACTTGAGAGTTGCGTCATTCATAGCAGCCGTTGCAGTCTGCACTCATTTCTTTACGTAATTATGTCCATGTCTCAATATTCAATAATTAATATACCTTAACATCACACATCACAAAATGTTCGAATCGATCGAGTTTTAACATACGAACAATGTCCTATAAGAGACCTACGGTTATTATAATTAGCCGTTTTCGTAAGTCAAACAGTCGCACACTATGCAAATTACAGTTTGTAAAGTTGCTAAAGCAACTGTAGTTCAACTGTCAATTCTCATTCATAAAATATAACTTCGAATGTCAGGATTAAGACCCAATTGTCGGATAGTTGGCCCATTGTCATGAAATAACCACGACTTCTGTAGGCGAACCCGAGGGGCGAGCTGGCAAGAAAAATAGCATATCTAAGGTATAGCAGCCGACACATTAATTTTGATCCACATTGCCATAAATCGTCACTTGTTGATGGATTCCATGTCTTCCTCTTACCATAATACATAACTAGTAGGTGCGCACGCGCAGTGATGTGCGTATGTGTAGCTATCTCCCGCGATACATGTATGTGTGCGTGCAGTGAAGATTCTCCTTATAATTTGTTTATATCGGTAAACAACGCATTCCCGCGCACGCGCATGCTCACTGAGCCGTGCGCAGTTTTTCATAGCCGCAAGCGCATCGCGCGGTTATGCATTACAAGTCTCGTATTATTTTTTACTCCCAGAACCTGACACTATGATATAACTACAGGACTTGCTCATGCACTCGCAATTAATTACTTTGTGTTTTATTTAGTTACCTATGTCCACATTCCTTAGATTTAAGACAGGTAATTTCAAACGAATGTGTACACGATGGGATATTATTACGTCACCTCTGACCGGCTTTCTGTCAACGCATGATTGATTCATTATAAGTGGAAAAAAGTGATCTGTTGGTAAAGATTATTAATTTACTTATCGCAACAAGCAAAGTAATTTGATGGTAAGTACTTTTTTCCATTCTCCACCCAAAAATACCATATTAAACAAATATGTGAGTGAATTATCGATTGTTAAGGAAAGAAAATTAAGTTTGTAAGCAGGAAATGGATTGCGACAATTTGTAATTCAGTGTTTACGTATCGTTTGACACGTCCGCCCATGGCTCGCCGGGTCACCGATATAATCTGAAAGAAATGATGCAGCACAGTGACGGCGCGGAGACGGCGCAGTGACGGCATCCACCGGCAGTGGCGCATATTCATGAGCGTTTCAATAGAACTCGCCGCCGAGATAAGATGTTATCAGGGGCGCGGTGACGTCGGCCGCCCGCCGCGGGGACCCGTTACGTATCGCCCGCCACCGTACACGCCGGACGGCGGTCTCTACTTACTCTCCGGTATATACCATCCTTATACACCTACAGTTGTTCGCAACACCGACACTGCACGATCGATAGTGATTCTTTGTCCGCTATCTTTCTTAATCCAATCTAATAGCTAGTTTCACATTAAAATGCCTTAGATATTCACTTGGATGTACAAAGCAGCGTGGTGGTGATTCAGAGAGTGCAGGCACGCGGCGGCGTTTCTTTCGCCTCGAGTGTCGGTTCGATTCCACGCGATTAGACACGTCACCGCGGCGTGTATTGGATTATCCGCTGGTCACGCGGCTGTCACGGCGGCTGTCACGGCGACTGTCACGTGAGGCGACGGCGCGGCCACCTTTGCAATCTAACGCTCCTTGTAATCGGCTTTGTAATAATCAGTCTCATACAACACAGACCAAACCCCACGCCTCCACCTGACACCTGACACCTTCACTCCTTAATACAAGGTGACGTGGTATGGTACTATAGTACTGAGGAATGTTCTATTGTTGAAAATTATAGATCATACAATCGAGTGACTGCAGGCTGTTTTGCGGTACCTCACCCGCCTATTCATTATTATAGTCAAGCCTTAATGAGTATTTTATTGCACTCCCCTCCCTCTCCACCACCGTAACCCACACTCTTACCCGTCCCTCAAGGAGCGCTGCGCAGTTCTGCCGCTAGTTAATTTAATCGCCTGCCGTAAAACCCTTGGGTCTTAACAAGACGCGGACCATAAATCAAAGACGGCGAATCATCTGCGAGCTGCGACCTCCCTCACGCAAGGAACACCTCGAGTGTTGGAAGTAGGTACTCGCATATGAGGGGTTCATCCAGTCACCATGCTAATAGATATACTCCACTAATGTTCTGTTAGAAATAATTCTACAAGTTGGACTTATTGGAGCGACAGCATCGGCCACAACACGCGGGAAAATTCAATTTGTACCGCTTAACGTCATCGAGCCGACCCCCCCCCCCTCCTCTCCGCTCACTCCTTCGTTCGTCCGTGCACCGCACAGTCACGCTACACCGAATTGGTCTATTCTGTTTACAAAGCAAAAAATCAATTAAATTATTGTGGTCTATTGTAGAAGTTGACACCATCTACCGCTATGATATCATAGAAATCGATTGAAATAGTATTTGATTGTGGCGGCAGTGTGCGGGTAACGACAACCGAACGCTTTCATGATCTTTATCATATTTTTGTATGAAGGGGCTCCCACTCGTCTGAAGACATTCCTCTACTGTGAGTCACTAATCAGATTTAAGACTGAGTTCGCTCCAGTATCTCTGCGATATTAAAATATCACACCAATATTTATCGGTTACCCCCGAATAATGAAATATCAGCTCGCAATCCCAATGATTCGACGACGCTCTTTTGCATGTAAAATTACGGGTACACAATATAAAACGAGCGATGACATAGGAGATGAATCTTCACGGGGCGACATAACAGAACCTACTGGAACGTGTCAATGATTGTGTTTCAGCGCGACGTCGCCGAACTCAGACGTACATGAATGTGGAATCCTGTCGGTGTAAGTAAATGTCCGTTTAGCGATGTTTGTAGCGGCTGGAGAGGCGAGATGTGAGGGGTGTGCGGCGCGGGGTGGCGAGGTGTGGCGGCACGGCGGGGTCGTCGCCCGCGGCTCGGCTGCAGGTGCCTGCTCCCGGCAGCTCACTGATATAACAGCGCCCGAGCCTGCGCCCTCGACTGGTTCCCGCCGAGTCGCGCCCGCGCCCGCGCCCGCTCCCGGCTCCGCCACCTCTCGCGCTATCCCGTAGCTTTTTCTTGTGCACCGCCGCAAGCGTGCTTGCAGGACGCGGCCCTGCGGGGGCGCAGAGGGGAGGACTCATTCCTGTTCGCGATGAAAAATCTCAGCCGTGAGCCGCGCTGCACCCAATTGATACTTAATCATTTAAGTTTGAATTTAAGTGAACGCCTGCGACGTTCTCGAGTTTTCGCATCCAGCAGACCAGCACAACCACTGATGGACAGAATATCAACTAACCATGTTGTTTTTAAGTAGGTGCTTATTATTAAATTGAATGCCTCTGCGAAATTGGAATTGTACACGGTTCGAGTCCAACTGCCGCGCCAAAGTCCTGGGTTTGAATCCAAAAAAATTGTGATTCGGTTTTTCCATTTTAGAAATTACTCAGTCGCAGCTCGAAGTCGCCGCATTTCCTGATATAATAATTATATTATTAGTTTGTTGCTGCCTCGGTGGTGTACTTTTGTATTATCCAAAATAATCAAAAAGTATTTTAGTTTCAAACTCTGAAAAGTTGACACAAATCATAACCCTCATAGTATTATGTCAAACCAAACGTCATGAAACGAAAATAATCTCGACTTTGTTACTACAAATATGGGGACGTGAAATAAAAACATATAAATAACCAAGGACAATACACGATTATTGAGTTACGAGTATTGAGTCGGAAACTTGTCAATATTTTAGATCCGAGGTACCCATTGTAAGCATTTTTCAGTATGAACTTCAAGGAGTAACGCTGAAGAGACGTTTGTGTAGTGTGCGTCGGTTAGCGGTCAGTAAAACAAGCGCAGCGCCCGCGACCGCAGCGCGTGTGGCACGTCGCCGAAGGTGTTGGAGCGAGCTCAGTCCTACATTATATCGCACTGCGTCGCTAGTTTATGATTTGGTCACGCAACACGTGTGCTGCACCGATATAGAGATTACAATCCGCCATAATTTTAAATTCGGTCGGATGAGGTCGGGTTTCTGTCGATCCGGATCCAGTCCAGCTGGTGTCACAACTATTTTGTCTATTAATTCCAATATATATTCTGTATTTATAACATAATTACGTGAGTTTGCAAATTTCGTCTTCTACACAATCACCTTTATTTGTATCCATAAATAAAATATAAATCAATGAAGGTTTACGTTACCTACGTAATCAATCAATAATACTTTAAAAATTATAACTGGGTAAAATAAAGATAATTATCATTTTATATTACCTAGTAACTAGGTGTTGCTTACGACTCAACCACGTGAAAGTCCTACCCAGGATTAAAAAATAGCTCACTACAAAGGGATATTAAGTATGTCAGTCCGGGACGTAGTCTAATTGATTGCCAAATTCGACAATGTCAGTGAACTCAGTTCAGCGGTTATTTTGTTTGCTTCTAACAAACATCGTCAAGAGAAGCCTCAAACTAGTCTTAACAACACTTAAAGATAATAAAGCTTTATTTCAATAAAATCGTTTTATTTCAATATTTTTATCAAATTCTGGATCCGGTTTTCCCGATCACAAACTCTACACAAATGAACAAGATCATCATGCACAAGATATCACAAGATCTCATTACAAGAACCATCATAAAGTACCAACGCCCTGAGGACATTGTGTGGGTGTGGGTCGGGAGAACAGCATCGACACTGAGGAGTGACGTCACCAAACTTATGATGGCGAGAGTACACGATGGTATCGAGTTCATTATCGCGTAATATGACCGCCATAACGCCATGCCGTGAAGTGACGTATCTAATAATATGAAGAAGAGATGCGACGAGAAACCATTACATATGTAAGTAGTTTGCCACTTGAAAAATTTTGACTCCTTTATTGAGTGTTGTATAATACCGTACCTACTACTTACCATTTGTATGCAAAATACTATAATTGACCGTGAAGCGTTTGAGGGAATTGTTTCATCATTTAGTTATCAAAAATAACACCGGTGAACTGACCCGGCTCGTTCTTGCCGCGCCAGCGCTCCTAGCCGGCACATCGCACCTCTGTGCCGAACATAACATTTGGACATTAAACATGATGAATATGCCATTTCGTCGGGTTTCCATTCACTGAAGTGTCGGCGTATGAGCGCACAAAAACCACGCACTGTTGTGGTGAGCTCATAGCGCGTCCCGTGCCGGTGGGCGCGGCGGTGTCCCGGCCCGGGGGGAGGGTGGGGGAGAGCTTTTTGCGCCGCCGCCACCGGCGTATAACCGTCACCACCGCACCGCGAGCGGAGCCGCAGTGAGCACACTACCGCCTTCACGCGACTGACCGACCACGATAATACGCATTGCGATATGCTGTCATAAGTCTCACTGGTGGCCAAAAAGGTATGCAGAACTAAAACATTTTTATGGTGACACACATTATACACATATGTCACCAGCACAACCGTGAACCCTACCTAACTTACTGAAAAACTCTTAACTACGGGTAATTAAGAGACCTAGTATAATACATTAACATTAAATTAATGAGACGATATAATATAAATACATTTACATACATGCTTGCCCCTATCAGTCAATATGATTTTCCGTGAATGAAAGCCCGTGAGTGCGCATGTTACTCGGCCTACTGATCCTCTATATATTGGGCTCCTGTTTGCGCTCAATGGCGAAGTAAAAACCGCGCGCCGGAGTCGCCGCAACTCGATCGCGCACGAGGAAAAAATTCACAGCGTAACAATGTATTTTACTGCGCCACAAACGTTTTTACTGGATATATATAAGAAAATTGGCAATGTTTTGCATTTACAACAGAACTCTACCTACCATGTGACTGCGCGCAAGCGCATTAAATATAATAGTATTACTAAGGCCGGTAACAAAAATCACATATTACACACGGGACAATATCGCCTTTATATGTCGCTAATGTTGAAGGCGATGAAAGCAGTTCTGAGCGGCGACCGGAATGTGGTGTCGCTTGCGATTGTGCTCGACACTATGTTGCATCGACAATCGTTACACAACGAACAGCTCGCAGTGCTGTAAATCATAACGTCATCACGTGTCGGCGGTGCGTCCGCGCACACTTTTTAAGTGACGACTGCCGCCACACCCGATACTTGTGGATGCGCATCAAGGGAGACAACACCTTCGCCGCGAATCTGTGACTATTCCAAGAAGAGCGATGGCAATGTGTATGTCGCTCGTCTCACGTGTTACTATTTCATAGCAAACTTTTGGTAAATGTGTAATTGTTCTCCAATATACTAGTTGAATCCTATGATTCCTCACTTTCTATAGAAATAGCCAACACGTATAGACGCGTAGAGTAAGTAAGTAGAATAAAATATAATAAATGATGACACTTACTGTTTCAAATTGATATGTAACAAATTGATATGTATGGTGTATGATTTGTTGACTGTCCAGAAAAATAACTAAATAAACGCTTTTTCAAAGGGGAATATCACAGTATTTTACACTGTAGCTTAGCGGCAAGAATACCTGTACACTAAGCCGTCGTATCTATCCATGCTCGCATGCTCGCCATAACACCTAGCGTCACTCGGCGCATGCTGTGTGTAGGCAGAACGGCGCGCGCGGAAGCAGATAGCGACATCCGCGCCTGTTGCCCAATACCGGAGATAAGCGCCGCGCACGCGCCGCGGCGCCGTGCACCGACCGCACTAGCAATAGCATCGAACGCGGGCCTCTGCATTTTTTTTAACATGGGGTATTCAAACTTTGTTGCATTCACTGTTCTAAAATGTGCTAAAGACTAAAACCCTACCACACCGCACTCTCTTCCTTATATTGAAGGTCGCGAAGTGCGCATGTGTGTGCAACCGCAATCTTCACAGGAATTTTTCGTGGATAGAACCTCTTGCAGTCCGAAATATGAGAACTCTATCGATACACATAAGCGTGCATGGTATACAGCACGCCACCCTTTCAAGTTTAAATACCACGGCAGCGGGTCGCTCACCCACTACATGCAGGTTGGAGATCGTGCTCCAACATTTTCTGGGAGAGGGAGTTCAGTGGACTGCTCCCTTTTTCTCGTCGCCGCCTCTTTTACGTGTAAAGGCACATGACGATAGCGCGACCAGCTTGGCTCAAGAGCCCATGGTACTGAGTGTGGACACGTTAGATCAGTCTGAGCGGTTACAAAGGACCTTGCTGCCTGGCAGGCTGCATTGGTGTAGTGGTCCTCCAGAATTATTGACTCGTCAACTATGTACAGTACATTAATTGTGGTGATAGTATTTTTTATTGCTAACGAATGACGAAATTATTATACAGTTTTATTTAAAATTTTACAACAATAACTGACCTTCGAAGCAGATATGTCAGTATCAGCGCGGAACTGAGTCACCGGGCTGTCTCTTACTGATACAGTGTTATTTCGGTCTGATAGCCGCCTAACACATTCGACAAATCATCTTTTACAATTACTTGGCATGCAAATAATTGTATTACTATCTAGGTGTTTTCTAGACCCACCAGACGGTGCAATGTATTGTCTGCAAGCCAGTATAAGAATTATCTCAAGTCGATGATATAAAGATACATAATTCGAATAAAATTTAACTAAATTATTACAAACTGATTAAAAGTTCATTAATGCTATTGTATCATATTGTTGGTAAGATTCGTTAAGGGCCGGGACGCAACACGATTTCAACTTTTATTAAGAAGTTGCTCATGGCTTCGTCCGCGTGATAGTTTTCCGGGATAAAAATCTCGTTTAATACTATCCTGAGATAAAAAGTTGCCTATGTCCTTCCCTGGGTCTCAAACTACTTTCATACCAAATTTAATCGAAATCCGTTGGGTAGTTTTTAAGTTATTTGCGTTCTGACAGGTACTCAGATACGGAGGGAGGCTTTGTTTTATAATATATTTTTTAGAACTTTTTAAGATAATCAATTCCGTCATTCGTGTTTGTGGCATAACTAACCTTTTACGCAGCTCAACCTTTTTTGCGACATTTTTCATGGATGCTCCAACCCTGTTTGTCGTAGCATGATGTTATAGAATTTTTCACTTAGTTACTGAAATTAACGCGTTCAAACAAACAAATTCTGCAGTTTTATATAATAGTATACATGTGTTTTTTTATATTATTTGTGATTTATATTAAATAATGATGTTAGTGTTTATTTTCTGTCTCATAATGCTGAATATTTATTCTTTTCTTTCTTTCTAAATATTATAAACATGGGTTGTCCAATTTACAGCATCTTGGTTTGGGAATGTACCGATCGATTGTAAGTACTAACGTATAATGTATATCTTATATACCCGTACATCTCTCGTGCACCAAGTGTTAGTGTAATAACAATAACACGAGTGTAGTATGCAGTGTGTGCGGGGGTTGGCAGGGGTAGGCGGAGGGCGGCGGGTGGTCGCGGGGCGCACCTGGATCGGGCGCCCTTCGACAACACATTCTGGGTGCGTTAATTTGAACCTCGTTTTTCTAACGCGCTCCCGCAAACATCGCCACGGATCCACCTGTGCGCGCGCACCGTGAATGTGTGTGTGTTTACTCCATGCGTGCACGTTTATGTGTGCGTGCGCACTGGAACAACAAGTTCTGTTCGCATTTCTCGATGCTCCGGGCAATGCTGAGTTGCGTCACGGGTTCATCCGAGTCAAGGCGTGGTTTGCACTGCGGCTTTACTTGCCACAGGCCATTCTGCCCGTTTAGTGCATAGTTTATGTCAATGAGCTCAATAACCACGTCAGCAAAGTGACGTGGTGAGGCGTTGGTGACGTCACACGCTTAACAATATTGTAACGCTGGGCCATCGTTGCGGACGCTTGGTTTTTAGTGCGATATGCGACGCTAATCCGCCACTTGACCTCAATTAATCCCGACCGTCGCAGCGTGTAACGCCACCCGCCCCCGCCTGCACCCCCGCTCCCACACCGGGCCCAGCAACATGATCGCGTCTGCGCATTTCTGCAATTACTATACTCCAGCGTCATAAATGTCTTATTTACTAGACATTTTCCAAAAAAAGAAAGATAGAAAAAATGAAACCTCATTATAGTTAGCAGAAATCACTTAATAAATTATTTTTTCTTTGTAATAGCAAGTACAGATCATGTTAAGTTATCCCTGCAACATATGGACCACTAGGAAGACAAGTGAGTTACATACTTCCAAAAAAGGCACATCGAAGGTCTCCCGTACATACAATGGCCCATCTAGGTAAACACTAAACACTACGCTTTATTTATATAAAGCACGTTTGAGCTAAGCATGATTATAGAGAATGAAGATTCTTAACGTCAAAGTTTCTCAGTCACAAATATAATATTGTAGAGTAATTTGTCACTCTCGGTTTTAATATTAGTTACTGGGTATTAATAAAACTATTTATTATATTGAATTTTAATATTTGATGGGCATGTTTTGACCCGTGTCCCTAATTTGCTGGTGTGACGCCCGTAATAAGAGGTATAGAGCACATAAGGCGCGGCGCGTGTCGATGCGGTGCGTGAAGCCCCGCGGCTATGGGCCGCTTCAGCCACGCGCCCCGCTGCCTCCGCCACACGACACTTGCCAAATTAGCGAACATTTCATAATTTGCGGAAGGACGAGTCACTGGTGGGCGCGACTGATACGCTATCACTGTCGACGGATGCGTCGCGCGGATAACATCGCTTCCGCCACTATCAGTCGCGTGCGCGCGTTCGCGCTTGCTGACCTGCCAAACTCCGCGATGTGTTGCTCTTCTCAATTCACTTCAAAACCTCATTTGAGAAACAGTAAAGTGGTGTCCGAGTCAGGCCTAGAGGAGGGGCAGAGAGGGGGGAGGGCGCTTGTCTCTGTGACGTGCCATACAATGAACAAAATTTCGGTGAGCGGCCACTGATTGGCACCACAATAGCGCTCGTTACGCGCGACCAGCTCACTGTCCGGTAGTTATTTGTTCGCACGAGACATGCGGCGCGCCGCGGATACGCTCGGTGTAATGTATCCTTCAATTCACAACCTGAGCCGCACGTTCAGCCACGCAGCTACAATACTCTCGCGCAGTATCGTACAGCCGGCTTCGAGTAGCTCAACAATAAACTGATGATAGCTCTACATTTTGTGGAGTTAAATTATTGTTTGTCTTTAAACTATAATGTTACTATATAGCCATGAAATAATTGAAAGTTAAATTACTTTAATATGGTTCAGTGCTTTAATACGATTTCTAAGTGTTATATTCTTTTCATCACGTTATATATTGTGATCGGTTAAGAGTATCTCAAATAACCAAACAACTATTAGTAAGACTATCAAAAATACAATACATTTTTAGAACCTAAAATATAAGGTGCAAAAGCTAGTATAAACTGTTTCCTTAGCGAGTATCAATTCAAAAGTTAGTAAAAAAAATAAATACTTTATATATTTTATGGAGTATTTATATTTTCACTTGAACTCTACGTGATAAAGTATTATATTACTAGCACACGGAGTGCTTAGAATTTGTATGTTCGGTCCATGTAATCAATTTTAATTAAGTTACATAATGTTGTTTAAGGAATATTGTGTCCACAATAATGGCACACAGGTTCATTATACACCGCCCTCGGGGAAGGTCTTTGCTCCACATCTACTTGACCGATTTTTTAACATCGCTATTCAGTAATTCGCGAGCAGCCGCTGCAAAATATTCTCCCACGCGGCACACTCACACGCGCGGCGCACGCACACGTTCGCACGCGTACAGCGGTTGCACCGGCGCGGGCGCGCGGTGCAGTCGCGCGGGTTCGCACGGAGGCAGCGCGGCCCTGCAATAAAAATAAATCACTGCGCGGGGAGCGGGGCTAGTTGGTGCGAGGTGCGGGGGTACAGCGTGGCGGGGTGAGGCAGGCGCCGGGGGCGGGGGGCGCGCCGCCGCCGGCAGTCTCCATGCAGAGCCCGCGGCGAGCGCGCGTGCCGCAGTGTAGTACAAGCGTGCAGTGTGAGTGCGCGACTCGTCCCGTGCCCGTGCCAGTGGCAGTGTGTGCGTGCGTGTGTGTCGGTGTGTGTGTGTGCGAGCCTCTGGCTGGCGGCATGCGCGGCGGCCGCCCGGCGCCGGCGGAGGCGCGGCCGGCGCGCTGACTCGATGCGCGCGGTGGACAAGCGGCGCGCGCCGCTGCTGCTCGCCCTCGCCCTCGTCTGCACGTTAAGCGTACGTCATTCATCACTCTTCATCACCCATCACCACTGAGCTTACTCGAGTGTTCAGGCCACAACATGAGCGGCCGGCGCGCATGCATGCATCGCGCCGATATGTTATTTCCGTTAGAGTAGAGCATCGTGGTCGCACGGACGTGAGAGCTCGCGCTCGCCGCTCCGTCGGTAAACAGAGAGGCGACGCTGTGCGACCTTTGTGTACTCGGAATTGGTACCGAGCGAGCGCTACGCGGCGCACATGTTAATGTGCCGGAGTGGCGGCGGCTGAGATGGCGACACGTTATACCACGGGGCAAACCCATCGCTCGTGTTGTCAGGATCAGCCTGGAGACTACACTTGAAATGTGCTCGAATCCGGTCCATCTCCTCAATCTTATCTCTTATATAATTAGGAAATATCGGGATCTAAACATGAGGCCGATTATTGACTGCTGGGAAGTTGGTCGTAGTGAATGAGACATGTTGTGTGTTAAGTATTTATCAAATGAAATATTATTAGATAAGGCAAAATAAGTGTATGCTTCTTTTCACCTTTCGCTATTGGCAGATATTGATCAGTTTGAGTACGGGGAATAGAACAGTTTATCTAAACATGTAGTTTCATAAAGTCCACATTCATCGCGTCTTGGTGATATTTGATTTGATATTTTTGAACTCATCCCTAAAGAAACTTTCTAGTTAACTAAATTGTCTCCTTAATAATAAAATTTAAAAAAAAATACTCTGCACATGCTTCAGCGTCAATACGTGTAAAATGTCTCCGCATGTCTAATAAAAGACATCAACGCGTATAGCTACTTAGTAAATTTGTGTGCTACGCACATAAATAAAGAACCAGCACTGTTACCGCAGATTTTAGTCAAAAACTCATACATTGTGACATGTAGTGCGTCATATACGTTATTTCAACATTGTGAATGTGCTAACCTCCTGACTACAAGTGTAAAAGCCGAATGATTAGTCGGGTATCACGTCTCTTGCCTCGCATTGTCTGTTGTATTCGCGCCCGTCATTCGTATTAATATAAATCACTACAGCTTAAATAAGCGACATTTTGTCGTCAAATTAAGTAGAAGTTCACTCTCCCACCTGTGGAGAGTATTGGCGCGCGGCTGTGTCGGCGGAGCTGTGGTCGCGCGGTGGCAGTTCGTTCCCATGCGAGGCACGCGCGCTCGCTGCCGTGTGTAATGCCAACGCCGTACAGACGCGACGAGCACTACTCGCCACTCAAATACCTTTAATCTTATATTAGAAAATTCGAAATTAGTACACATACATTCAAACTTTTTCCCAACGTGAAGGAAATAAACTCCGGAATTAACCTGCGCTACATAAAGAGATTAAACGTACCACCCTCTAGGTTACTCATACATGCTTCTGGTTCTTATGTTATGACCATAAAGATATTTAATAAGTTGCCAAAAATATTAAAGAGGAAATCAAAAGTAGTATATTTATTCATAAATTTATAAACTTCCGACATTATAAATCTTATTATAAGGTAACGGAATACCTAAATGATGATAATACATTATAATAATTAGTTATATCACCTACAAAATAAAATTATTATACTACATAGTAAAGAAATCACAACATTTTAAATAATTAAAATTTATTTCAAACATACACGCACACGCACATAAAACATTAAAATTTACACATGCTATAAAAAATCCGTGTTTTGTATAGGTATGTATATTAATTATACGGAGAAAATACGTATACAAGTATACATAGTATTAGGTAATTAAAGTACCAAAGAAAAAAATACTATAATCGTAAGATAATAAAATGTTCATAGTTATAAAGTTCCTCCCTCTCTTGACATGTACCCGACACCATCCACGATAATATCACGTGTCTATTAAAATGTATCATATTTTGTATACAATGATTATGGAGATAAACTTTGATTTTGAATTTTGTCATTTCGCACCTAGGCCCTTCATAATTTAAACTCCTCTACAAGCCATTATAACATTTTATCTGAAAGTGATAAAGAGAATACGCAACACGATAACATTTTTTTTTCTTTGTATGACGAGGCAAGCTTGCCGCTCGCAAGATACGACCGCTCATAAACAGTAAAAATACCATCCAACACCTTGATATACAAAATATTGTTTGGTGATCCACTGCGCTCGCCATCCTGACGCGTGAGATGTTCTCATTATTTCCAGTAGTTACACTGGCTACAATGTCTTTCGAACCGGAATACAACAGTGACTACAAACTGCTGCTTGGCGGCAGAAATAAACATTGTGGTGGTACCTACCCAGGCGGACTCAGACATATGAGAGACCTACCAGGGACCTTATTCTCTATCCCGCATGTTATTTTGACAGTGCGTAACAAGCACGTAACACAACGTATCATGTTTAGGACTATAGAAATTGGCTTACAGAATACCATTCCACACACATTTCACGAAGATAACATGACACGGCCGCGTTACGCGTTTACACTATCATACAGAATAAGGGCCCTGTAACCACCCATATTATGTTAAATGGCACAAATTCTTCCGAAAATAAATCCTTTTTATTTTAAATGTTAATGTCGTATTCCGAAATAAAAAATGTGACTACATTGCATTACAGTTATAAAATCGATTTTAGGACGAAATCCAAGATAAAATATTTTGAAAAAATACACATAATAATTATAATATACAAAAATACAGAAGGAAGGCCTACAAAGGCTGGGACCGATGTGTTTGTATCATAATATGCTGCGGAGCATAACAATACTCCAGACGTAGGTTATACGGTCCACTATACATTTATTGCGATAGTATATTCCCTTCACCAGCGACATCCTTCCTACCACCAGAGATCTGTCGGAACTATAAGCTCAGTATATAGTAGAGCACTCAATGAACTGCGTCTCTCAGCACCAACTGTTGAACTGTGTCGTACTTACAAACTTGTCCCACGTCTCGGTCCGTGCATTAATTTTATTTCATATAATAATCCAGTGAAATATGCAGTCGAAGTTATTGAGAAGCCTTTATATTTTATTCATTTATTATCCATAGGGACATCAAAAGTTTACCCATTACAAACATTGGTTTAGTTTTCTTAATAGAGTATTTCTGTTCTTATGTGCTTACCAAATAAAGATGTACCGACATTCACAAATACACCTATTACCAACAAACAGTATTATACACTTACACTTATAAGATTAGTATTTATGTTGTTTAAGGTAATAAACAAATTTAAATAATAATATAAACTATAACAGAAAAACATATGCTTAATACATATTCATCACATTAGGTATTAAAGTCTAAAGTCATTGACCGGTTACAATCTTAATAAGGTCGATATACTCACCGCGATATACTGCAAGCGTTTGCTTCTCGCATAGTAATAGTTATAAATATTTGTTGCTTGTAGTCTCTCCTCTCGGGGGATAATAATATAATAATATCAGCCCTGTATTATATACTCTCCCGCCTGTGGGGCACGGGCTTACTCTACCACTGAGAGGGATTAGGTCTTAGTCCACCACGCTGGCCTAGTGCGGATTGGTGGACTTGACACGCCCTCGAAATTCCTATAGAGAACTTCTCAGATATGCAGGTTTACTCACGATGTTTTCCTTCACCGTAAAAGCAAGCGATAATTCACAAAGAATACACACATAATTTTTTAGAAAAGTCAGAGGTGTGTGCCCTTGGGATTTGAACCTGCGGACATTCGTTTCGGCAGTCCGTTCCACAACCTTCCTCTCGGGATAAATTATATTAATTAAAGTATAACGATGGTTTTGAGTTTAATTAACGAAACTCCTTTCACATCGACCACCTCAGTCCCTGTTGTTGCGAACGTTGTTTTATATGTTGCGCTGACAACATTCTGTATCGAAACTCAACAACTCTATGTAAATGAAAGCCTTGAATCCACTACGAATTAAATTAAATACAAACTATCATTAGCTCATACTCAGCTTCAATTATTACGGATCTTCTGAGATTATATTTTGAGCTACTAGGAGCAGAATCATGTTCTAAAATTTCGGTATTATGAGAAAACTTGTCACTAGTCGGACGGAGTGGTAACAATGCTATTTGAGACGCCAAGAGGTAGGCGTGTCTCCACGGGCCGCCCTCATGTCATCCCTACTTTAAACAAGCAGTAACAATAACCTAACCGCGGGGGCGGAGCGGCGGACCTGTGTCATTGCACATTGTTGTACGCGTCGAGAACATAAGGTGTCCCCCGACGCCCACCACGCTCTGCCGCCGCATGCGCTTGCCATTGTTGTAAGCTAAAACGCGTGACGAGTCGCTCGTCGGTGGGCGGTGCAGCGGCGGGGCGGGGCGGATGCGGGGGCGGAGAGCACCGCCCACCGGCGCGGCCGGCCCCCGCCACCAGCGCCGCTTTGTTTACACTGGCGTCTGAAAGCTACGCCACGTGCGTTGCGCCCGCGCCCTCTGTTTATAAACATAATGCACTTGATTCGTCGTCGCCTACGCCGCGCCATGCTCGAGCCTCGTAAGTTTTTACAAACGACGTCAGCCATTTATGATTTATCAAGTAAACCAACACCGCGAACTCATGTGGTTTGTCATTGTTCATATTATCAAGCTACGATAAAATACCTTAACATAAATAAATCCAGTCTCCAGCTCTATATTGATGAGATCACAATACTTAATTTTAGCAGGTGAGGTTCTCATATTGCAAAGTAATATAAAGCAAAACAATACACACTTCTTTGCATTCATTATTTAATCCATCAGTATACCGGTAGAGCTCTTTGCCGCAAGTTTTTGCCCGGAATCAGATATTATTTTTTTCACAAAACGTAATAATATATACAGCCATTAGGTTCTTACTTATTGGAATCAAACAAGTCGTGTATGTAATAGCACGTTTAAGTAAAAATAAATGTTTTTCAAGTTGGTATGGTTCAAGCTGACCGCATCCGTCGCACCGTGCGTGTGCGCATGTGTGTATTTGCACACTAGCGCACGTACCTGTTTCATAACACCTTCGGACTACGGAATGTTATAGTGTGACGCGAGCCGGGCTCAACGAACTGCACACAAATGAATAAACATTTCATTAAGTTGCTTTTAAAAATAGGTACTTGCCTGTTTTAGTTTTAAAGATAGCATTTTAAACGAATCATCTCTTTATTTTTTATTCCTTAATACATTCACGTAAGGAAGCAAGAGCCTAAAAGAAGTAGTTTCTTAATATATATCTTTTTTTTTCTGTTACATCACTTGTTTTCGTCGACAAGCATCTTCACAGCTGTAACTGCACTATTTTTTAGACAAAATTTACCTATTTTGAATCAGGAATCAGTTATACAGTTTAACAGATTAAAAATGTAAATATGAATTAAAAAATACTGAGTGCAAACAAAAAGTGCTGAGTAAGTACGTCAAAAAAGTTTATAATGAATAATATGTGGGGGCCAACATTATTGGCAAGTACAATTCGTATATTACCTACTTATTTAATACTTTTGATACATATTTCATAGTGATCGTTCAGAATCAAATTAGAACGATATTGGTTAAATAATGTTACATTTGTTTATAAAAAAAACATACTTTATACAACTTGACAGTTCTGTTTGTCAGGGATCCGTATTTCAAATGGAAATTTTAGGATAATTTTAATTCCTTCTGTCTATCAAGTGCCTTTTTCTCAAGAACATCTAGAAGTATTAATTTATAGCAAACACTCGGGTCTACAGTCACTTTCAACCATAAAAAATAGAACTTTAAGTCAACGCCATCAGAAGGTAGTATGTTAATATCGCATATTTTGCGTTTTCACAAGAAAATGAAAACCTATGCGTTACTTCTCGTTCGCTAGAATTGACAAATTTCTTTCAACATACTCAAATGTTTATATTTTATGAAACTGGATCTAAATTATGCGACCCATATATATTTTCTTTTCTCAAAATTCAAATATGTTCATGCTTTTCGCTTTGAATTTTGTTTTATTCTAAATATACGGTTCAAAACGAAATGGCCTTTGCTCTGCACTAAAAAAAAGTGAAGTGACAGTTATTTTTTCTGTCTCTTTGAAAATGACAGTTGTCTTAACTATTATAATATTGACATTTAACATTGACAAATGACGGTGTCCTAGTTTTTTAAATAAATAGTAGGGTGGACCAAGAAAACTTTTGCATTCAACCGTATGTATGACATCATAAAGCATTTTGGGGGTTTTAATATTTTTCTTCGAAATTAAGTATTATTAAAAAAATACATAATCAAACTCAGATTAGAAAAAATAAGAAACGACATATTTTAGGCATGTTCAGATTTTGTAATGTTATCAATTATGAAAATTAGCAAAAACAAATGTCTTACTGCAGATGTAAAGTAAAAAATCTGAAAACTATAACCTGCGCTTGTTCGGTTTATTTTAAATTCTTTTGTATTTATGTACTTACCTTATATTATAAAAATGTAGAGCTAAGAGTGGGATTAATATCACGTAAAAACAAAAATATTAACTTAAATAGTTTGATATCAAGGTGTTAAAAACAAAATTACAACAGATAAATATATATAAAAATATGAATGTGCACGCGGGATTTCCAACAATGGACAGATTTATTTACTCTAGTAAGCACTAACTAAAGTATGTACAAGTATTCTCATACATTCCTCTAAAGTTGGTAATACTATTAACTCAATTCTTTTAAAATTAAAAAAACTGCATTTTTTAGAATTGGTATTTCTTACAAAAAAAAATGCCTAGAATTTTGGATAATAGTAGAATTCCATTATAAAAAAGATTAACACTACTTAAGTATGCTAGTAATGTTATTATTTCTTTATAGTTTTTTAACTGTTAAATGCGCTCTGTAATAAATAAATTATAATGTTAACCTGCAGTAATATATTAAATCAAGTGTGCTTCATTACGTTTAAAGTGTCAACATGGCCGACGTGTGTCGAATGATGTGGCGCTCGTATCAAATATTATTGAAGATAATTATAATATTATTTCGTAGTTCTTCGATATTTCTTATATGTTTTATTAAAGCTGGATTTATAACGTGTCTAAAGACAAATATGCAGTAAAGGATAAATGGTCCTGAAACTCAAATGGATTGAGAGCATTGCTGGTATAACGCGCAATGATATAATAAATGGTGTAATATTCGGAAATACGATCAACTATTAAACATCGTGCAATTTAACAGACATAGTAGGTATCAAGTTTAGATAGTTACAGTTATATTCTTCTTCGGTAACCAGTTCTTACTCTTTGAAACATTAGTTTTCTCCATAACTATAGATCACTTAAACTAACCATAGCGGTAACTTAATTTTTGTTATATGTTAGCTACAAGATGTTAGAATAAATTTAACGTAAATACATTATAGGGCTCTCGGCGACGACTGATCTAAACTGATCGAGCGCATCGTTCAACTAATGCTAAGGACTAGATGTTATATTTGGTTCAAAGATCACTTATTAACGGCTGAATGGTTTTGGACCAAAAGACACGAACACAAAGTAATATAGGTTGGTTTAACAAAAAGGCTGCATACTCGTGTGCTTGTGAACTACTGTACACTCTGACCACACAACAAATAAAAGAGAATGCTCGAAGTCTATTAAAATCTCGAAAAAATGGAGTTTAATTAATGGGACTACAAGTCCATAAAATTAAGTCGTGTTTTTTAAGTATTTCGGTTCACAAACAAATAAGCATATGCGTACTCACCCTGTTAAGCAGGTGAGTTTAAGAGACCGAATTGCTAACTAATGACACTCCGCATGAATATTGATGAACGTTTGTTTTATAAGTTATATTGTATATACATAATATATTAACTACACGGGCGTTAGTCAGGATTGGAGTTAGGTCTCGGTGTCGCGATGGGCACGGCGTTGAAAACACTACAGCAGTAACGAAGGGTGAAGTTTTTCGAAAGGTAATCAGACATAACATCCAAAGAGAAATAGGCATAAATACTGTCTGTAAACCGCTCTAATGATTTTACATAAATTACGAAAGGGAAGCCGGCAGGAATCGGGTTCTATGGAGCTTTCGCTACTGCACGACAGCACATCAATCACTGAAGCTAACTTGACAACTTGAAAACAATTATTATCAGTTACCATCATAATTGATTTCGAGGAGTTCTCTGCTCTATCTTCGAAGTTCAAAGTTCCATATCAATGAAATTAAAATAAGACCATTCCAAAGCAATACAAACTCCAATGCAAAACTAATCATTTAAATTGGATTATGAGATAATTAATATATTATCTATGAACAAAAAAAAAATACGACGTATTAAATAACGTGCTCTTGTTGAAACCGGTTAAAAAGTATAATTAATGGCGAAAGAATAAAACTGGGTTAGTTAATAATAACTGCAATATAAAAAAACTAAAAAAAAATTATAACAAAACTAAGTAAACGCCATTTTGAGCTTAAGATATTTGAAACTGAAATGACATAATATTGTTTATGTTTATCTAATTTAACATATATACAAATCAAGGATATCCTTTTTGTTTGTATTTTATATCCTTGAATATGACTCGCAAGTATGAAATCCAGAGTATATTGTATATACGAATCAAATAGAAAACATACTAAAGTTTCTAAGTTATTTATAATATCGTTTAGGCGCTTATTATAATGACTATTTTACCAGATGTAATAGCTTTCATATTCTTTCATTCGCAAGAGCGTAGGCGCAAAACCTACCATATCTTGTTAATTAATATTGACAATGATATGGTCGACTAGCCTAAATTATAAGGTTAAATTGCGCTGCGAATCTGTCAATAAAAACTGAATCTCGCGCATGCTCCATTCCGTAATTCAGTCTATCAGCAGAACACATACTTAATTATTTGACGTGCACAATCTTTAGTTGAATACTTTGATATCAAAATTTAATGTACTTTGATCGCCAACTATGTATTTATTTTTACTTTCTGATTCTGATCTGTGTTACGGGGAGGTGTAAAGGGAAGCTGACCTCTGTGTGTATTGTGTGTAGTGCGCGACGGGGGCGGGCGTGTTCGAGCTGCAGATCTTGGAGTTCAGCAACTACCGGCTGGAGCTAGCGTCGGGCTCGTGCTGCGGCGGCGCGCCCCGGCCCGTGCCCCCCGCCACATCCCCCGCGTCGGTCCCGGGCTCTGCGCCCCTTGAGCCCGCCGTGTGCACGCGACCGTGCCGCACACGTTTCACGCTGTGCCTCAAAGAGTACCAGTCGGCGGCGGCGCCGGGCGCTTGCTCGTTCGGCCGCGCCGCCTCGCCCGTGCTCGGTACCGACTCCTTCACGCTCGCCGAGCCGCTTTACACGCTGGCACTGCCCTTCACATTCCGCTGGACGGTGAGTAAGCGACGCTCCGCCATTCCTATTTCACTCCACCACGGTACACTTGAAACCAGAATCTTTTTTTATTTCAGCGCTCCTTTACGTTGATTCTGCAGGCGTACGACGACCACGAGTATGCGGAGCCAGGTAAGAGACGCAACGTCAATCTTTCGTTATGACTGTCGCGTGTACTTGAGGTATAACTAAACGTTTGTTTGCACATGTGGGTGCAGAGGCGGGGCTGATCGAGGAGGCGTGGTGGTCGGGCATCGTGGAGCCGAGCGCGGAGTGGCACGCGCTGCGGCACGCGGGCGCCGCAGCCGCGCTGGCATACCGAGTGCGTGTGCTTTGTCAACCCAACTACTACAACACCACCTGTACCACTTTCTGCCGCCCGCGTGACGACAAGTTCGGCCACTACTCGTGTTCCGCCGACGGCGATAAGCACTGCCTGCCCGGGTGGCAAGGCGACAACTGCGAGAAACGTAGGCCTCGTTCCATCCTCCAGTGACCAGCATGCGGCATGTATCGCACGTGCTTATCAACGTATTGTTTGTGTTACAGCTGTATGTAAGGAGGGATGCCATCCGACCCACGGCCGATGCGACCGCCCGGGAGATTGCGAGTAAGTGCTTTACTATCAGTGAGAATTCCGATTTCCAATGAATTCATACACAGACATAGACTTAGAAGACGATTTACATACAACTCGCACGAGTGGCCGAATTATATTATATTTCATACATAATACATAACATCACGCATTTATCCCCGAAGGGGTATGCAGAGGCGCAACTAGGGCACCCACTTTTCGCCAAGTATGTTCCGTCCCATGATGTGATAGGGGGCGAGCCTATCGCCATATCGGGCACAAATTCCAGACTCCGGGCTGATACTGAGCAGAAAAACCCAAATATCACTTTGCCCGAGCCGGGATTCGAACCCAGGACCTCAGAGCGCTATTGTACCAGACGTGCAATACAACTACGCCACCGAGGCAGTCGATTATATTATATTTCGATTTTACTAAATAGGTATCAGTGGCGAAGCGTCCATACAAGCCGATTCCCACCGGCCTCCCTTTTAGGTTTTCGGTGATACTAAACAAAATATTTAATAGGCAAATATAAATTTACAACATACCAGACAGTGGACAATAATTATAATAGCTTAACTTATTAATTAATTATCACTTAATAATGACATCTATCGGCGAATAGCCCGTTGTTTGTTAATTTAATCGATATCGATTACCTATTTTAAATAACGTTAGATGGCGCACCTTGTATTTAGTTCCCCAGAAATTCCGTTACCAAAGTGAAATTGTGACGCCACTGGCCTAAGGTAACCCGCTGTCAAGCGGCTTAATGTCGTAGTATGTTTTTTATTATAGATGGCAGCACTTTGTATGACTTTCTATGCCAGTGTTTGTCGGAATTGAGCGGAAGATATGGGCAAAGGGAACCCGAGCATTTTCGGCTTCACGTTAACCGACTTTGTATAGTTGTCACTTTTTACGTCCATTAAACGTCATAATTTATTATGCTACCAAGTTGCGGTGTTTGTAAATTGTCATATTCATTTTATTTTTTGATAGTTTTGTGATATTTAGTTACCAACGCTTTGTTTATTTAGAAACTACAAGTAAATGTGTATTATAATGGAATTTACTACCTGTGATCAGTTTAATGTCTACCTTTACGTAAGTATATTATTAGTCTGTAATTTCACATATTAGTATTTAGATGGTTAAATATTAAAAGTAAATCTGATAGTTTTTGATTTTAGACACAAAATGTGTGTTAGAAGAAAATAAATACTTACTTATTATATTTTACTGAATTTAAAACGATACAAGCAAAAGTTAACGAATAACCTTTCTTGATTATTTAAATTTATAATTATATACGTTTATCATGTAAGTACCTTTAAACTGTTGGTCTGTTTGGCGATCGTGATACCTATTTCTATATGGGGTAATTACATTTAAAGTTTTATTTTGAAAAAAAAAATACAGATACTTATTTAGAGGTAGTGTGGTTATAATTTTAATACTTACTTTTGTTGCTGTTATAACAAATTAATAAGTAAGTACTTATATTTGTGATTAATGGAAGGAGAATTATCTACATTTATTGCTCGATTTTATACATGTTTCAATTATTTACGCATAATAGGTAATTTAGTAGGTATGTCAACGTTAGTCGATTTCGAATCAAGACTCAATTCGTTATTTTAGTTTTTGTTTTCCCATAAATTGCTCCCGATATCTTAACTGACGCAAATTTTTTCACACCGGGTTACCTTATAAAAAATTTCACCCTTCGCCACTGATAGGTATAATATATCAGAAAAAGAAAAACAATCGCACCAATATAATGTAATATTGTTACTAATACACACATAGTATTAATATTATAACATGTGATACCTTAATGACGTGTGATGTAGACATTTTGTATAATTCGTCATTTCTAAAAAAAATCGAAGCAGTGTGTTCAACATAGGTATTCCATTGTAAACTTTCCAGCTGCCGGCCAGGGTGGCGCGGCGAGTTATGCTCACAGTGTCAGCCGTACCCTGGCTGCAAGCACGGTTATTGCAATGGCTCCTCCTGGGACTGCACCTGTGACACCAACTGGGGTGGGATACTCTGTGACCAAGGTATAGTATCAGCCACAATGCCTTTATTGGATCTTTTATTACTGTCACCGTAAACTTATTGAGACGAAGTCGTCTATTTACAGACTTAAACTACTGCGGTACTCACGAGCCGTGTCAACATGGCGGCACGTGCGAGAACACCGCACCGGACCAGTACCTGTGCCGCTGCGCCGAGGGCTTCTCCGGCGTAGACTGCGAGCGCGTGGACAACCCGTGCGCGCCGCAGCCGTGCGCTCACGGCTCGTGCGCCCTGGCCGCATCGCCGCGCGGGTTCGCGTGCGCGTGCGAGCGCGGCTGGGGCGGCGCACTGTGCGACATCGACGTGGACGACTGCGCCAGCGCGCCGTGCCTGCACGCCGCCACCTGCCGCGACCGCCTCGACGGCTTCACCTGCGAATGCTCAGGTGGTTGGACCGGGCCCACCTGTGCTGACGGTCAGTAACGTCCCATCGCCGGCCTCGTGTCTCTGTTCGTTCTTTCAGTCTCATTGCTTTCTTATATTTATCTCGGCAGACGTAGACGAATGTGCGACTGCTGGCGCAGAGGGCGCGTTGGGTCCGTGCGTGAATGCAGCGGCGTGCAATAACACGCTTGGCGGCTACTCGTGCTCCTGTCTCGCCGGCTGGACGGGCAAGGACTGTGAGACCAATGTGGATGATTGCACCGGACAGTGCCTGAACGGCGCTACGTGCATCGACCTCGTAGATGACTTCCACTGCGCGTGCGCGGCCGGATATGCGGGTCGTACGTGCGCGCGCGACGTCGACGACTGTGCGCCGCGCCCATGCCGCAACGGTGGTGAGTGCGTGGACCTGCTCAACGCGTACCGCTGCATCTGCCCCGTCGGCTTCTCCGGCACCAACTGCGAGGTGAGCCTCAGCTCCGACCTGCGGAAGTGCCCCCCGCTGCTACACTAATGTTCACTCACTCTCAATATTCCGCCTCTCGTCAGGTGCTCCGGTCGCTCTCGCACTAACACAGACTAACCCAAACTCTGCTTTTTTAGCTGTCCTCGTGTCTGGGAAGGTACTGCCTGGTGAGTCTCTTCATTTAAACCGTTTGTAATGCTTTTTGTGAATTAACTTGCTATCGGTTTGATTTGTTGTATGTTTGTTATTTCATTTTATTTTGTGTGATGGTGTTATAAGCATATGGATTGTTGTAAGATATAAAAGCAATAGTGTTGTGGTGTACAGGACGACCGCGACCACTGCGCTGGCTCCCCTTGCGGCAATGGCGCCGCGTGCTACACCGCACAGAGCGACTACTACTGCCACTGCGCGCCCGGCTGGACCGGCAAGAACTGCACCCAGCGCGCCGCCCGCGACCGTGAGTACACTTCCCACCACTCAACACGCTCCCCCGCGCCTGTCACCGCACGCGCCAGCTCGCCGTCGGCCAGCGACAGTATTCGGTCGGGCGCGTGCTGTACCCGTAGACTCCGTAGAGTAGTATGTGCGAGGGGCGGCGCTGTAACCATCCCCCGTGTGTGGCAGAGAGCGAGCCGTGCGTAGACGGCGCGGCGTGCGCGCGCGGCGTGTGCGTGCGCGGCCCCGGGCCGGCCGCCGCGCCGCACTGCGCCTGCGCGCCCGGCACCACCGGCCGCACCTGCGCCCATCGTGAGTACACGCTGTATATTTCCCTTTCCGTTGGCAAGAGTTGACAGTATTGTTGCTAAACGATCATGGGTTTCGTAGGCTACAACATTAACACAAACCCATGCGCGTTTTGAGGCAATTCTACCTCCTATTGGATACGGAAAGGGAAATGCGCGAATGATCCACCGCCTCTCGCGACCCGCGAACCGCATACCTGTCGCCCCATTCCTCACACACTCGCTTATGTTGCAGAGGTAGACGAGTGCGCCACCAATCCTTGCCGAAACAATGCAACCTGCGTCGATGGCACCGCTGACTTTACCTGCATATGCCGCGACGGCTGGACCGGTAAGTGACATGCGACCCATACAATTGTTATTTTTTTTTATTTCTTTGAATGACGAAATTGAATGATGAGACGAGCTTGCCGTTCGCCTGATGTTAAGCGATACGTCCGCCCATAAACAAACAATAGAAACACAATCCAACACCTTGAATTATATATTAAAGTATTGTTTGGTATTCCACCGCGCTCGCCATTCTGAGACATGAGATGTTAAGTCTCATTATGTCCAGTAGTTGCACTTGTTACAAGGTCCTTCAAACCGGAACACAACAGTGACTAGACACTGCTGCTTCACGGCAAAAATAGACATTGCGGCGGTACCTATCCAGATGGACTCTCACATATGAGAGAGCTACCACAAGTAAAACGATTACATACAACATAACATTAATAAAGATTTCTTATGTTTACGAGAATGTTAGACATTGAAATTAAACTAATTTTCGGATTCTATCGCGGTGCTAGTTTTGTACTTTGCAGCCTTCATGGTCACGGGGGGGACTCCCCCCCGTGACCATGAAGGCTGCAAAGTCTTCGAAACGTCGGGAGAAAATAAAATACTAGCACCGCGATAGAATCCGAAAATTAGTTTAATTTCAACATTAATAAAATTATAAATGGTTCTTTCACAGGTAAGACATGTTCAGCGCGCGTCGATGACGCGGAACGGTGTCCCGAGGGGACCTGCTCCAATGGAGCCACGTGCGTTCGGGAGGGAGGAGCGTGGCGATGCGCATGTGCGCAGGGCTGGGCTGGTGCCGCGTGCGATGCGCCTTTGCCCACGGCCCCTCTTGCGGCTCCCGCGCCTCCTGCCGCTCCTGCGTGTCCGTGCGCCGCCGGTGGAACGTGCGTGGCGACGGGCGCCCCGCCCGGATGGGCGTGTGCGTGTCGGCCGGACCGTACCGGCGCGCGGTGCGAGCTCGCGCTAGAGCCGTGCGCGTCGGCGCCATGCCGTAATGGCGGGCGGTGTGTCGGCGGCGCGGGCTGGTGGCGCTGCGAGTGCGCGCCGGGCTGGGCGGGCGACACGTGCGCCGCGCGCGCCGCCCCTACCTCCACGTGCCATCCCACATGCCCACCGCCCTCCACATGCGCCGCCGACCGCTGCGTGTGCCCACCGTCCCCCCAGCGCGCTGCACGACGTTGTCTCGAACGTGGGTATTGCATTATCGCTATTAATTTTCAATACCGTTCATTATTATATACCATCTATGTGATCTCGTTATTTCATTTACAGTAATCGCTGGCCTCGGAGTAGACAACGATGACGCTGGTGATAGTGGTGACGGTGATGAAGAAGATGGCGGCGAGGGACGCGGTCGAGTGGACGCCGGGGGGGAGGAGGGGCCGGTGACGTGCGGTTCCGGCAACGGCACGTGGTGGTGGGGCTGCAACGCATGCTGGTGCTCCGGCGGAGCTCCCGCTTGTACGAGGCTCTGGTGCGGCCTCCCTGATTGTCTCGCGCCCAACGCGCAACCCTGCCGCACCGACGAGGTGTGTGTTCCGGCGGCTCCGGCGCTATGCCTACGAGCGCCGTGCGCGCCGCTAGGCGAGTGCCGGCGCGTGGCGGGGCGCCGCGTGGAGCCGCCGGCCCTGCCTGCACCCGCCGCGTGCTGGCAGGGAGCGCGGGCGGCGACGGCGCCGGCGGGTTGCGCGCGCGCACAACTGCAACTTGCTCGAGAGCGCATCGCCCGCGGCGCACACGTGGAACGTGCGTGCGCGGCGCTACGCCGGGCGCTCGCCGCCGCGCTGGCTGCACGAGACCCGCCCGCCCCACCACTAGCCTTACTCTGTGATCTCGCTCCCGATGATGACGACGCATTGGATCTCGCGCTGGTGATTACCAATTGTGTACTGTTATATTTGTAAATTCCTTTATTATTATTCTGATTGTGTTTCAGTCGCACTAACATACCTAAAGTATGTAGGTATAGTTGAACTTCCGAATATCATTATAATATTTATGTATAATATTGGCGCTATAATATGTCTTTCAGTGGATCGGCGACGAAGTGGGTTCGGATGGCGCATCTGGCGCGGCCGCTCTCGCCGACGCCGTGCGAGCGCTCGGCGACCTCGTGTCGCGACGCCGACTAGCGCGACACGCGCTACTTGGCGCCGCGCTGCGCCTGCGCGTGCCCCAACCGCCGCCCGCGCCCGCGCCTCCCCCGGCCGCCACACCCGTCGCCACGGTGGCCATTGCCTCAGCCGCATCGGGGCTGGTGGCGGCGGGCGCGTTGCTCGGCGCGTGGCTGCTGCGGCGGCGCCGGGTGGCCGCCGCAGAACGCTCGCGCCGCTGCGACGAGGAGAAGTCAAATAACCTCCAGAACGAAGAGAACCTGCGCCGGTACGCGAACCCGCTGCGGGAGGAGAGTCGCGCGGGCGGCGGTGTGGGCGAGGAGCTGCCGCGCGCCCACTCTCTGTACAAGGCGCAGAACGCCGACGCGCGCAACGACACGCCGCCGCGCGACAAGGAGCTGACGAAGCGCGCGCTGCCGCCGCCCGAGCCGCCGCCCGCGCGCCACCCGCCGCCCGAGCCGCTCACCATGCTCGTGTGATATTAGTTAGCGTTAGCAGATAGTGTGCATTGTGTCGCGTACGACTGCAGTCCAGTCACCCACTGTCACACAAACTATTATAATAATTTATTGTGTTGATTTCTTACTGTGATTGTACATATGTATGTTTGTAAATATTGTTAGGATCGCTTAGAGAATGTTCTACACACGTGTTTTAAAAAGCGTATTAATGTAAAGGTTGTAAAGATATAAAAATATAAAAAGAAATGATTGTTTTAATAAAATAATTTGAGCTTGTCCGTCAGTTTTATTTTTGCTGTGAATGTTTTTCTTAAGTGTAAAATGCCACTTAGTTGGCGCACACTAGCTACTTTTTATCCCAGAAAATATGGCTAGATGTTCTTCGCCGCTATCCATATTTCGGGAGACATCTATACTATTATATAAAGCTGAAGAGTTTGTTTGTTTGTTTGTTTGAACGCGCTAATCTCAGGAACTACCGGTCCAATCCGAAAAATTCTTTTTGCGTTGGATAGCCCTTTGTTCGTGTAGTGCTATAGGCTATATATCATCACGCTATACCCAATAGGAGCGGAGCAGTAATGACTAATCTCAGGAAATACCGGTCCAAACTGAAAAATTCTTTTTGCGTTGGATAGCCCTTTGTTCGTGGAGTGCTATAGGCTATATATCATCACGCTATACCCAATAGGAGCGGAGCAGTAATGGCTAATCTCAGGAACTACCGGTCCAAACCGAAAAATTCTTTTTGCGGTGGATAGCCCCTTGTTCGTGGAGTGCTATAGGCTATATATCATCACGCTATACCCAATAGGAGCGGAGCAGTAATGGCTAATCTCAGGAAATACCGGTCAAACTGAAAAAATATTTTTGCGTTGGATAGCCCTTTGTTCGTGGAGTGCTATAGGCTATATATTATATCATCACGCTATACCCAATAGGAGCGGAGCAGTAATGGCTAATCTCAGGAATTACCGGTCCAAACTGAAAAATTCTTTTTGCGTTGGATAGCCCTTTGTTCCTGGAGTGCTATAGGCTATATATCATCACGCTATATTCAATAGAAGCGGAGCAGTAATGGCTAATCTCAGGAACTACCGATTCGAACTGAAAAATTATTTTTGGGTTGAATAGTCCTTTGTTTGTGGAGTGCTTAAAGTCATATATCATAACGCTATGACCAATAGGAGCGGAGCAGTAATGAAACATGTTGCAAAAACGGGGAAAATTATAAGTTTTGAGAGCTTCCGTTGCCTGCGCTGCGTAAACGGTTAAAGTTATGCAACAATGATGTATGACGGGATTGTTCCACTTTAAAAGTTCTAAAAATTGTATTATAAAACAAAGTCCCCCGCTGCATCTGTCTGTCTGAACGTGTTAAACTCAAAAACTACCCAACGTATTAAGATGAAATTTGGTATGGAGACAGTTTGAGACCCTGGGAAGAACATAGGCTCCCGGGAAACTACTACTTTTATAACGGAAAACTTTAGCCTGAAAATTTTTATAACGCGGGCGGAGCCGCGAGCAAAAGCTAGTCGCTAATAAATTGAACCAAATATGACTACTTTGTAATAAGATAGTTCTTATTTTACTCATTAACGCCGAAAATAATTAAATATAATAATATCTAAAAGAGGCTTTGACAAATGTTTTAAGCATCCTTTAAGGAAGATCGGCGGAACACCATCTAATCCAGCTATCTTATTACAATCTAGTAATGCGAATGTTTTAAATTCTCCAATCTTCCAACTGGTACATTAACCACGTACATACGTTTCCACTTTCCATGGACATACACGGTGACTTTATAGTCGTTTTGGAACCGAAGCGTGGTTACTTAGAACAGTTTGTAAGACGCAGAAAAAATAGTGAATAAATTCTACTGTCGATAATAAAAAAATAATCCAAATAATATTTTTCACTCGTTCGAGTTTCATAATGATTTTATAGTAACGCCGCGCCGGAACAATTCTCACAAACGACGCACACTACCACGCGTGTCAGCTGATACCAACCAAGAGCGGTAAGACGCGCGCGCGGTTCCAGAGTCCCTTAATTTAAAAACTGGTACACTACCACCTTTAAATTAAATGCTTTATGATGGTGATGGTATTGATTTTATTATTCGGAAACGAATATTCATTATAATGATAAAAAAAATGTTTTAATTTTATTAAAATGATATTTTTTTTTCAGTTCTATTATTGATATAGAATTCAAAATTTTCGGTTCCAAAACGACTATAAAGTCACGGTGAAGAACTACTGTTTGACTTTAAAGTATTAATACATATAAAACCCAACGTATTTGACTAGACACAGTTTTAAAGGTTTGAAAGCATATTATTTTCTTTATCATTTTGTCGCAACGGTCTCTTGAGGTTTCAAAAGTAAACTTATCCATCATATTGCCATAATTCCTAAACATGTTATGAAACTTACATTTTTCTTTTAAACATTTTACAAGCGACTCGCTGGACCATATCTGGTGGATCTAATTCTATTTGCTATCTTTAAGGGAATATGTTTTTTTTTTATAATGGTCTACAGGGAGATTTTTTAAAGTGTAGCCAAATTTTCACGGGTGGTTCAGAATTGGTAGTATCGACGATTAATGGATTTTTATTTCAAATATTTAAGACTTATTGTTCCTAAGAAACAGCACACAATGCGAAAGGTGTTTAGTAATAGTACTAAAAGTAATTCATAACATCGATTGCAATACCTAATTTTGATCTACGCACGCAGACATTCGTAACAGAGTACGATACGCACACAGTACGATAAGAAAGGCTTGAAAATATCAAACGCTTGGACCGTACCAAGCCGCCACCACCGCCGCCCACATCCCAGTGTTGACCGTGACTTAATTACTTACGTATGCGCATGGTATTTTTAGATTTGCATTTTGCTAAAGTTGTCATTGATCGGTTATTGGAACCGCGAGTACCATGAGATGACACGGTGCTAAATTTTCAGTGGTGGAAATTTTGCGTGGTGCGCAAATAATTTATGAACATAAGATATTACTGAGTGTTAGATGCAATGATAAATATGAGTGTTCTTTGTTGTGGCACAGTGGCAACACTGACTTTATAGTTTATTTGTCGTTGATTTGTATCTTCCTTTTCCTCTTCCTGACGCCGTGAGTGACTGATGTAGTTTGTGTACCTTTAATTAAAATCTAGTAACGTAGTAAAGTTTAAGTGTTTTATTTACACTATAAGACACCAGTGTACAAACTTTTAGAACAACGCGTTTTCAAGGACAAGGCATTAACTCGCGCGTACCCAATCAAAAAACGATTTAGGCAGCCAACCAAAGGTTATTGGAGTTTGGGCAGTTGAATACACCCTCGCATGCAACTGGTCAAGGTGGTCATGCCGTCATAAGTCATACGCCGTCGAAAAAGCGGTTATCAAGTTTTTTGAGCGAGACCAAAGTGCTAGCACTAATGCAACGAGACAATATTACGTGTGGAAATCACTGAAGTCTTCAGGGGTATCACCCATATTGTTATAGGTTAATAGTTGCTTCCAATTTTTTAAATAAGTACGCCATAATAAAAACTACATAATAAAACTGGTTTGCGATTTTAAAATGTTAAAATAATATTTTAGTTTTTGTTTATTATGGCGGTCGTAAGCCAGTTTAAAGTATGAAGGAAAAAATGTAATCGTAAATTGGCCTGGTCAGGCGAGAGAAATATGCCAGAATCATGCAAAGTGGAAATCTATAGTCTCTGCCTACCTCTATAGGCGTGATTGTATGTATCAACTATGTCTAGGTAATAAACATTAGTACTTAGTATGCGTGCGTTCGTTGCAAGGAAATAGGCAAGGATCGAATTTGAAATAATATATGCCATTTTTTATTACTCATTATAATATTATTACTTATAACTTTTGGAAGTAGTAAAAAATGAATACACTTTTAAATACTACCCTGTATAGTGTAAAGAAAAAAGGAGGTTCTCAATTCGACTGTATTTTTTTTTATGTCTGTTATCTCAGAACATTTGACTTGATGAACCGATTTTTATTTGAAAACTGGTGCTTTCCCAGAGATCCCACGTAAATTACATTGTTGTTGGATCCTTGACTTTGGAGATACATCAGAAAACGCTTAAAATTACGTCAAAATCAGTATAGATTTTTACTAACACAAAAAAGCAAACAATAAAAACATTTTTACAAAAAATTATATCGCCTTCAAAAACCACTAAAAACTAAAAAAAAAATTTTTTAAAGCTAGTCAAGCTAGATAAATACATGAACAAAATACGAAAACAATGTTTAATTTTTATTAGGCACCGAAACATACAAGGTGTAAGGTAAACTCTTCCGAAAACGAAGACAGGTGCTAGTGCTAGTGATTCTTGAGATGATGGAAATAAAAAAACCGATCGAATAACTACTTAACTAGGTTTTTCTTAAATTTCCGTACTGCATCACGTACGGATAGATAAATTAAACTATTATATAAATAAAAATTACAATATTTAAAAAAGTCGTAATGTAACACGTAGTACAATCAGCTGATGGGTCAACGATCGCGCACAGCTGGTCGGGCCGGGCGGTGCAGGCGCAGCGCGACCGAGTTCGTTTAGTCGGCATATGCTTTATAGTATGTTCCAGTGGCGAAGGGTGAAATTTTTCAAAAGGTAACCCGGTGTAAAAAAAATTGGTTTCAGTTAAGATATCGGGGCAATTTATTGGAAAACAAAAACGAAGACAACGAATTAGTCTTGAATCTAAATCGACAAACATTGACATGCCTACTAAATTACCTAATATGCGTAAATAATTGAAACATCCATAAAATCGAACAATAAACGTAGATAATTCTCCTTCCATTAATCACAAATATAAGTACTTGCCTATTAATTTATTATAACAGCAACAAAAGTAAGTATTAAAATAATAACCACACTACCTACCTAAAAGTATCTGTTTATTTTCAAAATAAAACTGTAAATGTAATAGAAATAGGTATCACGATCGCCAAACAGACCAATGTTTAAGTTTACCTACATGATAAACATATATAATTATCAATTTAAATTATAATCAAGAAAGGTTATTCGTTAACTTTTGCTTGTATCGTGGTGATATATAAAATTCGGTAAAATATAATATTTATTTTCTTCTGATTTTGTGTCTGAAATCAAAAACTTTCAGATCTACTTCAAATATTTAACCATCTAAATACTAATATGTGAAATCACATACTAATAATATACTTACGTAAAGGTAGACATTATCTGATCACAAAGTAGTTAGTTATTTCCATTATAATACAATTTTATTTGTAGTTTCTAAATAAAGCGCTGGTAACTAAATATCACAGAACTATCAAAAATAAAATGAATATGACAATTTACAAACACCGCAACTTGGTAGCATAATAAATTATGACGTTTGAAGGGCGTAAAAAGCGACAACTATACAAAGTCGGTTAACGTGAAGCCGAACTAGCGCGGGTTACCTTTGCCCATATCTTCCGCGCGATTTCGACAAATACTGGCATAGAAAGTCATAGAAAGTGCTGCCATCTATAATAAAAAACATGCTACGACATTAAGCCGCTTGACAGTGGGTTACCTTGCGCCTGTGGCGTCACAATTTCACTTTGGTAACGGAATTTCTGGGGAACTAAATACAAGGTGCGCCATCTAATGTTATTTAGAATAAGTAATCGATATCGATTAAATTTAATAAACATCGGGCAAATGGCCGATAGATGTCATTATTAAGTTATCATTAATTAATAATTTAAGCTATTATAATTATTGTTCATTGTCTGATATGTTTTAAATTTAAATTTACCTATTAAATATATTGTTTAGTATCACCGAAAACCTAAAAGGGAAGCCGGTGGGAATCGGCTTGTATGGACGCTTCGCCACTGGTATGTTCCCAGTACCTACGTACCGCAATGCCAATGCGGCAAACAATCGCTATCTTTAGCGCCCGCCCGAATTATAACTAATAATACGTAAAACTGGCTTTGTCTACTACTTTTTAGGCGACTAACAAGTGCATAAAAATCCCATCTTTTACCTACTTACAAAAAAATAAGTCCGTAAAAATAACATAAACTTCCCAAAGCCTTTAACTAATATCGGCGCGAAGAAATTTATAAGCATCACAATAATTAATCTCCTAAAACAAAATGTTAGTTGATGCTATTGCGCAGAAAGATGTTTTATACTCCATCGGTTTAGGTAATTAACTAAATGTAAACAAACCATAAAAAAAGTATTTTACCTGATTTTACCTCTTTGCGAAATATGGCGTAACACAATTAATATTTTTATAACCTACACGCCACTTCACACTATTATTCTCGTATATTAAAGTAATTTGTCTAATAAATCGTCTTAATTATGAATTGAAAAGCGTTAACACAATTAATTATTCTAATTTACATTGCTGTTATAAACTATCGCGCTCTATCAACTGTAAAACACCTTAAATGACAGGCACTCCAAACATTTTTACATTGGATTATTACAGTTAATCGATTAACCGGACACCGAAATTATTGATAAATTCTGCATTGTAGAAATCTATTTATTTATCAATTATTTTTTTTTAGTTTTGTTTTAGACTATTATTTATTGTTAGTTATTTTTTTTGTTTCTACA